>NC_137782.1:101612437-102357437 GCF_963455305.1 Plecotus auritus
AACAACCCAATTTAAAAATGGGCAAAGAACCTAAACAAAGTAGACATACAAAAGGCCAAGAGACATATGAAAAAGTGCTCAAAGTCACTAATCATCTAAGAGATGCAAATTAAAATGACAATGAGGTGTCACCTCAAACCTGTCAGAATAGCTACTACTAACAAATCAACAAATAACAAGTGCTGGCGAAGATATGGAGAAAAGGGAACACTGCTGGTGGGAATGCATACTGGTGCAGCTACTGTGCAAAATAGTATGGAGTGTCCTCAGAAAATTAATATGGAACTGCCATATGAGCCAGCGATCCCATTTCTAGGAATATATTCTAAGAAACCCGAAATACCAATAAGAAAGCTTATACCTACAACCCTATGTTCATGGCAGCGCAATTTATAATGGCTAAGATTTGGAAACAGCCTATGTGCCTATGAGTGGATTAAAAACTGTGATACATCTACAGAATGTAGTACTACACAGCTGTAAAAAAGAAAGAACTCTTACCATTTGCAGCAGCATGGATGGACCTGGAGAGCATTATGCTGAGAGACATAAAGCAGTCAGAGAAAGGTAAGTATCACATGATCTCACTCATGTGGAATCTAATGAACAAAATAAACTGATGAATAAAAATAGGTCTGGAGACAAAGCAACATCAAACAGACTGTTAAAACTCAGAGGGAAGGCAGGGGAGGATGGGTGGGTGTGAAGAGATCAACCAAAGAACTTGTATGCATTATATGCCTAACCCATGGACACAGACCATAGGGTGATGAAGGCCTGGTGTGGGGGGTGGGGGAGGGCTGGGAGAGGCCAATGGGGGAAAAAGGGAACATATGTAATACTTTCAACAATAGTGATTTAAAAAACAAATAAATAGTGGAGTTCAGCCTCTCTTTGAGAATATTAGTGAAGCTCAAAGGATTAGCAGGCAAGTCCCTTGGACTGTCTTTTAGAGAGTTTGAGCAAGGCCCAAGACCGAGGCAGCCTTAGCCCTGGGCCTTTCTCTTACAGAGTTTGAGTAAAGCAAGAAGTAACCCTAGAAGCTAAGCTCTATAGAGACCCTGGCTCCCCAAAGAACTGGGGGAGGCACCATTTCCAGTCTCTGATTAAGGTCCATCTGGGCATCACTGGTAGCTTCCATCCCCTCTTTAGACCAAAGCAGCACTAGCTAAGATGAGCTAATATTTATGGTATGGGCCTGTAATTGCCGTGAAGATAGGCTCTAATTGATCACAAAGAATTATCTCAGGTGCTTAACCATGGGCTATCAAGTTACCATGCAACCTGAACTATGCATAATGACCTGGGTGTGATGTATGTATACCATGGGGGTCACAAAGAGGTCATGTACAAGAAGACAACATCAGCTTAAAGTAGCCCATACAAGATTGAACCTGGGGGGATCAAAGCAGTTATATTAGAGGTGGTCCAAATTCCCACCAGCCCTACTGCCAACAATGAATCCTTCTCTCAAGCCTAGACCTGTGGACTCATGGAAGGCTCCATATGACCTTTTGGCAGAGGAAGGAACGTCGAGGCCTGGGTACCAATGATTTTGCAGAATTTGAGGACCCACCAGAAAGTGCGCTGCTGCCGCATCACCGACCCTCTCTGGACATTCGTGAAGGATCGTGGGCAATGAAACCTTTACAACAGGCGGATTTGGGGGCTATTCATCTCCACATTCACTTTGCAGGGATGACAAAAGACCAGATGTGTAAGGAGATACTGATTCATGGTGCTGGCCATTATTTTGCAAAAATAGGGACATGAAGGAAACATGATTGGAAGATCCTTCACAATGACATTGGGCATAAGTTTGTTGGACAGTTCTCACTTAATCAGCAAAACTATACAAGGATATTTGTGTCTCCTATACTATTCCTCACAATAAATTCTCACAGTTGAGTATTTCATTAATCAAGAAGATAAAGTGGCACATTCTATATTTTTCCTCATCTATGGAATATAAAACCACACACAAAAGAAAGAAACAAACAAATAAAATATCTTCTATACAGCCCAAATCATGGTGGTTACAAGAAAAGGAAAAGCCTGAGAAAGGATAAGGACGGTCTTGAAGAAGACAGAGGAGACCACACTTTCCTGGTGAGCACATAACACGGTGTGCCATGTTGTACCATAAATTCGAACAACTGAAATTTATATAATCATGTTAACCATGTTATCCCCCAAATTGTAATAATGAAGTTACATTTAAAGCAACTCTCTTAGTCCCACATGCGCTTAAGAAAAGAGGAGATACTTTTTTCAGGTTTTGAATAATATAAATATATTTTTATTTACCTACCCTTTGTTCAACAAGGGTCAGATAAGTCATCTGTTGAGACTGAACAGTAGAAGGTGTGCTGTAGGGTGTCAGCCATCAGATAATTATGGTGGAATCGTGTCTAAGAAAAGAAAAAAGAACAAATAGCTAAGGGTTACCAAGCCCAGCTCTGATCCCAGACCCCTACCAAGCAAGGCAGTTTTTAAGTCCTGAGCTACAGCATCGGTAGGTGGGGAGTGTGGAGCACTATAGTTGCCCCTGGTTCTATGCATGACTGAAATAGCCAGGACGCCAGAATGATCTCCCATAATCATTACTGCTGAGTGAGGGCTACTATGAGAGAGTCTAATCAGAAGCCATTAGAACTGCCTGTAACTAGGTAAGCAGTAAATGAAAAGCTGTACCACATACCTGGATGAATAGAAGAGATTTGTGCCACCAGGAAAGTTTTCAAAGATGCAGGAAGTGCCGATTGCAACACACTCTCAGTAAGCTTTTGATTTGGCTTGTGCAAAAGGAGAAAGAAAAATGAGGAGAAGGAAGAAGAGTGGGAAAGGGAGGAGAAGGAGAAAAATAGAGGAAACAACATAGAAAAGGGTTGTTCATTCACCCAGACTGTAAGTACAGGTGACCTGAGCTGCTGCTGCTGGACCAATGTGGTTACAGTGCAGGCAAAGCCTCCTCCTTGTGTTTCATGGTTCAATCGAAGTTGCCTTCCCTCCGCTGGCAAGGCCAGCCTAAACCTTCATTATCTCACTTCTGGGGTGAGTCAGCTTACAGCTTTATGCTCTTTGCAGAGGTCTTGAATGTCTTTTCCATGCACAGGATGTACTTCCTGTTGGTCCATTACATAGATGACATTAGGCTCACTGGACCTAGTGAGTGGGAAACAACTCTAGACATGCTAGACTTTTAGAGAGAGAAGTTAAAGAAGAAATCTGACTAAAATTCAGAATTCCTCTCAATCGGTGAAATACTTTTGTGTCCAGTGGTATTCAGCAGGAGAAGTAACTGTTTTGAGGTAGAAAATAATTGCTGCCGCCTGGCCAGCATGGCTTCATCGTTGAACATTGGCCTGCGAACCAGAGGGTCATGGTTCGATTCCTAGTCAGGGCACATGCCCGGGTTGTGGGCTGGATCTTCAGTGTGGGGCATGCAGAAGGCAGCCAATTGAAGATTCTCTCCCATCATTGATGCTTCTCTCTCTCTCTCTCCCTTTTTCTCTGAGATCAGTGAAAATATAATAAGAAAAAATAATTGCTGTCATCCAGCCCCCGCAGAGACAATGATGCAGGCACAGTGCCCAGTACGCCTCTGGATTTTAGAGGCAGTAGATTCCTCAGTGGAGTATATGACTCTAGCAAATTTATGGAGAGACGATAAGGTCTGCTCCATTCCAGTTGGACCTGAAAAAACACAGGGCACTGAAACAGGCCCAGGCTGCTGTGCAAGCTGTTCTGTGACCGGGTCCATATACCCAGCAGACATGATGGTCCTGTGAGTATCTCTGACAGATAGCGATTCTGTCTGGGATCTTAGAAAGACCTGTGGGTGAAAAAAAGTGTAAATGCTCAAACTTTACAACCAAGGTCTTGAAATCATCAAAATAACTATTGTTCTTTTGAGGAACCACTGTGGCCTCCTTTGTGTCAAATTGGGCAAATAAAGTTCTTTTTTTAAAAAAAATATTTTTATTGATTTCAGAGAGGAAGGGAGAGGGAGAGTGAGAAAGAAACATCAATGATGAGAGAGAATCATTGATTGGCTGCCTCCTGCATGCCCCCTGCTGGGGATTGAGCATGTGCCCTTGACTGGAATTGAACCTGGGACCCTTCAGTCACAAGCTGATGCTCTATCCACTGAGCAAAACCAGATAGGGCTAAAGTTCTTTCTTAATTAGGAAGCCACATGCTTAGACCATCATTCATCATGCAAAATCTTTTCCAGCCAGTAAAACAGCATTTAAGAGTTCCTTCTTTTGTCACTTTAGTGTCCAGAATGAGAAAACTAAAGAAGACAACACAGGGCAGCAGAAGCCCTCCACTATGTTCCCACCTCCTGAGCCCCAGAGAAACAGCAGGAACTGAGTCAGAAGCTGGCAAACCAGAGCCTCATGTTGCACTGTGCTGCGCAGTGCTTGGGAGAAGTAACCCCAGATGCCATGGTCCTTCAGGGGCCTTTAAGTGTCAAGGGAAACATTCCCTTTCTCAGTTCCATGAGCACTACACAGATGGTTTCCAAACGCCCTTCAGCCCAAAGTCACCCTGGTATGAGGGGCAAAGAGGCAGGGGATGGGCCTGTTGCCCCTCAAAATGCACTGAGGTTTTTCTCAAAGGGTTTCTTTGGTTTCGAAGAGGAAAAGTCTAAACATAAGACTCCAAGTGACCAGGCAACCCAGCTGTCCATTATGACATGGGTAAGATGGAACCCATGGAGCCAAAAGGTTGGTGACACACAGAATGACTACACATCCATCTAAAGAGGTTCATACGTGATCTCACCTGGGAGGACGCAGGAAGCTCAGGGAAGTCATGTAAGTGCTGGCCCAATTGTCCTTGATCCCGCTTGCAGCCGAGCTTTGGACTCATGAGAAACTCCTGAAGACTTGTTGACAAGGGGAGAAATGATGTGGCCTGGCTTAGCAATAAGCTAGCGTGATCTTGATGACCAAGCAGAGAGCAAGCAGCTGCAGCCCGACAGAGCCCTGTAGACATTCCTGAGGGCAGGGCCAGGTAACCCATCCCAGGGGCCACAGTTCCCAGCAGGTCACTGTCACTCACTCTGCTTGAACAACAAATGATCTGAGATGAAAGTACATGTTGATTCATGGCTCTGGCCAAAATGTCTACCATAGAGATAGGCAGAAAAGAAGCATGAATGGGAAATTATTCACATTAGAATATGGCAGAGGCGTGAGGACAGTTTTCACTCAATGGGTACGATATAAGAGATTTTGGTGAATAACTGCAGAGTGCATAGCTGCAGCATGAAAGAGCCCATGAAAATGTCCTTGAACAACAGGGGTGAGGAAACTATCACAGTGGGCAGCTTCCTGCAGGTCACCTGATCACTCACTGTGCTTGAAGGTCAAATGATCTGACATGACAGCATATGCTGATTCATGGCTCTGCCACTATTTCCCATCAACAGCGAGGGACAGAGGTGTGAGGACAGCTTTCACTCAATGGGCAAAAATATAAAAAGCTATTTGTGCCTCCTATGATGCTTATCACAAAATATCCTTAGAGTGGAGGACTTAATCCAGGGGGTATGTTGGCACATTCTGTATTTTCCCTCATCTATGGAATGTAAAAGCCAGAAGCAAAACAATGCTACAAATAAAATCACTTTTTAGTTTTGGCATAACATGAGTATATTTTTGTTTACTTTCCTTTTGGGAACTAAGGATCAGGTGAAGTCTCTGCTACAACTGAGCAGCAGCAGGTGTACTGTAGGGGGCTAACCATCAGATATTTAAAGAGGAACATTTTCTAAGAAAATCCTTCATTATGAGTTAATACCAAGTTGAGATTCTGGAGTCAAGCCATATAAGACAATTTCTAATATGTGGTCATAGCATCACTAGATAGAGGAGTGAGGACCACTGTAGCAATCCAATGTGCTTTTTCATTTCTAGTTTCCATGTCTGTGGTGATGACATCGACGTTCTGAAAATTTTCCGAGTGGTCTGCAACAGCACACATGGATTGCTTATTTGCTTTACACCCAAGGTCCCAGGTTCAGCTTGAAGATCTTCAGGACATGAGCAGATACTTGTCTAAATGGTTCCAAAACAGATGTGATAGATAAATTGGAAAGATTCATGGTAGAAATCTGGCAACTGATCTCATGATTCCCTGGGTTGGAGAGAGCTGGGCTAGAAGCAACCCTGGAAGCCAAGCTGCATAGGTGTCCTGGCTCCCAGACCTGTAGGGCAAAAATGATCGCAGTCTCAGGCTGATGTCCACCTGGGCATCACTGATGGCTTCTATCCCTTCTTTAGCCCAAAGTAGTCTTAGCCAGGAGAGGCAAATATTCAGGGCAATGAGCTGTCATCACACTGAAAATGGACTGAGATTTGTCCCAAAGCGTTTCCTTGGTTTGAAAGAAGGAGTGTTTAAAGATGGGTATCCAAATTTCCATGCTACCTGAATTGTCCGTTATGACCTGGGGTGGTGTCAAGCATGATCAAACCTGGGAGGACCAAAGCAGTAATATAACCTGTGACCCAATTTACTTCAGTACCAACTTCTATACAATGAATCTATCTTTCAGCCTAGACCTATGGATTCCTGGAAAGTGTCCTATGACCTCAATACAAAGGAAGTAAAGTTGTGGCCTGGATTACTAATGATTATGCATGGTATTGATGGCCAACCAGAAAGTGGACAGCTGCAGCACGACAGACCATCTCTGGACATCAGTGAAGGACAGTGGGTAACAAAACCTTCACATTGGGCAGAGGTTGGGGCAGTTCACCTTATCATTCACTCTGTCCAGCTATGGAAGGAGATAGTGATTCATGGCTCTGTTTAGTATTTTGCAACATTAGGCAGAGACATTGAAAAGGGCATAATTAGAAAATTCTTCACAAACTTTTTGAGCAAAAGTTTATTGGATGTTCTCACTCAGTGGTCATGAAGCATCCATCTTATATAAATACTGCTATTTGAAATTTTAGCCCTGCTATTTGGCTTCTGTAAATTCTTGCTTGCTAAGACTACTCCCACTTCAGAGAGGCCATTAAACCTTCCCCAGACAAGGTTATCAGTGCTGGCGCCAGGCCAGGCCTCTGGTTGAGGTCTCAAGGCCCCAGCACATACGGGTTCTTTAAGAACTTGCAAAAGGGGCCAGAAACACCCCATATTTGGGAGACAAAGAAGGTAAAAATATATAAATAGGGAAAATTCCTGCATGCTGGGGCCAGAATTTGAGAGACATTCTCCTCTGGACCCGCGCGTAATAAATGTAACTCCATCTCTCTAAGTATTGCTTTGTTCTTCTTCGGTTTTCTGTAACATTATTGGTTCCCTGAACCGAGGAACAACTGTGCTTGGCCTTTATGGCCTCTGGTGAATGGGCCGGGTTTGGGGCCGGGGAAGCCGGATAGGCCTCCGGCAGGTGCCGCTCTGCTGATTTAGCAGAATTGAACCGGGGGACTCTGGGCACTCCCGGACCTCAGCCCAGGACCCGGCCGGCATCTGGAGAGAGTGGACAGACACTTCTGGACCTGTCGACAGAATCTGTAAGGTAGGGGCCCCGTCAGTTCAGCCCACTCCAAGTGAGTGGAAGGGGGAGCTTGATCACCTCCCCGGAAGCCATACAGCTTCTTCAGGCAAATCAATCAGGAGTCAGGAATCAGGTGATTGTTTAAACTCTGGGTAAATATCTGGTAGAAGTCAAAAACTCAGACTAGCTAGTATATAAATGTGGGACTCTGGAGGTGAATGAAGGAATTATGAGTTCACTTTGCTGTTTGTTTGTGTGGGACTAGCCAATTTGCTACTGAGAAGGGGGACTGGACGCAGCATTAACTCCTCCGGTAGGTTCTCACCAAGACTTTGGTTGAGAATTCTGTTCTGGGGCATGGGTGCCGGGAGTGCCCTCATGCCCATCTGGGGATTTGGGCATTGTTTTGTTTATCTGCTCAGCTCCAATCTGGGCTAGTCTACTGAGAGAGTGTGAGTATGGATGTTTGTCTGTCTTGGCATAATTATCTGTTCATTAACTGGTCTGTGTGAAGCAAAAGCCACTTTGTGCATTCTGGTTGTACACATGAGAGTATTTGTTATCTCTTTCTATTGTTTAATTTGTTTAAAGATAGGGCGGACCTGTTGTGATGGTCTGCAAACATCTTAAGCAGCGCTGCTGAGTTATTTTTCTCAGAGATGTTTGCTCTCTATCACAGTGGGAAGGAATCAGCCCATTTAGCTAATAAAAATTTTTCTCTCTGTATAAGTAAGGGTATCAGTTTGCTCTGATTTGTGAATTTGCTATATTAAAGTGAAATGTTAAAGTCCTAGTGTTAATTTAAAGGTATAAATTTGTGATATTTCAAAGAGCAAAGAACTTTTATTTTTGGCTTTCTTACCTCTTTTGGTGGTTGGAGACTTCCAGGGGCAGGGCTTACAGCTCCGCAGGGCGGAGAGATTTACAGGCCCTGTCCCTGCCTGTGACATCATAGTCCAACATTTGTTTGACTTGCTGTTTTCAGTTATTAGGATCCTCATAGAGGACATAACCTGGGTTTCCCTTCCTCTCTCATCCTGATTCTAATAGCATCTGTAACTGGATTAAAGATCTTTTCTTTCAGGAGGCCACCCAGGCTTTCAGTTCACAAGAAATCTCCCTACACACCCTTATCTTCCTCCTCCCTATCTTTCCAGGCTGACTAAGAGTCATTTTTCTCCACAGGTCGGACCTCAGCCTTCGAAAGGGAGGACTACTACAGTGGTAGTCTGTAGTTTTCTCTGAAACTCCCACTGTTTCTATTTCTCCCCTCTATAGGAATTGTCTTCCTCTGACTCACAATCAGAAAGAGAGACAAGCAACTGGACTTGGGGACGGGACGGGGGAAGAGGGGGTTGTCCACAGTTAATTATGAAGCAGGGAGAGATAGGTTTTTGTTGATTTTTACTGGCTGCAGACTGCTCTGTTGGCGTAGGGGTCTGGTCCAGGTGTCTTATCAGAACTTCACTAGATTCAAGGTCGCAAGTTTTCTGCAAGCATAATTAATACATTAAAAAACTAAACTCCCAGGAGCCAAGCGGAGGAGAAACGGAGCTGAAGTCCGTAGCTGCCCTGGTGATTTAAAACTGGGTGCTAGGCAGACTCATCACCCAAGAGCCAGATGAAAGAAGGGGGTGAAGGGGGTTGGATGCCTGAGCTGCCTGCAGTGGCCCTGGAAGAAGCCTCAGCAGCAGCGAGAAAAGCAGGGGACAGCAGACATTTACCTGACACTAGAGCTGCCCTGCTGCTGCCCAGTGAGTAAATGAGTGTTTTACAAGCAATACAAGACTTAGGCCTTTGGCTTGCTGGCTGCAGCAATTAAACCAGAAGCCAGTGACTGCTACTAGTCTCCCTGCAGCCCCAGAAATAGAGCAGCAGGCCTGGGGTCTGTAAAAGCAACAGATAGAGCTAGTGAAAGCTCCCTGTTTGCAAATGTACTGAAAGGGTTCAGTACCTGTTGCTGCTGGATGAGGAGGGGCTGAGAGCCCCTTCCAGTGCACTCCCTTGGGAGAGGCCTGGTCGCTGCTCTGCCACAAAGGGGACTGGCAGGAAGACAAGGGGTCTAATACCCAAGCCACTGCCACAGAAGCACTTTGCAATATGCAAAGCTGTTTCTAACTGCAACTCTGGCTGTTTTGGACTGGCAGCTTAAAGTCAAAGAGCAAAGGAAAGGCACTCTCCCTGGACCAGGGAGCCTTCAGGACTTTGTGATTCTCCAAGAGAGGAGGAGTCTGACTGAGGGATGGCAGAGACCCGGTTGGGTTGGAAGGACCTAAGGCCACATGTTAAACTTATAAATTACAGCTTTCTAGGCAGATGTCCAAGCCCAGTTATGTAGGGGTTAAGCTGCCTGTTTACAGAAAAATAACTTTCTCCCATGCCAGAATAAATTTTAGGGAAATTAGACAAGCTGTGTTTGTGGCTAGAAAGAAGAACTGGCCACCATGCACAGCCCTGACAGTGGCCTGCAGAAAACTGTATAATAGACTTAGATGATGCCTGCATCTTTATGGACATGACTCCAGAAAGACAAGGACAATTTTGCTTTGTATGGGAAGGTCAAGAATAGACCTTAGTCACCTCCCTAAGATATTTGTATAGCCCTACCATATGTCATATATGGTAGCAGAAGATTTGGTTACCTAAGGTGGCCACAGTGCCAATATTGTACTTAATTGTGTTAATAATATTGCATTAACCTTACAGATTTGAATGCAGTTGCCAAAAGGGCAAGTACCCAAATGGGCAAGGAAAATACCCATCTGGTTTTGGTCTCTATTGAAAGACACTTGGCAGCCTGTATACTGTCTTGCAGGCCTGTGTGGCCATATCCATGTCAGGTGTGGCACAAACTTCAACTTTAGAAAACTGGAGAAGGCCTGTTTGGAACAGAGGGAAGTAGTGAGTACCAGCCCTTTGTTACAGGAATTAGAGACCCCATGAGGTCCTGTGATGTGTGAGACCCTATAAAGGAATAAAGCTCCCTTAGTCCTTTCTGAGAGGGCATGTCATCCCCCCAGAGACCATATGAAATTTTAAGGACAAGTTAAGTAGGGGGAACCCTACTACAAGAACAGCTATAATTGTCTACTTGAATATAGACACATTTTGAATTTCTTCTTGTCATTTGTAGACAGTTATATTACTGTGAAGAATCCATAGAAAGGACTTACAAGGAAAATCAGAAGATCTTAAAGCAGGTCAGTATATTTTTCTCCTTATATAATTCCTCTGAAATTTGGCAATGCTTAATAAATCATGGAAATACATTTCTCTGCATAAATTTCAATAAGACCGGTTTCTAATAGTGGTTTTATTGACCAGAAACTTTGACTGTAGTGTCATGTTTTAAAGAGCCCTGTCTGAACTCTGAAGACTTGAAGCCAGTAAGAGTGCCAAGGAAAAGCCTGGTATCCTGCTTGGGAGTCCTGAAAATGGCTGGTGCTGGAGCATCAGGCCCAGGCCCTACCATCACTGGTGGTTGGTCAGAGTAGAGGAGGAGCAATAAGGATGACTCTGCGTCCCTGCGGAATCCCACACACTCTAGGCTGTGATGAGTAGGAGGGCTACTGAGATGGGCCTTAAAACCTAGGGCGTGGGCCCAGGTGGAGTCGCTGCAGGTGAGGGATTCACCTAACTCAGCAGATACTACAGGCAGGCCTGACGGCAGCTGGATGGCTTGGCTTCCTGGCCCTATGGGGCACAATATGATTCAATCATGAAATTCCGGCAAAGGTAGTCAGTTATCATTCTTGTTGTGTTTATGCAAACAATCAGGCCAAATTAAATACAATAGGTAAATTAGTCTTTATCTGGCTCTTTTGATAAACATAGAGGTAATTTTGAGGAGAAAAATTCTATTTCAATAGAGGTCATTAAAACTGAAATGTTTTCTTTCCCTTCCACCAGACCATTTGTTACAGTTTGTCTCTGCCAGGTCACAAGCCCACCTCCTTCTGTGCCCAGGCCTCATCGTCCCTCTGACAGACAGCAAGGATCTCTTGGCTCTGAGGGAAAACTCCGTCCCTCCTCAGCACGAAGCAGCTACAGAAGAAATTCAACGTCCATTTTCCCTAAAGAATTCAGAGCCAGGATCCTTGAGGTAATATATTAGGCAGTTAGACAGACATGAGCAGAGCAAGGACGATGGGCCAACTAGTGCTACAGGATGTAACTAAGTCTTTCCACCTCTACGTATGAGAGACAAGGGGCATAGGCAAAGAGGTACTCACCAAAGTCTCAGCCCCTAGAAAAGGCTGGTAGCCTATTTGTCCAAAAAACTTGACCCCTTTGCAATTGGGTGACCTACTTGCCTCTGGGCGGTAGCAACCACAGCTATGCTTATTGAAAAAGCAAATAAGTTAACCCTACGGCAGTAACTAATCCTAACTGCCCCACATGAGGTCGAGGTTTTACTCCAGAACACACTAGAGCACTGGATGTCAAAAACACTTGAGTCACCCAGTTTCAGGCTCTCTGGTAGACAAAAGAAAAATCAGTAACAATGTATACTGATAGCAGGTATGCATTTACAACAAGGTAAGGGTTCTCCACAGAAGCAAGAGGGAACTGGGCCACAGATGAAGCTGCCCAGGAGGCTGCCCTAAAACCAGTGGGGCCTCTACAGATTCTAGTGACTCTTCCAGATCCTGACCTACCCAATCGAGAAAAGCTAAAATCCATAACCAGTCTTTCTTCAAGTTCTTACAGGCTTTACAGTCTACCCAGGAAGCAATCTGGAAGCACATCTGAGACCCTCTGCCTGTACCAACTTCTGATCTGGTTCATCCCTTCCACCCTGGTGACTCTGTTTGGGTAAAGAAATTTGCCACCCAAGGACTGACTCCTACTTGGAAAGGACCACCTCCACGGCAGTCAAGGTCAATGGAATCCCAACGTGGCTTCATCACACCTGGCTTAAAACAGCCCAGGAAAAATTGAGAGTTCAGGACTCTTCGGACTCTCTAAAGATTACTCCTGGCCCTCATTCTGGGCCCTTATCTTATAAGTAGGCCCACTAACTTTATTTGACAGAAAATTAAGATTATAGTCCTCAGGGGTAAATATAACTACAATGACTAAGAGTCAATGATTTGACTCATGTAATAAAACCAGTAGGGAATGAAGCATCCATCTTATATAAATACTGCTATTTGAAATTTTAGCCCTGCTATTTGGCTTCTGTAAATTCTTGCTTGCTAAGACTACTCCCACTTCAGAGAGGCCATTAAACCTTCCCCAGACAAGGTTATCAGTGCTGGCGCCAGGCCAGGCCTCTGGTTGAGGTCTCAAGGCCCCAGCACATACGGGTTCTTTAAGAACTTGCAAAAGGGGCCAGAAACACCCCATATTTGGGAGACAAAGAAGGTAAAAACATATAAATAGGGAAAATTCCTGCATGTTGGGGCCAGAATTTGAGAGACATTCTCCTCTGGACCCGCGCGTAATAAATGTAACTCCATCTCTCTAAGTATTGCTTTGTTCTTCTTCGGTTTTCTGTAACAGTCAAAAATATTCAAAGATATTTGTGTCTCATTTAATGCTCATCAGAGTGAAACCTCAAAGTGGAAGATTTCATTACTCAAAAGTATAAAGTGGCAGATTTCATATTTTCCCTCATCAATGGAACATAGAAACACAAACAAAAGAAACAAAATCTCCTACATACAAATGGAATCATGGTGGTTAAAAAGGAAAACATGAGGGAGGACCAAGTGAATAAAAGGGGTTAACTGCCTGGGGACAGAGGAGACAGACATTGGGTGGTGAGCACATGGCTGAGTGTGCTCTGTTGCACTATAAAGTTGTACAAGTGAAGTTTTATAATGTGATTAACCCAAAAATGTAATAATGAAATAATTTTTAAAATAAACTTTGTTAGTCCCATGCTTGCTTAAAAAATGAAGAGACATTTTTCTGTGTTTGAAAACTAGAAACATATTTTTATTTACCTATCATTCATTCAATAAAAATCAAGTGAATAAGCTGTTGAAGCTGGGCAGTAGTGATTGTGCTGGAGACCATTAACCTTCAGAGAATTAGTGAGGAACTGTGTGTTTGAAAAGGAAATAAATCACGATTAATTGTTGCAAAACCCAGTTTATATTCCAGGCTCATGCCAAGCAAGGCAATTTCTACACATGGGGCAATTTCTACAGCATCACTAGATGGAGACATGAGGACTGTTGCGGGAACCCAGCAGGATTCCTACATCCAGTTCCTATGTCTCTGGTGATGACATGCAATCTGAAATAGTTCTGAGTGGTCCCCTCAGCACACATGGACACACTCCTTCTCATCACTTGAGATCGCTTGCTGAACTCATGTCCAGGGCTCCAGATGCTGCTTGAGGAGCTTCAGGGCATGAATAGCTTATTTCTATGCTTCCAGCTAGATGTGGAAAAACATTGGAAAGTTTCCTGGTAGACACACAAGGGGAATCACTGTGGTGACCGCTCCTGTGGCAACTGCCAGCTTGACTAGATGCCCATCAGAGCAGGACACTCAAGGTGAGAGACAAAGTGTGGCCCTTGAAAAAGTGTGCTGCTCTTTGGAAGAACTATGTGAGTTCTCTAATACACAAAAGCAGACAAATATGAAATAAGTGTGGAATTAATTAATGGTGGAGGGCAATGTTCATAGAAACATAAATTTGGATGAGGAGTAGAGTTTATAACATAAAAAGAAAATCAATCATTTAGTGTTAAATAAGTCTAATTCCAGAGTCGACTCAAGACAATGTCTAAATACTGGGTGGGCTACAGCATCACTAGATGGAGGAGTGAGGGCCGCAGTGAGAATCCAATGGGTTTTTTGGTTGTTGTTTCCATATCTGTGGTGATGACATAGATATTCTGAAAATTCCTGAGTAATCCGCAACAGCAGGCAGGGATGGTTTCCCTGGTTTATAGCCAGCACACCTCATTCAGCTTGAAGAGATTCAGGAAATGAATAAATCTATTTTCACAATGGCTTCAAGACAGATGTGAGAAAAAATGGGATGGATCATGGGAGTGTTGTAACCGATAGGGGATAAAACTGGAATAATCCAGGATTTGTCAGAGACTGGAGAAATGTGCAAGAAGGAACACATAAGGGTAATAAAGGCAGTGACCTCTCCTGTGGCAGCTGCCACCTTGACTAGACTCAAATCCCCACAGGAAACTAAAGGTGAGAGGAAAGCATGACCTATGAAGTAGTGTGCTACTCTGTGGAAGAACTATGTGAGTACTGTAACTTACCCAGGAAGAAAAATATACAATGTGTGTGGAAATAATTAATGGTTGAGGACATGTTGAAAGAAACACAAATTTGGATGAGAGGGAACCTATTAATTCAGGTCCACAAGAAAGAATCTGCATTTATACCGGCAGCATGGGTCATTACAAAGGCTCTACAAGTTGATCCACATGGAGAAGCTAGGCCACAAAGGGATGGGTGTAGCTAGTGTGGAGGCCCAGGGAGGAGAGGTTCAAAAAGGAAGGTCACCAGGGTGGATGCCCAGAGGTGCCCTAGGGCTGAGAGGCAGGCAGATCAGTTGACAAGCCCCTTTGAAGACCCAGGGACAAGGGTGTGTGTGGACTTGGCATGAGAAGAGTCAGCTAAGATGGGGCAGGCAGATTCCAGACCCATTCTCAGGTTAAAGGGATCTATCAAATGTGGAAGTGGAGAGAGGAGGGATCAA
Organism: Plecotus auritus; assembly: GCF_963455305.1. Classification (NCBI taxonomy): domain Eukaryota; kingdom Metazoa; phylum Chordata; class Mammalia; order Chiroptera; family Vespertilionidae; genus Plecotus; species Plecotus auritus. Next base: position 101,627,641 of record NC_137782.1, read on the forward strand.
GCCTGCACCACACACTTTTGGCTTCTGTGATTGACAGCTGGTGTCCTTGGATAAGTAGGGAGCTCAGAGGAGCCAGGGAGAGTGGAGGAAGCCTGCAGCCTAGGCAGTGGGCCTAAGGCAGCCGACCTCAGGCCTGCAGCTTAGGAGTGTCAGTGCTAGGGGAGCAGGTGGGTCAGCCCTACAGAGGGGCAGGGAGGGAGCTGCCTCCATGGTGGAACACAGGAGTGACAGGAAGCTTTCAATGAGTGTTTGTGGAATGCATGAGGGAGTGACTAAGGGACTGGCAAGTGTGAGCCATGAAGAGCCTTCCCAGAGGGGAGAGAATCATGGGACAGAGGTTGAGAGCTCCAAGGGGTGACTGGCCAGTGTCAGACCCTCCAAACCAAAGGCACAGGGGAGGAAGCCTGCAGGGGCTGCTGCTCAGTTTGGCTCCAAGCATTGGGGAGGGCAGCTCGCCAAGTGGGCAACTCCCACAGATGCAGGGCCTTGGGAAAGAGGGAAAAAGGAGGCCAGAGGAGGAACCTTACAGAAGAGGTTTGGTGAGGAAGGAAGGGACATGCAGGTGGCAGCTGGACAGGCCACCATGAGATTAAGTCAGGTGGGGATCTTCACATGCCATCCTCCTCCCTCATCTGGCTCTTCCTAGTTGAGTAGCCTTGGAAAATCCAAAGGATCATTTTAAGCTGAGCTCCTGCTGTGATATAAATCCCATATCAAAATGGGATTCAACTTATGGGAATATAAAATACACACAAGTCTGGAAAAGGCTACTGCCTGGTAAACAGGAAACCTCGCTTCCCCATTCTCTGACCTCGTGGCCAAGAAAGGTCAGGATTCCAGGGGCCCAGGAGCCTTGGGGGCTGATGTGAGGAACCTGGAGGGCTGATGCGAGGAGCCTCGGGGCTGAGGCAGGGAGCCCAGAGCCTGACAACGCTGCCAGTGACAAGCGGCGAGGAAAACTAGGACTCACTTCTACTCCATCTCATTTTATTACAAACCCATCCTGTGTTCCAGAATCAATGGCTATTTAATACACACCTCAAAGTACTCGGAAGACAGACCATGTTAGCATACCAAATTCTCTCTCAGTTCATTAACTCAAAAGGAAAACATATTTATAAAACCCAAATCACCAGGTTTAGTACATCCCAGGAAGAGCCCCTTAGTAAACAACAGGAAACAAAATGCTGTATCAGGAACCCAGCCACATACACACAGCAGGTGAGACTCCTCAAGAGTAAGATTGCCAATTGATGTAAATATAGGGTGTCCCCCCAAAAAGGTACACACTTTAACAGCTGATAACTCACTTAATTTTCACTCTTTTTCAAGTTTAACTGATTTGAAGAAATGGGTGAAGACAGACTAAGCTTTGAATGTAGAAAATTTCTCCACGAGGCTTTTTATGGGGATACACAAAAGTTAAAGTTTAGGGTACACAACGCACAGCAGTTGAGGAACTGAGGGAAGCTGTTGAAAGAGATGCACACAAATACCAACCGAAGGAAGGATTCTCGGTGTTTGTGACACCACGGCTCACGTGGTCCAGGTGCTGCTGATGAAGCAATGGAATCACAAACATCGAGAATCGCTGTGTTCTGTGTTTCTGTGCACCCTCTGTCCACAGCGGCCCTGGATGCCTGGACTGTGGCCCACTCTGCACCATGCACTTCATCCTATATGTGTCCCCATAAGGAAGTCCAGAGAATACATCTTTGTTCAGAGCTTAGCCTGGCTTCACCCATTACAACAATTCCATTAATCCTGAGGAGTGAAAATTGAGTTATCAGCTGTTAAAGTGTGTGTACATTTTAAGAGGACACCCTGTAGCACAGGGGTGGGAAAACTTTTTGACTCGAAGGCCACAATGGGTTCTTAAACTGGACCGGAGGGCCGGAACAAAAGCATGGATGGAGTGTTTGTGTGAACTAATATAAATTCAAAGTAAACATCATTACATAAAAGGGTACGGTCTTTTTTTTTATTTCAATAGTTTTATTCATTTTAAAAATTTTAACAAGAAGAATGTAAACACTAATTATTATAATTTGAAACTTCAAAAAATGGAGGAATCATAGCACAATAACATACCTTATATTGAAGATGGCAAAGGCAAAATAAAATTGCCTAACAAAGGAAAGGTACAAAAGCCTTTCAAATTAAATTTAAATATAATAAAATAATTTAAAACTAAAACAAATAGAAAAGAACAAAATGTGTAAACAGTAAATTAAACATTTTCTTTAGTGCAACTTCCAAATTATGCCCGGGACATAGATGTAGATGGCAATGTAGACTGGGTTGAAAGGTTTTTGGTCTTTAAAACATCAACTTCAGTGGGAACAGTGTTGTTGGTCTCCTTTTTTAGCTAATGCATCAAAGTCTGGAGTTAGTTTTGTTGTGGCTATTCTCAGGATAGATCTGAGGTCTTCGTCAGTTAAGCTGGATCTGTGAGGGGCTTTGTTGATGTTCATGACGCTAAATGTCTGCTCACAAACATAGGTTGACCCAAACAGCACCAGTATCTTCTGTGCCATCCTCCGGATGTTTGGAAAAGTGGCTTCATTAAGTGAAGCATAAAAGTCTTAGTTCAAGAGAGCTGAATTTCCCCTTTAGGACAAAGTCAGACTGAAGATCGATGAGTTCCAGTTGCACCTCTTCTGGTGCTGTTTCAGGGTTTTGTGACAAAGGACAGGCCACCAGTTGAAGTGACTGGTCAATTTTTTCAACATCAGAAAACCGACGACAGAATTCTGCATGCAGGTCATCCAGTGATTTGCTGTATTTCTTCACGTTTTGGATGGTCTCCTTCTGTGTGGCTAGTGTGGCAAAATGAGTGAAGACTTTGTCTGAAATTTGTCTCTAAAAGAAAATCAGCTTCGATTTAAAGGCTTTCACATTAGTGTACATGTCATGTACATTCTGATCTTTTCCCTGTAGCTTCACATTTAGCTCATTCAAATGTGAAAATATATCTACAGCAAATGCAATGTCACACAGCCAATTCTTGTCACTCAGCTCAGTAAATTCGTCAGACTTCCCCTTTAATTTCAAAAATGCACCAATCTCTTCTTTGAGCTCCCACACTCATTGGAAAACTTTCCCCAAACTCAACCAGTGGACATGAGAGTGATAAAGTAAGTTGTGGTGATCTGCATCAGTTTCCTCCAGAAACTTAATAAACTGACGGTGCTGAAGTCCCTTTGCTCGAATGAAATTAACAAGCTTTACGACTGGATTAACAACATGATTAAGTTGTAATATAGACTTGCACAATGATTCCTGGTGAATAATACAGTGAAGAAAAATAACATCTTGGTTAGGGTTCTCCTCTTTCACTTTATCCTGAATTCTTTTTAGCAGTCCAACATTTTTTCCAGTTAAATTTGGAGATCCATCTGTCGTGACATTAGCAAGTTTACTCCATGGTAGCTTCATTTTCTCGATGACAGTAGACACCCGGTCATACAAGTCCTCTCCCCGTGTTTTTCCTTTCAGTGGCTCCATGGCTAAAAACTCCTCCATAATTTCAAAATTGTCACTAATTCCTCGGATAAAAATTAAGAGCTGAGCAGTGTCCTTTACGTCATTACTTTCATCCAATGCTAGTGGATAAAACTTAAAGAACTCTGCCTTACTATTTAACTTGCTGGCCAAGTCTTCATCAATCAGTTCCACTCGACGAGTCACTGTCCTGCGCGATAAGCTGAGTTTTTCAAACTTGCCTTTGCTCTCTGGACACAAGAGACCTGCTGTCTCTATCATCCATTCTTTCAAAAACTCACCTTCAGAGAGAGGTTTGCTAGCTTTTGCTAATTTGAATGATAGCATAAAACTTGCTTTGGTAGTTGTCTCTTGAATTACAGTTTGTCTGTGAAAGACATTTTGCTGAGCCTGTAATTTAGCCATCAACCTCTGTGCAGTAGCCTCCCGTTCTTGAGGTGACTGCTTGCTAGCATAGTTGCCATGCTTTGTGGCAAAGTGACGGCTGAGATTGTACTCTTTGAAGACTGCAAGTGTTTCCTGGCATATCAGACATACTGGCATTGATCGGACTTTGGTGAAAAAATATTTTGTTGTCCACTCCCTCTTAAACACTCGGCATTCACTGTCCACTTTCCTTTTCTTTGGTCCACTCATGTTTAATATTGGGCTAAAACCAACAGTACCGTTCTCTTATTAAATTCTTTACTAAAATAAGACAGTAAAGTATAAAAACAAGTGGTTAAATTTGCTCTACTATGACATTTTTGGTCTTCTAAAAAAAAAATATATATATATATATAACAAAATCATCTGAAAAAGTTCAGACATGGGACAGAGGCACACCCTGACCATAGAGAACAACCCCTTTCCTCCATAGGAAACCTGTATATCTTTCACACAGGCCCTTTCTTTATGGTAACACACATAGCTGCACATTTCTGTGTCTTCCAGATACACTTGTATGGGAGGTGCTAGGGCAGTGCAAAACATGGATAACCAGTAGTTACCACTAGCACTTGCGTTACTGGCAAAAAACAGCCGCAATGCACATAGTGTGAAAGAGCCCATTATCAATGTCAGATTGCATCCACTGGACTCTATAAAAACAACCAAGTGCCACTTTTAAATGCCCATTGCAACAGTTTTTCTTATTAAAAGCTGGAAATGGCAGGATATTTATATATATACCCTTACTGTGACAGCCTGGCAGAGCATTACAAAGGAGAAAACCCAGCATCTGGTGATGTCCATAAGTACAAGACTTCAGGCTGTCATTACCAGGAAAGGGTTTCACCCAAGTATTAGATATGAACGTTTGATTTTCAGTTTTTCATTTGTCCAATTACTTCTGAAACCCTGAAATTAAGCGATTTTGTAATAAAATCTTTAGTTCATCACATTTCTATACAATCTTTTTGTTCAACCCACTGAATTAGGGTTCGTTCACACTAGCCGTGCTGCCGTTGCAGTGTGGTGCAGTACTGCAATGCAGCGCAGCTAGGGTTAATGCAGGGTACACAGGTTTCCATCATGTTTGCATTGATGCTAATGTGCAGTGGTGCATGTTAACACAAATGCCCCGTAGCACGCATTTTTACAGGCACAAGGGGGAGAAGCAAACGCAGCGCAAAATGCATTTGTTTTGCCGCTAACACATGCGGTTAGTGGCCACGGTAGCGTTACTGATACCGCATCCGTATCAGCAAAAAAATGCAGCCGCAGCATGGCTAGTGTGACATGTCCTCTGTGTGTCTTTTTCCCTGCTGTGCGCGTCCGCAGTGGGAAAAAAACCTGCAGTGGATACAAGCCCTAAAAGCTGAAAGTCTTTGTTGTTTTATTAACAAGTCATTGTGATGTACAGAATGTGGGAACAGGAAAAAATTGTGTTTGAGTAGAGCTCTTAATCTTACCTCAGAAAGGCTCTGATACTGTGCACTCCAGGGGCGTGTCTCCCTACATCACCGTGTCTAAGCATTCCCAGGGTGATGTCAGGAGACGCGTCCGCGGGCATTACAAGGAGCCTCTGGAAGATTGAGAGGTTGTTCCTTCTACTGAATGGGCGGATATAAATCTGCCCACTCAGAAGAAGGAGCTGCGGCCTGCTGGTGAAGGAGTGGAGGGGAGAACAAGAGAATGCTCCGCTCTTCCGGCTCAGCGGGCCGGATAGAACAGCCGAATGGGCCAGATCCGGCCCGCGGGCCATAGTTTGCCCACGGCTGCTGTAGCACATATATTTTGGGGACACCTTGCAGCACATATATATATCACGAGTGTGTATACCTGTATTTAATATATTAAATTAAGTTTCTAACCCAGGAAGTCACTCAGAAATACTACTACTCGCCTCTTCTATAGCAGAAGCTGGAGCAGGAACTGGCTGAGCAGTTTATCCCCTTTAGCCCGCAGCCTTGCCGACATGGGAACCTCCGTCAACTTAACTATTTTCTCCCTGCACTTAGCAGGCGTTTCATCAATTTTGGGTGCTATTAATTTTATTACCACTATTATTAATATAAAACCACCAGCCCTTTCTCAATATCAAACACCATTATTTGTCTGATGAGTTTTAACTACAATTGTTTTACTCCTGTTCTCTCTCCCAGTCGTAGCTGCTGGAATACTAGTAACAGACTGGAACTTAAACACTACTGTTTTTTATCCTGCTGGAGGAGGAGACCCCATCTTATATCAACATTTATTCTGATTTTTTGGTCATCCAGAAGTTTATATCCTTATCCTCCCTGGATTTGGGAGAATAGCTGCGTTCTGTGTTTCTGTGAACCCTCTGTCCACAGCGGCCCTGGATGCCTGGACTGTGGCCCGCTCTGCACCATATACTTACTTCATGTAGTAGCACATTTGCACTATGGCTTTCCTATGGAAGCTGTACTTGCTATTAAAGGTGGATTGATGCACTGATTTCCCTCATCTTCAGGTTATACATTAAACACAACTTGACAGCAAAGATCCATTTCTTGATTACATTTGTAGTCCTTAATATAAACTTTTTCCCCTCAACATTTCTTAGGCTTATCAAAAATACCATGATGCTACTCTGATTACTCAGACACTTATACAACTTGAAATACTGTATCATCTATAGGTTCATTCATTTCACTAATTACTGTTATACTTACAGTCTTCATGATATGAGAAGCATTTGCATCTAAACCATAAGTCTTAATAGTATAATTACCAACAACTAATCTTGAATGACTACACAGATGTCCTCCACCTTAGCACACATTTGAAGAGCCTACAGACATAAATCCCAAGAAAGAAAGGAAGGAATCAAGCCCTCTTAAATTGATTTCAAGCCAATGTCATAGGCATACTGTCTTTCTCTAAAATTGAGATATTAGTAAAATTTATATAACTTTGTCAAAATTAAATTATAAGTGGAACCCCTATATATCTCTATGATATATCCATTTCAACTAGGCGTTTAAGACACAGCATCATCAATTATGGAAGAATTATCACACTTCCAGGATCAGACCTTAATAGTTGTTTTCCTAATTAGCTCTCTTGTACTATACATTATTTCACTTATATTGCCATCCTGACTCATACAAGTACTGTAGATGCACAAGAAGTAGAAACTATCGGAACAATTCTACCAGCTACTATTCTAATTACAATTGCCCTACCTATGAATTCTTTATATAATAGACAAAATTAACAACCCTTCTATAACTATTAAAACAATAGGCCCCCGATGATACTGAAGCAATGAATATACAGATTATGAAGACCTTAATTTTGACTCAAACACAATCCCCACTTCTGACCTAAACCCAGAGAGCGCGGCCTTCTAGAGGTTGATAACCAAGTAGTATTGCCTATAGAGATTACAATTCGAATATTAATCTCACCCAAAGATGTACTACACTCATGAGCTATCCCTGCACTAGGATTAAAAGCAGATGCTATTCTGGGCCCTGCCCAAATCAAACAACACTCCTATCCACCCAACACGGCTTATATTACGGGGAGTGCTCTGAAATCTGTGGATCTATCATAGTTTTATGCCAATCATTATTCAAATAATCCCACTAAAATATTTCAAAAATGATCATCCTCCTTACTATAATTTCATTAAGAAGCTAATTAGCATTAACCGTTCAAGTTGGAGAGTGGAAATTTAAACCTTCTTTCTCTCTTTTTTAAATCTTTATTGTTGAAAATATTACATATGTCCCTTTTTATTTTTAACCTATTAATGATATGCCTCAATTAGATACATCAACTTATTTATCACAATTTTATCAATAATTCTTAGATTATTTATAACTAGAGGCCCAGTGCATGAAATTCGTGCACTGGATGGGGAGTGTCCCTCATCCCATCTTGCACCCTCTCCAATCTGGGACCCCTTGGGGGATGTCTGACTGCCGGTTTAGGCCCAATCCCTCAGGCCTAAACCGACAGTTGGACATCCCTCTCACAATCTGGGACTGCTGGCTCCTAACCGCTTGCCTGCCTGCCTTCCTGATTGCCCCTAACCGCTTCTGCCTGCCAGCCTGATTAACACCTAACTGCTCCCCTGCTGGCCCAATTGCCCCCAACTGCCCTCCCCTGCTGGCCTGATCTTGCCCCCAATGGCCCTCCCCTTCCAGCCCGATCTCATCCCTAACTGCTCTCCCCTGCTGGCCTGATTGCCCCCAACTGCCCTTCCCTGCCAGCCTAATCACCCCTAACTGCCTCTGCCTGCCTGATCACTCCTAACTGCCCTCCTCTGCCAGCCTGATCTCGCCCCCAACTTCCCTCCTTTGCTGGCCAATTTGGTTCTGATTGGTCGGTTTCTTTTTTTTAAAAAAATATATTTTATTGATTTTTCACAGAGAGGAAGGGAGAAGGATAGAGAGCCAGAAACATCGATGAGAGAGAAACATCGATCAGCTGCCTCCTGCACACCTCCCACCGGGGATGTGCCCGCAACCAAGGTACATGCCCTTGACCAGAATCAAACCTGGGACCATTCAGTCCACAGGCTGACGCTCTATCCACTGTGCCAAACTGGTTAGGGCTGATTGGTCGGTTTCTTTGCCAGTCAGCATCAAAAACTCCACCTCCTAGGCAGCCATTGGGTCCTCGCAATTCACCCAGATTTAGTTCTGATTGGTCGGTTTCTATGCCAGTCAGCATCTTTGGGCCTATCTCCAGGCCTGATCTTAGAGGCACAGCTGATTAGCAGCTGCCCCAGGCTGTTGGTGAGCAGCTGTACTGCTGACCTCTGAGAGAGAGAGAGAGGCTTGGCTGCTGGCGAGGGAGAGAGAAGCAGGGTGTGATCACCCTGCTTCTCTATCCAGGCTTCACCAGCAGCTGCTGCCGCTGCTGATGAGCCCCACCTCTCTCTCTCTGAGAAGTAAGCAGTTCAGCCCATTCACCTGCTGCACGCACATCCTGGTGAACGGTCAAGCCTCCCAGTTGTTGCAGATGTGACAGACCCAGGGTTTTTATATATTAGGATAATACAACTTAAAATTTCAAAGCACTTACTATTCAAACCAAGAACCTCTAACAACTAAATTGCTAAAACTTTCAACCCTTTGAGAAACTAAATGAACTCAAATCTATTTGCCTCTTTCATTACCCCTATGATAACAGGCTTACCCTTTGTCATTTTAATTATATTTCCAAATATGCTCTTTCCATCAACTACATAGCTTGTATTAGTAACCTCCTAGTCACAATTCAACAATGACTTATTCATTAACAACAACACAAATATTAATTCATAGTAAAAAGGGCCACACTTGAAAGCTTATATTAATCTTACTAATTATATGTTTTGGTTTAACAAACATTAGATCTTTTAGCCCATTCATTTACTCCTACTGCTCAACTCTCAATGAATCTTGGAATAGCTTTCCCTCTACTAGTATGAGCTCACAGTAATTTTTGGCTTTTGACATGAAACCAAAGCACACTTGCACACTTTTTACTACGAAGAACCCCAATTCCCTTTATCTCCATATTAGTAATCCTCAAGACAATCAGTCTATTCATGCAACCAATAGTACTAGCAGTACAACTAACAGCCAACATTACTGCAGATCACCTACTTATCCACTTAATTGGAGAGCAACCCCAGCTGTAATAAGCATTAGTATAACCAGCGCCCTCATGACATTGATTGTTCTTATCCTATTAACTATTCTAGAATTTGCAAGTAGCTCTAATTAAAGCTTATGTATTCACCTTACTGGTTAGTCTTCATCTTCATGACAATGGTTAGTGACCCACCAAATGCACGCATACCACATAGTCAACTCAAGCCCCTTATGACTTACAGGAGCCCTATCAGCCCTCGTCATAACAGCAGGCTTAGTTATATGATTTCACTTTAACTCACCATTATTATTAACTGTAGATCTGGTTACTAATATATTAACCATTTACCAGTGATGATGAGATATTGTTTGAGAAAGCACATTTTAAGGCCATCATACACCAATTGTACAAGAAGGACTCCATTACAACATAACTTTTTAATTTATCGTCTCCGAAGTATTTTTCATTTCAGGATTTTTCTGAGTTTTCTATCATTCAAAGCTAGTCCATACTCCAGAACTAGGTGATTATTGATCCCCATCAGGCATCAACCCTCTTAATCCCTTAGAAGTACCTCATCTACATACATCTGCTCTGGCATCTCTATCACTTCAGCTCATTATAGTTTAATATTAGGGAGTTGCAAGCACATGGTTCAACACTATTCATTATGATTTGTGTAGCCTTGTACTTCACATTACTTCAAACCTCAGAATACCACGAAACATCATTTTCTATCTCAGACAGTGTCTACAGGTCAACGTCCTTTATAGCCACAGGCTTTATTGGCTCTACTTTCCTTATTGTATGCCTCCTACAACAACTAAAATTCCATGTCACATCTCATCATTTTGAATTTGAAGCTGCTGCCTGATAATGACACCTTGTAGATGTCATATGACTACTCTTATATGTCCCTATTTATCGAGGAGGATCCTATTCTTTTAGTATTAATTAGTACAACTGACTTCCAATTTTTACCAGTTTTGGTAAAATCCAAAAAAGAATAATTAACCTTGTACTTACTTTATTTATCAATACTAGCATCTTTACTTGTAATAATCCCATTTTATCTTCCCCAAACAAATGTTTATGCCAAAAAAATCAAGCCCTTATGAATGTGGTTTTGACCCAAGAAATGCTAAAGGGGTTGTTGTAAAAAGAAGAAATAGAAAGAGAAGGAGGAACACAGGCTTAAAGAATAAAAATGGTAACAAACAAGTACCTATCAAGTACCTTAAATGTAAATGGATTAAATGCTCCAATCAAAAGACACAAGGTAGCTAAATGAATACAAAAACATGACCTATATATATGCTGTCTACAAGACACCCACCTTAGAAAAAAGGACTCACACAAACTGAAAGTGAAGAGATGGGAAAAAAAAATTCCAGGAAAATAGAAATGAAAAGAAAGCTGGGGTAGCAATACTCATATCTGACAAAATAGACTTCAAAGTGAAGGCCATAAAAAGAGATAATGAAGGCCCCTCCATAACACTAAAGGGATTGATACAACAAGAAAATATAACTCTCGTAAACATGTATGCACCCAATACAGAAGCACCCAAGTACATAAAAAAAACTCCTGGATGAGATCAATAGTAATACAATCATAGTAGGCGACTTTAACACCCCACTGACATCACAGGATAGATATTCTAGACAAAAAAAAATCATTAAAGAAATAGCTACCTTAAGTGACACACTAGATCACATGGAATTAATCGACATTTTCAGGACATTTCATTCTAAAGCTAAAGAATATACATTCTTCTCAAGTGCACATGGGACATTTTTAAAGATAGGCCACGTGTTAGGACACAAGCTAAGTCTCTACAAATTCAAGAATATTGAAATAATATCAAGCATCTTCTCAGACCACAATGGCATGAAATTAAAAATCAGCTACAATAAAAACACTCAAAAACAATCAAACACATGTAGACCAAATAGCATGCTATTAAATAATAAATGGGCTACCAAAGAGATCAAAGAAGAAATAAAACACATACTGGAAACAAATGAAAGTGAACACACAACAAACCCAAATCTCTGGGACACAGCAAAAGCAGCCTTAAGAGGGAGGTTCATAGCACTACTGGCCAACCTAAAAAAAATAAATAAATAAAAAATAAGAAGAAAGAAAGAAAGAAAGAAAGAAAGAAAGAAAGAAAGACTTGTAATCAGTTATATAACCCTAAAACTTAAAGAATTAGAAAGAGAACAACAAGAAAAGACCAGAGTAAGTAGAAGGAAGGAAATACTAAAGATCAGAGTAGAAATAAATGACATAGGGTCTAAAACAAAACAAAACAAACCAACAAAAGATCAATAAAACCAAGAGCAGGTTCTTTGAAAGGATAAACAAGATTGATGAACTTTGAGCCAGAATCATCAAGAAATAGAGAGAGCCCAAATAAATAAAATTAGAAATGAAAAAGGTGAATTAACCACTGACCCCACATAAATACAAAGAATCATAAAAAATACTATGAATGCCTTTATTCCAAAGTAATGGAATAAAGGACCTGGACAAAATGGACATATTCTTAGAAAAATTCCAATCTTCCAAAACTCAATCAGGAAGAATCAGAAAATTCTGATAGGCCAATAATGACTGATGAAATTAAAGCAATAATAATAATAATAATAATAATAATAATAATAATAAACTTCCAGAAAACAGAAGCCCTGGCCTAGATGGCCTCACAGGGGAGTTTTAGAAAACATTCTAAGAACTAACACCTGTACTCCTCAAACTTTTGCAAAAAATTTAAGAAGGAACACTTTGAAGCTCTTTCTATGAGACCAGCATTAACTTAATTCCAAAACCAGATAAAGACACTGCAGAGAAAAAGAACTACAAACCAATATCCCTGATGAACATAGATGCTAAAATCCTCAACAAAATATTAGCAAATTGGATCCAGCAATGCATCACAAAGATCATTCACCATGACCAAGTGGGATTTTTCCACTTGGGTATGGAAGCTGGTACAATATTCACAAATCAATAAACGTGTTGCATCACAGAAACAGATTGCAAGACAAAAATCACATGATCATATCAATTGATGCAGAAAAAGCATTTAACAAAATCCAACACCCTTTCTTGATAAAAACTCTTGGCAAAGTGAGAATAGAGGGATCATATCTCAACATAATAAAAGCAATATATGACAAGTCTACATCATACTCAATGAAAAAAACTAAAACCATTTTTCCTAAGAACAAGAACAAGACATGGATGCCCTCTTTCACCACTCTTGTTCAACATAGTATTAGAAGCCCTAACCATAGCGATTAGACAATAAAAAGAAATAAAAGGCATCTAAGTTGGAAAGGAGAAAATAAACTGTCATTATTCGCAGATGACATTATATTGTACATAGAAAACCCTAAAGACTCCATCAAAAAATGACTATATTCAATACATAAATTCAGAATGTAGCAGGATACAAAATTAACACCCAGAAATTGATGGCATTTTTATACACCAACAATGAACTCTCACAAAGAAAAAGCAAGAAAACAATCCCATTTACCAAAATACTTTTTAACAAAAAATTAAGATAATTAGGAATAAACTTAACCAAGGAGGTAAAAGACCTGTACTAAGAAAACTATAGGACATTGAAAAAAGAGATAAGGAAGATATAAACAAGTGTAAGAATATACCATGTTCATGGATTGGTAGAATCAACATATTAAAATATTCAGACTACCCAAAGTAATCTATAGATTCAATGCAATTCCTAGTAAAATGCCAAATACCTATTAAAATACAAGGAAAGTGAAAGAGAAACAGCACCAGCCCTGGCCTGGCGGTTCCACCGCCCCCTCTGCCCTCCCACTGCAGGCAGGAGCAGCACCTCTCCAGTACTAATTACTTTTAAAACTCTTTTTGTAAAGAGAGAGATTAAATTTTGGAGGTATTTCAGGATCCATTGGAATAACTTAAGTCATTTTTCAGTCAATTAAAAAGTCTCTTAAAATTTAAATATGAAAAGGTTGTAAAACAAGCTTCTATAATAATAAAAGCTTAATATGCTAATTAGAGCAGACATCCTTCCAGACAACCTTCCCGATTAACAAAGGGCTGCAAGGGAAGCCTGGGTTCCAGGTGCCAGAAGGAAGCCAGTGCCGGCAGCCGGGGGAAGAAAGGCCTACTCTTGTATGAATTTTGTGCATGGGGCCTCTAGTAATTATTATGATATACATTTTGTAAAAACTGGGTAAGACATCAGTTAAACTTTAAAATAGTGTTAGTATTAAATATTTTATCCAGACTACAAGATTTTCTTTAATTTACATAAGTATTTAATTTTTTAGGCCAGTAAATGATTATATCCTGTAATGCCATTTGGAGAGAGAAAATGCACAACACATAATACAAAGATGAATACATATCATACAAATGCTACAGACCATATACATAATTCAAGAGTAATTCACCTTTTTTCCTTAAATATATATTTCCATATTTTTTAATCCTGAGCAGCGAGGATATTTTTTTTTTCATTGATTTTTAGAGAATGGGAGAAGTGAGGGGGGGAGAGAGGGAAACATCAATGTGACAGAGACACATCTATTGGTTGTCTCCCACACATGCCCTGACTGAAAGTGGGATCTGACCTGCAGCCCAGATACATGCCCTTGACTGGGAATCAAACCTGCAACCCTCTGATGCATAGGACAATGCTGTAACCACTGAGCGCACCAGACATGGCTGTATTTTCATTTTTTAAATTAAAAGTAATTTAATGTATGAGAATTTTTAATGTATGGAAACCTCAATTTTCAATGATAGTGAAACATTAAGCAACCAATATTTCCTACAACTTTTATTAACATATTTTATTATTTTAAATTTAGGCACCCAGAGACCACTGCCATATGCCCATTTTAAAATGAGATTTCTAGTGAGATCTTGCTATTTCTGTAAAGCAATTACCAGTAACAGGATTTCTTTCAGGAGTATTATTTAACGAGAGCTGGGCTCCGGAAGTTTCTGGCCTTGGAAGCACAATTTCCCGTATTAATTGTAGTGGGTTTTCTGTTTTGAACATTGGCAGTCTGAGTAAATTCTCTAGGGAGGTAATGTAGTGGGTCAAAGTCTGCTGCTTATGAGTACCATGAGGCTCTTAGTCCTCAAGTGGTATTCAACCTTCTTACATGCCTTGATTTCTCTCCCTGGCTGTCTCATACAGCTGTGAGTGAGGATTCCAACCACTAGGTGACCAACCTTTATACGGGCATCCCTGGATGAGCCAATTTCTTAATTACAGTTGAGTTGGAGGTTCCCTATGGGGACCCTACACGTCGTGAGGAATGACCTCTGACACCTCCATAAAGATTCTTACTCATCTAAGAGCATCTGAGATTCGGGCTGGAGGGAGGATGTGCCCCTTATCTTCAGAGCTGAATGAATCAATGAAATGTGATTTTATTGATTTCAGAGAGAGAGGAAAAAAGAGAGAAACATCATCGATGTGAGAGATATATCAATCAGTTGCCTCTTGTTCAACCCACAACCTGGACATGTGTCCAAACCTGGAATTGAACAGGTGACCTTTTGCTGCATGGTACAACATTCAGTGAAGGTAGTCACAATGGCCAGGACAAAGATTTTTTACCTGGTGTTTAACAGTGGCAATTTTAGAGGAGGCCTCAATGGAATATCTCAATAGAATATTCATCAACTCTCCAGGTGTGTCATTTGATATGCTGATGTATTACAATGAATGTATACAGTGATGTGGGTCATTCTCTGATCAGTTTCACCTTAAAAAATGTCACTGGAAAGGGATTTGAAGCAACATGGGTCTGCTGGGCATGGTCTGGAACATGTACCCCATTTGCTCCTAAGCATCCTAGGTTAGGGAAGATAAGTTCTTGTGATTTAGTAGTTGTGCCTATAAATTACTAGGCCCTGTTAGAGTCTCAGATTTCCCATTCCACTTGTCAAGGAATTTACCTAGCTTTTTAATAACATGCCTCAACTCTATAAACTTGGGGACTCTTGTTAGTATTGAACTCAACACAATGACCATCAGTTGACAGACACTAGACACCAGAGCCAAAATCAGGACCCCAAACACACACCCTGGACTCCAGAAGCTGTACCCTACAGCAACTACAAACCAAAAGCTGGACCCCGGCCCTGGGACTCAAACTCAAAGCGATTTCCCTGACTCAAGCATACTATGCAGCACAAAAGCCAGAAACCAGATGCCAGAGACTGACAGCTAATTCTTAAGACCAGACTCCATACACCAGAATTTGAATCTATAGCTGCACTTGGACTCCACACAAGAACCGCGGACACAAAGTCATACCCAAAGAGACCCAAAACGCCAGACACAGAGCCGAATACATATTTGATCTGAAACCACAGACCCTGGACATATAACAGGGATCTATAACTAAGATGCCATAGCCACAATGTGGAGTTAGAGACAGACAACAGACCTCAGTTGCCAGATGCCAGATGCAGGAACTGAACCAGATCCTCACATTGTACACAAATCCATGATTCAATAAAGGGAACCCATGTCACTCTAAGCCCAAGCAGCTAGTTTCACAAATACTTTTTGTATGACAATGTGAATGTATAAGAGGAAAAAGTACCTTGCAGAACTTCAAAATTCTACCAAACCCTGCAGTACTACACACAAAAGGCTAACAGAATGAAAAAATAAGAATAATGATTACCTTTGCTGGCAGGTATCCATGATCTCTTGGCTGCAGTGCTGTCAGAAGTTAACCATGTCACAGCCAATAATTTCACAAGGCCGGCTCTTATTTACCTCATACATTATAAATTCTAACAACTGGGTTAATAACCAAACTGACATGATCAGATTAACAAGAGATGTACAACGCTTAATCCATGCACAAGGAAAACTCACATACAAATGAATACCAAAGACAATGAGGTAATATTAGGAACAGAAAATGTTGGAAAATGGGGAAACAGGGTCTTAGATTGTAGAGGTGAAATGGGTAATATTTAGGAAAAGCACAGGCTATGTGGCATGTTAATTTTAGTTAGGTAATCCCAAAAACTATATGATGAGGGGGGTAAGATAGGCATATCAAGAAACTCCTGGTAGCCTGGCTGGTGTGGCTCAGTGGTTGAGCATCAACCCATGAACAACAAGGTTATGGTTTGATTCCTTGTTAGTGCACATGCCCAGTTTGTGGGCTTGATCCCCAGTGTGGGGTGTGCAGGAAGCAGCCGATCTCTCATCATTGTTTCTATCTCTCCCTCTCCCTTCTTCTCTGAAATCAATAAAAATATATATTGTAAAGAAACTCCTGACCTCCCCCCCACACAGACAGCACCTTTAGTCAGTGTGTGCTCTACCCTCAGGCTCCCCACAGAGCTGTCACACAGCACATGCTCTACCCCGAGCCCAGGTCAGAGCTGCTGGTGTGACTTGGTATGCCCAGCCACAGGTCACAAGACCATGCTGCATGTGTGAGAGGGTCCTAGGGCGCCATCCTGCCTTGAGTGCTGGGGCTGCAGAGTGAATTGCATGCCACAGGGCTCTGGGTCCTCATGGGGAGTTGCAGGCCAGAGGAACTGTGCATGCACCCCCACCACCCCGAGAATCTGAAGTGGACAACTGAAGGACCAGAATCATGGGAGAAGGAAGTACAATTCAGAGCAGATGATAAAGGTGTGAAACTCAAGGCACACCCAGCCTCTGGTCTAGCGAGTCCCAGATCATTGGACCACTAGGGGATTCAACCCCTTGGATCCCAAGCAGGGAGTCCAGCATCAGGAAGAGGAGACAGCAAAAAGGAGGAGACAAAGAAAAACCCCCAAAGGATAGAAAAGGAGAAATCACCAGAAAAGGAAATGGAGGCAAGCAATATGTCAGAGAAATAATTCATAGTAAGGGTCATGCAGTTCCTAAACCAACTGGATGAGAAAATTACCAACATATGTAAGAATCAAGAAAAAATGAAGAATGATACAGCTAAAATAAAAACCACAATGGAAGGTTTCAATAGTAGACTAGAAAAAACAAAGGACCGAATCAGTGAGTTAGAAGACAGGGTTTTAAATATACCCAATCAGAACAGCAATTGGAGAAAAACTTTTAGAAATCAGGAGAAGAGCCTAAGGGAGACTTGGGACAACATGAAATGAAGCAACATCAATATAATAAGGGTACCAGAAGGGGAGGAAGAGGAGTAAGGATTAGAAAACCTATTTGAAGAAATAATGACAGAAAACTTAACTAACTTGGGGAAGAAAAAAGTCACAGAAACAAAGAGAGTCACAAACAAAGAGAGTCCCAAACAAGATGAACCCAAAAACACCCACACCAAGACACATCATAATTACAACGGCAATTGTTAGTGACGAAGAGAGAATCTTAAAGGCTGCAAGAGAGAAATAGAGTTACCAACAATGAATCTCTCATTCGATTATCAACTTACTTCCCAACAGAAACACATCTGGCCAGAAGGGAATGGAATGAAGCATACAAAGTGATACAAAGCAATGGAATGACTTCAACAATACTCTTTCCAGTTAGGCTACCATTTAAATTAAAAGGGAAATCAGGAGCTTCACAGACAAGAAAAGGCTGAGGAAATTTATTACTATCAAGCCAGAAATGCAAGAAATGCTAAAGGGACTGTTGTAAAAAGAAGAAATAGGAAGAGAAGAAGGAACACATGCATAAAAATTAAAATTGCTACAAACAAGTACTTATCAATAATAACCTTAAAAATTAATGGATTAAGTGCTCCAATCAAAAGACATCAAGTGGCTGAATGGAAAGAAAACATGACCCATACATATGCTGTCTACAAGAGACCCACCTCAGATCAAGGGACTCACAATATTGAAAGTGAAGGAATGGAAGAAATTTTTTCAGGCACATGGAAATGAATAAAAAAAAGCTGGGGTAGCAATACTTATATATCACAAAATAGACCTCAGAGTGAAGGCCATAACAAAAGATAAGGAAGGCTACTTTATAATACTAAAGGGATTGGTACAACAAGAGGATATAACCCTGGAAAACATATATGCTCCAAATGCAGGAGCATCCAAATACATAAAAAACTTCTGGAAGATATTAAGGGAGAAATCCACAGCAATACATTCATAGTAGTGAACTTTAATATCCCATTGACAACACTGGAGAAATCTAGACAAAAAAATCAACAAAGAAACAGCAATCTAAAGGACTCACTAGATCAGTTGGAATTAATTGACATCTTCAGAACATTTCACCCCCAAAGCCACAGAATATACATTCTTCTCAAGTGCACATGGGACATTTTCATAGACAGAGCACATATTAGGACAAAGGCTAAGTCTCTACAAATTCAAGAAGACTGAAATCATATCAAGAATCTTCTCAGATCACAATGGCATAATATTAGAAATCAACTACAATAAAAACAATTTTATAAAAATCAAACACTTGGAGGCTAAATAGCATGTTACTAAACAATGATTGGGTTACCAAAGAGATCAAATAAGAAGTTAAAAACATCCTGGAAACAAATGACAATGAAAACACAACAATCCAAAAATGATGGGACACATTGAAAGCAGTCGGGAGAAGGAAGTTCATAGCACTACAGGTCTACCTCAGAAAACAAGAAAAACAGGTAATAAATTATCTAACCCTACAACTTAAAGAATTAAAAAGAGAGCAACAAGAACAGCCCAGAGTAATCAGAAGGAAGCAGATAATAAACATCAGAGCACAAATAAATGGCATAGAGGAAAAAAGATCAATAAAACCAAGAGCAATTCTTTGAAAAGATACACAAGATTGTTGAATTTCTAGCGAGGACCACCTAGAAGTAAAGAGAGATTGCCCAAATAAACAAAATCAGAAATGAAAGAAGTGAAGTAATAACCAACCCCACAGAAATAAAACGATTGTACAAAAAAATACTATGAACAACTCCATTACAACAAACTGGACAACCTAGAGGAAATGGACATGTTCCTAGAAAAGTACAATCTTCCAAATCTCAATCAGGAAGAATAAAAAAATCTGAAAAAGCCAATAACTATGGAGGAAATTGAAGCAGTCATCAAAAACCTTCCAGCAAACAAAATCCCTGAGCTGGACAGTTTCACAGGGGAGTTTCACCAAACATTCGAAGAACTAAAATTACCCTCCTCAGACTATTCCAAAAAATTCGAGAGGAAGGAACACTTCCAAGCTTTTTCTATGTAGCCAGCATTACCCTAATCCCAAAAGCAGATAAAGACACCCCAAAGAAAGAGAATTACAAGCTAATAACCCTGATGAACATAGATGCTAATATACTCAACAAAATTCTAGCAAATTGGATCCAGCATTACATTCAAAAGACCATACACCATGACCAATTGGGATTTATTCCAGGGATGCAAGGCTAATATAATATCCACAAATCAATCAACGTGATACATCACATATACAAATTGAGAGACAAAAATCACCGAGTCATATCAATTGATGTAGAAAAAGCACTTGACAAAATCCAACACCCTTTCTTAATAAAAACTCTCAGATAAGTGGGAATAGAGGGATCATACCTCAACATAATAAGGGCCATATGACAAACCTACAGCCAACAGCATACTCAGAGGGCAAAAAATAAAACCATTTCCCCTAAGAACAGGAACAAGACAGGGATACCCACTTTCACCACTCCTGTTCCACATAGAACTGAAAGTGCTAACCATAGCCATCATACAAGAAGAAAAAATAAAAGGCATCCACATTGCCAAAGAAGAAGTAAAACTGTCATTATTCACAGATGACATGATATTGTACATAGAAAACCCTAAAGACTCCATCAAAAAACTACGAGGCTTAAATGAATTTGGCAATGTAGCAGGATACAAAATTAACACTCAGAAATGTATGGCTTTTTATACACCAATAATGAACTCACAGAAAGAGAAAGTAAAAAAAAATTCAATTTATCTTTGCAAAAACAAACCAACAACAACAAAAAACAAAGATACCTAGGAATAAACTTAACTAAAGAGGTAAAAGGCCTGTACTCAGAAAACTACAGGACATTGAAAAAACAGATAGAGGAAGATGTAAACAAATGGAAGAATATACCGTGTTCATGGACTGGTAGACTCAACATCATTAAAATGTCTATACTACCTGAAGCAATCTATAGATACAATGCAATCACCATTAAAATATCAATGGCATATTTCATAGACCTAGAACAAACTCTCCAAAAATTCGTATGGTGCTGAAAAAGACCCCAAATAGCTGCAGCAATCCTGAGAAAGAGAAACAAATTTGGAGGAATCATAATACCAGATATCAAGATATATTACAAAGCCATTGTTTTCAAAACTGCCTGGTACTGGCACAAGAACAGACATATTGACCAATGGAACATAACAGAGAATCCATAAATCAACCCAAGCAATTATGCTCAATTTATATTTGACAAAGGAGGCAAAAGCATACCATTTAGTGCACAGGTAGACCCAGGGCCTGCAGCTTCCATAGAGCCTGGGTTGGGTTCCTCTCCAAGGCCAGGGTGGCCGCCATGGAGATCTGAGTTTTGCCCACTCATCTTGGGGTAACCTTCAGCACATCCTGGAAGAGATGTGGCCACCGGGCTGGTTTTGCAACTTTGAGAGCCACTCAGCACCCTCACGCTTCTTCTCCACCAACTTGAGAAAGAAGTGAGAGACACTTCATCACGGTGGAAATACTAGTAGAAGCCCAGAGAGAGAAGAAAAGCTGTGTGAGGACACAGTGAAGAAGCGGACATCTATATACCAGGAAAAGAGTCCTTATGGAAATTCAACCCTGACAGTGACACCTTGATATTGGCCTTCTAGTCTTCAGAACTGAGGAGCAGCAGTCCCGCGAGCAATGTGCCCCCATCCGAGGAGCAGCAGCCTTGCACAGCCTGCTCCCATCCAAGGAGCAGCAGCTGCATAAGCTGCCCGCCACAATCCAAGGATCAGCAGCTTTGTAAACAGCCTCCCCCTCTCCAAGGAACAGCAGATGGAAGATCAACCCAGCCACACCAGCCAGAGCCACCACTACTGCGAGCAGTGGCACAAGCAGCACCCACTAGAGGAGCTTCTGCTAAATGAGGAGCAACCGCCACCCAAGGAGCCACTGCTGCCTGAGGCACAGCCCCTGCATGACTCGACACCTAGGTCCTTCAGTAAGAGCAAAAATGGGGAGACAAAATCCCCAAAGGAAAAAAAGAAGGAATTACCAGAAACTGAGCTAAGTGAAACAGAGGTATGCAATATGTCAGAAAAAGAATTCAAAGTAAGTGTTATACAGTTCATAAACCAGATAGATGAAAAAATCAACAACTTATGTAAAAACCAAGAAGAAATAAACAGTGTGTAGCTTCAGTAAACAACACTAAGGAAAGTTTCAACTGTAGACTAGAAGAAGTGGAAGACTGAATTAATGAATTAGAAGACAGGGAAGAAAAATGCACCCAAACTGAACTGCAATTGGGGAAAAAAACTAAAAGACAGTAGGAGAGCCTAAGGGAACTTTTGGACAACATTAAATGAAGCAACATACAAATAATAGGGGTGCCACAACGACAGGAAGAGGAACAAGGTTTAGAAAACATATTTGAAGTAATAACGTCAGAAAACTTTCCTGATGTGGGGAAGAAAACAGTCACACAAGCACAGAGAGTCCCAAACAAGATGAACCCAAAAAGACCCATACCAAGACACATCGTAAATACAATGGCAATTGTTAACAACAAAGAGAGAATATTTTTTAAAGTTCTTTATTGATTAAGGTATTACATATGTGTCCTTATTTTCCCATTATCCCCCAACCCCCCCATTCATGCCCTTACCCCCCTGTTTTCTGTGTCCATTGATTAGGCTTATATGCACGCATATAAGTCCTTTGGTTAATCTCTTCCCCTTACCCCCACCATCCCCTACCTTCCCTGAGGTTTGACATTCTGATTGATGTTTCTCTGTCTCTGGATCTGTTTTTGTTCATCAGTTTATGTTGTATTCCATAAATTCCATAAATGAGCGAGATCATGTGATATTTATCTTTCTCTGCCTGGCTTATTTCACTTAGTATAATGCTCTCCAGCTCCATCCATGTTGTTGCAAATGGTAAGAACTCCTGCTTTTTTACAGCAGCGTAGCATTCCATTGTGTAGATGTACCACAGTTTTTTAATCCAATCATCTGTTGCTGGGCACTTAGGCTGTTTCCAAATCTTAGCTATGGTGAATTGTGCTGCTATGAACATAGGAGTGCATATATCCTTCCTGATTCGTGTTTCTAGTTTACAAAGAGAGAATCTTAAAGGCTGCAAGAGAGAGACAGAAAGTTATGTACAAGGGATCTCCCATTAGATTATCAAATGACTTCTCTACAGAAATACATCAGGACAGAAAGGAATGGAAGGAAGTTTACAAAGTGATGCAAAGCAAGGGACTGAATACAAGAATATTACATTCAGCAAGGCTAACATTCAAAATTGAAGGGGAAATAAGGAGCTTCACAGACAAAAAAAAAAAAAAAAGGTTAAGGGAGTTTATCACCACCAAGCCAGCAATGCAAGAAATGCTAAAGGGAATGGTATAAAAATAAACAATAAAAAGGGAAGGAGGAACACAGGCACAAATAATAAAAATGGCTACAAACAACTACCTATCAATAATAACTTAAAACATAAATGGTCTAAATGATCCAATCAAAAGACACTGAGTGGCTGAATGGATAAGAAAACATGACCCATACATTTTCTGTCTACAGGAGACCCACCTTAGAACAAGGGACTCACACAGACTGAAAGTGAAGGGATGGGAAAATACCTTCCAGGCAAATGAAAAAAAAAAAAAAGCTGGGGTACCAATACTTATATATCACAAAATATACCTCAAAATAAATGCCATAACAAGTGATAAAGAAGGCCACTACATAATACTAAAGGGATCGGTACTGCAAGAGGATATAACCCTGATAAACATATATGCACCCAATACAGGAGCACCCAAATACATTAAAAAGAAACCTCCTTGAAGATATCAAGGAAGAGACTGACAGCAATACAATCATAGTAGGGGACTGTAATACCCCTTTGACATCACTGGAAAAATCATCTAGTCAAAAAATCAGTAAAGAAACAGCAATCCTAAATGACTCACTAGATCAGATGGACTTAATTGACATCTGCAGAACATTTCATCCCAAAGCCAGTAAATATACATTCTTATCAAGGGCACATGGGACATATTCAAAGATAGACCACATATTGGGTTACAGGCAAAGTCTCTTCAAATTCAAGAAGATTGAAATTATATCAAGCATCTTCTCAGACCACAATGGCCTAATATTAGAAATAAACTACAATAAAAACAATTAAAAAATCAAACACTTGGAAGCTGAATAGCATTCTATTAAACAATGATTGGGTTACCAAAGAGATAAGAAGAAATTAAAAACATTCTGAAAAAAATGATAATGAAAACACAACAATCCAAAAATCTATGGGACACCGTGAAAGCAGTTCTGAGAGGGAAGTTTATAGCTCTATAGGCCTACCTTAAAATACAAGAAAAAAATGATAATAAATCATCTAACTCTACAACTTAAAGAATTAGAACAAGAAAATCCCAGAGTGAGCAGAAGGAATGATACAATAAAGAGCAGAGCAGAAATAAATGACTTAGAGACAAAAAAACGACAACACACACAATACAAAAGATCAATGAAACGCAGAGCTCTTTCTTTGAAAGTATACACAAAATGGATGAACCTCCAGCCAGGCTCATCAAGAAGCAAAGAGAGAGGACCCAAATAAACAAAATCAGAAATGAAAGAGTTGAAATAACAACAGACCTCACGGAAATACAAAGTATCCTATATAATAAAGAGCTAATATGCAAATGGTCATCACGCAGTCATGCCATCACGCCTTCACACCAAGGCTGGGGGACCTGAGGCCAGGCCAGGGGGCCCTGAAGCCATCCCCCCTTCCCCAGTGCCGAGGCTAGGGGACTGGAGGCCAGGAAAGAGGATCTGAGGCTGAGTCGGGGGACCTGAGTCCATGCCCCCCATCGAGTGGGGCTTGATGGGGGACTTTAGTCTGTGCCTCCTGCCCAGTGCCAGGCCGGGGGACCTGACGCTGCAACACCAGCCAATGTGGGGCTTGATAGGGGTTGGGCCAGCCAGGTCTGGGTCTCGAGTGATTTCAAAGCACACACGGGTGGGTGGGGACTTGACTCTGGGTCTTGTGGCATGCCCCAGATACTGACAGGAGGAAGATTTGAGATTTCCATATACATTTTACTAATTTTCTTTCATCTCTGACACTTCTATTATAGAGAAAGGTCAAATAGCAATATTAAAATATTTCCTCTACTTAATTCCCTTTTAATGTGCATGAATTTCAAGCACCAGGCCACTGGTTGTAAAAAAAAAAATACTATGAACAACTCTATTCCAACAAACTAGACAACCTAGAGGAAACGGACATATTCCTAGAAAAATACAAGATTCCAAAACTCAATCAGAAAGAATCTAAAAATCTCAATAGGCTGATAACTATGGAGGAAATTGAAGCAGTCATCAAAAAGCTTCCAGCAAACAAAAGCCCAGGTCCAAGTGGCTTCACAGAGGAGTTTTACCAAACATTCAAAGAAGAACTAAAACCTATCCTCCTCAGACTATTCCAAAAAAATTAAAGAGGAAGCAACACTTCCAAGCTCATTCTATGAAGCCAACATTACCCTAATACCAGATAAAGACACCACAAAGAAAGAGAATTATAGGCCAATATCCCTCATGAATATAGATGCCAAAATCCTCTACAAAATTGTAACAAATCAGATCCAGCATTACATCAGAAAAATTCATATATCATGAACAAGTAGGATTTATCCCAGGGATGCAAGAATGGCACAATATCCACAAATCAATAAACATAATACATCACACAAATTAAGAGATAAAAATCACATAGTCCTGTCAATTGATGCAGAAAAAGCTTTTGACAAAATCTAACATTATTTCTTGATAAGAACCCTGAGCAAAGTGGGAATAGAGGGATCATACATCAACATAATAAAAGCCTTCCTTATACGACAAACCTCAGCCAACAGCATACTCAATGGGCAAAAACTAAAACCATTTCCCCTAAGAACAGGAACAAGACAGGGATGCGCACTGTCACCACTCCTGTTCCACATAGTACCAGAAGTGCTAGTCATAGCAATTAGACAAGAAGAAGAAATAAAAGATATCCAAATTGGAAAAGAATACATAAAACTGCAATTATTCACAGGTGACATGATGCTGTACGTAAAAAACCCCCAAACACTCCATAAAAAATTATTAGACTTAATAAATGAATTTGGCAATGTAGCAGTATACAAAATTAATGCAAGGAATCTATGGAATTTTTATACACCAATAGTGAACTTACAGAAAGAAAGGTTTAAAAAATCCCATTTACCATTGCACCAAAAACATTCAGATACCTACGAATAAACTTAACTGAGGAGGTAAAAGACCTGTACTCAGAAAACTACAGGACACTGAAAAAAGAGATAGAGGAAGACATAAACAGATGGAAGAACATACCATAGAATCATCATCATTAAAATGTCCATAGTACCCAAAGCAATCTATAGATTCAATGCACTCCCCATTAAAATGCCAATGGCATATTTCACAGTCCTATAATGAACTCTCCAAAAATTCATCTGGGATGAAAAAAAAAAAAGACTCCAAATAGCTGCAGCAATCCTGAGAAAGAAGAACAAAGTAGGAGGGATCTCAATACCAGATATCAAGCTGTATTACAAACTCACTGCTCTCAAAACTCCCTGGAACTGGCACAAGAACAGACATGTAGATCAATGGAACAGAACAGAGAACCCAGAAATCGACCCAAGCCACTATGTTCAATTAATATTTGACAAAGGAGGCAAGAGCATACAATGGAGTCAAGACAGTCTCTTCAATAAGTGGTGTTGGGGAAATTGGACAGATAAATGCAATAAAATGAAACTAGACCACCAACTTACATCAGACACAAAAATAAACTCAAAATGCATAAAGGGCTTAAATGTAAGATAGGAAACCATAAAAATATTAGAGGAATCCACAGGCAGCAAAATCTCAGACATATGCCAAAGCAATATCTTCATCGATATAGCTCCTAGGGCAATAGAAACTAAAGAGAAAATAAACAAATGGGACTACATCAAAATAAAAAGCTTCTGCACAGCAAAAGAAATCATCAAGAAAACAACGAGAAAGCCCACTACATGGAAGAACATATTTACCAACGTTATCACCGATAAGGGTTTAATCTCCAACATTTACAGGGAACTCATACAAATTAACAAAAGGAAGACAAACAACCCAATCAAAAAATGGGCAACAGATCTAAATAGATATTTTTCATAGGAGGATAGAAGAAAGGCCAAGAGACATATGAAAACATGCTCAAAGTCACTAATCATCCGAGAGATGCAAATCAAAACGACAATGAAGTACCATCTCACACCTGTCAGAATGGCAATCATCAACAAATCAACAAATGACAAGTGTTGGCAGGATGCAGAGAAAAAAGAACCCTCATGCACTGCTGGTGATAATGCAGACTGGTGCAGCCACTGTGGAGAACAGTATGGAGTTTCCTCAAAAAACTAAAAGTGGAACTGCCATTTGACCCAGTGATCCCACTTCTAGGACTATATTCCAAGAAACTAGAATCATCAGTCAGAAAGAATATATGCACCCCTATGTTCATAGCAGAACAATTTACAATAGCTAAGATTTGGAAACAGCCTAAGTGCCCATCAGCAGATAAGTGGATTGAAAAACTGTGGTACATCTACACAATGGAATACTATACTGCTGTAAAAAGGAAGGAACGCCTACCGTTTGCCACAGCATGGATGGTCCTGGAGAGAAAGATAAATATCACATTATCTCACTCATTTGTGAAATATAATGAACAACATAAACTGATGAACAAATATCGATCCAGAGACTTAGAAGCATCAAACAGACCATCCAACCTCAGAGGGAAGGCAGGGGAGGGTGGGAGAGTGAGGTAAGAGATCAACCACAGGACTTGTATGTATGCATATAAGCATAACCAATGGACAAAGACAATAGGGAGTGAGGGCATGTGCTGAGGGGGTGGGAGCTGCCAGGGAGAGGCCAATTGGGGAAATGGAGACATATGTAATTCTTCAAACAATAAAGAATTTTAAAAAATTAAAAGAAACCCCTGGTAAAGTTCTCTTCTAACACCAGTGTTTTCCAACTAAATCTTTTAGAAAGGAATGGGAGACAATTTTTATTTCTTAACAATGAGCTTAAAATCAGTACATCCAATGCAAAATTTTGGTACTCTTTGAAACTTTATTTATTTATTTATTTTCTCTTGGTACACATGAATTTAGCTTTTGTTTTATTGCCATTGATTGCTAAGGAATTTTAAGATAAAAATACAAAGTCATTAACATCAAGAGACACAAGGGCACTTTGGATTCCAAAATATCTTTATAATGGGGGAGTAAGTAAGGGGAACCTCACGTGTCACTTGCTTATTTTTTAAACTATTACTCTTTCAATTCTAATCTTTGAATAAAATATTTTTTCTACAATATAAAATGACTTTTTCGATAAAAATCAGCACAGTAACATTGTCTATTTTACAATAAATCTGAAAGGAAAATATGGAAAAGAATATTCTTACACCATATAACATAACTTGTTTTTTTAATTGAAATTTTTTTGTTAATTGCCTAATCACCTAAATCAGTGAATAAGAATGCTCAGCTTCCAATCCATGAATATAGAATACAATATAATTTATTCTACATTTTGCTTCAAAGTTACAGAGATGACATCCATCCTATCCAATAAAAGAGTGATATGCAAATTGACCGTACCTCCGCTACACCCACAAGCCATGCCCACCAGCCAATCAGGAGTGAGTATGCAAATTAACCCAAACAAGATGGCTACTGCCACGGAGAGAGCAGGAGGCTTGGGTTTCCCCGGCAATGGAGGAAGCCAAGCTTTCCTGCACACCCTGGCCAGCCCAGGCCTCTGCTCAAGGCTACAAAGTTTAAATTATAGAAGATAAATAAATCCCAACAAAAATGGCGGTGTCCACAGAGCAAGCAGGAGGCTTGGCTCTGCTCAAGGCTACAAAGTTTCAATTATAGAACATAAATATATCCCAGATACCAGGGCCTCCGCTTGGGTTGCAGGGGGCATGGCCAGCCCGCAAACCACCATAGGCCCATCACCCAGGCTGCCCCACACCCCAAGAGAACCCCCACCCTGATCTGGGACACCCTTCAGGGCAAACCAGCCGGCTCCCACCCATGCACCAGGCCTCTGTCCTATATAATAAAAGAGTAATGTGCAAATTGACCATCACTCCAACACACATTTTTGGCTGCCCCCATGTGGTCAAAGATGGCTGCCCCCATGTGGACACAAGATGGCCGCCACAGATGGCCAGCAGGGGAGGGCAGTTGGGAGGGACCAGGTCTGCAAGGGAGGGCAGTTGGGGGTGATCAAGCCTGCAGGGGAGAGCAGTTAGGGGTGACCAGGCCTGCAGGGGAGGGCAGTTAGGTAAACAGGCTGGCAGGGGAGCTGTTAGGCATCAGTCAGACTGGCAGGGGACTGGTTAGGGGGTGATCAGGCTGGCAGGCAGAAGGGGTTAGGGGCAATCAGGAAGGCAGGCAGGCGAGCAGTTGGGAGCCAGCAGTCCTGGATTGTGAGAGGGATGTCCGACTGCCCGTTTAGGCCCGTTTCTACCAGGATCTGGCCTAAACGGGCACTCGGACATCCCTTGAGGGGTCCCAGATTGCAGAGGGTGCAGGCTGAACTGAGGGATACACACGCCTGTGCAAGAATTTCGTGCACCGGGCCTCTAGTATAATTATAAAGCCTACTCTACATTTTCAAGTTTTCAATCCAAATATATAGATTAGAACAGGTCACTTTATTACTGACAACATTCATGGAAGGGCCAGATTCCTCATAAAAAGACAAAATAAGTTTGATTGGGAGCTGGCCATTGCTCTACTCACCCATCAACAGAATTATGGAAGTCAAGAGGCAATATTTTTTCCTTTTTAAAATAGCAAAGGAACAAAAGAAGATTGGCTGTCTGTTGAGTGGGCCCCACGTTAGAGTGCATAGCTCATCAGGATCAAAGCTGGCACCTGTGAGCAGTTAACTTCCTAAGAGCACTCACTGGGCATTATGTCATCTGTATTACAGCTTTCACCGTGGAAAGTATTTGAAAATACTTTATGCTCAAAATATACACTGAGTGGCCAGATTATTATGATCTCTGAATGCATAATAATCTGGCCACTCAGTGTATATCCTATATTATAAAAAGCTAATATGCAAATTGTTCCCTCGACCAGCAGGCAGGCCGGCCAACCACCCATATCCTCCCCCTGGCCAGGCTGGCCGGACCCCAACCATGCACAAATTCATGCACTCACTGGACCTTTAATATATATATATATGAGTGTGTGTGTGTGTGTGTGTGTGTGTGTGTGTGTGTGTATACTAGAGGCCCGGTGCATGAAATTCTTGCATGGGGGAGGGGTGTCCCTCAGCCCAGCCTGCACCCTCTCCAATCTGGGACCCCTCGAGGGATGTCTGACTGCCCCTTTAGGCCCGACCCAGGATCGGGCCTAAACGGGCAGTCAGACATCCCTCTCACAATCCAGGACTGCTGGCTCCCAACTACTCGCCTGCCTGCCTTCCTGATTGTCCCTAACCCCTTCTGCCTGCCAGCCTGATCACCCCCTAACCAGTCCCCTGCCAGCCTGATTGATGCCTAACGGCTCCCCTGCCAGCCTGTTTGCCCCTCACTGCCCTCCCTTGCAGGCCTGGTCACCCTTAACTGCTCTCCCCTGCAGGCCTGGGTCCCCCCCAACTGCCATTCCCTGCTGACCCCGTCACCCCTAACTTCCCTGCTCTGCAGGCCTGGTCACCCCTAACTGCCCTCCCCTGCTGGCCATCTTGTGGCGGCCATCTTGTGTCCACATGGGGGCAATCATCTTTCACCACATGGGGGAAGCCATCTTTTGTGTTAGAGTGATGGTCAATTTGCATATTATTCTTTCATTAGATAGGATTAGATAGGATAGAGGCCTGGTGCACGGATGGGGGCTGGATGGTTTGCCCTGAGGGTGTCTTGAATCAGGGTGGAGGTTCTCTTGGGGTGTGGGGCCGCCTGGGTGAGGGGCCTATGGTGGTTTGCAGGCTGGCCACGGCCCCCAGTGACCCAAGAGGAGGCCCTGGAATCTGGGATTTATTTATGTTCTATAATTGAAACTTTGTAGCCTTGAGCGGAGCCAAGCCTCCTGCTCGCTCCGTGGCCGCCCCATTTTTGTTGGGATTTATTTATCTTCTATAATTGAAACTTTGTAGCTTTGAGTGGAGGCCAAGGCAGGCCAGGGCTGCAGAAACTTGGCTTCCTCCATCGTCAGGAGCAACTCAAGCCTCCTGCTCTCTCCAGCTCCATGGCTGCCGCCATTTTTGTTGGGATTTATTTATCTTCTATAATTGAAACTTTGTAGTCTTGAGTGGAGGCCTGGGCCAGCCAGGGCAGGCGGAAAGCTTGGCTTCCTTTTTTGCTGGGGAAACCCAAGCCTCCTGCTCTCTCTGTGGCCGCAGCCATCTTGGTTGGGTTAATTTGCATACTCGCTTTTTATTGGCTGGTGGGCATGGCTTGTGGTATAGCGGAGGTACGTTCAATTTGCACTGCGTGGCCAGAAAATTATGCATTCAGAGATCATAATAATCTGGCCACTCAGTGTATAGTATCCATTCCTTGTCCTTGAGGATCCAAGTATCTATACTAATATAAACCTAGGTGGCCCCCGCATGTGACGTTGCCACAAGATGGCTTCCACAAGATGGCTGCCACAATATGGCCAAGTGCACAGAGGAGGCGGGGCCCAGCAGCAAATTCGTGTGGTGAGGCCTGGGGGTCCCAGCATCTCCTCTGCCTCACGAAGAGCAGGTGTGTCCCATTGGAGAAGGCAGGTTGAGGCAGGGGAGGGCAGTTGGGGGGAATCAGGCCAGCAGGGGAGCAGTTGGGTGTCAATCACGCCGGCAGTGGAGTGGTTAGGGGGTGATCAGGCTGGCAGGCAGAAGTGGTTAGGGGCAATCAGGCAGGCAGGCAGGTAGGCAGGCAAGCGGTTACGAGCCAGCAGTCCTGGATTGTGAGAGGGATGTCCAACTGCCGGCGTAGGCCTGATCCTGTACATCCCCCTAGGGGTCCCAGATTGGAGAGAGTGCAGGCTGGGCTGAGGGACACCTTCCCCCCACCCCTGTACACGAATTTCATGCACTGGGCCACTAGTAAATCTAACATGATAATGGGCTTCTTCAGTCCAAAGGCAGGACTTCTTTGCAGTAGAGTGTCTCCAGTGTTTCACAAAAATAAATAAAAGCAGCAGCTAACATCTTTTCAGCTTCTTGACCTCTCCGCATTTCGTTGCTTCTTCCTCCCATCTCATTTCCTCTAAGTCATGTTGCATACCTGGTCTTAAACACTTTGCTTCTTCATCTTTGTAATTTATTTTCGTCATAGCCAAAGAATGAGCTTAGATATTTCTTCCTGATATTCTCCTTCATCATTGATAAAATCTTCCATTTTGGAGTCATAGTTCTCATCTTCCTCCTTTTCATATTCTCATTGTCTTTTGTAACCACCAGGGAAGGGAAACCCTTGAGAACGTTGGGCAGATCTGTAACCAGCTAAAGAAGGCTTCATTCCATTCATCTGTCCATTGGTGGGCCAGGTAATGATATTCTTAGAAGATATTGTTTCTGAGACAAAAGTGCATTTGGGTTTATGGGGGGATCTAAGCTACTAACTAATCACCCAGGTCCCAAGGTGCTCACTGGTCTTCTAGGGCCTGAACTGCTGACAGTCTGTCCAGCTGAAACTGTGCCACTTACTGATCGCCCAGAGCCACTGACTGACCGCTTGGGGGGCACTGAGCCACTCATTGGTTGTCGGTTATGTGGATTGTGCACAGGCCACCCAGAGTCACCAGAACTGACCACTGACTTCCTAGAACCACCTGGGCCACTGATGGGTCATCCAGAGCCACCTGTACTGCTGACTGTCCTTCCAGGAGGACTTAAGTCACTGGCTGGCCTCTTGGTCCCACTGATTGATCGCTCAGGTTCTGAGCTGGAGCTGCCATTCTGGTGCCTGGGCACGGAGCCAGAACTAACCATAGGCTGAAGACTCCCTGTGATGGGCTGCCCAGGAGCTAGGCTGGAGCTGCTGCCTGATGGCCTGACACTTGGACTCTTAGCCTTATGTGGGGAGACCACAGGTCCAGGTCTGGAATGGCTAGGATAGAGAGGAGATTTTTGACTGTGTGCTCAGTAACAGATTTCTGAGTCCCTTTAGCAGAAGTCTTTGGAACACTTGGTGAAAAGGTGCTCAAGTGGGTCTTTCCAGCCCCATTGTCAACAGGCCTGTCATGGTCCTTCTGAAGTGAGGCTTAGGAGCAGTTGCTAGATGTTACTTTGGTCCTCTCTCCTGGCATGGATTTGGATGAAAACAAACCTAAATGTTTCTTCTTATCTGTGCTGGGTCTGGATTTCTTCTCAGTATGAAGAAGGGGAGTACCTTTGGGAGAAGGATGCTTGTCCCTGGAAACTCTGCTAGGTATTGGGCCCATACTTTCAGTATGAGAGGGCACCATTTTGGTCAGAGGTAGTCCTGCATCTGCTTCAGGCTTCTTTTTCATATGTCTTCATTCAAGAAGTTTTCACTCCCTAAGTTCTTGTGCAATCATAGGCCACTTTTCTGTGTTTTTTTCCCACTACCTTGATTTCCACTGGTTCATACTGTTGGAAGCTAGCCATTGTCTTCCCTATCAGAAAAGTGTAAACAAGGAATGCAGAAGGCTCATGAACCTTGAGCTCTGGCAAGGGCCAAAACTATGCACTGATTGTTTAGTTGAGACAATGCTGGCTCAAGCAATTTCCTGACCAAACAGACTCAAAGTAAATCTTTACTAATATTTACTGACCTTTAAGATAGTCTTTATGTTACCAGAATTGCCTGCCTGACTAAGGGCAATATGTGTATCTAAAATTGAATAAAAGACTGTCAGGGCTTGGGCACCAGTGAAGTCCTTGCCCTTGCATTGGACTCTCTGCCTGGCCCCTCATTATTTCCAAATTATTATTTCTTGTCTTGTCTCATCATTTGACCACAGCCCTTCTCCAGATCCCAAACCCTGAGCCATGCGGGACATGAACTCTCACATCTGGCACCTTGAATGATGGATATCTGGAAAAGAAGATTTATGCTGGAGCAGAAAAACAAAGTTTCACCAGCGAGGTGGGGAAAAAGAATTTACCAGATAGGTGGGGAAATTCACCGCATGCAAAGCCCACAGCCAGCTGCAGAAGTCGAGATCTGTAAGTAGGGTGGGAACATCTTTTTTTAGTCAGGCTAATGGGCAGAATTTGTCAAAAGGGGAGAAGCTTTATTGTAGACTGTTGGTTTGCATGCTTAAGGATAAAGGAATTAAAGTGTCAGAAGGTATTCTCTTACAGTTTTTGCATGTTATTATAGAACATAATCCCTGGTTTCCTGAAGAAGGTACATTAGATGTTGAATGTTGGGAAAGAGTTAGTCATAACTTGAAAAAACCTCAGCAGCAGGGAAAAATTTGCCTCCAAATTGTTTCTCCTTGTGGAACATGGTATTGGATTTGCTAGAGTCTTCTAGAGAAACAAAACAGGATAAACCCCCTCCCCTTTCACCTTCCGCTCCTAAAGAGGAGCAAAAAGAAAAATTGGAGGAATGGCCTTCATGGCCCCCTCCACCTCCATGTACTAATCCTGAAACATTTAATTCACCATTAATAGAATCACCTATGCAAAGAGCTATCCGAGAAGGATTAAAGGACATGACGGTGGAGGACCAACTCGCTTTTCCTATTATACAAGTAGCTGACCCACAGCTCCTAAATCATATAATAAGATAGCATGAAAAATTTGACTTTAAAATAATAAAGGCCTTGCGTGAAAGCATTGTCCAGAATGGTCCTATAGCTCTTTTACTGGAGAAATTATGACTAATATTTCTGAAGCATTATTAGCTTCTTATGATTGGTATTCTCTGGCTCATGGAGGAGATTATTTACTATGGAAGGGAGAATTTTTGGAGAAATGTCAGGAGCAAGCCCATGCAAACTGCGGGCTGAATGCTCAAATAACTTATGAAATGCTGACAGGACTGGGACAATATAATGACATGCAAAATCAGCTAAATTATGTGCAACAGGCATATGAGCAAATTAGACTTTGTGGAAGAAGAGCTTGGTGGGCTTTACCATCAAAAGGGGACCCTGAGGGAGCTTTTAGTAAATGTATGCAGGGGCTTACAGAGTCATTTTTTTACTTTATGGCTTGCCTCACTCAAGCAGTGAGATGACAGATTCAACATGAAACAGCAGGAGACATTTTAATTCAGCCATTAGCTTATGAAAATGCCAATGCTGATTGTAAGAAATGCCTGACACCTCTGAGAAAAAAATAGTAGCATTACAGAAATGATTTGAGCATGTCAGAATGTGGGGTGAGACACTTTTCAATCAAACTTACTTGCTGCCGCCATAACGGTGGGGAATAAAAGGTGTTATAATTGTGGAAGAACAAGACATTTTAAAAAAGAATGTAAGCAACCAAGAAGGACACAAGGTGGCAATCTAGGGAAAGGTGTGAGCATTCTGCCTCCCAATTCAATCAACACAGATTAAACCTCTCTGTGTCCTAGAAGTCAGAAGGGAAACCATTGGGTTGGTTAATGTAGATCGAAATTTCATAAAAATGGACAGCCATTAGATCAAGACATAGGGAATGGACAGCCACAGGGAAACGGCCCCCCAGCCCCATCATCAATAGGGGAAATTTGCCCTGCAAGGCCCACAGTGGACTCCCTCATCTGAGCCACTCCAGGGAGCGCAGGCCTAGTTTTTAACAGTACTATAGCGGTCACTTTGACCCCTGATATGGTTCGGCAAGCTGTTCTTACAGGAATCTGGGGACCTGTACCATCAAGAACTTTAGGATTAATCTTAGGGAGAAGTGGAAAAACTCTGAAAGGACTAACTGTTCTGCCTGGAGTCATAGATTCAGACTACGAGGGAGAAATTAAGGTAATATTAGAATATAATCATATTATGCAACTTACTTCAGGACAAAGAATTGCTCAGATACTACTTCTACCTTTTATTCAGCAAGGTGAAGCTATAAATAGGAAAG
Source organism: Plecotus auritus (assembly GCF_963455305.1). Lineage (NCBI taxonomy): Eukaryota > Metazoa > Chordata > Mammalia > Chiroptera > Vespertilionidae > Plecotus > Plecotus auritus. The sequence continues at coordinate 101,663,512 of NC_137782.1, forward strand.
GAGGAACACAAGGATTTGTAAGCTCAGATAGCTATTGGATACATGAAATTAGCAAAACCCATCCTATGATTAATTTAAGAATAGAGAGAAAACGGTTTAAAGGTTTAAGAGACACTGGAGCATATGTCAGCATTATCAGCAAAGAATTCTGGCCTCCAAGTTGGTCCATGGTAGAAGCTATAAGCTCTATCATGGGGGTTAGAGTTCCTGATAATACACAATGCAGTGCTGCAGTGTTAAGGTGGCAAGATGAAGAAGGACAGACAGGATGGTTTCAGCCTTACATAGTCTCTGGGGTTGCAGTCAACTTATGGGGCCGGGATGTTTTAGAAGGTTTACAAGCTTGTATTATTACCGGCAAAGGACAGCAGTTAATAACTCAGATGGGATATCAGACTGGTCAAAGCTTAGGAAAAAATAATCAGGGAATTAAAGAGCCCATCAAAGCCAAAGGAAACCTAGAAAGACGAAGATTAGGGTATCAACATTTTGAGGAGTGGTTATTGCTCAATCTCCTCACCCTCATGCAGATCCTATACAATGGGAAGATGATAGACCTATATGAGTGGATCTGTGGCCATTAACCAAGGAGAAATTAGGTCATATTCATGAATTAATACAGGAACAAATAGAGCGTAGAGCCTTCCAATATTCCTTGGAATACACCTATATTTACTATACCTAAGAAGGCAGCAGGAAAATGGCAATTGTTACATGATCTTAGAGCGGTTAACACTACTATGCATACTATGGAAGCTTTACAGCCTGGATTCCCAGCGCCTTTTCAAATCCCTCTAGATTGGTCTCTTATAGTAGTAGATCTTAAGGATTGTTTCTTGACCATTCCCTGGGCACCTCAAGATAAACAGTGATTTGCATTTTCAGTGCCAGCTATTAATAATATAGAACCCATGAAAAGATATCAATGGAAAGTTTTGCCTCAAGGAATGGCCAATGGCCCCACCTAGTGTCAAAAATATGTAGCTCAAGCTATTCAGCCTTTAAGGGACAAATATTCCCGATGTTACATTATTCATTACATGGATGACTTGCTCTTAGCAAGTCCATGGGAAGAGCAGACTTTGGCAATATAAAAATTGCTCCAGAAAAGGTACAGAAAGAAACGCCTTTCAAATATCTGGAAACCATAATTGAAAAGCAACGTATTAGGCCTCAAAAGGTGGAAATAAGATTGCCTTAAAAGTTTAACTGATTTTCAAAAAGTATTAGGGTATATTAACTGGTTAAGACCTTATCTGAAAATCTCTACAAGAGAAATGACAATTCCTCATCCTGAACATTTACAGATGAAGCTAGGAAGGAGTTGCTAAGAATTGAGCAGGCAATCTCCTCAGTCCAAGTAGCATGGGTAGAGCCTGAATTGCCTTTATTGGGACAGATTAACCCTACTGCAAATAGTCCCACTGGAGTCATCTTCCAAAAAACTCTCCTGCTATTATTGAATGGGTCCACCTAGGGCATCAATCCTCTAAAACTGCAGATAATATGTAGAACTTATGGCTCAGTTGATACCTCAACTTAGAAAGTGCTGCAGGCAGCTTAGAGGAGAAGAACCCCAATGCATTTACCTTTCCCTCACTGGGAAGCAATTAAAAATACTATTTCAAACTGATTTGAATTGGCAAATTGGACTAAGTGGATATTCAGGGGAACTTAGTTGTCACCTATTAAAACACAAATTACTACAATTTTTATATTATACCTCCTTATTATACCAAAAAATTCTAGGCAGGAACCTATTCCTGGAGCATTAACTGTTTTTACTGATGGATCATCGAATGGTAAAGCTTCCTATCATACAATGAATTCAGACCGAGTCATACTGACCAGTCATACTTCTGTACAAAGAATTAAATTAGAGGCTATTAAGGCTGCATTGCAGGATTTCCAAGAGCTTCTTAATATTATCTCTGGCTCTTCTTATGCTGTGGGCCTAGTGAATAGAATTGAAACTGCTCAGTTAAAATGGCTCAGTGACCAAAGTTTATTTTTTACTATTTAAACAAGTTCAGCAGATTGTACACTCACATCAGGGCTCACAGTGTATTACCTGGCCGGCTAACAAAAGGAAATGCACATGCTGATCAATTGGTTGCTTTATTAAAACAGGCCTCAGAATCTCATCAACCTGCCAAAATGTTGTCCAAACAATTCTCGATCACTCGACAGCAGACAAAACAGATTATCAGAGAATGTCTCACTTGCATATTACATCTGCCTCAAGGGTCTAATATAGGAATTAACCCTTGAGGATTGATAAGGGAACATACGTGGCAAATGGATGAAACACATTATACTCCTTTTGGACACCTTGGGCATTGCATGTCTCTGTATATACCTTTTCAAAGGGCCTATGGGCTACTGCATCTACAGGGGAAATGGCAAAACAGATTATTAATCATTGCCTAGATGCTTTTGCCGTCATGGCAATTCCAAAAATCATTAAAACTGACAATGGACCAGCTTACACAACCTGTCATTTCCAGCAATTTTGTAAAAAGTGGAAAATTCACGTCCCCCTGGGTCTCTCATATGCCCGGTGCCAGAGCAAGCTGCGGCCTCGAACCATTGCCCGGCCTCTGCCCATAGGCTGCAGGCACTGAAGCAGGTTGCACAGGGGGAAGCAGGAAAAAAAAAAGGTGGAAAATTCAGCACATTACATGAATACCATATAATTTGCAGGGACAGGCAATTATAGAATGCCAGCATCATAGGCTAAAATCCCAACTTGAAAAACAGAAAAGGGGGAATATGGAGAAATCGCCTGTAGGTAGACTACACGAAGCCTTAATTACTTTAAATTTTTTCACTTGTGATGCCGATGGCAAGACACCCATGGAAATAAATTGGTGTCAGAAGAAGCCAAAGGAAAATGGTCTGGTTAAATGGAAAGATCCCGAGTCTGGTTTATGGAAGGGCCCCAACCCCCTGTTAACATTTGGTCAAGGCTACACTTGTATATTTCCAGAAAATTTCTCAAAGCCCATGTGGATTCCCACAAGAAATATTAAACTTCAACATGGATCCGAGAGAGGAACTGGCCAGGTTAATGAGGACCTTGTACCTGGAGCCATGTCTTAACAGCTGCAGACAATCGACTACCCCAGCCGCAGATAGCAGCAGCCCCAAGCAACCCACTGAAGATAAGGAATGGGAGGAGGACGAGACAAATAGCCCAGAGGTCACCTGCGAGATGGTGAAGAAGATGGTCCAGAAAGCAGAGAGAATTTGTGAGGAGACCAGAACCCCAAGAATGCCTGAGAACGTCTTTCTTGCCCTGCTAGCAGTCATCAGCTGTGCGGTAATGCTACCGGGGCAAATGGGGAAGTATTTTGGACTTATGTTCCTGACCCTCCATGGGTAAGACACCTTACGTGGGCTGATCCCCCACCTAATGTAGTCACCAATAACACCAAACACCTTGGTCACCCAGGAGGACCACGGGTGGGGCAAGAAAGTATATGGGCAAAGTATAATTACATGGGTATCACCACCTAGCTTCCCTTTTGTATGACACAGAACCAAACCACAGCTCCTTTGTGTGTAAAATTAAAAAAGAGGCTTCTGACTAACATGGACACCAAAAAAGGGGGAAGCAAAAGCCGAAGTACATCTACTATCACTACTTGCTCTGGGGAGAGGTGCAGAAAATGTAACTTTACTAAGACACCCCACCACACTAAGCTGTTATGTAAAAAGTCTTATGAATGGCACCCTACTGAGGAAGAAATTAATTGGCAAGACTGTTATAGTGACCACCCCACCAGCAGCAAACTTAATAACAGTTTTTCCTTTGTGGGTTGGAGCCCGTATGGTTTTGCATATAGTAACAATCACACCCTAAAATGGAAGGGGAATGCATCCTATCCATATGTTGAAGCTAATCACTCCATTTCATGGCATGGAAGAGGATTTGTTGGATCTCAATTTCAACATGACAATTGGCCCCTAAAAAATACATAATGGAAATTAGCTGCTGCACTTGCACCTATTAAATAGTATAGTTTTAACTATAGCTCAGATAATTCCATTCGTACCTTATGGGGAACTCCCAATAAGACAGTATTTGCCACCGCCTGTGTATTTGATCCGTTTTTACTCCTCTCAGGCCCCATCCAGATGCACCTTAATATTACAAGTGATCTGTATGAGGTGTCATGCACAGGCTGCACAATATCCCATTGTATTAATTTCACATTCCAAAAGGATTCCCTCATGATTTTAAAACAACCGGCTTTCGCTTAGTTTCCTACTAACCTAACTGAGCCTTGGGAATCTCATCAAACCTACTAACTGTTACATGATCTGGTAAAAATCTTAAAAAGAGGAGAAACCAAAATGGCAGCATAGGTAAGCACCTAAACTGCTGACCCACACAACAATTTCAAAACTATAACTAAAAGACAGAACAGACACCATCCAGAACCACAGGAAAGCTGGCTGAGTGGAAATTCTACAACTAGAAGGAAAGAGGAAAGCTCACAGAGAAGGAGAGGAAAAGGGCTGAGGTACAGAGACACGTGCACGCAGAGAGGAAGGGCGGCAGAGTGCCTGGCTGGCTTTCTCTGGCGGTAGGGGGAAGGAAGCCCCCGACGGTGCTGAACCCCAGTTCCGACTGCACTGAAACTCAGTTCCGGGCGAAACCCTGTGGACCCAGGCTCATTCAGGGGGAGTTTGGACTGTCAGTTAGAGAGAAAGGCACACGGAGACTCAGAGACTCAGAGACTCAGGGGAGCCATGGCGGCAGGGGTCTGGATGCGCGAGTGCACACAAAGACTGACTGCGGAGGTTGCCGCAGGCTTTCCCTAGTGGAAGGGAGTCGGAAGCTCCTGACTGCACTGAACCCCAGTTCTGACTGCACTGAACCTTGGTTCTGGGCAAGCCCTGGGGACCCACTCTCTTACGGTGGAAATCTGGACTGTAAGGTGGAAACTCGGGAACCATGGAAGCCAGAGGTCTGGAGACGCGCGTGCAAGGGCAGGGCTGACGGGAAGCCAAGACTGTCTGCTCAGCCCTGAGACTCCACCCTGAGACTCCACCCCTTCCAAGCTGAGCACAGAGGCTTTTGCAATCTGGCAAGGCTAATCCTATAAGGCTGTCTCCAGCACTGAAAATCTCCCAGTGTAGACACAGCTGATCCTCGCAGCCAACTGGCATGGAGGTCAATTCCTCCCAGTGATACCAACAACAATCAAGACTTAACTACAACAAGGCTGTACACACAGTCCACAAAGGGGTGCACCAAGAGTGTCCACCTCAGGTTAACTGGGGAGGCTGACCCACTGGGCCATATAGGAAACCTAGTACACAAAGCTACCCTACCAACTCAGGGAAGCAGTGAAAAATGGGGAGACGAAGAAACAGATCACAAACGAAAGAAATGGAGGAAAAAAACAACTGGATATAGAATTCAAAACCACGGTTATAAGGCTTTTTAAGAATATCCTAGAAAAGGCCGAGAAATATAACGAGACCCTCAAAGATATGAAAAAGGACCAACTAGAAATTAAACATACACTGACTGAAATAAAAAATATTATACAGAGACCCAACAGCAGACTAGAGGAAAGCAAAAATCAAGTCAAAGATTTGAAATACAAAGAAGCAAAAAACACTCAACTGAAAAAGAAAAAAGAAAAAAGAATCCAAAAAGTTGAAGATAGTGTAAAAAGCCTCTGGGACAACTTCAAGCGTACCAACATCAGAATTATGGGGGTGCCAGAAGAGAGAGAGCAAGATACTGAAAAACTATTTGAAGAAATAATGACAGAAAACTTCCCCAACCTGGTAAAAGAAATAGACTTACAAGTCCAGGAAGCGCACAGAACCCCAAACAAAAGGAATCCAAAGAGGACCACACCAAGACACATCATAATTAAAATGCCAAGAGCAAAAGACAAAGAGAGAATATTAAAAGCAGCAAGAGAAAAACAGTTAATTACCTACAAGGGAGCACCCATACGATTGTCAGCTGATTTCTCAACAGAAACTATGCAGGCCAGATGGGAGTGGCAAGAAATATTCAAAGTAATGAATAGCAAGAACCTACAAACAAGATTACTCTACCCAGCAAAGCTACTATTCAGAATGGAAGGTCAGATAAAGAGCTTCACAGATAAGAAAAAGCTAAAGGAGTTCATCACCACCAAACCAGTATTATATGAAATGCTGAAAGGTATTCTTTAAGAAGAGGAAGAAGAAAAAAGTAAAGAGAAAAATTATGAACAACAAATACATACCTATCAACAAGTGAACCTAAAAATCAAGTGAATTAAAAATCTGAGGAACAGAATAAACTGGTGAATATAATAGAATCAGGGACATAGAAAAGGAGCGGACTGATAATTCTCAGGGGGAAAGGGGTATGGGGGGTGCAGAAAGAGACTGGACAAAAATCATACACCTATGGATGAGGACAGTGAGGGGGAGGTAAGGGCAGAGGGTGGGGTGGGAACCGGGTGGAGGGGAGCTATGGGGGAAAAAAGAGGAACAATTGTAATAATCTGAAAAATAAAGATTTATTAAAAGAAAGAAAGAAAGAAAGAAAGAAAGAAAGAAAGAAAGAAAGAAAGAAAGAAATTATATAAATACCTAAAAGAAAAAAAAATCTTAAAAAGACAAAAAAGATTTCCTGGAATGTTAATTGCAGGACTCTTTGCCCTCATAACATTCCTGACTTCTGTGGGCATTGCTGCTTCATGCATAGTACAAAATGTTCAAACTTCTCAGTTTGTACAACCGGTCTATACAAAAAATAATTGATAGCCATGTTGAGATACAATTATCAGCATTAAAGTCTACAGTCTTGTGGATGGGTGATAAAATCCACAGCTTAGAGCAAAGAATATCTTTGTAGTGTCATTATAATTTTCCCCAGATTTGTGTTACACACCCACCCCACCCCCTGCCCCATTCCCTATTGGGAATCAATAAAAAATCACCTTGGTGCTTGAGGTAAAGATAACACAACCCTTGATATTTTAGAATTACAACAGCATATTGTACAATTATCCCAAGCAAACTTATAAACTAATTCCTTAGATGCCTGGCAGAAATTTTAAAAAGACATGAATGAATTTAATCTCTTCCACTGGATCTCCTTACATTTGCCTCTCAGCATAACCATTATTGCTTGTCTCATTTTTATTCTTATGTTTATTTTTAGTCTGCAGATGTGGAATGAAGAGTCTTAAAAGGACTTGAACCCTTCAGGTGGCATGCACTTTTCAACATTTATTAAGAAAAAGAGAAGGGGGAGATGTTGGAAGCTACCCATTGCCTTCCCTATCAGAAAAGTGTAAACAAGGAATGCAGAAGGCTCGTGAACCTTGAGCTCTGGCAAGGGCCAAAGCTATGCACTGATTGTTTAGTTGAGACAATGCTGGCTCAAGCAATTTCCTGACCAAATAGTCTCAAAGTAAATCTTTACTAATATTTACTGACCTTTAAGATAGTCTGTCTGTTACCAGAATTGCCTGCCTAAGGGCCATATGTGTATCTAAAATTGAATAAAAGGCTGTCAGGGCCTGGGCACCGGTGAAGTCCTTGCACTTGCATTGGACTCTCCGCCTGGCCCCCATTATTTCCAAATTATTATTTATTGTCTTGTCTCATTATTTTCCCACAGCCCTTCTGCAGATCCCAAACCCAGAACCAAGTGGGACATGGACTCTCACATCACACTGCTTTTTCACAGCCAGACTGAGTAGGTCAGTGAAGTTCATGATGGTGGGGCACTTTTAAGGGGGACCTTTGGTTTACTTTCAACTTTGGGAGGAGGTTCTTGCTCTGGTGCTGCTTGATTGTATTCTAAGAATTCTTCCTTTTCATACTCTTGGTCTTTTCCCTGACTAGCGGCTTTCCATTGCCTGTCTTTTCTTTAACTTTTCCTCAACAGGAATCCCATTTAACCATGAAAATTTTCCTTTGTCCTCTTGGCTATAGCTCTTGCTTTCTTCTCATGTTTTAGCTCAATTCACTTTTTCACTAGTTCTTCTTTTCTCCTTTTTTTTTCTCTAAGGCTTTTTGTCTGAGTTCCTCCACTTTTCTTCTGAGAAAAGCCTGTATGATGCTGATTGGACACCCTTAACTTTGGGGTCTTTTTGGGGAGGACCCACTGCCAAACTATACCTTTTTAGTATGCTGTTGGCTCCTTGTCCTTTAGAAGCTATCATGAGAATTTCCCTGAAATCCATGTTGACCAAACTGGATAAAATGGGCCAGCTCTCAAAGGGGAATGAAAGCGCATCTTACCAAATGGCCAGCTGCAGCCAAATGAACTGGCTGGCCGCCTCTTTCCTACCTCTACTCAGCACGACCAATTCCGGCGACGTCCCAGGCGGTCTGCCTGCCCCCTTCCTCAAGCAGCCCATATCCTTACAAGTCCAATGCTGCATTCCCACCTTTGAAACTTTAAATAAAAGTTTTACATCCACAAGATAAATTAGTAGATTGGTCCTCATTCATTGACATAATCATTCAGTTGAGAATAAGTTACTTTAGTTTAATTGTTAAATCTCAGTTTGACCTGGCTGGTGTGGCTCAGTGGATTGAGTATTCTCTCAGGCACCAAGAGGCTGCTGGTTTGATTCCTGGTCAGGGCACATGCCAGGGTTGTGGGTTCAATCCCCAGAAAGGGGCATGCAGGAGGCTGCCAATTGAAGTGATATCTCTATCTCATCAATGTTTCAGCCTCTCTCTCCCTTTCCCTTCCTCCCTCTCTGAAAATCAGTATTACCATATATTTTTTAAAATCTTTGTTCAGGAAATGGTGATAGACATGTACTCCCAAAATGTCTGAATACTTGCTTATATGGTGAAGAAACAAAAGTTCATATTGATTTTTTTGCTAACAATCAATAATCTTACTCATTTCATATTTTTTAATTTATTTCAGAGAGAAAGAGAGAGATAACATGCATATAAATACATAGCCTTTAAAACAGTACATGAAATATATAACCAAAGAAAATGTACAATGGCAACAAAACATAAGATGCCTAGAAATGATCTTAACAAAAATGTGCACAATCTGTGTAAATAAAATTTTTAAATGCTACCAAATAACTGACACTTGAACAACTGGACAGTAACATCGTATTCTTGGGTAAAAAACAACAACAAACCATAATGATGTCAACCTCCCAATGTTGATTATAAATTTATTATGATTTGATTAAAATATCAGCAAGATTTTTAAGACCAAAACAAGCTCATTTAAGTTCACATGTTCAAATGAAAATCGTAAAAGAAAATTCTGGCCTGGCCAGCATGGCTCAGTAGTTGACCCATGAATAAGGAGGTTACAGTTTGATTCCTGGTCAAGTCACATGTCCTGATTGCAGGCTTGATCTCCCTAGTGAGGAGCATGCAGGAGACAGCTGATCGATGATACTCTCTCATCATTGATGTTTCTCTGTCTCCCTCTCTTTCCTCTCTGAAATTAATAAAAATATTTTTTAAATAAAATTCTGAAAAAAATGAATGAATAAAAGCTACCCAAACAGATAGAATAATGTATCTACACTAATAAAAGAGTAAGATGCAAATTGACCATACCTTTGTGATGCCCACCAGCCAATCAGGAGTGAGTATGCAAATTAACCCAACAAAGATGGCGGGTTAATTTGCAGCTACCAAGCAGCCGGGGGTGGGGTGGGACACTTGCATCATTGCCATGGCGACGATGCAGGTGTTCTGCACTGCCCCAGCCACTCCGGGCCTCTGGGCAGTGTGGCAAGGCAGAAAGGCGGCTCCAGGCCAGAGCAAAAAGGCAGTTCCAGAGCTAAGGCAGTGCTGGCAGCCAGGGTAAGGAAGGCCCATTCTTGCACGAATCTTCATGCATCGGGCCTCTAGTTGTGTTATAATGCTACAGTAATTAAAAAACTTGGATAATGTCCTGTGAATAGATAAACTGATGGAACGGAAAACAAAGTCCAGTGATAGACTCAAATACATATGGAAATTTGGTAAAATAAAAATATCTCCTTAGATCAGTGGGAAAATATGCATTATATTAATAAAGAGTGTTGGAACAACTGAATGGTGAAAAATATTGAACCAAAAATTAACTCATTTTACTCATAACTAATATAAAATCTGAAAGCTACCGAAAACCTAAGGGCACAAAGATATCAAAAGTGAAAGAACAGAAAAAAATATATTAAGCGAATATAAACCAAATAAAAAGTATATGATAACACAGGAGACTTGAAGGCAAAAAGCATTACTATAAATAAAGAGCACTTCATATGAATAATTGCATTTTACCAGGAATATCCAAATTCACAAGCACTTCATAACATGAAATCAAAGTACATAGAAGAGACCTACAAGGGAAACTAGATACATTTGTAATCGTAATAAGTTTAACACACCCCTCTCATTCAGAGACAGAGCATACCTCTTTCAGAACCAATAGCCTCACACAAAGACTTCAGTAAGGATGTAAAACACTTCAACAACCTGAGCAGCAAACTGCATTCAACAATCAGATAACCCACTGTACCCAACAACCTTTCCTGCTGAAAGGCACTAAGGTATTATTCCCAAGTTGCACATGCATACAACTCCTTTGGTTGATTTCTCCCCTTACCCCCACCCTCCCCTGCCTTCCCTCTGAGGTTGGACGGTCTGTTTGATGCTTCTAAGTCTCTGGATTTATTTTTGTTCATCAGTTTATTTTGTTCATTATATTCCACAAATAAGTAAGATCATGTGATATTTATCTTTCCCTGACTGGCTTATTTTGCTCAGCATAATGCTCTCCAGGTCCATTCATTCTATTGTGAATGGTAAGAGTTCTTTCTTTTTTACAGCTACATAGTATTCCATTTTGTAAATGTACCATAGTTTTCTAATCCACTCATCTGTTGATGGGCTGTTAGGTTGTTTCCAAATCTTAGCTATTGTAAATTGTGCTGTTGTGAACATAGGGGTGCATATAATTTTTCTGATTGGTGTTTCTGATTTCTTGGGATATAGTACTAGAAGTGGGATTACTGGGTCAAATGGGAGTTTCATATTTAAGTTTTTTTAGGAAATTCTATACTGTTTTCCACAGTGGCTGCACCAGTCTGCATTCCCACCAGCAGTGCACGAGGGTTCCTTTTACTCCACACCCTTGCCAGCACTTGTCTTTTCTTGATTGGTTGATGATAGGAAAGTTCTTAGTTTTAAAAGTTCTGAAATACACTCCTAAACAGCATTTCATTCAGCTCTTAGAGATGCTCCACTATAGCCACCCCTTTGTCCTGCTGACGTGCACTGACGTGCTACTCCCAAGATGCACACAAGATGGCAGTGGAGAAGCATTTCAATTATTTTTCAAGTGAACCTGCTGGACTATGAAGCAGGTGTAAACTAACTTCAAAGAATTGAAATTATACACAATATGTTTCTTGTTGTCATTGTAGTTAATCCAGAAATCAAGAATGGAAGTACCTAGAAACTCCTTATATTTAAAAGTTGTCAAATACACTTCTAACCCCAACAATACATCACAATTCAAGTTAGAAAATAAGTTGAACTAAATGATAATACCACATACAAAATTTATGAAAAAATGTGCACTCATAAATGCACATACTAGGAATAAAAGTTGAAAATTTACATGTTTTGCATCCATATTAAGAACCTAAAATAGTAAATTATATAGAGATAAAACAGAAGAAAGGAAATGTGTGCACGTAGAGATGTCTGAAGGGAGATATACTTAAAATGATAGCAGTTTTTTTTAACTCTTGGGGTAGAATTTTGAATTAACTCCATATTTTATTGCTTAAGTAAACTGCACACAGAAAGCCATTTTCATTTTAGGTAAAATGTTTTAGAGGAAAACATGGGATAATCCTAGATAAAAAAGAGATAATATGCAAATTGATCATCACACCCTCACACAAGATGGCCATCCCCATGTGGTCATAAGATGGCTGCCCAATGTGGTCATAAGTTGGCCATGCCCATGTCATCACAAGATGGCCATCTCCATGTGGTCACAAGATGGCCTCACCCATGGGGTCACAAGATGGCCACCCCCATGTGGTCACAAGATGGCTGCCACAAGATGGCCAGAAGGGGAGAGCAGTTGTGGGGGACCGGGCCTGCAGGGGAGGGCAGTTGGGGGTGATCGGGCTGGCAGGCAGAAGCTGTTAGGGGCAATCAGGCAGCTAGGCAGGTGAGCAGTTGGGAGCCAGCAGTCTCTGATTGTGCGAGGGATGTCCCAGATTGCAGAGGGTGCAGGCTGGGCTGAGGGACACCTCAACCCCCAGTGCTCGAATTTCATGTACCGGCCCCCTAGTCCTATCCTATATTATAAAAGGCTAATATGAAAATCAACTAAATGGCAGAACGACTGGTCGCTATGATGCGCACTGACCATCAGGGGGCAGATGCTCAACGCAAAAGCTGCCCCCTGGGGGTCCGTGTGCTCCCACAGTGGGAGAGCCCGTCAGCCAGTAGCTGGGCTCACCACTGGCCAGTGCAGCAGTGCTGGCGGGAGCCTCTCCTGCCTCCATAGCAGTGCTAAGGATGTCCAACTTCCAGCTTAGGTCCCTTAGTCGGACATCCCCTAAGTGCTCCTGGACTGCGAGAGGGAGCATGCTGAGCTGAGGGAACCCTCCCGCCCTCATGCATGAATTTCATGCACTGAGCCTCTAGTTTATAGACTGTTGTGATAGCAAAACAAGTTTTTCCTTTGCTCACCAAGGCTGCTCTCTTAGACTAAAGAGAATAAAAATTCTTCCTAATTTTTTAGCCCAAAGTGGCTCCTTTCATAATCTGCACCTCTTCCTGTGCAATCCCAGCAGTTCTGAGAAAGGGAAACCCTAAAGCTTGGGGTCCCTGGAATCTACCTGAGCCTGGTTCTAAGATTTACAAGTAATGTTTTTTTTTTAATTTATATTTTATTGATTTTTTACAGAGAAGAAGGGAGAGGGATAGAGTTAGAAACATCTATGAGAGAGAAACATCAAGCAGCTGCCTCCTGCACACCCCCTACTGGGGATGTGCCCGCAACCAAGGTACATGCCCTTGACCAGAATCGAACCTGGGACCCTTCGGTCCGCAAGCCGACACTCTATCCACTGAGCCAAACCGGTTAGGGCACAAGCAATGTTCTTTTTAACACAGAACAGATTTCTCAAAGTTTTCATTTTGTAACATGGAAAAAAAACCCCTTTTTTTGGTTAATCCTCAACCTGAGGATATTTTCTCCATTGATCTTTTAGAGAGTGGAAGGGAGGGAGGGAGCAGGAAAAAGAGAGAAAAATCAATATGAGGGAGACACATCAATTAGTTGCCTCCTGTACTCATGGGGTATCAAACCTGCAACCCAGGTACATGTCCTTGACTGGGAATCAAACCTGCAACTCTTCCCAGTGCGGGCTGACCCTCTAACCACTGAGCAACACCAGTCAGGCCAAATTCTCCTGTTTTATAGTGTAGTTCATTCATTGCTGACAATCCAAGCCTCAGCACCTTGGCTCTGCCTCCAGAGAGACTGTAAGATGGGACCACGCAGCCCAGGTTAGCAGTACACTCCAGAATTCTGGTGTTCAGCCTGCAGTATATGCTCATGAAAAGTGTTCCCACAGGAAATGTTCACTAATGGCTACCCCGTCTCTCAAATCAGAAAAAATCCTGCTGGTTGTCCCATATCTGTGACCTGCTGTTTGCCCAGTGTCCCAACACAACTTATTTTAAAAGGAACATTTTCACAACTGATCTAAGGAGACATCTTTATCTTACAAAATTTACTGACGGATTTCGGTAACTTACTCAACCTTCTATTCTGTTCAATTAATTCACGTACAAATGAATGTGAAAAACAATGAGGAAACATTTGGTATATAAAACGCTTTGGGACATGGTAGAGTGAAGCATAATAGTAATTCCTCCTCTGGAAAACCTGCTATTTGAAATTCTCTGATATTTTTAGATAGTCCCTTGCTCTGTAAGTCAACTCTGTCATTTTTAGATGATCTCTTATTCTATAAAATAACTTTGCTTTTTAGCTTAAATAATAGGAAAGATAAACTTAACTGCCTGAACTTCTAGGCTAGCCATCCAACGTAAGGGGCTGAAACAATGATACTGATATGTACTCCCATACCAGGTGTCTGTATAGATATGATATGTACTCAGGGTTACAAGTTGTCTGTATAGATATGACAGGTGTTTGTTAGATATGATATATACTCAAGGTTACAAGCTGTCTGCAAAAAAAAACTTACACAAAGACCTAGAATGATATAAAAAGAGAGTACTCTTTCCTATGATTGTTCAGAATTTGACAGAGGTATTCTGCTTGGAACCTGTGTGAAATAAAGATGACTCCTAACTAATTGACCCATTATGGTGTCTTGTCTAGCTCGCTGATTTATGATCCAACATTAGGAGGCCCCAGCAAGATAAGAGACAGGTGCCTTTCGGCACCTGGTCTCAGATGCCTGGATGGACGGCCTTGCCCGCTTGGCTACCAGGCCATGAAGATCTCTAAGGGGAGGTACCACCTGATGAAGTACCAGGGCCCTGGAGACACTTCTTGGTGGTCTTGATAGCCAGACAAGGGACACCTGACATGCCGCTACATTCTTTATGAGTCATCAGAAAGAAAGCCGCATGAGGTGAGTGAATTCAAATTCCACCTGTTGACGTGGCAGCAAGCCTTTGGCCACCTGAGCACTGTTAGCTGTTCACTGGGCCAAGCCCAACCACTAGCGTTCGTCACCACTTCTGGCTTTCCACGTGGCCCCTCCAATTGATGACGTCGGCATTTCTGGCTGGTCCCCAGGCCCCAAACCCTTGTCCACTAGAGCAGTTAAGGCTGTCCATGTGGCCCCACCCCTTGATGACGTCACCACTTCCGGCTGGTCCCTGGGCCAAGTCCTTATCCACTTGAGCACTTTTGGCTGTCCACGTGCCCCCGCCCCCTTGATGACGTGAACACTTCCTGCTGGCCCTTGGGCCCCAAACCCTTATCCACCTGAGCACTTCTGGTTATCGAAGTGGCCCCTCCCCCTTGAGGATGGCAGCATTTCTGGCCCAACATCGGGCACCAAGCCCTTATCCACCTGAGCATTTCTGACTGTCCATGTGGGCCTCTTCCCGTTGATGACATCAGCACTTCAGACTGGTCACCGAACCTCAAGCCCTTGTCCACCAGAGCATTTCTGGATGGTCACCTGGGCCAGACCATATCCATGGTCACCTCAGCATTTCAGGCTGTCCACCTGGCCCCACCCCATTGATGACATAAACACTTCCTGCTGGTCCATGGACCCCAAGCCCTTATCTACCTGAGCACTTCTGGCTGTCCCAGTGGCCCCTCTCCCTTGTTGACTGTAGCACTTCTGGGCCAACATCGGGCACCAAGCCCTTATCCACCTTAGCGTTTCTGGCTGTCCACGTGGCATCTCCCCCTTGATGACATCAGCACTTCAGGCTGGTCATCGAACCTCAAGCCGATGTCTACCAGAGCAATTCTGGCTGCTCACCTGGGCCAGACCATATCCTTGGTCACCTCAGCACTTCCGGCTGTCAACCTGACCAATCCCCCTTGATGATATGACCAGTTTGAGCTGGTCACCTGGGCCCAACCCTTGTTCATGTGACTATTTCCGGCTGTTCCCCAGGCCCTTGTTCGCCTGACCAATGAGACACACTGGCCGGCTACTTACCTCCTAAGAAAAGGGGTGACTTCCCAATATCTGGAAGTTGGCTGAACGGCCTAACACCCACAGCCCCAGGTCACCTTAGGCTCACAGACTGCCTAATCCCCGGTGTGGAGGGTGGCAAGCAGGGGGCCGCCAGAACTCCTTTAAGACAATCATGGGCATACATGAACACAGGGACACCCCATGCTCCCCAACATAGGAGCATCTCATTCTGGTGTGACCTGCGACACAGACAGCCCTGCCTCTGGACTATGAATTCCGGGAAAAGCAGTGTTGAAGCCCTGAAAACCAGTTCCATACTGGGAGCAAAGACCTGGCCCCTCAATGGTCATTAAAATTTCGCTGCCAACTGAAGGCCAGCTATTTACTTAATACCTAGGAAATGTCCTTCCGTGAGGAAAGGTACATTCCCACTGCCTTCCTGAGTGTGGACCACAGGAAGTTGGGGCGTTTGCAAACTCTTAGGATCCTCCAATGCATTCTCCTGGCTCTAACAGACTTTACACTTGACCACTTCCAGCTGTTGACCTGGCAGCAAACCTTTGTTTACCTGAGCATTTCTAGGTGTTCATTGGGACAAGCCCAACCAATCGACCTCGTTACCACTTCTGGCTGTCCACGAGTCCCCACACCTTGATGATGTCAGCATTCTCAGCTGCTCCTGGTCTCCAAAATCTTAACCACCTGAAACCCTCGAGCTGTCTTCGTGGCCCCCCACCTTGATGACATCAGCATTTCTGGCCAGTACCCGGGCCCCAATACAATAACGAACGGACAACTTCAGCCTTTCGATGTGGCCCCTCTCTCTTAGTGACATCAGCACTTACGGCATGTCCCAGGGCCCCAAACCCATAACCACCTGAGCACCTCAGCCTCTACTTGTGGCCCCTCCCCCATGAGGACATCAGCACGTCCTGCCTGTCCCTGATCCCCAGCCTTTATTTACCAGAGCTCTTCCTGCTGTAGACCGGGGCCTTAACATATCCTTGGTCACATCAGCCCTTCTGACTGTCCACCTGGCACCTCCCCATTGCAGATAGGAACACTTTAATAAGGTTACGGCGTCCCAACCCTTGGTCATGTGACTATTTCCCATTGTTCCCCTGGCCCTGGTTCTCCTCACCAATGAACCATACTGGATGGCGCTTAGCTCATAAGAACAGGGGTGATTTCCCAAACTCTGGAAGTTGGCTTAAGGGCCTAACACCGACAGCCCCAGGTAACCTTCTGCTCACAGACTGCCTTATTCCCGGTGGGATGGTGGCCAGCAGTGCGCCCCCAGCACTCCTTTAAGACAACCATGGGTGTCCATGGGGCCGCGATCCCCATGCTCCCCAACATGGGGGCATCTCACCCTGCAGTGACCTGCGACTCTGACAGCCCTGCATATGGGCATTGAAATCTGGGAAAGAGCAGTGTTGAGGCCTTGAAAACCCTTTCCAAACTGGGAAAAAAGACCAGCCCCCTCCACGGTAACTTAAATTTTGTGGCGAACTGAGGGACAGCTTTTGCTTAATTCCTTGGGAACTGTCCTTCTGAGAGGAGAGCTACCTTCTCGCTGCCTTCCAGAGTATGGACCAAGGACGTTCAGCAGTTTCCGACCTCTTGGGATCCTCCTATATATTCTCCTGTCTCTAGAAGTGTTTCCACTTGACCACTTCCAGTTGTAGAAATGGGAGGCAGGCCTGGTCTACCTGAGGATTTCTGGTTGTTCATTGGGACAAGCCCAACCAATCGGCCTCGTTACCACTTCTGGATGTCCACGTGTCCCCTCCCCTTGATGATATCAGCAGTCTCAGCTGGTCTAGGCCCCAAAATCTTAACAACCTGAACACCTCGGGCTGTCCACGTAGCCTCCTGCCTTGATGACGTCAGCACTTCCGGCCGGGTCCAGGGCCCCAATCTCATAACCACCTGACCACTTCAGCCTCTCGATGTGGCCCCTCCCTCTTAGTGACATCAGCACTTCCAGCGTGTCCCTGGGCCCCAAAACCATAACCACCTGAGCACTTAAGCATCTACACGTGGCCCCTCCCCTGTGAGGACGTCAGCACTTCCTGCCTGTCCTTGATCCCCAGCCCTTTAATTACCAGAGTTCTTCTGGCTCTTCACCTGTGCCTGACCATATCCTTGGTCACCTCAGCCCTTCTGACTGTCCACCTGGCACCTCCCCATTGCAAATATGAACACTTTAAACTGGTTAACTGGTCCCACCCTTTGTTCATGTGACTATTTCCTGTTGTTCCCCTGGCCCTGGTTAACCTCACCAATGAGCCAAACTGGCTGGCGCTTTGCTCATAAGAACAAGGGTGATTTCCCAATCTCTGGAAGTTGGCTTAAGGACCTAACACCCACAGCCCCAGGTAACCTTCTTCTCACAGACTGCCTCTATCCCGGTTGGATGGTGGCCAGCAGTTCGCCCCCAGCACTCCTTTAAGACAACCCTGGGTGTCCATGAGGCCGGGATCCCCCATGCTCCCAAACATGGGGGCATCTCACCCTGCAGTGACCTCCGTCTCTGACATCCCTGCATATGGGGTTTGAAATCCGGAAAACCGCAGTGTTGAGGCCCTGAAAACCCTTTCCAAACTGGCAGAAAAGACCAGCCCCCTCCAAAAATCACTTAAATTTTGTAGCGAACTGAGGACCAGTTTTTTGCTTAATTCCTGGGGAACTGTCTTTCCGTGAGGAGAGCTACCTTCTCGCTGCCTTCCAGAGTATGGACCACAGGACGTTCGGTAGTTTCCGACTTCTTGGGATCCTCCAATGTATTCTCCTGGCTCTACAAGCCTTTACACTTGACCACTTCCAGTTGTTGACCTGGGAGTCAGACCTGGTCTACCTGAGGATTTCTGGTTGTTCCTGGGACAAGCTGAATCAATCGGCGTCGTCACCACTTCTGGCTGTCCACATGTCCCCACCCCTTGATGACCTCAGAAGTCTCAGCTGATTCTAGGCCCCAAAATCTTAAACACCTGAATACCTTGGGCTGTCTACATGGCCCCCCCTTCTAGATGACGTCAGCACTTCCGGCCAGTACTCGGCCCCAATCTCATAACCACCTGACCACTTCAGCCTCTCGATGCGGCTCCTCCCCCTTAGTGACGTTAGCACTACTGGCGTGTCCCCGGGCCCCAAAACCATAACCACCTGAGCACTTCAGCCTCTACACTTGGCCCTTCCACGGTGAGGACATTAGCACTTCCTGCCTGTCCCTGATCCTCAGCATTTATTTACCAGAGCTCTTGCAGCTATTCACATGGGTCTGACCATATCCTTGGTCACCTCAGCCCATCTGACTGTCCACCTGGCACCTCCCTATTGAGGATATGAACACTTTAAAGTGGTTACCGGGTCCCAACCCTTGTTTGTGTGACTATTTCCCATTTTTCTCCGGCCGTGGTTCACCTCACCAATGAGCCACACTCTTTGGCGCTTAGCTAAGAAGAACAAGGGTGATTTCCCAATCTCTGGAAGTTGGCTTAAGGGCCTAACACCCACAGCCCCAGATAACCTTCTGCTCACAAACTGCCTCTTTCCCGGTGGGATGGTGGCCAGCAGTGCACCCCCAGAACTCCTTTAAGACAACCCTGGTTGTCCATGAGGCTGGGATTCCCCATGTTACTCAACATGGGGGCATCTCACCCTGCAGTGACCTGCGACTCTGACAGCCCTGCATATGGGCATTGAAATCTGGGAAACAGCAGGGTTGAGGACCTGAAAACCCTTTTCTAACTGGGAGAAAAGACCAGACCCCTCCACGGTCACTTAAATTTCGTAGGGAACTGAGGGCCAGCTTTTTGCTTAATTCCTGGGGAACTGTCCTTCTGTGAGGACAGGTACCTTCTTGCTGCCTTGCAGAGTATAAACCACAGGACGTTCGGCAGTTTCCGAACTCTTGGGATCCTCCAATGAATTTACCTGGCTCCACCAACCTTTACAATTGACCATTTCCAGCTATTGACCACCAGATAGCCCTGGTCTACCCGAGGATTTCTGGCTGTTTACTGGGACAAGCCCAACCACAGGGCCTTGTTATCACTTTTGGCTGTCCATCGGGCCCCTCCCCTTGATGACTTTAGCACTTCTAGCCGGTACCCGGGCCCCAAAGCAATAACCACCTGAGTACTTCAGCCTCTACACGTAGCCCCTCCCCTGTGAGGACCTCAGCACTTCCTGCCTGTCCCTGATCCCCAACGCTTTTTCCACCAGAGCACTTCCGGCTGTTCACCAGGACCAGAACATATCCTTGGTCACCACAGCCATTCTGACTGTCCACCTGGCACCTCCACGTTGATGATATGAACACTTTAAACTGGTTACCGGTTCCTTACCCTTGTTCATGTGGCTATTTCCCCCTGTACCCCAGGCCCTTGTTCGCTTCACAAATGAGCCATACTGGCTGTCTTTTAGCTCCTAAGAAAGGGGGTGATTTCCCAATCTCTGAAGTTGGCTTAAGGGCCTAACACCCGCAGCCCCAGGTAACCTTGTGCTCACAGAATCCTTCTTCCCTGGTGGGATGGTGGCCAGCAACGCGCCCCAAGCACTCCTTTAAGACAACCCTGGATAACCATGATGCCAGGGATCCCCCATGCTCCCAAAAACGGGGGCATCTCACCCTGCAGTGACCTGCGACTCTGACAGCCCTGCATGTGGGCTTTGAAATCCAGGAAACAGCAGTGTTGAGGCCCTGAAAACCCTTCCAAACTGGGAGCAAAGACCTGACCCCTCCATGATCACTCAAATGTTGTAGCGAACTGAGGGCCAGCTTTTTGCTTAATTCCTGGAGAACTGTCCTTCTGTGAGGAGAGCTACCTTCTCACTGCCTTCCAGATTATGGATGATAGGAAGTTCGGAAGTTTTCTACCTCTAGGGATCCTCCAAAGTATTCTTTTGGCTCTACAAGCCTTTACACTTGACCACTTCCAGATGTTGACCTGGGAGGCAGCCTTGGTCTACCTGAGGAATTCTGGTTGTTCACTGGGACAAGCCCAACCAATAAGCCTCTTTACCACTTCTGCCTGGCCACCTGTACCCACCCCTTGATGACGTCAGCAGTCTCATCTGGTCATAGGCCCCAAAACCTTAACCACCTGAACACTTCGGGCTTTCCACGTGGCCACTCCCCCTTGATGACTTCAGCACTTCCGGCCAGTATCTGGACCCCAATCCCATAACCACCTGACCACTTCAGCCTCTCGATGTGGCCCCTCACCCTTAGTGACTTCAGCACTTCCGGTGTGTCCCCGGGACCCAAACCCATAACCCCTGAGCACTTTAGCCTCTACATGTGGCCCCTCCCCTGTGAAGACATGAGCACTTCCTACCTGTCACTGATCCAGCCCTTTATTTACCAGAGCTCTTCTGGCTGTTCACCTGGGCCTGACCATATCCTTGGTCACCTCAGCCCTTCTGACTGTCCAACTGGCACATCCCCATTGAGGATATGAACACTTTAAACTGGTTACCAGTTCCGTACCCTTGATCATGTGACTATTTCCCGTTGTTCCCCTGGCCTTTGTTCTCCTCACAAATGAGCCACACTGGCTGTCTTATAGCTCCTAAGAACAGGGGTGATTTCCCAATCTCTGGAGTTGGCTTAAGGGCTTAACACCCACAGCCCCAGGTAAACTTATGCTCACAGACTTCCTCTTCCCAGGTGGGATGGTGGCCAGCAGCGCACCCCAAGCACTCCTTTAAGACAACCCTGGTTGTCCATGACTTGGGATCCCCCATGCTCCCCAACCTGGGGGCATCACACCCTGCAGTGTCCTGAGACTATAACAGCCCTGCATATGGGCTTGAAATTCAGGAAACAGCAGTGTTGAGGCCCTGAAAACCGTTTCCAAACTGGGAGCAAAGACCTGACCCCTCCATGATCACTCAAATTTTGTAGCCAACTTAGGGCCAGCTTTTTGCTTAATTCCTGGGGATCTGTCCTTCCATGAGGACAGGTACATTCTCGCTGCCTTCCAGAGTATAAACCACAGGAATTTGGGGATTTTCCGACCTCTTGGAATCCTCCAATGCATTCACCTGGCTCTACAAGACTTTACACTTGACCACTTCCAACTGTTGACCTGGCAGGAAGCCCTGGTCTATCTGAGGATTTCTGGTTGTTCACTTGGAGAAGCCCAACCAATCAGCCTCATTACCACTTCTGGCTGTACACTGGCCCCACCCCTTGATGACCTCAGCAGTCTTAGCTGGTCCTAGGCCCCAAAATCTTAAACACCTGGACATCTCGAGCTGTCCGCGTGGCTCCTCCCTCTTGATGACGTCACCACTTCCGGCCGGTACCTTGGCCCCAATTCCATAAACGCCTGACCACTTCAGCCTCGCGATGTGGCCTCTCCCCCTTAATGATGTCAGCACTTCTGGATTGTCCCCGGGCCCCAAACCTATAACCACCTGAGAACTTCAGCCTCTACACGTGGCTCCTCCCCCATGAGGACGTTAGCACTTCCAGCCTGTCCCTGATTCCCCAGCCATTTATTTACCAGAGCTCTTCCGGCTGTTCACCTGGGCCTGAACATAACCTTGGTCACCTCAGCCCTTCTGACTGTCCAACTGGCACATCCCCATTGAGGATATGAACACTTTAAATGGGTTACCGGGTCCCAACCCTTCGTCATGTGACTATATACCGTTGTTCCCGGCCCTGGATCACCTCACC
This sequence comes from Plecotus auritus, assembly GCF_963455305.1. Lineage (NCBI taxonomy): Eukaryota > Metazoa > Chordata > Mammalia > Chiroptera > Vespertilionidae > Plecotus > Plecotus auritus. The sequence goes on from NC_137782.1 coordinate 101,685,883, forward strand.
AATGAGCCACACCGGCGGGCGCTTAGCTCATAAGAACAGGGGTGATTTCCCAATCTCTGGAAGTGGGCTTAAGGGGCTAACACCCACAGCCCCAGGTAACCTTGTGCTCACAGACTGCCTCTTTACCGGTGGGATGGTGGCCAGCAGTGTGCCCCCAGCACTCCTTTGAGACAACCCTGGTGCCAGGGCCAGCCTGACAGGTTGAACCGAGCTGAGGTAGGGAGGTGGGAATTGAGAAAAGAAAGAAAGACAGGAAAGCGGGATCTGGAGGACTACAGGTCATCGACAGACTGCAGCAAGTTTATTAACTGTGTAATGCTTTTTATACATAAAACACTGAATAGGAGTTCTGTCAAGAGGAATGTATTCTTTGTTCCTCTTAATCTCTAAGGGAGAGACAGAGCAGAAGGACAAATTCTCAGTACAGCAAATCTCAGTAAATAGTTACAGACTTCTTGGTAAGCTATGAAAGGTTGCTCTCATTCTACTGATAACCACCATCCAAACAAAGCCTGGGAAAACTGTGTGGGTAGGGGACAGCCTTGCTATTCCCCTCAGGTGTAAGGACCTTGTCAGCTTACACCCAGTCTCCAACAGATTCCCCTTCTTTGTTTTTTAGGCGGAGTTCATGTAGTCTTATTTGTAGGGATCAGATGCTAGATCCGATGGTTCGGAAGCAAACTGGAAGCAAACAGACAATAGTTGATATCTGGATGGTGGACAAATGGTGGCAATGTAGGTCCGACCCTCTCTGGTTTGGTCCTGGGTAACCTGCAGCGATGTGCAGCTGCTGACTGCTAGCATTGGCAAGGTGTCGTCAGCATCTTCTATCTCTGGACTGTTTCTCCTCTTGTCTTCGTGGTTGCAGTAAACCTGTCAATTCCTCTCTGTTGTAGGAATCTACATGGTCTTGAAGTTGTTTTCTGAAAATATACAAACATATTCTCGACCAAAAGTTAATAAAGGAATCTTTTCTATAAATTTTACTTGGGATTCTTTTTATTTTTGCCCAAACAATTTTCCTTTGGCCTGTTTTGACACCACGTATGTTTTTCATTGGTGTCTTGCTGTTAGCATTACAAATGAAAACTAATTTTTTAAAGTAAAAATTTTCTAGATGTAATTTACTTACAGGATATTTTTCCTTATATGATATTCTTCCACTATCCCCCCCCCCTTTTTTTTAATTAATGGAGGTTTTTTGTTACTTTAAATTCTGTCTTAAAATTTTGCTATTGAATTTTAAGAAATATTTTGCCCTCCTTAGAGGCTAAAACCTTTATAACATTTAAAATATAGTTATTAATTTTTATTTTATAAGGTTTTCTATGTAATTTCAAGTATATTAGATCTGTTAAATTTGTAACGGAGCGTGTCCCCCGGAGATAGACCACCGAGACCAATTGGATCAAACAGGGCAAAGTTTATTACAGATTCGAATCTGGGCCCCGCTGTAGCTGAAGCAGCAGCAGGCAAGTGCCGTGGCAAGAGCCCCATTGAAAGGGGCAGTCCCTTCCTTTATACCCCTTCCCTCTATAACCATTGGCCTGGCATTCCCTGATTGGCCCCTTTGAATGACCCGCGAATGTGGGACCCCTTTGTCCTGGACTTTTCCTAATATGGTTCGCTCGCGCAGTGAGGAAGTTCTACACTGGACCTTTCCCTATATGGGTTGTTTGTTACAGAGACAGCTCTGTAATGCCTCTGGCAGGTAGGGGAGTGGTGGTCAGGCAGAAACTATTTATTTTATTTATGGAACGGGGAGTTCTATAGTGCCTGCGGGGGGTGACCTTTCCAAGTGGTTGTTTTAAAATTTTCTACTCTGACTCTAGACCCTGAGGTCTAGTCCCTTCCTGCCCTCCACAAAATTTAAAATTTTCCTTTAAGAAGAGAGAATAAATTTCTTTTATTACTCCGGGCCCTTGGAGCTTTCTAAGAATTATCTCTGTTAAAACCTTGAAATTTTAATATGGAAAAAACTATCAAATATATATCTATATCTATATATGATTTAAAGATCATAATACCTTTTATAATTATTTTAAGATATTAATTAGATTTTAAACTAGTTTTTGTATTCAAAAATTTTGGTTGGGATTTCAGAATTAATCCTCTTTTTTTAGTTAGACTAATAAGTAACTTATTTTAAATTCCTAATTATTTTTAGAGAAAACATCATCTTTTATTTTCTTAATAATTTTTTATACTTTAGATATTTAATTACTATAACTATATAATTTCTCCTAATTTAATTTGCACTTTGAACTTTTAAAGCTGGTAAATTAAACAGTAGTTCCTAGATTAATAACACTTTTATTTTCTTAATCAATTAATAGCTTTAATTCTGTCCTCTAGGTTTTTTATGAGGAAATAAACTCAGATTATTAAACAAGTTTTTATCTTTTGATTAGCAGGCCTAGCCTAGCAGCTTGACCTTTTAAAACAGCTATGATTTTTCTTTGCCTGGGGAAATTGAGTAGCAAGCCTGCAAGTATTCAAATGCAAAAATTGTCCTTAAAGAACGACTACTGGCAGGAACTGGTCTACCTGTCCTGCCTGGGGGAAGGGCGTCTACCCTTCCTCTATTTACAAAAAGTATAGCCAGCCCTCACCTGGGCTATTTAGATTTTTATAATTAATATATTATCTATATTTTAACAATTTCTTTGAGATTCTAGAGTTAATTATAATTATTTTAAAGTATTTACTATGGATAAATTCTATAACAGAGACAAATTTACTTATTTTCTTGAAGGCCTTAAAAGTTAACTTTTTAACAAGGTTTATTAGCATTTTAAAAACTCTTTATTATGGAAATGCCAATCCTGCTGCTAGAACCTAGCCTGTGTCTTCTCCTTTTGTTTTCTTTATGCCATCTTTACTTTTTCATGGCGAGAAAGGAAATTTTAAATTAGTATACTGGGAGAGTGGGCTTCTATATTGGCTCTCCACAAGTCTCCCTTCCTCCACATCCTGCTTACTTCGGGAGAAGTTTTAGTAACAGATCTGGCCGAATTTCTTTTCATGCTTAAAAGATAGACAGATCTTAAATTTCTTCTTTCTTTTTCGCTTTCTGAAGTAATAACTAATACCCCATTTGGCCAAGATTTGTATTTCCCTCTGAGTTCTTCTATAATTTTTAAATGAAACCTTAAGTAATCTTATTGCGGGAGAGCAGATAGCTCTGCCCTCTCCTGCCACCTTTGAATTTCTCTGTACCAGAGGCGGTTTTAGCAGTGGAGTTTCACTTATTACAGATTTTAAATTCCAAATACAAACTAAGATTTTAATTTGAATAAGAAACCACATTATTTTATGATCGCATAGACTTCAACATTTGCCTATAAAGGGCATTTTCCCTAGACTCTAGCTGTCCCATGCTTTACTCCTGACTATCAAAAAATTGCTCCTCCCTTACCTTAACCAGTGCACTTTTTATCCAGAGGAGTTCCTCACCCTCTGCTTCCCAAGTCCTCAGGTCCGTGTTCAGGCGCCAATTGCCAGGGCCAGCCTGACAGGTTGAACCGAGCTGAGGTAGGGAGGTGGGAATTGAGAAAAGAAAGAAAGACAGGAAAGCGGGATCTGGAGGACTACAGGTCATCGACAGACTGCAGCAAGTTTATTAACTGCGTAATGCTTTTTATACATAAAACACTGAATAGGAGGTCTGTCAAGAGGAATGTATTCTTTGTTCCTCTTAATCTCTAAGGGAGAGACAGAGCAGAAGGACAAATTCTCAGTACAGCAAATCTCAGTAAATAGTTACAGACTTCTTGGTAAGCTATGAAAGGTTGCTCTCATTCTACTGATAACCGCCATCCAAACAAGCCTGGGAAAACTGTGTGGGTAGGGGACAGCCTTGCTAGTCCCTTCAGGTGCAAGGACCTTGTCAGCTTACACCCGGTCTCCAACACCCTGGGTGTCCATGAGGTGGGATCCCCCATGCTCCCCAACCTGGGGGCATTGAAAGGTAAAGAATTTTGTTTACTTTATCTTATCTGGGCAAATCCTGAACTTCTTAACTCCAGAGATTAAAAAGCAACAATGGAAAATGGAGCTTCAGGAAAAAAAAGCAAACCCTAACTGAAAAAGTAAAGTTTTTTACAGCTGTCCGTTTTTATCTAAACTCTCCAATGTCTCCCCACTCCGCCAGTGATGGGAACAAGACCCTTATACCTGTCCCAGGAAACAGCCCCGAGCTAAGAGCAGACAGAGCAAATAGTGCTCTGACAGATAAGAAAAGCAGGACATGAGATTACCAGATGGGACTGTTGACTGAAAACTTAGGCCCTGTCATTAAACATGTTATTAACGAGCCCTGTTGGAATTTCGTGGAGGCTTTGTCCTCTCTTCCCCCTCACATGTGTAACCCCCCCGATGTATGGTTTTTGCCTATATATACTTGTAAGACTTTCTGCTCAGGGTTCGACTCCTCTGCTCCCGTGTGAGTAACGAGTTGAGCCCCAGCGCGCTGGAATAAAGCCTCTTGCTGTTTGCATCAAGTGACGCCTCCTGCGGATGATTGGGGTTGCCGTCGATCCGTGGGACAGAGTAAGGGTCTCCCTCTGGGGGTCTTACATTTTTGGTGGCTCGTCCGGGATCTGACGGCCCCCCCTCATCTGCGGAGTCGACCTTGGAGGTAAGAAGGGGTACCCCGAGGTTGTCTGTCTTTGTCTTGTGTATTGTTAGTTGGTCTGGCTCTGTGTGCGCGCTTTCGGTTTTGCAGCCATTCGGCGACTCGTGAGAGTGGCCGAACAGTGGTTGGTAGACGTGCCTGGAGGGCCACAGGTTGCAGCCCTGGGGGACGCCCCAAGGGTGGAGGAGAGCCAGGGACGCCTGGTAGTCTCCTACTGTAAGGGCGCTGATCGGGTTCTACTATTGGATCAGAGATTGTCAAAATCGCGCCCATCTGATTCTGTTGCGTGTTTGTGGCGGACAAGGTGGAGTAAGTGGGTCCTCGTGTCTGTAATATTTTTGTTATTTGTGTTTCTGACGACGTACGAACTGACGATGGGACAGACTGTGATAACCCCTCTTAGTCTGACCTTAGACCATTGGACTGAAGTTAAGGGAAGAGGTCGAGACCTATCAGTTGAGATCAAGAAAGGTCCATGGCGGACCTTCTGCTCCTCAGAATGGCCTGCTTTTAATATAGGATGGCCAACAGAAGGAACCTTTGACCTATCTGTTATTTTTGCTGTTAAGGAGATTGTTTTTCAGAAAGAACCTGGAGCCCATCCAGATCAGCAGCCCTACATCATGGTCTGGCAGGACCTGGTGCAAAATCCACCCCCCTGGGTTCGACCTTGGGTTGTAAAACCCAAGCCCCGGCCGGCCACTCAAGTTCTAGCCGTCCAATCTCCCAGTTCTGGGGAGAAATCCAGTCACTCGGACCCCCCCAAGAAGATTTATCCAGAAATCCAGTCTGACCTCCTTCTCCTTGACTCACCTCCCCCGTATCCTCCTGCCCTGGTTCCCGTAGGGGGTCGGGAAGAGCCAGAAGCACCGCCGGCTCCTGCAGCTGCCCCCTCTGCTCCCCCTAAGGAGTCTCTGCCGGGGCCTGCACAGGGCACCAGGAGCCGCCGCGGAATGACTCCCGACACCACCGTCGCCCTCTCCCTAAGGGCTTACGGGCCCCCGCCGGCGACGACGGATGGTGGACTGGCTCCTCTTCAGCCCCTCCAGTACTGGCCTTTTTCCTCCACAGACCTGTATAATTGGAAGACTAATCATCCTCCCTTTTCAGAGGACCCCCAGCGCTTAACCGGGCTGGTGGAGTCTTTGATGTTCTCTCATCAGCCCACCTGGGATGATTGCCAGCAGCTACTACAAACCCTTTTCACTACTGAGGAGAGGGAGAGGATTTTATTGGAGGCAAGGAAGAATGTACCAGGAGCAGATGGACGACCCACCCAGCTCCCCAACATCATCGAGATTGCCTTCCCCCTCTCCAGTCCTGACTGGGATTTCAACACGGCAGAAGGTAGGGAGCGACTGACAGTCTATCGCCAGACTCTAGTGGCCGGCCTCCGTGGGGCAGCGAGACACCCCACTAATTTGGCTAAGGTAAGAGAGGTTATCCAGGGGGCCACGGAACCCCCGTTAGTATTTCTTGAACTCTTAATGGAAGCTTTCAGGCGCTACACCCAGTTTGACCCTACCTCTGAGGGGCAAAGGGCTTCCGTGGCCATGGCTTTCATAGGGCAGTCAGCAATAGATATTAAAAGAAAGTTGCAGAGAATAGAAGGGTTACAAGACTATACCCTGCAGGATTTAGTTAAGGAGGCAGAGAAAGTATATCATAAGAGGGAAACTGAAGAGGAAAAAGAACAAAGAAAAGAAAAGGAAAGAGAGGAAAGAGAAAGCAAAAGGGATCGCAGGCAGGAGAAGAACCTGACACGGATTTTGGCCGCAGTAGTAGGTGAGAGACGCCAGGAACAAACCCAGGGCAGGGCTAAAAAGTCAGGTAACCTGGGCAACCGCACCCCATTTGACAAAGACCAGTGTGCCTACTGCAAAGAAAAAGGTCACTGGGCTAGAGAGTGCCCTAAGAAGAAGAAGAATGGTTCCTCCAAGAAAGTGTTAGCTCTGGAGGAAGAAGAAGACTAGTGGGGACGGGGCTCAGAACCCCTCCCCGAGCCTAGGGTAACACTAAAGGTGGAGGGGAAGCCAGTTGAGTTCCTAGTAGACACTGGGGCTCAACACTCGGTCCTACTCAAACCGTCTGGACCCGTCTCCCACAAGAAATTGTGGGTCATAGGAGCCACAGGGCACCAACAGTACTCATGGACTACCCAAAGAACGGTAGACTTAGGAACGGGACGGGTAACCCACTCGTTTCTAGTCATCCCCGAGTGCCCTGCGCCCCTACTTGGGAGAGATCTCCTAACCAAATTGGAGCCCAGATTACCTTCACCCCTGATGGCCCAGAGGTGACCCAAAGCAAGAGAATGACTACCACCCTGACCATAAGCCTAGATGATGAACACAGACTTTTTGAGGAACAAGGAGCAGAGAAAAGTCACATAAATGACTGGTTGAACAGGTAACCGGGAGCGTGGTCTGAGACAGCTGGAACAGGACTAGCTGCAGAAAGGCCGCCCATAGTCATAGAGCTGAAGGCCACTTCAACTCCTGTGGCTGTACGCCAATACCCCATGACTAAGGAGGCCCGGGAAGGAATTAGGCCCCATATCCAGCGCCTCCTTCAGCAGGGCATCCTAGTGAAGTGTCAGTCGCCATGGAACACTCCCCTGTTACCTGTTAAGAAGCCTGGCACAGGAGACTATCGCCCAGTACAGGACTTAAGGGAAGTGAACAAGCGGGTACAGGACATCCACCCCACTGTACCTAACCCTTACAGCTTGTTGAGCACTCTCCCCCCGGATCATATTTGGTATACTGTCTTGGATTTAAAGGACGCTTTCTTCTGCCTACGAGTAGACCCTTCCAGCCAGAACATCTTTGCATTCGAGTGGAGGAACCCTGACTCTGGGACTACAGGACAACTGACTTGGACCCGGTTACCCCAGGGGTTCAAGAATTCTCCGACCCTCTTCGATGAAGCTCTTCACCAAGATTTAGCCCACTTCTGTGCCAGCCATCCCCAGGTAACACTTCTGCAGTATGTAGATGACTTACTACTGGCCGGGGCCACAGAGAGGAAGAGTGCCAACGAGGCACGGGACTACTGCTAGAAGAACTCGCCCGCTTAGGATATCGGGCCTCCACCAAGAAGGCCCAGATCTGCCAAAAGGAGGTAACGTACCTGGGGTACGCCCTCAAAGGGGGGCAGAGATGGCTAACGGAGGCCAGAAAACAAACTGTGACTCAGATACCCGTTCCTCGCTCACCCCGCCAGGTGCGAGAATTTTTAGGGACTGCGGGGTTTTGCCGCTTGTGGATCCCCGGGTTTGCTACTCTGGCAGCTCCCCTCTATCCTCTGACTAGAGAGGGTGCCCCGTTTGAGTGGGGTAACGGCCAACAGCAAGCCTTTGATGACATCAAGAAGGCATTACTATCAGCCCCAGCCCTGGCATTGCCGGACGTAGCAAAGCCCTTCGTCCTATTTGTGGACGAGAGAAGGGGAGTAGCCCGAGGGTTGCTGACCCAGCCTCTAGGGCCATGGAAGAGGCCGGTAGCCTACCTCTCCAAGAAGCTAGATCCCGTTGCTAGTGGTTGGCCTGCCTGTCTGAGGTCCGTGGCGGCAGTGGCAGTATTAGTGAAAGATGCTGACAAATTAACTATGGGACAGAAGCTAACGGTCATTGCCCCCACTCCTTGGAGAGCATCATCAGACAGCCCCCTGATTGGTGGCTATCCAACGCCCGCATGACACACTACCAGAGTCTCCTACTGAATGAAGACAGGATCCAGTTCGGGCCGCCTGCCATCCTCAACCCAGCTACCCTACTACCTGATACGTCCACACAGGAGAGTGTGCTGCATACCTGTCAAGAGATACTGGCAGAAGAAACGGGGACCCGAAGGGACCTCCGAGACCAGCCCTTGCCAGACGCTCAGCTGACCTGGTTCACTGATGGAAGCAGCTACATAATAGAAGGTAAAAGGGTGGTCGGGGTGGCGGTAGTAGATGATGAGCAAATTATCTGGGCAAGCAGCCTACCCAAAGGGACGTCGGCTCAGAAGGCTGAGTTACTAGCTCTGACTCAGGCTCTGCGATTGGCAGAAGGGAAGAAGACTAACATCTACACTGATAGCAGGTATGCCTTTGCTACTGCCCATGTCCACGGGGCCATCTACCGGAGGCGGGGGCTACTAACCTCGGCAGGGAAGGAAATCAAAAATAAAGAAGAAATTCTAAGCCTGTTAGAGGCCGTTCACCTTCCTAAAAAAGTGGCCATTATTCACTGTCCTGGACATCAGAAAAGAGGGTCCAGGGTTGCCGGAGGGAACCAAAGGGCTGACAGAGAAGCCAAGCAGGCGGCTCAGGGACTCAACATCCTATCTTTGTCTGGGGAAAAACCGGGGTCTCACCCTGAGGATGCGGTATATCCCTCTATCAGGAACTTTGAATATTCAGAATCAGACCTTGAGAGAATGGACAGATTAGGATTTTGCCTGGAGACCCCAGAGGGGATCTGGGAAACTACAGAAGGAAAAAGAATCCTCCCTGAAAAGCAGGCTATCATTTTTCTTAGACACCTTCATAAGCTAACTCATCTGGGCCCAAAACATTTAAAAACTATAGTCCAGTCTTCACCGTATTACATCATGAAACTAGGGGAGCTCGCAGATACAACTGTAAAAGAATGCAAGCCTTGCCAGATGGTGAACACCCAGCCCAGCAAGCTATCTCAGGGCAAGCGGCTCTGAGGAGACCGCCCTGGGAGTTACTGGGAGGTAGACTTCACTGAGGTAAAGCTAGCCAGGTATGGATACAGATACTTATTGGTATTCATAGATACATTTTCAGGATGGGTTGAAGCCTTCCCTACCAAGAGGGAGACTGCTCAGGTGGTGGCCAAGAAAATACTAGAAGACATCTTCCCGAGATTCGGGGTGCCCAAGGTAATCGGGTCAGACAACGGCCCTGCGTTTGTTGCCCAGGTAAGTCAGGGACTGGCCAAAATCCTGGGGCTTGATTGAAAATTACATTGTGCTTATAGGCCCCAAAGCTCAGGACAGGTAGAAAGAATGAATAGAACTTTAAAAGAGGTCATGACTAAATTATCCTTAGAGACTGGCATAACAGACTGGACAGTCCTCCTTCCCTTTGCTTTGTTTCGGGTACGCAATACCCCTGGCTCCCTCAAGCTAACTCCTTTTGAAATTCTTTATGGGACTCACCCCCCACTCATTACCATCCAGCACCTCCCTTCCCCAGAATCTTACTCCTCTCAATCTCTTTACGCAAGATTGAAAGCCCTTGAGACTGTGCAGAGGGAGGTGTGGAGTCGGTTGGCCGAGGCCTACAAGCCAGGAGACCTGCAAGTACCTCATCAGTTCCAGGTTGGAGACTCGGTGTACATTTGGCGCCACCGTGCGGCCAACTTGGAACCGAGGTGGAAAGGACCATACATAGTACTGCTCACAACACCGACTGCAGTGAAGGTCGATGGCATCGCCACCTGGATCCACGCTTCACATGTCAAGCCCGCGCCACCACCAGACCCAGCGTCGAAAGTGGAGAAAATGGACAACCCCCTCAAGCTCCGCATTCACCGTGTTCCTGCTCCTGTTGACGCACCTCCCGCCGATAAGTAGTCCTAACCCTCATACCCCCAACGACTAACATGGCAGGTCCTCTCCCAGACTGGAGATATAATATGGAGCACCACCAAGGAGGACCCCCTTTGGACCTGGTGGCCGTCCCTAGCCCCAGACATTTGCGCCTTAATAGCTGGGTTAGACAATTGGGATATCCCCAGTATAACCTAGTAAGAGGTTCCATCAGACTCTGATCACTACTTGGCAAAGCGCTCACTTACCCAAGGCTCCACATCCTGAGGCCAGCATATTGCAGACGCCCCTGGCTGTGGTAATTCGCCTGCCCAACACCAGATGCGGCTAACACAGTTTTACGTCTGTCCCGGGATGGGAGATCGAGGAGCGAGGCCAAGAGATGCGGGGGGGTAGAAAATTTCTACTGTAAGCAATGGGCATGTGAGACTACTGGAGAGGCCCACTGGCATCCCACCTCCTCCTGGGACTTGATAACCGTAAAAAGGAGCAGTACTGGGGCGGGGTCAAACCCCCTAAATATTTCCTTCACGGAGAAAGGGAAACAAGCTCGAGTTTGGATAAAAGGGAGAACATGGGGATTCCGTTTCTATATGTCAGGGTGGGACAAGGGTTTTACCTTCTCCATCAAGCTCAAGGTTGAAACCCTGGCCGCCGTCCAGGTAGGGCCTAACCTAGGACTATCTGAACGGCGGTCACCAACCGCCCATATCAGGCCGCCTGTTCCCCGAGCCACAACAAATAAGTCCAATGATACAGCTTGGCTCAACCCAGTTACAACCCCCTCGGTCCCCGGCCTAGCAAATACACCCGAGATACCAAGCACAGGGCAGAGACTCCTTAATCTGATACAGGGAGCTTTCAGCTTTCTCAATGCTTCCAACCCTAACCTGACTGAGTCTTGCTGGTTATGTCTAGTGTCAAGCCCTCCCTATTACCAGGGGATTGCTTTCTCAGGGACCTTTAACAATACCACCTCCCATGACTCTTGTAGCTGGGGGTCGAACAGTAAAATTACCCTTACAGAAGTCTCTGGGCATGGCACTTGCTTAGGTACAGTTCCTACAAACCGTAGGCATCTGTGCAATCGGACCATAGGAAGCCCCCAAACAACTACCAACTACTATTTGGTCCCCCCCGTAGGCGGATGGTGGGCCTGTAGTACAGGACTGACCCCATGTGTTTCCTCATCGGTGTTCAAGACCGCCAAAGACTACTGTGTCCTCGTACAGCTGGTGCCCAGAGTTATCTACCATGAGGCAGGCTCTTTCGAGGCTGAGTTCGACCTACGACCCCGTAGACAGAAGAGGGAACCGGTCTCGCTCACTTTAGCCGTCCTGCTAGGTCTGGGGGTAGCGGCCGGAGTAGGAACAGGGATGGCCGTGCTCGTTCAGACTCCTCAGTATATCGAGGGGTTACGGGCAGCTGTAAATGAAGATCTAAGAGCAGTAGAGCAATCAATCACAAAATTAGAAGAGTCACTGAACTCTTTATCTGAGGTGGTACTACAGAATAGGCGAGGCTTAGATCTTCTATTCCTCAAGGATGGTGGATTATGTGCCGCACTAAAAGAAGAATGTTGTTTTTACATAGATCACTCTGGTGTAATAAAAGATTCTATGTCCAAACTTAGAGAAAGACTAGAAACAAGACAACGAGATCTGGAAGCACATCAAGGGTGGTTTGAGAGTTGGTACAGCCGGTCCCCTTGGTTCACCACCCTCATATCCACCCTGATGGGTCCCCTTATTATACTACTTTTAATTCTCACTTTGGGGCCCTGCATCTTAAATCGCCTAGTCACCTTCATCAGGGAAAGAATAAGTGCTGTACAGGTATTAGTGCTCAGACAGCACTACCAGTCCCTCCATCAGGGAGACAGCCTCGGGAAGAGTATGTAAAAACAGAAATTCCATGATTAGAACTTACCAAAAAGCAAATGGGGGAATGAAAGGTAAAGAATTTTGTTTACTTTATCTTATCTGGGAAAATCCTGAACTTCTTAACTCCAGAGATTAAAAAGCAACAATGGAAAATGGAGCTTCAGGAAAAAAAAAGCAAACCCTAACTGAAAGAGTAAAGTTTTTTTTACAGCTGTCCGTTTTTATCTTAACTCTCCAAGGTCTCCCCCCTCCCAGGAAACAGCCCCGAGCTAAGAGCAGACAGAACAAATAGTGCTCTGACAGATAAGAAAAGCAGGACATGAGATTACCAGATGGGACTGTTGACTGAAAACTTAGGCCCTGTCATTAAACATGTTATTAACGAGCCCTGTTGGAATTTCCTGGAGGCTTTGTCCTCTCTTCCCCCTCACATGTGTAACCCCCCCCCCCCCCGATGTATGGTTTTTGCCTATATATACTTGTAAGACTTTCTGCTCGGGGTTCGACTCCTCTGCTCCCGTGTGAGTAACGAGTTGAGCCCCAGCGCGCTGGAATAAAGCCTCTTGCTGTTTGCATCAAGTGACGCCTCCTGCGGATGATTGGGGTTGTCGTCGATCCGTGGGACAGAGTAAGGGTCTCCCTCTGGGGGTCTTACAGCATCATACCCTGCAGTGACCTGCGACTGTAACAGCCCTGCATATGGGCTTTGAAATCCGGGAAACAGCTGTGTTGAGGCCCTGAAAACCGTTTCCAAACTGGGAGCAAAGACCTGACCCCTCCATGATCTCTCAAATTTTGTAGCGAACTTAGGGCCAGCTTTTTGCTTAATTCCTGGGGATCTGTCCTTCCATGAGGACAGGTACATTCTCGCTGCCTTCCAGAGTATAAACCACAGGAAATTGGGGAGTTTCCGACCTCTTGGGATCCTCCAATGCATTCACCAGGCTCCACCAGCCTTTACAATTGACCACCTCCAGCTGTTGACCTGGCAGGAAGCCCTGGTCTACCTCAGAATTTCTGGCTGTTCTCTGGGACAAGCCCAACCACTAGGCCTTGTTACCACTTCTGGCTGTCTATGTGTCAGCACCCCATGGTGCCATCACCAGTCTCAGCTGATCCTAGGCCCCAAAATCTTAACCACCTCGGGCTGTCCACGTGGCCCCCCCCTTGATGACGTCAGCTCTTCCGGCCGGTACCCTGGCAACAATCCCATAACCACCTGACCACTTCAGCCTCTCGATGTGTCCCCTCCACTTAGAGATGTCAGCACTTCTGGCGGGTTTCCGAGCCCCAAACCCATAACCACCTGAGCACTTCAGCCTCTACACGTAGCCCCAACCCCTGGAGGACATTAGCATTTCCTACCTGTCCCTGATCCCCAGCCCTTTATTTAACATAGGTCTTCCAGCTGTTCACCTGTGCCTGACAATATCCTTGGTCACCTCAGCCCTTCAGACTGTCTATATGGCACCTCCCCATTGAGGATATGCACACTTTAAACTGGTTACCGGGTCCCATCCCTTATTCATGTGAGTATTTCCCATTGTTCATCTGGACCTGGTTCACCTAACCAATGAGCCTCACTGGCTGGCACTTAGCTCATAAGAACAGGGGTGATTTCCCAATCTCTGGAAGTTGGCTAAGGGCCTAACACCCACAGCCCCAGGTAACCTTCTGCTCACAGACTGCCTCTTTCCCTGGGGGATGGTAGCCAGCAGTGCCCCCCAGCACTCCTTTAAAACAACCCTGGGTGTCCATGTGGCCGGGATCCCTAATGCTCCCCAACATGGGGGCATCACACCCTGCAGTGACCTGTGACTCTGACAGCACTGCATATGGGCTTTGAAATCCGGGAAACAGGAGTGTTGAGGTCCTGAAAACCCTTTCCAAACTAAGAGAAAAACAAGGCCCCTACACGGTCACTTAAATTTCGTACCTAACTGAGGGCCAGCTTTTTGCTTAATTCCTGGGGAACTGTCCTTCCTTGAGGAGAGCTACCTTCTTGCTGCCTTCCAGAGTATGGACGACAGGACATTCGGCATTTTCCGACCTTTTGGGATCCTCCAATGTATTCTCCTGGCGCTAAAAGCCTTTACACTTGACCACTTCCAGTGGTTGACCTGGGAGGCAGCTCTGGTCTACCTGAGAATTTCTGGTTATTCACTCTTCAAGCCCAACCAATCGGCCTTGTTACCACTTCTTGCTATCCATGTGGCCCCACCCCCTGATGACGTCTGCAGTTTCAGCTGGTCCTAGGCCTCAAAATCTTAACCACCTGAACACCTCGGGCTGTCCACGTGTCCCCTCCCCCTTGATGACGGCAGCACTTCCGGCCAGTACCCGGACCCCAATCCCATAACCACCTGACCACTTCAGCCCCTCGATGTGGCCCCTCCCTTTAGTGATATCAGCACTTCCAGCGGGTTTCCGAGCCCCAAACCCATAACAACCTGAGCACTTCAGCCTCTACACGTGGCCCCTCCCCGGTGAGGACGTCAGCACTTTCTGCCTGTCCCGGATCCCCAGCCCTTTATTTTCCAGAGCTCTTCTGGCTGTTCACCTGGGCCTGACCATTTCCTTGGTCACAGCAGCCCTTCTGACTGTCCATCTGGCACCCCCCCTATTGCGGATAGGAACACTTTAAACAGGTTTCCGGGTCCCATCCCTTGGTCATGTGACTATTTCCCGTTGCTCCCCCAGCCCAGGTTCACCTCACCAATGAGCCACACTGGCTGGCGCTTAGCTCATAAGATCAGGGGTCATTTCCCAATCTCTGGAAGTGGGCTTAAGGGGCTAACACCCACAGCCCCAGGTAATATTCTGCTCACAGACTGCCTCTTTCCCTGTGGGATGGTGGCCAGCAGTGAGCCCCCAGCACTCCTTGAAGACAACCCTGGGTGTCCATGAGGCCGGGATCCCCCATGCTCCCCAATATTGGGGCATCTCACCCTGGAGTAAACTGCGACTCTGACAGCCCTGCATATGTGCTTTGAAATCCAAGTAACACCAGTTTTGAGGCACTAAAATCCCTTTCCAAAGTGGGAGAAAAGACCAGCCCCCTCTACGGTCACTTAAATTTCGTGGCGAACTGAGGGCCAGCTTTTTGCTTAATTCTTGGGGAACTTTCGTTCCGTGAAGAGAGCTGCCTTCTCTCTGCCTTCCAGAGTATGCACGATAGGACCTTTAGCAGTTTCTGACCTCTTGGGATCCTCCAATGTATTCTCCTGGCTATACAAGCCTTTACACTTGACTACTTTTACTTGTTGACCTGGGAGGCAGGCCTGGTCTACCTGAGGATTTCTGGTTGTTCACTGGTTCAAGCCCAACCAATCAGCCTCGTTACCACTTCTGGCTGGCCACTTGTTTCCACCCCTTGATGACGTCAGCAGTCTCAGCTGGTCCTAGGCCCCAAATCCTAACCACCTGAGCACCTCCGGCTGTCCACGTGGGCCCTCCCCATTGATGACGTCAGCACTTCCAGCCAGTACCCGGACCCCAATCCCATAACTACCTGACCGCTTCAGCCTCTCGATGTGTCCCCTCCACTTAGAGATGTCAGCACTTCCGGCGGGTTTCCGAGCCCCAAACCCATAACCACCTGAGCACTTCAGCCTCTACACATGGCCCCTACCTCGTGAAGACGTCAGCACTTCCTGCCTGTCTCTGATCCCCAGCCCTTTATTTAACAGAGCTCTTCTGGCTGTTCACCTGGGCCTGACCATATCCATGGTCACCTCAGCCCTTCTGACTGTCCACTGGGCACCTCCCCATTGAGGATATGCACACTTTAAACTGGTTACCGGGTCCCAACCCTTATTCATGTGAGTATTTCCCGTTGTTCCTCCTGACCTGGTTCACCTCACCAATGAGCCACACTGGCTGGCGCTTAGCTCATAAGAACAGAGGTGATTTCCCAATCTCTGGAAGTTGGTTTAAGGGCCTAACACCCAGATCCCCAGGTAACCTTCTGCTCACAGACTGCCTCTTTCCCGTTAGGATGGTGGCCAGCAGTGTGCCCTCAGAACTCCTATAAGACAACACTGGGTGTCCATGAGGCACGGATCCGTAATGCTCCCCAACATGGGGGCATCACAACCTGCAGAGACCTGCGACTCTGACAGCCCTGCATATGGGCTTTGAAATCTGGAAAACAGCAGTGTTGAGGTCCTGAAAACCCTTTCCAAACTAAGAAAAACCAGCCCCCTACACGGTCACCCAAATTTCGTACCTAACTGAGGGCCAACTTTTTGCTTAATTCCTGGGGAACTGTACTTCCATGAGGAGAGCTACTTTCTCGCTGCCTTCCAGAGTATAGACCACAGGACGTTCGGCAGTTTCCGACCTCTTGGGATCCTCCAATGTATTCTCCTGGCTCTAAAAGTCTTTTCACTTGACCACTTCCATTGGTTGACCTGGGAGGCAGATCTGGTCTACCTGAGAATTTCTGGTTGTTCACCAGAAAAGCCCAACCAATCGGCCTCGTTACCACTTCTGGCTTGCCACGATTCCACAACCATTGATGACGTCAGAACTCTCAGCTGATCCTAGGCAAAAACACCTTAACCACCTGAACACCTCGGGCTGTCCACGTGACTACCCTGTTGATGACATCAGAATTTCCGGCCGGTACGCGGGCCCCAATACCGGAACCACTTGACAACTATAGCCTCTTGATGTGGCCTCTCCCCCTTAGAGATGTCAGCATTTCTGGCGTGTCCCCAGGCCCCAAATCCATAACCACCTGAGCAATTCAGACTCTACACGTGGCCCCTCCCCCGTGAGGTCGACAGCACTTTCTGCCTGTCCCTGATCCCCAGCGCTTTATTTATCAGAGCTCTTCTGGCTGTTCACCTGGGCCTGACCATATCCTTGGTCACCTCAGCCCTTCTGAATGTCCACTTGGCACCTCGCTATTGCGAATAGGAACACTTTAAACTGGTTACAGGGTCTTAACCGTTGGTCATGTGACTATATCCCATTGTTCCCCCAGCCCTGGTTCACCTCACCAATGAGCTACACTGGCTGGCGCTTAGCTCATAAAAAAGGGGTGATTTTGCAATCTCTGGAAGTGGGCTTAAGGGACTAACACCCACAGCCCCAGGTAATATTCTGCTCACAGACTGCCTCTTTCCCTGTGGGATGGCTGCCTGCAGTGCACCCCAGCACTCCTCTCAGACAACCCTGGGTGTCCATGATGCCGGGATACCCCATCCTCCCCAATATGGGGGCATGTCACCCTGCAGTGACCTGCGACTCTGACAGCCCTGCATATGTGCTTTGAAATCCTCAAAACAGTAGTGTTGAGTCCCTGAAAACCCTTTCCAAACTGGGAGAAGAGAAAAAACCCCTCCACGGTCACGTATATTTTGTGTGAACTGAGAGCTAGTTTTTCGCTTAATTCCTGGGGAACTGTCCTTCCGTGAGGAGAGCTACCTTCTCCGGCCTTCCAGAGTATGGACCACAGGACTTTCGGCAGTTTCAGACCTCTTGGGATCCTCCAATGTATTATTCTGGCTGTAAACGCCTTTACACTTGACTACTTCCAGTTGTTGACATGGGAGAATGACCTGGTCAACCTGAGAATTTCTGGTTTTTCCTGGGACAAGACCAACTAATAGGCCTCGTTACCACTTCTATCTGTGCACATTTCGCCACTTCTTGATGACGTCAGCAGTCTCAGCTGGTCCTAGGCCCCAAAATCTTAACCACCTGAACACCTGGGACTGTCCACAAAGCCCCCGCCCCTGATGACGTCAGCACTTCCAGCCTGTAGCCGGGCCACAATCCCATAACCACCTGACCACTTCAGCTTCACGATGTGGCCCCTCCCTCTTAGTGACGTCAGCACTTCCGGCATGTCCCCCAGGCCCAAAACCATAACCACCTGAGCACTTAAGCATCTACACGTGGCCCCTCCCCCATGAAGATGTCATCACTTCCTGCCTGTCCCTGATCCCCGGCCCTTTAATTACCAGAGCTCTTCAGGCTGTTCACTTGAGCCTGACCATATCCTTGGTCACCTCAGCCCTTCTGACTGTCCACCTGGCACCTCCCTATTGCGGATATGAACACTTTAAACGGGTTACCAGGTCCGAATCCTTGTTCATGTGACTTTTTCCCGTTTTTCCCTTGGCCCTGGTTCACCTCACCAATGAACCACACTGGGTGGCGCTTAGCTCATAAGATCTATGGTGATTTCCCAATCTCTGGAAGTTGGCTTAAGGACCTAACACCCACAGCCTCAAGTAACGTAATGCTCACAGCCTGCCTCTTTCTTGGTGGGATAGTGGCCAGCAGTAAGTCCCCAGCACCCCGTTAGACATCCTCCTGTTTCCATGAGGCCAGGATTATTTATGCTCACCAATATGGGGGCATCTCACCCTGCAGTGTCCTGCGACTCTGACAGCCCTGCATATGGGGTTTGAAATCTGGAAAACAGTAGTGTTGAGGCCCTGAAAACCCTTTCCAAACTGGGAGAATAGACCAGGCTCCTCCACGGTCACTTACTGAGGGCTAGCTTTTTCCTTAATTCCTGGGGAACTGTCTTTCCGTGAGGAGAGCGACATTCTCGCTGCTTTCCAGAGTATGGACCACAAGAAGTTCGGCAGTTTCCGTCTTCTTGGGATCCTCCAATGTATTCTCTTGGCTCTAAAAGCCTTGACACTTGACCACTTCCAGTTGTTGACCTGGGAGGCACAACTGGTCTACCTGAGGATTTTGGTATTTCCTGGGACAAGCCAACCTATCTGCCTGCTTACCACTTCTGGCTCTCCATATGTCACCACCCCTTGATGACGTCAGCAGTCTCAGTTGGTCCTAGGCCCCAAAATCTTAACCACCTGAACACCTGGGACTGTCCACGAAGCCCCCGCCCTTGTTGACGTCAGCACTTCCGGTTGGTAACCTTGCCCCAATCCCATAACCACCTGACCACTTTAGCCTCTCGATGTGGCCCCTCGCTCTTAGTGATGTAAACACTTCCAGTGAGTGTCCCGGGCCCAAAACCATAACCACCTGAGCACATAAGCATCTACACGTGGCACCTCCCCCATGAGGACGTCAGCCCTTCCTGTCTGTCCCTGATCCCCAGCCCTTTAATTAGCAGAGCTCTTCAGGCTGTTCACCTGGCCTGACCATATCCTTGGTCACCTCAGCCCTTCTGACTGTCCACCTGGCACCTCCCCATTGCGGATTGGAACACTTTAAAAGGGTTACCAGGTCCGAATCCTTGTTCATGTGACTATATCCTGTTTTCCCTCGGCCCTGGTTCACCTCACCAATGAGCCACACTGGGAGGCGCGTAGGTCATAAGAATTATAGTGATTTCCAAATCTCTGGAAGTTGACTTAAGGGCCTAACACCCACAGCCCCAGGTAACCTTCTGATCACAGCCTGCCTCTTTCCTGGTGGGATGGTGGCCAGCAGTAAGCCCCCAGCACTCCTATAGACATCCTTGTGTGTCCATGACTCCGGGATTATCCAGGCACACCAACATGGGGGCATCTCACCCTGCAGTTACCAGCGACTCTGACACCGCTGCATATGGGGTTTGACATCCGGAAAACAGCATTGTTGAGGCCCTGAAAACCCTTTCCAAACTGGGAGAATAGACCAGCCCCCTCCAGGGTCACTTAAATTTCGTAGCGAACTGAGGGCTGGCTTTTTGCTTAATTTCTGGGGAACTGTCTTTCCTCGAGGAGAGCTACCTTCTCCCTACCTTCCAGAGTATGGACCACAAGAGGTTCGGAAGTTTCCGACTTCTTGGGATCCTCCAATGTATTCTTCTAGCTCTAAAAGCCTTTTCACTTGACCAATTCCAGTTGTTGACATGGGAGGCAGACCTGGTAACCTGAGGATTTCTGGTTTTTCCTGGGACAAGCCCAACCAATCGGCCTCGTTACCACTTCTGTCTGTCCACATGTCACCACCTCTTGATGACATCAGCAGTCTCAGCTGGTCTTAGTCCTCAAAATCTTAACCACCTGAACACCTGGGACTGTCCACGTAGCCCCCCCTTGATGACGTCAGCACTTCCGGCCAGTAACTGGTACCCAATCCCATAACCACCTGATCACTTTAGCCTTTCGATGTGGCCCCTCCCTCTTAGTGACATCAGCACTTCCGGCATGTCCTCCAGGCCCAAAACCATAACCACCTGAGCACTTAAGAATCTACACGTGGCCCCTCCCCCGTGAGGACATCAGCACTTCCTGCCTGTCCCTGATCCCCGGCCCTTTAATTACCAGAGCTCTTCAGGCTGTTCTATCCTTGGTCACCTCAGCCCTTCTGACTGTCCACCTGGCACCTCCCTATTGCGGATATGAACACTTTAAACGGGTTACCGGGTCCAAATCCTTGTTCATGTGACTTTTTCCCGTTTTTCCCTTGGCCCTGGTTCACCTCACCAATGAGCCACACTGGGTGGCGCTTAGCTCATAAGAACTATGGTGATTTCCCAATCTCTGGAAGTTGGCTTAAGGACCTAACACCCACAGCCTCAGGTAACGTAATGTTCACAGCCTTCCTCTTTCACGGTGGGATGGTGGCCAGCAGTAAGTCCCCAGCACTCCGTTAGACATCCTGGTGTTTCCATGAGGCCAGGATTATTTTTGCTCACAAATATGGGGGCATCTCATCCTGCAGTGACCTGCGACTCTGACAGCCCTGCATATGGGTTTGAAATCCGGAAAACAGCAGTGTTGAGGCCCGGAAAACCCTTTCCAAACTGGGAGAATAGACAAGCCCACTCCAGGGTAACTTAAATTTCGTAGCGAACTAAGGCTAGCTTTTTGCTTAATTCCTGGGGAACTGTCTTTCCGTGAGGAGAGCTACCTTCTTGCTGACTTCCAGAGTATGGACCACAAGAAGTTCGGCAGTTTCCGACTTCTTGGGATCCTCCAATGTATTCTCCTGGCTCTAAAAGCCTTTCCACTTGACCACTTCCAGTTGTTGACATGGGAGGGAGACCTGGTAACCTGAGGATTTCTGGTTTTTCCTGGGACAAGCCCAACCAATCGGCCTTGTTACCACTTCTGTCTGTCCTCATGTCACCACCCCTTGATGACGTCAGCAGTCTCAGCTGGTCCTAGGCCCCAAAATCTTAACCTCCAGATCACCTGGGACTGTCCACGTAGCCCACGCCCTTGATAACGTCAGCACTTCCGGCCGTAAAGGGGCCCAAATCCCATAACCACCTGACCACTTCAGCCTCTCGATGTGGCCCCTTCCTCTTAGTGATGTCAGCACTTCCGGCGTGTCCCACAGGCCCAAAACCATAACCACCTGAGCACTTAAGATTCTACACGTGGCCCTTCCCCGGTGAGGACATCAGCACTTCCTGCCTGTCCCTGATCCCCAGCCCTTTAATTACCAGAGCTCTTCAGGCTGTTCACCTCTGCCTGTCCATATCCTTGGTCACCTCAGCCCTTCCTACTGTCCACCTGGCACCTCTGTATTGCAGATATGAACACTTTAAACGGGTTATCGGGTCCGAATCCTTGTTCATGTGACTATTTCCCATTTTTCCCTCGGCCCTGGTTCACCTCACCAATGAGCCACACTGGGAGGCGCATAGCTCATAAGAACTATGGTGATTTCCCAATCTCTGGAAGTTGGCTTAAGGGCCTAACACTCACAGCACCAGGTAACCTTCTGCTTACAGCCTGCCCCTTTCCCGGTGGGATGGTGGCCAGCAGTAAGCCACATGACTCCTTTAGACATCCTTGTGTAAGCCCCCAGCACTCCTATAGACATCCTTGTGTTTCCATGAGGCCGGGATTATCCATGCTCACCAACATGGGTGCATCTCAACCTGCAGTGACCTAAGAGTCTGACAGCCCTTCATATGGGGTTAGAAATCCGGAAAAAAGCAGGGGTGAGGTCCTGAAAACCCTTTCCAAACTGGGAGAATAGACCAGCCCACTCCACATTCACTTAAATTTCGTAGCAAACTGAGGGCCAGCTTTTTGCTTAATTCCTGGGGAACTGTCTTTCCATGAGGAGAGCTACATTCTCGCTTCCTTCCAGAGTATGGGCCACAAGAAGTTCGGCAGTTTCTGACTTCTTGGGACTGTCCATGTAGCCCCCGCCCTTGATGACGTCAGCACTTCCGGTTGGTAACCTTGCCCCAATCCCATAACCACCTGACCACTTCAGCCTCTCCATGTGGCCACTCCCTCTTAGTGACGTCAGCACTTCCAGCGTGTCCCCCGGGCCCAAAACCATAACCACCTGAGCACTTGAGCATCTACACGTGGCCCCTCCCCCGAGAGGACGTCAGCACTTCCTCCCTGTCCCTGATTCACAGCCCTTTAATTACCAGAGCTCTTCAGGCTGTTCACCTGCGCCTGATCATATCCTTGGTCACCTCAGCCCTTCTGACTGTCCACCTGGCACCTCCCTGTTGCCGATATGAACACTTTAAACGGGTTACCGGGTTCGAATCCTTATTCATGTGACTATTTCCCGTCTTTCCCTCGGCCCTGGTTCAACTCACCAATGAGCCACACTGGGTGGCGCGTAGCTGATAAGAACTATAGTGATTTCCAAATCTCTTGAAGTTGGCTTAAGGGCCTAACACCCATAGCACCAGGTAACCCTCTGCTCACAGCCTGCCTCTTTCCCAGTGGGATGGTGGTCAGCTGTAAGCCCCCAGAACTCCTTTAGACATCCTTGTGTATCCATGAGGCCGGGATTATCCATTCTCACCAACATGTGGGCATCTCACCCTGCAGTTACCTGCGACTCTGACAGCCATGCATATGGGGTTTGAAATCCAGAAAACAGCAGTGTTGAGGCCCTGAAAACCCTTATCAAACTGAGAGAATAGATCAGCCCCCTCCACGGTCACTTAAATTTCGTAGCGAACTGATGGCCAGCTTTTAGCTTAATTCCTGGGTATCTTTCTTTCCGTGAGCAGAGCAACTTCTCACTGCATTCCAGAATATGGACCACAAGAAGTTCGGCAGTTTCCGACTTCTTGAGATCCTCCAATGTATTCTTCTGGCTCTAAAAGCCTTTACACTTGACCACTTAGAGTTGTTGACATGGGAGGCACACCTGGTCCACCTGAGGATTTCTGGTTTTTCCTGGGACAAGCCCAACCAATCGGCCTGGTTACCACATTTGTCTGTCCACATGTCGCCACCCCTTGATGACGTCCTCAGTCTCAGCTGGTCATAGGGCCCAAAATCTTAACCACCTGAACACCTGGGACTGTCCACGAGGCCCTTGCCCTTGATGACGTCAGCACTTCCGGCTGGTAAACAGGTCCCAATCCCATAACCACCTGACCACTTCAGCCTTTCGATGTGGCCCCTTCCTGTTACTGACTTCAGCATTTACGGCGTGTCCCCCGGGCCTGAAATCAAAACCACATGAGCACTGAAGCATCTACACGTGGCCCCACCACGGAGGATATCAGTACTTCCTGCCTGTCCCTGTTCCCCAGCAGTCTAATTACCAGAGATCTTCAGGCTGTTCACCTGGGCCTGACCATATCCTTGGTCACCTCAGCCCTTCTGACTGTCCACCTGGCACATCCCTATTGCGGATATGAATACTTTAAACTGTTTACCGGGTCCGAATCCTTGTTCATGTGACTGTTTCCCTTTTTTCCCTTTTCCATGATTCACCTCACCAATGAACCACACTGGGTGGCGCTTAACTCATAAGAACTATGGTGATTTCCCAACCTATAAAATTTGGCTTAAGGACCTAACACCCACAGCCCCAAGAAACCTTCTGCTCACAGCCTGCATCTTTCCCGGTGGGATGGTGGCCAGCAGTAAGCCCCCAGCACTCCTTTAGACATCCTTGTGTGTTCATGAGGCCGTGATTATCCATGCTCACCAACATGGGGGCATCATATTCTGCCGTGACCTGCTACTCTGACAGCCCTACATACGGGGTTTGAAATCTGGAAAACAGCAGTGTTGAGGCCCTGAAATCCCTTTCCAAACTGGGAGAATAGACCAGCCTCCTCTAGGGTCACTTAAATTTCGTAGCGAACTGAGGGCCAGCTTTTTGCTTAATTCCTGGGGAACTGTCTTTCTCTGAGGAGAGCTACCTTCTCGCTGCATTCCAGAGTATGGACCACAAGAAGTTCAGTAGTTTCTGACTTCTAGGGATCCTCCAATGTATTCTCCTAGCTCAAAAAGCCTTTACACTTGACCACTTCCAGCTGTTGACATGGGAGGCAGACCTGGTCAACCTCAGGATTTCTGGTATTTCCTGGGACAAGCCCAACCAATCGGCCTAATTACCACTTCTGTCTGTCCACATGTCGCACCTGTTGATGAAGTCAGCAGTATCAGCTGGTACTAGGCCCCAACATCTTAACCACATGAACACCTGGGACTGACCACATAGCCCTCGTCCTTGATGACGTCAGCACGTCCGGCCAGTAACCGGACCCCAATCCCAGAATTACCTCACCACTTCAGCCTCTCGATGTGGCTTCTCACTCTTAGTGACGTCAACACTTCCAGCGAGTCCCCTGGGCCCAAAACCATAACCACCTGAGTACTTAAGTATCTACACGTGGCCCCTCACCTGTGAGGACATCAGCACTTCCTGCCTGTCCCTGATCCTCAGCCCTTTAATTAGCAGAGCTCTTCAGGCTGTTCACCTGCGCCTGACTATATCCTTGGTCACCTCAGCCCTTCTGACTGTCCACCTGGCACCTCCCAATTGCGGATATGAAGACTTTAAACGGGTTACTGGGTCCGAATCCTTGTTCATGTGACTATTTCCCGTTTTCCCTTGTCCCTGGTTCACCTCACCAATGAGCGACACTGGGAGGCGGGTAGCTCATAAGAACTATGGTGATTTCCCAATCTCTGGAAGTTGACATAAGGGCCTAAAACCCACAGCCCCAGGTAACCTACTGCTCACAGACTGCGTCTTTCCCGGTGGGATGGTGGCCAGCAGTAAGCCCCCAGCACTCCTTTAGACATCCTTCTGTTTCCATGAGGCCGGGATTATCCATGCTCACCAACACGGGGGCATCTCACCCTGCAGTGACCTGCGTCTCTGACAACCCTGCAATGGAGTTTGAAATCTGGAAAACAGCAGTGTTGAGGCCCTGAAAACCCTTTCCAAACTGGGAGAATAGACCATCGCACTCCACAGTCACTGAAATTTCGTAGCGAACTGAGGGCCAGCTTTTTGCTTAATACCTGGGGAACTGTCTTTCAGTGAGGAGAGCTACCTTCTCGCTGCCTTCCAGAGTATGGACCATAAGAAGTTCAGTAGTTTTTGAATTCTAGGGATCCTCCAATGTATTCTCCTAGCTTAAAAAGCTTTTACACTTGACCACTTCCACTTGTTGACATGGGAGGCAGACCTGGTCAACCTGAGGATTTCTGGTATTTCCTGGGACAAGCCCAACCAATCGGCCTCGTTACCACTTCTGTCTGTCCACATGTCGCCACCTCTTGATGACGTCAGCACTCTCAGCTGGTCCTAGGCCCCAACATCTTGCCACATGAACACCTGGGACTGACCACTTAGCCCCCGCCTTTGATGAAATCAGCACTTCCGGCTGGAAACCAGTCCCCAATCACATAATTACCTCACCACTTCAGCCTCACGATGTGGCCCTCCCTCTTACTGATGTCAGCACTTCCAACGTGTCTCCCAGGCCCAAAACCATAACCACCTGAGCACTTAATCATCTACACATGGCCCCTCCCCCGGAGGATGTCAGTACTTCCTGCCTGTCCCTGATCCCCAGCTCTTTAATTACCAGAGCTCTTCAGGCTGTTTACCTGGGCCTGACCATATCCTTGGTCACCTCAGCCATTCTGACTGTCTACCTGGCACCTCCCTATTGCGGATATGAACACTTTAAACGGTTTACCGGGTCCGAATCCTTGCTCATGTGACTATTTCCCGTTTTTCCCTCGCCCTTGTTCACCTCACCAATGAGCCACACTGGGTGGCGCTTAGCTGATAAGAACTATGGTCATTTCCCAATCTCTGGAAGTTGGCTTAATGGCCTAACACCAACAGCCCCAGGAAACTTTCTGCTCAAAGGCTACCTCTTTCCCGGTGTGATGGTGGCCAGCAGTAAGTCCCCAGAACTTTTTTAGACATCCTTGTGTGTCCAAGTGTCCGGGATTATCCATGCTCACCAACATGGCGGCATCTCACCCTGCAGTGACCAGCGTTTCTGATCGCCCTGCATATGGGGTTTGAAATCCGGAAAACTTCAGTGTTGAGGCCCTGAAAACCCTTTCCAAACTGGGAGAATAGAACAGCCTCCTCCACGGTCACTTAAATTTCGTAGGGAACTGAGGGCCAGTTTGTTGCTAATTCCTGGAGAAATGTCTTTACGTGAGGAGAGCTACCTTCTCGCTGACTTCCAGAGTATGGACCACAAGAAGTTCGGCAGTTTCGGACTTCTTGGGATCCTCCAATGTATTCTCCTGGCTCTAAAAGCCTTTTCACTTGACCACTTCCAGTTGTTGACATGGGAGGGAGACCTGGTAACCTGAGGATTTCTGGTTTTTCCTGGGACAAGACCAACCAATCGGCCTAGTTACCACTTCTGTCTGTCCACATGTGGCCACCTCTTGATTACGTCAGCAGTGTCAGCTGGTCCTAGGCCCCAAAAACTTAACCACTTGAACACCTGGGACTGTCCAAGTAGCCCCCGCCCTTGATGACATCAGCTCTTCCGGCGGGTAACCTGGCACCAATCCCATAACCGCCTGACCACTTCAGCCTCAAGATGTGGCCCCACCCTCTTAGTGACTTGAACACTTCCAGCGTGTCCCCCGGGCACAAAACCATAACCACCTGAGCACTTAAGCATCTACACGTGGCCCCTCCCCCGTGAGGACATCAGCCCTTCTTTCCTTTCCCTGATTCCCAGCACTTTAATTACCAGAGCATTTCAGGCTGTTCACCTTGGCCTGACAATATCCTTTGTCACATCAGCCCTACTGACTGTCCATCTGGCACCTCCCAGTTACCGATATGAACACTTTTAACGGTTTACCGGGTCGAATCTTTAGTTCATGTGACTATTTCCCGTTTTTCCCTGGGCCCTGGTTCACCTCACCAATGAGCCACACTGGGAGGCGGATAGCTCATAAAAACTATGGTGATTTGCAAATCTCTGGAAGTTGGCTTAAGGGCCTAACACCCACAGCCCCAGGTTATCTTCTGCTCACAGCCTTCCCCTTTCCCGGTGGGATGGTGGCAAGCAGTAAGCCCCCAGCACTCCTTTAGACATCCTTGTGTGTCCATGAGTTCGGGATTATCCATGCTCCCCAACATGGAAGAATCTCACCCTGCAGTGACCTGCGACTCTGACAGCCCTGCATATGGGGTTTGAAATCCGGAAAACAGCAGTGTTGATGCCCTGAAAACCCATTCCAAACTGGGAGAATAGAACAGCCTCCTCCATGGTCACTTAAATTTCTTACCGAACTGAGGGCCAGCTTTTCGCTTAATTCCTGGTGAACTGTCTTTCCCTGAGGAGAGCTACCTTCTCGCTGCCTTCCAGAGTATGGACCACAAGAAGTTCGGCAGGTTCCGACTTCTTGGGATCCTCCAATGTATTAACCTGGCTCTAAAAGCCTTTACACTTGAACACTTCCAGTTGTTGACATGGGAGGCAGACCTGGTCAACCTGAGGATATCTGGTTTTTCGTGGGAAAAGCCCAACCAATCGTCCTTGTTACTACTTCTGTCTGTCCACATGTCGCCAACTCTTGATGACGTCAGCAGTCTCAGCTGGTCTTAGGCCCCAAAATCTTGACGACCTGAACACCTGGAATTGTCTACTTAGCCCCCGCCCTTGATGACGTCAGCACTTCCGGCCCGTAACCGGTCCCCAGTCCCATAACCACCTGACCACTTTAGCCTCTTGATGTGGCCCCTCCCTCTTAGTGACGTCAGCACTTCCTGCGTGTCCCCCAGGCCCAAAACCATAATCACCTGAGCACTTAAGCATCTACACGTGGCCCCTCCCCCGTAAGGACGTCAGCACTTCCTGCCTGTCCCTGATCCCTGGCCCTTTAATTACCAGAGCTCTTCAGGCTGTTCACCTCTGCCTGTCCATATCCTTGGTCACCTCAGCCCTTCTGACTGTCCACCTGGCACCTAACCATTGCCGATATAAACACTTTATACGGGTTACCGGGTCCGAATCCTTGTTCATGTGACTATTTCCCATTTTTCCCTGGGCCCTGGTTCACCTCACCAATGAGCGACACTGGGAGGCGGGTAGCTCATAAGAACTATGGTGATTTCCCAATCTCTGGAAGTTGGCTTAAGACCCTAACACCCACAGCCTCAGGTAACGTAATGCTCACAACCTGCCTCTTTCACGGTGGGATGGTGGCCAGCAGTAAGCCCCGAGCACTTCGTTAGACATCCTTGTGTTTCCATGATGCCGGGATTATCCATGCTCACCAACATGGGGGCATCTCACCCTGCAGTGACCTGCGACTCTGATAACCCTGCATATGGGGTTTGACATCCGGAAAACAGCAGTGTTGAGGCCCTGAAAACCCTTTCCAAACTGGGAGAATAGACCGGCCCCCTCCAGGGTCACTTAAATTTCGTACCGAACTGAGGTCCAGCTTTTTGCTTAATTCCTGGGGAACTGTCTTTCCTCGAGGAGAGCTACCTTCTCCCTGCCTTCCAGTGTATGGACCACAAGAAGTTCGGCAGTTTCCGACTTCTTGAGATCCTCCAATGTATTCTCCTGGCTCTAAATGCCTTTACTCTTGAACACTTCCAGTTGTTGCCATGGGAGGCAGACCTGGTAACCTGAGGATTTCTGGTTTTTCCTGGGACAAGCCTAACCAATTGGCCTCATTACCACTTTTGTCTGTCCACTTGTCACCACCTCTTGATGATGTCAGCAATCTCAGCTGGTCCTAGGCCCCAAAATCTTAACCACCTGAACACCTGGGACTGTCCACGTAGCCCCCCCGCCCCAATGACGTTAGCACTTCCGACCGGTAACTGGTACCCAATCCCATAACCACCTGACCACTTCAGCCTCTTGATGTGGCCCCTCCCTCTTAGTGATGTTAGCACTTCAGGATTGTCCCCCAGGCCAAAAACCATAACCACCTGAGCACATAAGCATCTACACGTGGCCCCTCCCCCGTGAGGACGTCAGCCCTTCCTGCCTGTCCCTGATCCCCAGCCCTTTAGTTACCAGAGCTCTTCTGGCTGTTCACCTGGGCCTGACAATATCCTTGATCACCTCAGCCTTTCTGACTGTCCACCTGGCACCTCCCTATTGCCGATATGAACACCTTAAACGGGTTACCGGGTTCGAATCCTTGTTTATGTGACTATTTCCCATTTTTCCCTCGGCCCTGGTTCTCCTCACCAATGAGCCACTCTGTGAGGCGCGTAGCTCATAAGAACTATGGTGATTTCCAAATCTCTGGAAGTTGGCTTAAGATCCTAACACCCACAGCCCCAGGTAACCTTCTGCTCACATGCTGCCTCTTTCCCAGTGGAATGGTGGTCAGCAGTAAGCCCACAGTGCTCCATTAGACATCCTTGTATTTCCATGAGGTCGGGATTATCCATGTTCACCAACATGTGGGCATCTCACCCTGCAGTACCTGCGACTCTGACAGCCCTGCATATGGGGTTTGAAATCCGGAAAACAGCAGTGTTGAGGCCCTTAAAACCTTTTCCAAACAGGGTGAATAGACCAGCCCACTCCACAGTCACTTAAATTTCGTAGGGAACTGAAGGCCAGTTTTTTATTCAATTCCTGGGGAACTGATTTTCCGTGAGGAGAGCTACCTTCTCGCTGCCTTCCAGAGTATGGACCAAAAGAAGTTCGGCAGTTTCCGACTTCTAGGGATCCTCCAATTTATTCTCCTGGCTCAAAAAGCCTTTACACTTGACAACTTCCAGTTCTTAACATGGGAGGCAGACATGCTTCACCTGAGGATTTCTGGTATTTCCTGGGACAAGCCCAACCAATCGGCCTAGTTACCACTTCTGTCTGTCCACATGTCGCCACCCATTGTTGACGTCAGCAGTCTCAGCTGGTCTTAGGACCCAAAATCTATACCACATGAACACCTGGGACTGTCCACATAGCCCCCGCTCTTGATGACATCAGCACTTCTGGCTGGTAACCGGGCCACAATCCCATAACCACCTGACCAATTCAGCCTCTCGATGTGGCCCCTCCCTCTTAGTGACTTCAGCACTTCCGGCATGTCCCCCGGGGCCAAAACCATAACCACCTGAGCACTTAAGCATCTACACGTGGCCGTTCACCCGTGAGGACGTCAGCACTTCCTGCCTGTCCCTGATCCCCAGCCCTTTAATTACCAGAGCTCTTCAGGCTGTTTACCTGGGCCTGACCATATCCTTGGTCACTTCAGCAATTCTGACTGTCCACCATGCACCTACCTATTGCGGATATGAACACTTTAAACGGGTTACCAGGTCCGAAGCCTTGTTCATGTGACCATTTCCCTTTTTTCCCTTGGCCTTGGTTCACCTCACCAATGAGCCACCCTGGGTGGCGCTTAGCTCATAAGAACTATGCTGATTTCCCAATCTCTGGAAGTTGACTTAAGGGCTTAACTCCCACAACCCCAGGTACCCGTCTGCTCACAGCCTGCCTCTTTCCCGGTGGGATGGTGGCCAGCAGGAAGCCCCCAGCACTCCTTTAGACATCCTTGTGTTTTCATGAGGCCGGGATTATCCATGCTCACCAACATCGGGGCATCTCACACTGCAGTGACCTGCGACTCTGACAGCCCTGCATATGGGGTTTGAAATCTGGAAAACAGCTGTGTTGAGGCCCTGGAAACCCTTTCCAAACTGGGAGAATAGACCAGCCCACTCCACAGTCACTTAAATTTCATAGCGAACTGAGGGCTAGCTTTTTGCCCAATTCCTGGAGAAAGGTCTTTCCGAGAGGAGAGCTGCCTTCTCGCTGCCTTCCAGACTATGGACCACCAGAAGTTCGGCGGTTTCCGACTTCTAGGGATCCTCCAATGTATTCTCCTGGCTCTAAAAGCCTTTACACTTGACCACTTCCACTTGTTGACATAGGAGGCAGACCTGCTCAACCTGAGGATTTCTGGTATTTTCTGGGACACCCCAACCAATCGGCCTCGTTACCACTTCTGTCTGTCCACATGATGCCACCCATTGATGATGTTAGCAGTCTCAGCTGGTTCTAGGCCCCAAAATATTAACCACATGAACACCTGGGACTGTCCACTTAACCGCCGCCCTTGATGACGTCAGCACTTCCTGCCGGTAACCGGGCCCCTATCCCATAATTACCTGACCACATCAGCCTCTCAATGTGGCCCCTCGCTCTTAGTGACGTCAGCACATCCGGTGGGTCCCCTGGGCCTAAAACCTTAACCACCAGAGCACTTAAACATCTACACGTGGCCCATCCCCCGTGAAGACATCAGCACTTCCTGCCTGTCCCTGATCTCCAACCCTTTAATTACCAGAGCTCTTCAGGATGTTCACCTGGGCTGACCTTATCCTTGGTCAACTCAGCCTTTCTGACTGTCCACCTGGCACCTCCCTATTGCCGATATGAACACCTTAAACGGGTTACCGGGTCTGAATCCTTGTTCTTGTGACTATTTCCCGTTTTTCCCTCGGGACTGGTTCACCTCACCAATGAGCCACACTAGAAGGCGCGTAGCTCATAAGATCTATGGTGATTTCCAAATCTCTGGAAGTTGGCTTAAGGGCCTGACACCCACAGCCCCAGGAAACCTTCTGCTCACATCATATCTCCTTCCTGGTGAAATGGTGGCGAGCAGTAAGCCCCGAGCACTCCTTTAGACATCCTTGTGTTTCCATAAGGCTGGGATTATCCATGCTCACCAACATGGGGGCATCTCACCCTGCAGTGACCTGCGACTCTGACAGCCCAGCATATGGAATTTGAAATCCGGAAAACAGCACTGTTGAGGCCCTGAAAACCCTTTCCAAACAGGGAGAATAGACCAGCCCACTCCACAGTCACTTAAATTTTGTAGCGAACTGAGGGCCAGCTTTTTCCTTAATTCCTGGGGAACTGTCTTACCGTGAGGAGACATACCTTCTCGCTGCCTTCCAGAGCATGGATCACAAGAAGTTCAGTAGTTTCCGACTTCTAGGGATCCTCCAATGTCTTCTCTTGGCTCAAAAAGCCTTTACACTTGACCACTTCCTGTAGTTGACAGGGGAGGCAGACCTGCTCAACCTGAGGATTTCTGGTATTTCCTGGGACAAGCCCAAAAAACCGGCCTGGTTACCACTTCTGTCTGTCCACATGTCGCCACCTCTTGATGACGTCAGCAGTCTCAGCTGGTCCTAGGCCCCAAAATCTCAACCTCCAGATCACCTGCGACTGTCCACTTAGCCCCCGCGATTGATGACGTCAGCACTTCCGGCCAGAAACCTGGCCCCAATCCCATAATCACCTTACTACTTCAGCCTCTAGATGTGGCCCCTCCCTCTTAGTGACGTTAGCACTTCCAGCGTGTTTCCTCTGCCCAAAAC
Organism: Plecotus auritus; assembly: GCF_963455305.1. Lineage (NCBI taxonomy): Eukaryota > Metazoa > Chordata > Mammalia > Chiroptera > Vespertilionidae > Plecotus > Plecotus auritus. Next base: position 101,718,489 of record NC_137782.1, read on the forward strand.
CTTAACCACAGACCACTTAAGCATCTACACGTGGCCCCTCACCCGTGAGGACTTCAGCAATTCCTGCCTGTCCCTGATCCCCAGCCCTTTATTTACCAGAGTTCTTCAGGCTGTGCACCTGGGCCTGACCATATTCTTGGTCACCCCAGCCCTACTGACTGTCCACCCGGCACCTCCCTATTTCGGATATGAACACTTTAAACTGGTTACCGGGTACTAACCCTTGTTAATGTGACTATTACCCGTTGTTCCCTCCCCCCTGGTTCACCTCACTAATGAGCCACACTGGGTGGCGCTTAGCTCATAAGAACTATGGTGATTTCCCAATCTGTTGAAGTTGGCTAAAGGGCCTAACACCAACAGCCCCAGGTAACCTACTGCTCACAGACTGCCTCTTTCCCGGTGCGATGGTGGCTAGCAGTAAGCCCCCAGCACTCCTTTAGACATCCTTGTGTGTCCATGTGTCTGGGATTATCCATGTTCACCAACATGGGGACATCTCACCCTGCAGTGACCTGCGACTCTTAAAGACCTGCATATGGGGTTTGAAATCCGTAAAACAGCAGTGTTGTTGCCCTGAAAACCCTTTCCAAACTGGGAGAATAGACCAGCCCCTCCACGGTCACTTAAATTTCGTAGCGAACTGATTGCCAGCTTTTTGCTTAATTCCTGGGGAACTGTCTTTCCGTGAGGAGAGCTACCTTCTCAATGCATTCCAGAGTATGGACCACAAGAAGTTGGACAGTTTCCGACTTCTAGGGATCCTCCAATGTATGTCCTGGCTCTAAAAGCCTTTACACTTGACCACTTACAGTTGTTGACATGAGAGGCAGACCTGCTCAACCTGAGGATTTCTGGTATTTGCTGAGACAAGCCCAACCAATCGGCGATGTTACCACTTATGTTTGTCCACATGTCGCCACCCCTTGATGATGTCATCAGTCTCAGCTGGTCCTAGGCCCCAAAATCTTAAACTCCACATCACCTGAAACTGTCCACGTAGCCCCCGCCCTTAATGACGTCAGCACTTCCGGCCAGTAAACGGGTCCCAATCCCATAACCACCTGACCACTTCAGCCTCTCGATGTGGCCCCTTCCTGTTAGTGACATCAGCACTTCCGGCGTTTCCCCCAGGCCCCAAACCATAACCACCTGAGCACTTAAACATCTACACCTGGCCCCTGCCCCATGAGGACGTCAGCACTTCCTGCCTGTCCCTGTTCCGCAGCCCTTTAAATACCAGAGCTCTTCAGGCTGTTCACCGGGGCCTGACCATATGCTTGGTCACCTCAGCCCTTCTGACTGTCCACCGGGCACGTCCCCATTGCGGATATGAATACTTTAAACTGGTTACCGGGTCCGAATCCTTGTTCATGTGACTATTTCCCGTTGTTTCCTCGGTCCTGGTTCACCTCACCAATGAGCCACACTCGGTGGCGCTTAGCTCAAAACAACTATGGTGATTTCCCAATCTCTGGAAGTTGGCTTAAGGGCCTATTACCCAGAGCCCCATGTAACCTTCTGCTCACAGACTGCCTCTTTCCTGGTGGGATGGTGTCCAGCAGTGCGCGCCCAGCACTCCTTTAAAACAACCCTGGGTGTCCTTGAGGCCGGGATCCCCCATGCTCCCCAACATGGGGGCCTCTCACCCTGCAATGTCCTGGGACTCTGACAGCCCTGCATATGGGCTTTGAAATCCTGGAAACAGCAGTGTTGAGGCCTTGAAAACACTTTCCAAACTGGGAGAAAAGACCAGTCCCCTTTGCGGTCACTTAAATTTCGTGGCGAACTGAGGGTCAGGTTTTTGCTTAATTACTGGGGAATTATCTTTCTCTGAGAAGAGCCACCTTCTCGCTGCCTTCCAGAGTATGTACCACAGGACGATTGGCAATTTCCGACCTCTTGGGATTCTCCAATGTATTCTCCTGGCTCAATAAGCCTTTACACTTGACCACTTTTACTTGTTGACCTCGGAGGCAGCACGGGTCTACCTGAGGATATCTGGTTGTTCACTGGGACAAGCCCAACCAATCGGCCTCGTTACCACTTCTGGATGTCCACGTGTCCCCACCCCTTGATGATGTCAGCAGTCTCAGCTGGTCCTAGGCCCCAAAATCTTAAACACCTGAACACCTCGGACTGTCTACGTAGCCCCCACCCTTGATGATGTCAGTACTTCCGGCCAGAAACCAGGCCCCAATTTCGTAACCACCTGACCACTTCAGCCTCTGGATGGGGCCCTTCCCTCTTAGTGACATCAGCATTTCCAGCGTTTCCCCAAGCCCCAAAACTATAACCACCTGAGCACTGAAGCATCTACAAGTGGCCCCTCCCCCGTGAGGACGTCAGCACTTCCTGCCTGTCCCTTAACCCAAGCCATTGATTTATGAAAGCTCTTCCGGCTGTTCACCTGGGCCTGAACATATCCTTGGTCACCTCAGCCCTTCTGACTGTCCACCTGGCACCTCCCCATTGCAAATATGAACACTTTCAATTGGTTACCGGGTCCTAACCCTTGTTCCTGTGACTATTTCCTAATGTTCCATTGGCCCTGGTTCACCTCACCAATGAGCCACACTGGGTGGCCCTTAGCTCATAAACAAGGGTGATTTCCCAATCTCTGGAAATTGGCTTAAGGGCCTATTACCCAGAGCCCCATGTAACCTTCTGATCACAGACAGCCTCTTACACGGGGGAATCGTGGACAGCAGTGTGCCCCCAGCACTCCTTTAAGACAACGCTGTGTGTCCATGTGGCTGGGATTTCCCATGCTCCCCAAAATGGGGGCATCTCACCCTCCAGTGACCTGCGACTCTGACAGCTGTGCAAATGGGCTTTGAAATCCGGGAAACAGCAGTGTTGAGGCCCTAAAAAACCCTTTCCAAACTGGCAGAATAGAACAGCCCCCTACACGTCACTTAAATTTCGTGGAGAACTGAGGGCCAGCTTTTTCCTTAATTCCTGGGAACTGTCTTTCCATGAGGAGAACTACCTTCTCGCTGCCTTCCAGAGTATGGACCACAAGACATTCGGCAATTTCCGACCTCTTGAGATTCTGCAATGTATTCTCCTGGCTCTACAAGCATTTACACTTGACCACTTGCAGTTGTTGACATGGGAGGCAGCACTGGTGTACCTGAGGATTTCTGGTTGTTCACTAGGACAAGACCAATCAATCGGCCTAATTACCACTTCTGGATGTCCACAAGTCCCCACCTTTGATGACGTCAGCAGTCTCAGCTGGTCCTAGGCCCCAAAATCTTTTTTTTTTTTTTTTTTTTTTAATATATTTTATTGGTTTTTTTACAGAGAGGAAGGAAGAGGGATAGATAGTCAGAAACATCGATGAGAGAGAAACATCAATCAGCTGCCTCTTGCACACCTCCTACTGGGGATGTGCCCGCAACTAAGTTACATGCCCTTGACCGGAATCGAACCCGGGACCCTTCAGTCCGCAGGCCGACGCTCTATCCACTGAGCCAAACCGGTTTTGGCTAGGCCCCAAAATCTTAACCACCTGAACACCTTGGGCTGTCCACGTAGCCCCCACCCTTGATGACGTCAGAACTTCCTGCCGGTAACCGGGCCCCAATTCCATAACCTCCTGACCACTTCAGCCTCTCTATGTGGCCCCTCCCCCTTAGTGATGTCAGCACTTCCGGAGTTTCCCCAGGCCCAAAAACCATAACTACCTGAGCACTTAAGCATCCACACTTGGGCCCTCCCCCGTGAGAATGACAACACATCCTACTGGTCCCTGATCCCCACCCCTTTAATTACCAGAGTACTTCCGGCTGTTCACCTGGGCCTGACCATATCCTTGGTCTCCTCAGCCCTTCTAACTGTCCATCTGGCATCTACCCATTGCAGATATGAACACTTTAAACTGGTTACCGGGTACTAACCCTTGTTAATGTGACTATTTCCCTTTCTTCCCTCGGCCCTGGTTCACCTCACCAATGAGCCACACTTGGATGCGCATAGCTCATAAGAACTATGGTGATTTCCCAATCTCCGGAAGTTGGCTTATGGGCTTAACACCCACAGCCCCAGGTAAATTTCTGCTCACAGACTTCCTCTTTCCCGGTGAGATGGTGGTCAACAGTGCGCCCCCAGCACTCCTTTAAGGCAACCCTGTGTGTCCAGGAGGCCGGGATAATCCATGCCCACCTACATGGGGGCATCTCATCCTGCAGTGACCTGCGACTCTGACAGGCCTGCATAGGGGTTTGAAATCCGGAAAACAGAAGTGTTGAGGCTCTGAAAACCCTTTCCAAACTGGGAGAATAGACAAGCCCCATCCATGGTCACTTAAATTTCGTAGCGAATTGAAGGCCAGCTTTTTACTTAATTCCTAGGGAACTGTCTTTCCGTGAGGAGAGCTACCTTCTCGTTGCCTTCCAGAGTATGGACCACAAGAAGTTCGGCAGGTTTCCGACTTCTTGGGATCCTCCAATGTATTCTCATGGCTCTCAAAGCCTTTACACTTGACTACTTCCAGTTGTTGACCTGGGAGGGAGACCTGGTCTACCTGAGGACTTCTAGTTGTTTCTGGGACAAGCCCAAAAAGTTGACCTGGTTACTTCTTCTCTCTGTCCACAGGTCGCCACACCTTCATGACATCAACCGTCTAAGCTGGTCCTAGGCCTTAAAAACTTAACCACCTGAACACCTCGTGCTGTCCACGTAGCCCCGGCCATTGATGACATCAGCACTTCTGTCCGGTAACCGGGCCCCAATCCCATAACCACATGACCACTTCAGCCTCTCTATGTGGCCTCTCCCTCTTAATGATGTCAGCATTTCCAGCATGTCCCCCGGGCCCAAAACCATAACCACCTGAGCACTTAAGCATCTACACGTGGCCCCTCCCCCTTAGGACTTCAGCACATCCTGCCTGTCCCTGTTCCCCAGCCCTTTAAATACCAGAGCTCTTCAAGCTGTTCACCGGGGCCTGACCATATGTTTGGTCACCTCAGCCCTTCTGACTGTCCACCGGGCACCTCCCCATTGCGGATATGAACACTTGAAATGGGTTACCGAGTCCGAATCCTTGTTCATGTGACTATTTCCCGTTTTTACCTTGGCCCTGGTTCATCTCACCAATGAGCCACACTTCGAGGAGCATAGCTCATAAGAATTATGGTGATTTCCCAATCTCTGGAAGTTGGCTTAAGGGCTTAAAACCTACAGTCCCAGGTAACCTTCTGCTCACAGCCTGCCTCTTTTCCGGAGGGATGGTGGCCAGCAGTAAGCCCCCAGCACTCCTTTAGACAACCTTGTGTGTCCATGAGCCTGGGATCACCCATGCTCACCAACATGCGGGCATCTCACTGGGCAGTGACCTGCGACTCTGACAGCCCTGCATATGGGATTTGAAATCTGGAAAACAGCAGTGTTGAGGCCATGAAAACCCTTTTCAAACTGGGAGAATAGACCAGCACCCTCCACGGTAACTTAAATTATGTAGCGAACTGAGGGCCAGCTTTTTGCTTAATTCCTGGGGAACTGTCTTTCCATGAGGTGAGCCACCTTCTAGATGCCTTCCAGAGTATGGATCACAAGAAGTTCAGCAGTTTCCGACTTCTTGGGATCCTCCAATGTATTCCTCTGTCTCTACAAGCCTTTACAATTAACCATGTCCAGTTGTTGACCTGGGAGGCAGACCTGGTCTACCACAGGATTTTGATTGTTCCTGGAACAAGTCCAACCAATCGGACTCGTAACCTCTTTGGGATGTCCACAAGTCCCAACCCCTTGATGACGTCTCAGTCTCAGCTGGTCCTAGGCCCCAAAATCTTAACCACCTGAACACCTGGGACTGTCCACGTAGCCCCCGCCCTTGTTGACGTCAGCAATTCCAGGCGGTAACCAGGCCCCAATCCCATAACCATCTGACCACTTCAGCCCCTCGATGTGGCCCCTCCCTCTTAGTGACGTCAGCACTTCGGGCGTGTCCCCCGGGCGCAAAACCATAACCACCTGAGCACGTAAGCATCTACACGTGGCCCTCCCCCGTGAGGACATCAGCACTTCATGCCTGTCCCTGATCTCCAGCCCATTAATTACCAGAGCTCTTCAGGCAGTTCAACTGGGCCTGACAATATCCTTGGTCACTTCAGCCCTTCTGACTGTCCACCTGGCACCTCCCCATTGCGGATATGAACACTTTAAACGGGTTACTGGGTCCGAATCGTTGTTCACGTGACTATATCCGGTTTTTCCCTCTGCCCTGGTTCACCTCACCAATTAGCAACACTGGGAGGCGCGTAGCTCATAAGAACTATGGTGATTTCCTAATCTCTGGAAGTTGCCTTAAGGGCTTAATACCCTGAGCCCCAGGTAACCTTCTGCTCACAGACTGCCTCTTTACCGGTGGGACGGTGGCCAGCAGTAAGCCTCCAGAACTCCTTTAGACAACCCTGTGTGTCCATGAGGACGGGATCATCCATGCCCACCAACATGGGAGCATCTCACCCTGCAGTGACCTGAGACTCTGACAGTCCTGCATATGGGGTTTGAAATCCGGAAAACAGCAGTGTTGAGGCCCTGGCAACCCATTCCAAACTGGGAGAATAGACCATCCCCCTACAGGGTCACTTATATTTCATAGCGAACTGAGGGCCAGCTTTTCGCTTAATTTCTGCTGAACTGTCTTTCCGTGAGGAGAGCTACCTTCTCGCTGCCTTCCAGAGTATGGACCACAAGAAGTTCGGCAGGTTCCGACTTCTTGGGATCCTCCAATGTATTATCCTGGCTCTAAACGCCTTTACACTTGACTACTTCCAGTTGTTGACATGGGAGGCTGACCTGGTCAACCTGAGGATTTCTGATTTTTCCTAGGACAAGCTCAAGTAATAGGTCTCATTACCACTTCTATCTGTCCACATTTTGCCACCTCTTGATGACATCAGCAATCTCAGCTAGTCCTAAGCCCCAAAATCTTAACCACCTGAACACCTGGGACTGTCCACGTAGCCCCTACCCTCGATGACGTCAGCACTTCCGGCTGGTAAACGGGTCCCAGTCCCATAACCACCTGACCACTTCAGCCTTTCGATGTGGCCCCTCCCTCTTAGTGACGTCAGCACTTCTAGCGTGTCCCCCCGGCTCAAAACCATAACCACCTCAGCAATTAAGCATCTACACGAGGCCCCTCCCCAGTGAGGAGGTCAGCCCTTCCTGCCTGTCCTGATTCCCAGCACTTTAATTACCAGAGCTCTTCAGGCTGTTCACCTGGGCCTGACAATATCCTTGGTCACCTCGGCCCTTCTGACTGTCCACCTGGCACCTCCCCAATGCCGATATGAACACTTTAAACGGGTTACCGGGTCCGAATCCTTGTTCATGTGACTATTTCCCGTCTTTCCTTGGGCCCTGGTTCACCTCACCAATGAGCCACACTGGGAGGCAGGTAGCTCATAAGAACTATGGTGATTTCCAAATCTCTGGAAGTAGGCTTAAGGGCCTAACACCCACAGCCTCAGGTAACCTTCTGATCACAGCCTGACTCTTTCCCGGTAGGATGGTGGCCAGCAGTAAGCCCCCAGCACTCCTGTAGACATCCTTGTGTGTCCATGAGTCCGGGATTATCCATGCACACCATCATGGGGGCATCTCACCCTGCAGTGACCAGCGACTCTGACTCCCCTGCATATAGGGTTTGACATCCGGAAAACAGAAGTGTTGAGGCCATGAAAACCCTTTCCAAACTGGGAGAATAGACCAGCCCCCTCCAGGGTCACTCAAATTTTGTAGCGAACTGAGGGCTAGCTTTTTGCTTAATTCCTGGGGGAACTGTCTTTCCTCGAGGAGAGCTACCTTCTCCCTGCCTTCCAGAGTATGGACCACAATAAGTTCGGCAGTTTCCGACTTCTTGGGATCCTCCAATGTATTCTCCTGGCTCTAAAATACTTTTCACTAGACCACTTCCAGTTGTTGACATGGGAGGGAGACCTGGTAACCTGAGGATTTCTGGTATTTCCTGGGACAAGACCAACAAATCGGCCTCGTTACCACTTCTGTCTGTCCATATGTCGCCACCTCTTGATGACGTCAGCAGTCTCAGCTGGTCTTAGGCCCCAAAATCTTAACCACCTGAACACCTGAGATTGTCCACGAAGCCCCCCCTTGATGACGTCAGCACTTCCGGCAGGTAACTGGTACCCAATCCCATAACCACCTGACCACTTCAGCCTCATGATGTGGCCCCTCCCTCTTAGTGACGTCAGCACTTCCGGCGTGTCCCCCAGGCCCAAAACCATAACCACCTGAGCACTTAAGCATCTACACGTGGCCCCTCCCCCGTGGGGACATCAGCACTTCCTGCCTGTCCCTTATCCCCGGCCCTTTAATTACCAGAGCTCTTCAGGCTGTTCACCTGGGCCTGACCATATCCTTGGTCACCTCAGCCCTTCTGACTGTCCACCTGGCACCTCCCCATTGCGGATATGAACCCTTTAAACGGGTTACCGGGTCCGAATCCTTGTTCATGTGACTATTTCCCGTTTTTCCCTTGGCCCTGGTTCACCTCACCAATGAGCCAAACTGAGTGTCGCTTAGCTCATAAGAACTATGGTGATTTCCCCATCTCTGAAAGTTGGCTTAAGGGCCTAACACCCACAGCCTAAGGTAACCTACTGCTTATGAAAGAATGCACTCTCAGAGCAGGCGCCCCGGAGGCTGTTCTGGGAGGCAGGAATAGTTAAGATAAAGCAGGCGCAGCTCTGTTCCCAGAGAAGAGCATGCTGACCTCCCCCTCAGCGCTTATCAGTAAACGTCCTAGCTTCTGGTTTTTGTTAAAGTTCCTGTTTTCACAAAGTTTTCTGTTGAGATAAAACATACCATTCCCGTGAGAATAAGTCAACATTCTATCTTGCCCCCCACCTGCGTGTGGTTTTTGCCTTTAAAAGCCTGTAACCAACCCTGGTTCAGGGCTCCAGTCAGCAGTCTCTTGTGAGAGTTGTTGCCTGTGAGTCCCTGCGCCGCGCTTGAATAAAGAAACCTCTTGCTTTTGCATTGAGACTCGAGTTCGGCGTTTGATTTGGGGTCGTCGCTCTGCCAAAGGACCCACCGGGGGTCTTCACGGCCTTACATTTGGTGCGTTGGCCGGGAAAGGGCGACCACCCCTCAAGCATCAGAACCGACCTTGGAGGTAAGGGGGGCCCCCGAAAAGATTTCGTCTTGTTGTCTGTTGTCTGGTTCATCTGTTAACTTTTTCGGGATTTCTGGATCTGGTAAAGACAGGTTGTTCTCTCCGTAAGGAGAGGGCTCCTCTGGCCAATTAGGGTTCGGTCAGAAAAACTGTCAAACTGGGGGACTCCCCAGATTCAGGAGACGACCGAGTAAAATTGGTCGTCGTTGGGTGTCCGGCGACGGGCGAGTCAAAGTCCGGATGGGCAATCTGTAGGACGGGTGTCCGTCCGTCTGGTTATATCAGGTTATTGTTTCAGTCTCGTTGGGCCCTTTGTCTAAGTTTCTTGTTCATTATTGTCTCCTTTTGTTTGCTTCTCTTTTTTCATCCTGACACGGACGGAATGGGACAGGGAAAGAGTACACCTTTGTCTCTGACTCTCACTAACTGGAAGGACGTGCGCGGACGAGGTTTTGATCTCTCTGTAAATGTTAAAAAAGGACCTTGGCAGACTTTCTGCTCCTCTGAATGGCCTCGGCTCAATGTCGGGTGGCCACCAGAGGGCACTTTTGACCTTTCCGTCATTTTTGCAGTAAAAGACACTGTTTTTCAGCCCGGACCCGGGTCGCACCCTGACCAACAGCCCTACATTGTCGTCTGGCAGGATCTTGTGCAAAACCCTCCCCCGTGGGTCCGACCCTGGTTGCCCCGAACCGCCTCGCGGGTTCTAACTGTCCAGTCTCCCCCACAGAAGCCGACCAAGAAGCCGCTGGTCGATCCTCAGGCCGACCTCCTCCTTCTCGATTCTCCGCCACCCTATCCTCCCTCCCTCCAGCCGTCTTTACAAAGGAGCCCAGGGCCGGCAGTCCCCTCTGCTCCCGATCCTCCCCCTGCTGAGGGACTGGCTCAGGGCACCCGAAGCCGAAGGGGACTGCCCCCTTCCCCGGATTCCACCGTTGCGTGTCCCCTCCGAGCATACGGACCTCCGCCTCCCCCGTAGGACGATGGGGGACCGGCACCGCTTCAGCCCCTTCAGTATTGGCCTTTCTTCTCTGCTGACCTCTATAACTGGAAAACTAACCATCCTCCTTTTTCAGAGGATCCCCAGAAGTTGACGGGGCTGGTGGAGTCCCTTATGTTCTCTCACCAGCCCACCTGGGACGATTGTCAACAGCTGCTCCAGACCCTCTTCACTACTGAGGAGAGGGAAAGAATTCTTCTAGAATCCCAGAAGAACGCACCTGGTCCCAACGGGCGACCTACTCAACTCCCCCACCTGATGGATGCTGCCTTTCCCCTTACCCGACCAGACTGGGATTTCAACATGGCAGAAGGTAGGGAGCGACTGACAGTCTACCGCCAGACTCTAGTGGCTGGCGTCCGGGGGGCAGCGCGCCGGCCCACCAATTTGGCTAAGGTAAGAGAAGTCCTTCAGGGACCAGCTGAACCCCCCTCTGTCTTCCTCGAGCGGTTAATGGAGGCCTTCAGGAGATATACCCCGTTTGACCCTGCATCGGAAGGACAGAGGGCTTCAGTGGCTATGGCTTTTATAGGTCAGTCCGCTCTAGACATAAAAAAGAAACTTCAGCGGATTGAAGGGTTACAGGATTACACCCTCCAGGACCTAGTTAAGGAGGCAGAAAAGGTTTATCATAAGAGGGAAACAGAAGAGGAGAAGGAACAGAGGAAAGAAAGAGAAAGGGAAGAGAGAGAGGATAAAAGGGAAAAGAGACAGGAGAAGAACTTAACACGTATCCTGGCCGCAGTGGTAGGAGAAAGCAGACCACTGACGAGAGAAAAGAGGAGGCAGTCAGGAAACCTGGGCAACAGACCGCCGTTGGATAAGGATCAGTGTGCCTACTGCAAAGAGAAGGGGCACTGGAAGCGGGAATGCCCTAAGAAACCAGATAAGGCAGCAAAGCAAGTACTGGCACTTCATGAGGACAGTGACTGAAGGGGACGGGGCTCGGAACCCCTCCCTGAGCCCAGGGTAACTATTCGAGTGGAGGGGAAACCAGTAGACTTCCTGGTAGATACTGGAGCTCAATATTCAGTTTTAAAGGGGCCGCTGGGGCCGATTTCTAGAAGACATCCTGGGTAATCGGGGCCACCGGTAATAAGCAGTACCCTTGGACTACTACCCGGACTATAGACTTGGGGTCAGGGAAGGTCACCCACTCTTTCCTCGTGATACCTGAATGCCCTGCCCCCCTGTTGGGAAGAGACTTATTGACCAAAATGGGGGCCCAAATCACCTTCACTTCCCGAGGCCCTGTTGTAACCCAGGGCGAGACAGAAGCTGCCACCCTCTTGACTCTCCGCCTAGAGGACGAACACCGGCTCTTTGAAACAGGGTTACAAACAGGAGGGGTGGCAACTGAATGGCTTCATCAGTATCCAGGAGCATGGGCGGAGACAGCTGGAATGGGCCTAGCTGATAGACAGCCCCCAGTGGTAGTAGAGCTCAAGTCCTCCGCTACCCCGATAGCAGTAAAGCAATACCCCATGGCAAGAACAGCCTGGGAAGGGATTAAGCCCCATATCCAGCGCCTCCTAGAGTTGGGAGTCCTGGTCAAGTGCCGTTCACCATGGAACACTCCACTCCTCCCAGTGAAGAAACCAGGTACTAACGATTATCGACCAGTTCAGGATCTGAGGGAGGTCAATAAGAGGGTACAGGACATTCACCCTACAGTCCCCAACCCCTACAACCTCCTGAGTTCAATACCACCGTCCCATACCTGGTACACAGTCCTGGATTTGAAAGACGCTTTCTTCTGCCTCTGGTTACACCCTGCTAGCCAGGGTATCTTCGCATTCGAGTGGAGGGACCCAGACACGGGGACCACAGGACAATTAACTTGGACTCGCCTCCCACAGGGGTTCAAAAATTCTCCCACCATTTTTGATGAGGCTCTTCACCAGGACTTGGCGCCCTTCCGTGCCAAGCACCCTCAGATCACCCTCCTCCAGTACGTGGATGACCTCCTCCTGGCTGGAGCCACGGAAGAAGACTGTCAAACAGGTACCGGGGCCCTACTCTCAGAACTCTCTCGCTTGGGGTACCGGGCATCGGCAAAGAAAGCTCAGATCTGTCAGCGGAGGGTGACTTATCTAGGGTATGCCCTAGAAGGAGGACAGAGGTGGCTCACAGAGGCACGCAAGAATACGGTCACCCAGATCCCAAGGCCTCAGACCCCCCGGCAAGTGCGCGAGTTCCTAGGGACCGCTGGGTTTTGCCGCCTCTGGATTCCTGGTTTCGCAACAATGGCCGAACCACTCTACCCCCTAACCAAACAGGGGAGTCCCTTTGAATGGGGAGAGGCCCAACAGAAGGCCTTTGACAGTATTAAAAGAGCCCTCCTCTCAGCCCCGGCCCTGGCCCTGCTGGACGTTTCCAAACCCTTCACCCTCTACATAGACGAGAGGAAAGGGATTGCCCGGGGGGTCCTGACTCAGGCTTTAGGGCCATGGAAGAGACCGGTAGCTTACTTATCAAAAAGACTAGACGCGGTGGCAAGGGGATGGCCAGCCTGCCTGAGGGCCATAGCGGCCACAGCTCTACTAGTGAAGGATGCAGACAAGCTCACCTTGGGGCAGAAGCTGACTATAGTGGCGCCTCACACCCTGGAGAGCATTATCCGACAACCACCAGACCGGTGGATGTCCAACGCAATGATGACCCACTACCAGAGCCTCCTCCTGAATGAAGATCGGGTCCTCTTTGGGGCACCAGTGACTCTAAATCCAGCGACTCTACTGCCTGAGATGAGCCTTGACGGGGAGGAAGTGCTCCACTCGTGTCACGAGATACTGGCAGAGGAAACTGGGCCCCGGAGGGACCTCAGGGATTCACCTTTACCCAGTGCCCAGCTCACCTGGTTCACGGACGGCAGCAGCTACATCCTCGAAGGTAAAAGGGTGGCGGGAGCAGCCGTGGTCAGTAAAGATCAGATAGTATGGGCTAGTAGCTTACCAGAAGGGACCTCGGCCCAAAAGGCTGAATTGATAGCTCTAACTCAGGCCCTCAGACTGGCAAAAGGAAAAAGAATCAACATTTACACTGACAGCAGGTATGCTTTTGCCACTGCCCATATTCATGGAGCCATCTACCGCCAGAGAGGCCTCCTTACCTCAGCAGGCAAGGAAATTAAGAATAAGCAAGAAATCCTTGCCCTTCTGGAGGCCATACACGCCCCCCAGGAAGTAGCTATTATGCACTGCCCTGGCCACCAAAGAGGGACCTCAGATGTAGCAGAAGGAAACCGGAGGGCGGATACAGAGGCTAAACGAGCGGCTCTAGGACTAAATATTCTAGCTCTAGCTGAGGCCCCAATGAGCCTGCCGGAACTCCCAAATATTCCCAGGAAGAGGAGGAAGAACTGGTCAAAAGGCCAGAGAAATATATAAGGGACGAGCAAGGAATTTGGAGGACGGTAGAAGGGAAGATAGTAATACCTGAGGAAGCCGCCAGAGCCTATCTTAAGCAGCTACACCGGCTCACACATCTGGGAGCAAAGCACCTCCGCACTACCTGTCAGGCCTCCGGGTACTTCATCAAAGGACTCACTTGTCTCGCGGAAAGGGTGGTCAGCCGGTGCAAAGCGTGCCAACTGGTGAACTCACACCCTTCCCGACTCCCACCTGGGCAGAGACTCAGGGGCGACCGCCCAGGAAGCTACTGGGAAGTGGACTTCACAGAGGTAAAGGTGGCCCGATATGGCTATAAATACCTCCTAGTCTTTGTAGATACCTTTTCAGGCTGGGTAGAGGCCTTCCCCACTAAGAAGGAGACCGCAACCGTGGTGGCCAAGAAGATCTTAGAGGACATCTTCCCCCAGTTTGGAGTACCAAAGGTAATTGGGTCAGACAACGGACCAGCCTTTGTTGCCCAGGTAAGTCAGGGAATGGCCAGGATACTGGGGGCAGATTGGAAATTACATTGTTCGTACAGGCCCCAGAGCTCAGGTCAGGTAGAAAGGATGAATAGAACATTAAAAGAGGCCATGACAAAATTATCCATGGAGACTGGCATGGCAGACTGGACAGTCCTCCTTCCCTTTGCCCTTTTTCGCGTGCGAAACACTCCTGGCCCCCTAGGAATAACTCCGTTCGAGATCTTGTTTGGGGCCCCTCCACCACTGGCTGCAGACCCCTGGTCGGTTAAAACTGGTACTCATACCCCCCAATCCCTACTTGCCAGGTTGAAGGTGCTAGAGACTGTCCAGAAGGAAGTGTGGACCCCCTTGGCTGCCCTCTATCAACCAGGGGAGCTTCAGGTGCCACACCAGTTCCAGGTTGGGGACTTTGTCTACGTCCGACGCCACCGCGCTGCCAATCTTGAGCCAAGGTGGAAGGGACCCTACCTAGTACTGCTGACGACTCCAACGGCTGTTAAAGTAGACGGCATCGCCACCTGGATCCACGCTTCGCACACTAAACGAGCGCCCCTGCAGGACCATGAGTGGACAGTGGAAAGGACTGACAACCCCCTCAAGATCCGTGTTCGCCGTCGTTCTCCTTCTCCTGCTGGGCCTGCCGATAAGTAGTAGTAGCAACCCCCATGCCCCGAAGAGACTAAACTGGCCAGTTATATCCTCCCAAACGCATCAAATAGTTTGAGAGACGACCAAGATAGCACCTCTCTGGACCTGGTGGCCGCAGCCAACCCCTGACATCTGTGCTCTGGCCGCCGGAGTCCGGGAATGGGATCTTCCCGACACCTCAGTAGAAGCCTCTAAAACGGGGTTAGAAATTAGAGAAAACATAAGTAGAAAGAAGGCTGGAGGTTCGGTACATTGCAGTTATTGGGGGGCGGGAGAAATGCTAAGAGGGACTCCTTTCTATGTTTGCCCTAAAGATAGGAGGGGACATAAAGGAAATTGTGGAAGTAGACGGGAATATTTCTGTGCCGAATGGGGATGCGAAACTACTGGAACCGGGAAATGGTTGGGTAATGGCCCCACTGTATGGGACTACATCCAGGTAGAAAGAAATGCCACTCAGCAGTCAGGTCACTGGGGATGGACCAACCCATTGAACATCTCTTTCACGCAAGCCGGGAGAAGGTACAAAGGTTGGCGAGCGGGACAAGAGTGGGGGCTCCGGTTGTACAAGGAGCAACATGATGATGGCCTTATTTTTAAATTAAGGTTAGACGTAGAGGAAATAGAGCGCCCAGTCCCCCTAGGGCCTAATTCTGTCCTATCCGAACAGCGTGCTCCCGGGGTGAACTCTCCCCCGCAGAAGCACGAGCGCACCACCCCAAAGCCGTCAGAGGTGGGGTCGACGCGCCCCACACCCCCAACACTGAGTACTAGCCAAAGGCTCCTGGGGTTAGTACAAGGGGCCTTCAGTATCCTAAACTCCTCCAGTCCCAATTTAACTGACTCTTGTTGGCTATGCCTGGCCTTGGGACCCCCTTACTATGAGGGAATTGCTTTCTCAGGTGTCACCAACAACACTACCTCCCATACTACTTGCAGCTGGGGGACCCATGGCAAACTGACCCTGACGGAAGTCTCCGGGCAGGGTACATGCCTAGGAAAGGTCCCGGAAGACCTAAAGCAGCTCTGCAACCAGACCCTAGAGAGTCCTCAGACCACTACTAACTTCTTCTTAACTCCCCCTCCAGGGGGATGGTGGGCCTGTAACACAGGGCTGACTCCCTGTATATCTACTTTGGTCTTCAACAGCTCTCAGGATTATTGTATACTAGTCCAACTGATTCCCAGAGTCCTGTACCACCAGGCTACCTCCTTCGAAGATGAGTTTGACTTACAGCCTCGCCGGTATAGAAGAGAACCGATCTCACTTACTCTGGCAGTAATGTTAGGTTTAGGGGTAGCAGCGGGGGTCGGGACAGGGGCAACAGCCCTCGTCCAAGCTCCTCGCTACACTGAGGAACTACGTATGGCCATAGATGAGGATCTCAAGGCTATAGAACAGTCCATCACCAAACTCGAAGAATCCCTGACTTCTCTATCTGAGGTAGTTTTACAAAATAGGAGGGGACTAGACCTCCTGTTCCTTAAGGAGGGGGGACTCTGTGCCGCCTTGAGGGAACAGTGTTGTTTCTATGCAGACCATTCTGGGATTATAAAAGACTCTATGTCCAAACTTAGAGAGAGACTTGAGACCCGGCGGCGAGAACGGGAGGCTAACCAGGGATGGTTTGAAGGTTGGTATAATCGTTCCCCCTGGCTCACCACCCTGATTTCCACCCTAAGGGGCCCCTAGTAATTCTTTTGATACTCCTGACTTTTGGCCCCTACATCCTTAACAGATTGGTAGCTTTTATCCAGGATAGAATAAGTGCAGTCCAGGTAATGGTACTCCAACAGAGATACCAACCGCTTTCCCAAAATGAGGGTCTGTAGTCCCAGGATTGGAACTCCCCGAAAAGAAAAGGGGGGAATGAAAGAATGCACTCTCAGAGCAGGCGCCCCGGAGGCTGTTCTGGGAGGCAGGAATAGTTAAGATAAAGCAGGCGCAGCTCTGTTCCCAGAGAAGAGCATGCTGACCTCCCCCTCAGCGCTTATCAGTAAACGTCCTAGCTTTTGGTTTTTGTTAAAGTTCCTGTTTTCACAAAGTTTTCTGTTGAGGTAAAACATACCATTCCCGTGAGAATAAGTCAACATTCTATCTTGCCCCCCACCTGCGTGTGGTTTTTGCCTTTAAAAGCCTGTAACCAACCCTGGTTCAGGGCTCCAGTCAGCAGTCTCTTGTGAGAGTTGTTGCCTGTGAGTCCCTGCACCGCGCTTGAATAAAGAAACCTCTTGCTTTTGCATCGAGACTCGAGTTCGGCGTTTGATTTGGGGTCGTCACTCTGCCAAAGGTCCCACCGAGGGTCTTCACGGCCTTACACTTACAGCCTGCCTCTTTCCCGGTGGGATGGTGGCCAGCAGTAAGCCTCCAGCACTCCTTTAGACATCCTTGTTTTTCCATGAGTACGGGATAATCCATGTTCACCAATATGGGGGTATCTCACCCTGCAGTGACCTGCAACTCTGACAGCCCTGCATATGGGGTTTGAAATCCGGAAAACATCAGTGTTGAGGCCCTGAAAACCCTTTCCAAACTGGGAGAATAGACCAACCCCCTCCACGGTCACTTAAACTTCGTAGTGAACTGAGGGCCAGGTTGTTCCTTAATTCCTGGGGAACCTACATTCCGTGAGAAGAGCTACCTTCTCATTGCTTTCCAGAGTATGGACCACAAGAAGTTCGGCAGTTTCCGACTTCTTGGGATCCTCCAATGTATTCTTCTGTCTCTAAAAGCCTTGACACTTGACCACTTCAAGTAGTTGACCTGGGAGGCAGACCTGGTTTACCTTAGAATTTTGGTTGTTCCTGGGAAAAGCCCAAACAATCGGCCTGGTTACCACTTCTGGCTCTCCACATGTCACCACCCCTTGATGATGTCAGCAGTCGCAGCTGGTCCTGGGCCCCAAAATCTTAACCGCCTGCACACCTGGGACCGTCCAGGAAGCCTCCGCCCTTGATGACGTTAGCACTTCCAGCCAGTAAATGGGCACCAATCCCATAAACACCTGACCACTTCATCTCGATGTGTCCCCTCCCTCTTAGTGACTTCAGTACATCTGGCGTGTCCCCCGGGCCCAAAACCATAACCACCAGAGCACTTAAGCATCTACACGTGGCCCCTCCCCCATGAGGACATCAGCCCTTCTTTCCTTTCCCTGATCCCCAGCCCTTTAAATACCAGAGCTCTTCAGGATGTTCACCTGGGCCTGACCATATCCTTGTTCACCTCAGCCCTTCTGACTGTCCACCTGGCACCTCCCTATTGCAGATATGAACACTTTAAACGGGTTACCGGGTCCGAATCATTGTTCATGTGACTATTTCCCTTTTTTCCCTTGGACCCGGTTCACCTCACCAATGAGCCACACTGGGTGGCGCTTAGCTCATAAGAACTATGGTGATTTCCCAATCTCTGGAAGTTGGCTTAAGGGCCTAACACCCACAGCCCCAGGTAACCTACTGCTCACAGACTGCCTCTTTCCCTGTGGGATGGTGGCCAGCAGTAAGCCCCCAGCATTCCTTTAGACATCCTTGTGTTTCCATGAGGCCGGGATTATCCATGCTCACCAACATGGGGGTATCTCACCCTGCAGTGACCTGCGACTCTGACAGCCCTGCATATGGGGTTTGAAATCCGGAAAACAGCAGTGTTGAGGCCCTGAAAACACTTTCCAAACTGGGAGAATAGACCAGCCCCCTCCAGGGTCACTTAAAATTCATAGCGAACTGATGACCAGCTTTTTGCTTAATTACTGGGGAACTGTCTTTCCGTGAGGAGAGCTACCTTCTCGCTGCCTTCCAGAGTATGGACCACAAGAATTTCGGCTGTTTCCGACTTCTAGGGATACTCCAATGTATTCTCCTGGCTCTAAAAGCCTTTACATTTAACCACTTCCACTTGTTGACATGGGAGGCAGACCTGGTCAATCTGATGATTTCTGGTATTTCCTGCTACAAGCCCAACCAGTGGGTCTCCATACCACTTCTGTCTGTCCACATGTCGCCACCCCTTGATGACGTCAGCAGTCACAGCTGGTCCCAGTCCCCAAAACCTTAACCACCTGAACACTTGGGACTGTCCACGTAGCCCCACCCTTGATGACATCAGCACTTCCGGCAGGTAACCGGGCCCCAATCCCATAACCACCTGACCACTTCAGCCTCTGGATGTGGCCCCTCCCTCTTAGTGACTTGAGCATTTCTGGAATGTCCCTCAGGCCCAAAACCATAACCACCAGAGCACTTAAGCATCTACACGTGGCCCCTCCCCCGTGAGGACATCAGCCCTTACTGCCTGTCCCTGATCCACAGCCTTTTAATTACCAGACCTCCTCAGGCTGTGCACCTGGGCCTGACCATATCCTTGGTCACCTCAGCCCTTCTGACTGTCCACCTGGCACCTCCCTATTGCCGATATGAACACTTTAAACGGGTTACCGGGTCCAAATCCTTGTTCATGAGAGTATTTCCCGTTTTTCCCTCAACCTGGTTCACCTCACCAATGAGCCACACTGGGTGGCGCTTAGCTGATAAGAACTATGGTGATTTCCCAATCTCTGGAAGTTGGCTTAAGGGCCTAACACCAACAGCCCCAGGAAACCTTCTACTCAAAGGCTACCTCTGTCCCGGTGGGATGGTGGCCAGTAGTAAGCCCCCAGAACTCCTTTAGACATCCTTGTGTGTCCAAGAGTCCGGGATTATCCATGCTCACCAACATGGGGGAATCTCACCCTGCAGTGACTAGCGATTCTGACAGCCCTGCATATGGGGTTTGAAATCCGGAAAACATCAGTGTTTAGGCCCTGGAAACCCTTTCCAAACTGGGAGAATAGACCAGCACCCTCCACAGTCACTTAAATTTTGTAGCGAACTGAGGGCCAGCTTTTTGCTTAATTTTTGGGGAACTGTCTTTACGTGAGGAGAGCTACCTTCTCCCTGCCTTCCAGAGTATGGACCACAAGAAGTTCGGCAGTTTCTGACCTCTTGGGATCCTCCAATGTATTCTCCTGGCTCTAAAAGCCTGTACACTTGACCACTTCCAGATGTTGACATGGGAGGCAGACCTGGTCAACCTGAGGATTTCTGGTTTTTCCTGGGATAAGCCCAACCCATCGGCCTCGTTACCACTTCTGTCTGTCCACAAGTCGCCACCCCTTGATGATGTAAGCAGTTTCAGCTGATCCTATGGCCCAAAGTCTTAACCACCTGAACACCTGGGACTGTCCACGTAGCCCCCGCCCTTGATGACGTCAGCCCTTCCGGCCGGTAACCGGGCCCCAATCCCATAACCACCTGACCACTTCAGCCACTCGATGTGGCCTGTCCCTCTTAGTGACGTCGGCACTTCCAGCGTGTCCCCCAGGCCCAAAACCATAACCACCTGAGCACTTAAGCATCTACACGTGGCCTCGCCCCCGTGAGGACGTGAGCACATCCTGCCTGTCCCTGATCCTCAGCCCTTTAATTACCAGAGCTCTTCAGGCTGTGCACCTGGGCCTGACCATAACCTTGGTCACCTCAGCCCTTCTGACTGTCCACCCGGCACCCCCTATTGCGGATATGAACACTTTAAACGGGTTACCGGGTCCGAATCCTTGTTCTTGTGACTATTTGCCGTTATGCCCTTGGCCCTGGTTAACCTCACCAATGAGCCACACTGGGTGGTGCTTAGCTCATAAGAACTATGGTGATTTCCCAATCTCTGGAAATTGGCTTAAGGGCCTAAAACCCACAGCCCCAGGTAAACTACTGCTCACAGCCTGCCTCTTTCCTGGTGGGATGGTGGCCAGCAGTAATCCCCTAGCACTCCTTAGGCATCCTTGTGTGTCCATGGGGCCGTGTTTATCCTTGCTCACCAACATGGGGGCATCTTTTTCTGCAGTGACCTGCGACACTGACAGCCCTGCAAATGGGGTTTGAAATCCGGATAACAGCAGTGTTGAGGCCCTGAAAACCCATTCCAAACTCCGAGAATAGACCAGCCCCCTCCAGGGTCACTTAAATTTCGTAGCAAACTGAGGGCCAGCTTTTTGCTTAATTCCTGGGGAACTGTCTTTACGTGAGAAGGGCTACCTTCTCGCTGCCTTCTAGAGTATGGACCACAAGAAGTTCGGCAGTTTTCGACTTCTTGGGATCCTCCAATGTATTCTCCTGGCTCTAAAAGCCTTTACACTTGACCACTTCCAGTTGTTGACATGTGAGGCAGACCTGTTTAACCTGAGGATTTCTGGTTTTTCTGGGACAAGCCCACCCAATCGGCCTCGGTACCACTTCTGTCTGTCCACATGTCGATACCTCTTGATGATGTCAGCAGTCTCAGCTGGTCCTGGGCCCCAAAATCTTAACCACCTGAACACCTGGGACTGTCCACTTAGCCCCCGCCCTTGATGACGTCAGCCCTTCCGGCCGGTAACCGGGCCTCAATCCCATAACCACCTGACCACTTCAGCCTCTTGATGTGGCCCCTCCCTCTTAGTGACGTCTGCACTTCCAGCGTGTCCCCTGGGCCCAAAACCAGAACCACCTGAGCACTTAAGCATACATGCTGATCATTGGTTGCTTTATTAAAACAGGCCTCAGAATCTCATCAACCTGCCAAAATGTTGTCCAAACAATTCTCGATCACTCGACAGCAGACAAAACAGATTATCAGAGAATGTCCCACTTGCATATTACATCTGTCTCAAGGGTCTAATATAGGAATTAACCCTTGATGATTGATAAGGGAACATATCTGGCAAATGGATGTAACACATTATACTCCTTTTGGACACCTTGGGCATTGCATGTCTCTGTATATACCTTTTCAAAGGGCCTATGGGCTACTGCATCTACAGGGGAAATGGCAAAACAGATTATTAATCATTGCCTAGATGCTTTTGCCGTCATGGCAATTCCAAAAATCATTAAAACTGACAATGGACCAGCTTACACAACCTGTCATTTCCAGCAATTTTGTAAAAAGTGGAAAATTGAGCACATTACATGAATACCATATAATTTGAAGGGACAGGCAATTATAGAACGGCAGCATCATAGGCTAAAATCCCAACTTGAAAAACAGAAAAGGGGGAATATGGAGAAATCGCCTGTAGGGAGACTACACGAAGCCTTAATTACTTTAAATTTTTTCACTTGTGATGCTGATGGCAAGACACCCATGGAAATAAATTGGTGTCAGAAGAAGTCAAAGGAAAATGGTCTGGTTAAATGGAAAGATCCCGAGTCTGGTTTATGGAAGGGCCCCAACCCCCTGTTAACATTTGGTCAAGGCTACACTTGTATATTTCCAAAAAATTTCTCAAAGCCCATGTGGATTCCCACAAGAAATATTAAAGTTCAACATGGATCCGAGGGAGGAACTGGCCAGGTTAATGAGGACCTTGTACCTGGAGCCATGTCTTAACAGCTGCAGACAATTGACTACCCCAGCCGCAGATAGCAGCAGCCCCAAGCAACCCACTGAAGATAAGGAATGGGAGGAGGACGAGACAAATAGCCCAGAGGTCACCTGCGAGATGGTGAAGAAGATGGTCCAGAAAGCTGAGAGAATTTGTGAGGAGACCAGAACCCCAAGAATGCCTGAGAACGTCTTTCTTGCCCTGCTAGCAGTCATCAGCTGTGCGGTAATGCTACCGGGGCAAATGGGGAAGTATTTTGGACTTATGTTCCTGACCCTCCATGGGTAAGACACCTTACGTGGGCTGATCCCCCACCTAATGTAGTCACCAATAACACCAAACACCTTGGTCACCCAGGAGGACCACGGGTGGGGCAAGGAAGTATATGGGCAAAGTATAATTACATGGGTATCACCACCTAGCTTCCCTTTTGTATGACACAGAACCAAACCACAGCTCCTTTGTGTGTAAAATTAAAAAAGAGGCTTCTGACTAACATGGACACCAAAGAAGGGGGAAGCAAAAGCCGAAGTACATCTACTATCACTACTTGCTCTGGGGAGAGGTGCAGAAAATGTAACTTTACTAAGACACCCCACCACACTAAGCCGTTATGTAAAAAGTCTTATGAATGGCACCCTACCGAGGAAGAAATTAATTGGCAAGACTGTTATTGTGACCACCCCACCAGCAGCAAACTTAATAACAGTTTTTCCTTTGTGGGTTGGAGCCCCTATGGTTTTGCATATAGTAACAATCACACCCTAAAATGGAAGGGGAATGCATCCTATCCATATGTTGAAGCTAATCACTCCATTTCATGGCATGGAGGAGGATTTGTTGGATCTCAATTTCAACATGACAATTGGCCCCTAAAAAATACATAATGGAAATTAGCTGCTGCACTTGCACCTATTAAATAGTATAGTTTTAACTATAGCTCAGATAATTCCATTCGTACCTTATGGGGAACTCCCAATAAGACAGTATTTGCCACCGCCTGTGTATTTGATCCGTTTTTACTCCTCTCAGGCCCCATCCAGATGCACCTTAATATTACAAGTGATCTGTATGAGGTGTCATGCACAGGCTGCACAATGTCCCATTGTATTAATTTCACATTCCAAAAGGATTCCCTCATGATTTTAAAACAACCGGCTTTCGCTTAGTTTCCTACTAACCTAACTGAGCCTTGGGAATCTCATCAAACCTACTAACTGTTACATGATCTGGTAAAAATCTTAAAAAGAGGAGAAACCAAAATGGCGGCATAGATAAGCACCTAAACTGCTGACCCACACAACAATTTCAAAACTATAACTAAAAGACAGAACAGACACCATCCAGAACCACAGGAAAGCTGGCTGAGTGGAAATTCTACAACTAGAAGGAAAGAGGAAAGCTCACAGAGAAGGAGCGGAAAAGGGCTGAGGTACAGAGACACGTGCACGCAGATTAGGAAGGGCGGCGGAGTGCCTGGCTGGCTTTCTCTGGCGGTAGGGTGAAGGAAGCCCCCGACGGTGCTGAACCCCAGTTCTGACTGCACTGAACCTCAGTTCCGGGCGAAACCCTGTGGACCCAGGCTCATTCAGGGGGAGTTTGGACTGTCAGTTAGAGAGAAAGGCACACGGAGACTCAGAGACTCGGAGACTCTGGGGAGCCATGGCGGCAGGGGTCTGGATGCGCGAGTGCGCACAAAGACTGACTGCGGAGGTTGCCGCAGGCTTTCCCTAGTGGAAGGGAGTCGGAAGCTCCTGACTGCACTGAACCCCAGTTCTGACTGCACTGAACCTTGGTTCTGGGCAAGCCCTGGGGACCCACTCTCTTACGGTGGAAATCTGGACTGTAAGGTGGAAACTCGGGAACCATGGAAGCCAGAGGTCTGGAGACGCGCGTGCAAGGGCAGGGCTGACGGGAAGCCAAGACTGTCTGCTCAGCCCTGAGACTCCACCCTGAGACTCCACCCCTTCCAAGCTGAGCACAGAGGCTTTTGCAATCTGGCAAGGCTAATCCTATAAGGCTGTCTCCAGCACTGAAAATCTCCCAGTGTAGATACAGCTGATCCTCACAGCCAACTGGCCTGGAGGTCAATTCCTCCCAATGATACCAACAACAATCAAGACTTAACTACAACAAGGCTGTACACACAGTCCACAAAGGGGTGCACCAAGAGTGTCCACCTCAGGTTAACTGGGGAGGCTGACCCACTGGGCCATATAGGAAACCTAGCACACAAATCTACCCTACCAACTCAGGGAAGCAGTGAAAAATGGGGAGACGAAGAAACAGATCACAAACGAAAGAAATGGAGGAAACAAACAACTGGATATAGAATTCAAAATCACGGTTATAAGGCTTTTCAAGAATATCCTAGAAAAGGCCGATAAATAAAACGAGACCCTCAAAGATATGAAAAAGGACCAACTAGAAATTAAACATACACTGACTGAAATAAAAAATATTATACAGAGACCCAACAGCAGACTAGAGGAAAGCAAAAATCAAGTCAAAGATTTGAAATACAAAGAAGCAAAAAACACTCAACTGAAAAAGAAAAAAGAAAAAAGAATCCAAAAAGTTGAAGATAGTGTAAGAAGCCTCTGGGACAACTTCAAGCGTACCAACATCAGAATTATGGGGGTGCCAGAAGATGAGAGAGAGCAAGATACTGAATAACTATTTGAAGAAATAATGACAGAAAACTTCCCCAACCTGGTAAAAGAAATAGACTTACAAGTCCAGGAAGCGCACAGAACCCCAAACAAAAGGAATCCAAAGAGGACCACACCAAGACACATCATAATTAAAATGCCAAGAGCAAAAGACAAAGAGAGAATATTAAAAGCAGCAAGAGAAAAACACTTAATTACCTACAAGGGAGCACCCATATGATTGTCAGCTGATTTATCAACAGAAACTATGCAGGCCAGACAGGAGTGGCAAGAAATATTCAAAGTGATGAATAGCAAGAACCTACAACCAAGATTACTCTACCCAGCAAAGCTATCATTCAGAATTGAAGGGCAGATAAAGAACTTCACAGATAAGAAAAAGCTAAAGGAGTCCATCACCACCAAACCAGTATTATATGAAATGCTGAAAGGTATTCTTAAAGAAGAGGAAGAAGAAAAAAGTAAACATAAAAATTATGAACAACAAATACATATCTATCAACAAGTGAACCTAAAAATCAAGTGAATTAAAAATCTGAGGAACAGAATAAACTGGTGAATATAATAGAATCAGGGACATAGAAAAGGAGCGGACTGATAATTCTCAGGGGGAAAGGGGTATGGGGGGTGCAGGAAGAGACTGGACAAAAATCATACACCTATGGATGAGGACAGTGAGGGGGAGGTAAGGGCAGAGGGTGGGGTGGGAACTGGGTGGAGGGGATCTATGGGGGAAAAAAGAGGAACAATTGTAATAATCTGAAAAATAAAGATTTATTAAAATAAAGAAAGAAAGGAAGAAAGAAAGAAAGAAATTAAATAAATAAATAAAAGAAAAGAAAAAAAAATCTTAAAAAGACAAAAAAGATTTCCTGGAATGTTAATTGCAGGACTCTTTGCCCTCATAACATTCCTGACTTCTGTGGGCATTGCTGCTTCATCCATAGTACAAAATGTTCAAAGTTCTCAGTTTGTACAACCGGTCTATACAAAAAAGAATTGATAGCCATGTTGAGATACAATTACCAGCATTAAAGTCTACAGTCTTGTGGATGGGTGATAAAATCCACAGCTTAGAGCAAAGAATATCTTTGTAGTGTCATTATAATTTTCCCCAGATTTGTGTTACACACCCACCCCGCCCCCTGCCCCGTTCCCTATTGGGAATCAATAAAAAAATCACCTTGGTGCTTGAGGTAAAGATAACACAACCCTTGATATTTTAGAATTACAACAGCATATTGTACAATTATCCCAAGCAAACTTATAAACTAATTCCTTAGATGCCTGGCAGAAATTTTAAAAAGACATGAATGAATTTAATCTCTTCCACTGGATCTCCTTACATTTGCCTCTCAGCATAACCACTATTGCTTGTCTCATTTTTATTCTTATGTTTATTTTTAGTCTGCAGATGTGGAATGAAGAGTCTTAAAAGGACTTGAACCCTTCAGGTGGCATGCACTTTTCAACATTTATTAAGAAAAAGAGAAGGGGGAGATGTTGGAAGCTACCCATTGCCTTCCCTATCAGAAAAGTGTAAACAAGGAATGCAGAAGGCTCGTGAACCTTGAGCTCTGGCAAGGGCCAAAGCTATGCACTGATTGTTTAGTTGAGACAATGCTGGCTCAAGCAATTTCCTGACCAAATAGTCTCAAAGTAAATCTTTACTAATATCTACTGACCTTTAAGATAGTCTGTCTGTTACCAGAATTGCCTGCCTAAGGGCCATATGTGTATCTAAAATTGAATAAAAGGCTGTCAGGGCCTAGGCACCAGTGAAGTCCATGCACTTGCATTGGACTCTCCGCCTGGCCCCCATTATTTCCAAATTATTATTTATTGTTTTGTCTCATTATTTTCCCACAGCCCTTCTGCAGATCCCAAACCCAGAACCAAGTGGGACATGGACTCTCACATCACACTGCTTTTTCACAGCCAGACTGAGTAGGTCAGTGAAGTTCATGATGGTGGGGCACTTTTAAGGAGGACCTTTGGTTTACTTTCAACTTTGGGAGGAGGTTCTTGCTCTGATGCTGCTTGATTGTATTCTAAGAATTCTTCCGTTTCATACTCTTGGTCTTTTCCCTGACTAGCGGCTTTCCATTGCCTGTCTTTTCTTTAACTTTTCCTCAACAGGAATCCCATTTAACCATGAAAATTTCCTTTGTCCTCTTGGCTATAGCTCTTGCTTTCTTCTCATGTTTTAGCTCAATTCACTTTTTCACTAGTTCTTCTTTTCTCCTTTTTTTTTTCTCTAAGGCTTTTTGTCTGAGTTCGTCCACTTTTCTTCTGAGAAAAGCCTGTATGATGCTGATTGGACACCCTTAACTTTGGGGTCTTTTTGGGGAGGACCCACTGCCAAACTATCCCTTTTCAGTATGCTGTTGACTCCTTGTCCTTTAGAAGCTATCATGAGAATTTCCCTGAAATCCATGTAGACCAAACTGGATAAAATGGGCCAGCTCTCAAAGGGGAATGAAAGCGCATCTTACCAAGTGGCCAGCTGCAGCCAAATGAACTGGCTGGCCGCCTCTTTCCTACCTCTACTCAGCACGACCAATTCCGGCGCTGTCCCAAGCGGTCTGCCTGCCCCCTTCCTCAAGCAGCCCATATCCTTACAAGTCCAATGCTGCATTCCCACCTTTGAAACTTTAAATAAAAGTTTTACATCCACAAGATAAATTAGTAGATTGGTCCTCATTCATTGACATAATCATTCAGTTGAGAATAAGTTACTTTAGTTTAATTGTTAAATCTCAGTTTGACCTGGCTGGTGTGGCTCAGTGGATTGAGTATTCTCTCAGGCACCAAGAGGCTGCTGGTTTGATTCCTGGTCAGGGCACATGCCAGGGTTGTGGGTTCAATCCCCAGAAAGGGGCATGCAGGAGGCTGCCAATTGAAGTGATATCTCTATCTCATCAATGTTTCAGCCTCTCTCTCCCTTTCCCTTCCTCCCTCTCTGAAAATCAGTATTACCATATATTTTTTAAAATCTTTGTTCAGGAAATGGTGATAGACATGTACTCCCAAAATGTCTGAATACTTGCTTATATGGTGAAGAAACAAAAGTTCATATTGATTTTTTTGCTAACAATCAATAATCTTACTCATTTCATATTTTTTAATTTATTTCAGAGAGAAAGAGAGAGATAACATGCATATAAATACATAGCCTTTAAAACAGTACATGAAATATATAACCAAAGAAAATGTACAATGGCAACAAAACATAAGATGCCTAGAAATGATCTTAACAAAAATGTGCACAATCTGTGTAAATAAAATTTTTAAATGCTACCCAATAACTGACACTTGAACAACTGGACAGTAACATCGTATTCTTGGGTAAAAAACAACAACAAACCATAATGATGTCAACCTCCCAATGTTGATTATAAATTTATTATGATTTGATTAAAATATCAGCAAGATTTTTAAGACCAAAACAAGCTCATTTAAGTTCACATGTTCAAATGAAAATCGTAAAAGAAAATTCTGGCCTGGCCAGCATGGCTCAGTAGTTGACCCATGAATAAGGAGGTTACAGTTTGATTCCTGGTCAAGTCACATGTCCTGATTGCAGGCTTGATCTCCCTAGTGGGGAGCATGCAGGAGACAGCTGATCGATGATACTCTCTCATCATTGATGTTTCTCTGTCTCCCTCTCTTTCCTCTCTGAAATTAATAAAAATATTTTTTAAATAAAATTCTGAAAAAAATGAATGAATAAAAGCTACCCAAACAGATAGAATAATGTATCTACACTAATAAAAGAGTAAGATGCAAATTGACCATACCTTTGTGATGCCCACCAACCAATCAGGAGTGAGTATGCAAATTAACCCAAAAAAGATGGTGGGTTAATTTGCAGGGGCCAAGCAGCCGGGGGTGGGGTGGGACACTTGCATCATTGCCATGGCGACGATGCAGGTGTTCTGCACTGCCCCAGCCACTCCGGGCCTCTGGGCAGTGTGGCAAGGCAGAAAGGCGGCTCCAGGCCAGAGCAAAAAGGCAGTTCCAGAGCTAAGGCAGTGCTGGCAGCCAGGGTAAGGAAGGCCCATTCTTGCACGAATCTTCATGCATCAGGCCTCTAGTTGTGTTATAATGCTACAGTAATTAAAAAACTTGGATAATGTCCTGTGAATAGATAAACTGATGGAACGGAAAACAAAGTCCAGTGATAGACTCAAATACATATGGAAATTTGGTAAAATAAAAATATCTCCTTAGATCAGTGGGAAAATATGCATTATATTAATAAAGAGTGTTGGAACAACTGAATGGTGAAAAATATTGAACCAAAAATTAACTCATTTTACTCATAACTAATATAAAAACTGAAAGCTACTGAAAACCTAAGGGCACAAAGATATCAAAAGTGAAAGAACAGAAAAAAAATATATTAAGCGAATATAAACCAAATAAAAAGTATATGATAACACAGGAGACTTGAAGGCAAAAAGCATTACTATAAATAAAGAGCACTTCATATGAATAATTGCATTTTACCAGGAATATCCAAATGAACAAGCACTTCATAACATGAAATCAAAGTACATAGAAGAGACCTACAAGGGAAACTAGATACATTTGTAATCGTAATAAGTTTAACACACCTCTCTCATTCAGAGACAGAGCATACCTCTTTCAGAACCAATAGCCTCACACAAAGACTTCAGTAAGGATGTAAAACACTTCAACAACCTGAGCAGCAAACTGCATTCAACAATCAGATAACCCACTGTACCCAACAACCTTTCCTGCTGAAAGGCACTAAGGTATTATTCCCAAGTTGCACATGTATACAACTCCTTTGGTTGATTTCTCCCCTTACCCTCACCCTCCCCTGCCTTCCCTCTGAGGTTGGACGGTCTGTTTGATGCTTCTAAGTCTCTGGATTTATTTTTGTTCATCAGTTTATTTTGTTCATTATATTCCACAAATAAGTGAGATCATGTGATATTTATCTTTCCTTGACTGGCTTATTTTGCTCAGCATAATGCTCTCCAGGTCCATTCATTCTATTGTGAATGGTAAGAGTTCTTTCTTTTTTACAGCTACATAGTATTCCATTTTGTAAATGTACCATAGTTTTCTAATCCACTCATCTGTTGATGGGCTGTTAGGTTGTTTCCAAATCTTAGCTATTGTAAATTGTGCTGGTGTGAACATAGGGGTGCATATAATTTTTCTGATTGGTGTTTCTGATTTCTTGGGATATAGTACTAGAAGTGGGATTACTGGGTCAAATGGGAGTTTCATATTTAAGTTTTTTTAGGAAATTCTATACTGTTTTCCACAGTGGCTGCACCAGTCTGCATTCCCACCAGCAGTGCACGAGGGTTCCTTTTACTCCACACCCTTGCCAGCACTTGTCTTTTCTTGATTGGTTGATGATAGGAAAGTTCTTAGTTTTAAAAGTTCTGAAATACACTCCTAAACAGCATTTCATTCAGCTCTTAGAGATGCTCCACTATAGCCACCCCTTTGTCCTGCTGACCTGCACTGACGTGCTACTCCCAAGATGCACACAAGATGGCAGTGGAGGAGCATTTCAATTATTTTTCAAGTGAACCTGCTGGACTATGAAGCAGGTGTAAACTAACTTCAAAGAATTGAAATTATACACAATATGTTTCTTGTTGTCATTGTAGTTAATCCAGAAATCAAGAACGGAAGTACCTAGAAACTCCTTATATTTAAAAGTTGTCAAATACACTTCTAACCCCAACAATACATCACAATTCAAGTTAGAAAATAAGTTGAACTAAATGAAAATACCACATACAAAAATTTATGAAAAAATGTGCACTCATAAATGCACATACAAGGAATAAAAGTTGAAAATTTACATGTTTTGCATCCATATTAAGAACCTAAAATAGTAAATTATATAGAGATAAAACAGAAGAAAGGAAATGTGTGCACGTAGAAATGTCTGAAGGGAGATATACTTAAAATGATAGCAGTTTTTTTTTTTACTCTTGGGGTAGAATTTTGAATTAACTCCATGTTTTATTGCTTAAGTAAACTGCACACAGAAAGCCATTTTCATTTTAGGAAAAATGTTTTAGAGGAAAACATGGGATAATCCTAGATAATAAAGAAGTAATATGCAAATTGATCATCACACCCTCACACAAGATGGCCATCCCCATGTGGTCATAAGATGGCTGCCCAATGTGGTCATAAGTTGGCCATGCCCATGTCATCACAAGATGGCCATCTCCATGTGGTCACAAGATGGCCTCACCCATGGGGTCACAAGATGGCCACCCCCATGTGGTCACAAGATGGCTGCCACAAGATGGCCAGAAGGGGAGAGCAGTTGTGGGGGACCGGGCCTGCAGGGGAGGGCAGTTGGGGGTGATCGGGCTGGCAGGGGAGCAGTTAGGCATCGATCAGGCTGGCAGGAAAGTGGTTAGGGGGTGATCAGGCTGGCAGGCAGAAGCTGTTAGGGGCAATCAGGCAGGTAGGCAGGTGAGCAGTTGGGAGCCAGCAGTCTCGGATTGTGCTAGGGATGTCCCAGATTGCAGAGGGTGCAGGCTGGGCTGAGGAACACCCCAACCCCCAGTGCTCGAATTTCATGTACCGGCCCCCTAGTCCTATCATATATTATAAAAGGCTAATATGAAAATCAACTGAATGGCAGAACGACTGGTCGCTATGTTGCGCACTGACCATCAGGGGGCAGATGCTCAATGCAAGAGCTGCCCCCTGGGGGTCCGTGTGCTCCCACAGTGGGAGAGCCCGTCAGCCAGTAGCTGGGCTCACCACTGGCCAGTGCAGCAGTGCTGGCGGGAG
The DNA here is from genome assembly GCF_963455305.1 of Plecotus auritus. NCBI lineage: Eukaryota > Metazoa > Chordata > Mammalia > Chiroptera > Vespertilionidae > Plecotus > Plecotus auritus. The sequence continues at coordinate 101,750,047 of NC_137782.1, forward strand.
CCTCTCCTGCCTCCATAGCAGTGCTAAGGATGTCCAACTTCCAGCTTAGGTCCCTCAGTTGGACATCCACTAAGTGCTCCTGGACTGCGAGAGGGAGCATGCTGAGCTGAGGGAACCCCCCCGCCCCCATGCATGAATTTCATGCACTGAGCCTCTAGTTTATAGACTGTTGTGATAGCAAAACAAGTTTTTCCTTTGCTCACCAAGGCTGCTCTCTTAGACTAAAGAGAATAAAAATTCTTCCTAATTTTTTAGCCCAAAGTGGCTCCTTTCATAATCTGCACCTCTTCCTGTGCAATCCCAGCAGTTCTGAGAAAGGGAAACCCTAAAGCTTGGGGTCCCTGGAATCTACCTGAGCCTGGTTCTAAGATTTACAAGCAATGTTTTTTTTTTGTTTTTGTTTTTGTTTTTCTTTTTTTTAAAATATATTTTATTGATTTTTTACAGAGAGGAAGGGAGAGGGACAGAAAGTTAGAAACATCGATGAGAGAGAGACATCGATCAGCTGCCTCCTGCACACCCCCTACTGGGGATGTGCCCGCAACCAATGTACATGCCCTTGACCGGAATCGAACCTGGGACCTTTCAGTCCACAGGCCGACGCTCTATCCACTGAGCCAAACCGGTTAGGGCCAAGCAATGTTTTTTTATTTATATTTTATTGATTTTTTACAGAGAAGAAGGGAGAGGGATAGAGAGTTAGAAACATCTATGAGAGAGAAACATCAAGCAGCTGCCTCCTGCACACCCCCTACTGGGGATGTGCCCGCAACCAAGGTACATGCCCTTGACCGGAATCGAACCTGGGACCCTTCGGTCCGCAAGCCGACACTCTATCCACTGAGCCAAACCGGTTAGGGCACAAGCAATGCTCTTTTTAACACAGAACAGATTTCTCAAGGTTTTCATTGTGTAACATGGAAAAAAAAACCCTTTTTTTTGGTTAATCCTCAACCTGAGGATATTTTCTCCATTGATCTTTTAGAGAGTGGAAGGGAGGGAGGGAGCAGGAAAAAGAGAGAAAAATCAATATGAGGGAGACACATCAATTGGTTGCCTCCTGTACTCATGGGGTATCAAACCTGCAACCCAGGTACATGTCCTTGACTGGGAATCAAACCTGCAACACTTCCCAGTGCGGGCTGACCCTCTAACCACTGAGCAACACCAGTCAGGCCAAATTCTCCTGATTTATAGTGTAGTTCATTCATTGCTGACAATCCAAGCCTCAGCACCTTGGCTCTGCCTCCAGAGAGACTGTAAGATGGGACCACGCAGCTTAGGTAAGCAGTGCACTCCAGAATTCTGGTGTTCACCTGCAGTATATGCTCATGAAAAGTGTTCCCACAGGAAATGCTCACTAATGGCTACCCCGTCTCTCAAATCAGAAAAAATCCTGCTGGTTGTCCCATATCTGTGACCTGCTGTTTGCCCAGTGTCCCAACACAACTTATTTTAAAAGGCACATTTTCACAACTGATCTAAGGAGACATCTTTATCTTACAAAATTTACTGACGGATTTCGGTAACTTACTAAACCTTCTATTCTGTTCAATTAATTCACGTACAAATGAATGTGAAAAACAATGAGGAAACATTTGATATATAAAATGCTTTGGGACATGGTAGAGTGAAGCATAATAGTAATTCCTCCTCTGGAAAACCTGCTATTTGAAATTCTGTGCTATTTTTAGATAGTCCCTTGCTCTGTAAGTCAACTCTGTCATTTTTAGATGATCTCTTATTCTGTAAAATAACTTTGCTTTTTAGCTTAAATAATAGGAAAGATAAACTTAACTGCCTGACCTTCTAGGCTAGCCTTCCAACATAAGGGGCTGAAACAATGATACTGATATGTACTCCCATACCAGGTGTCTGTATAGATATGATATGTACTCAGGGTTACAAGTTGTCTGTATAGATATGACAGGTGTTTGTTAGATATGATATATACTCAAGGTTACAAGCTGTCTGCAAAAAAAAACTTACACAAAGACCTAGAATGATATAAAAAGAGAATACTCCTTCCTGTGATTGTTCAGAATTTGACAGAGGTATTCTGCTCGGAACCTGTGTGAAATAAAGATGACTCCTAACTAACTGACCCATTACGGTGTCTTGTCTAGCTCGCTGATTTATGATCCAACATTTGGAGGCCCCAGCAAGATAAGAGACAGGTGCCTATCCGCACCTGGTCTCAGATGCCTGGATGGACGGCCTTGCCCGCCTGGCTACCAGGTCATGAAGATCTCTAAGGGGAGGTACCACCTGATGAAGTACCAGGGCCCTGGAGACACTTCTTGGTGGTCTTGATAGCCAGACAAGGGACACCTGACATGCCGCTACAATCTTTATGAGTCATCAGAAAGAAAGCCGCATGAGGTGAGTGAATTCAAATTCCACCTGTTGACCTGGCAGCAAGCCTTTGGCCACCTGAGCACTGTGAGCTGTTCACTGGGCCAAGCCCAACCACTAGGGTTCGTCACCACTTCTGGCTTTCCACATGGCCCCTCCAATTGATGACATCAGCATTTCTAGCCGGTCCCCAGGCTTCAAACCCTTGTCCACTAGAGCATTTCAGGCTGTCCATGTGGCCCCACCCCTTGATGACATCACCACTTCCGGCTGGTCCCTGGGCCAAGTCCTTATCCACTTGAGCACTTTTGGCTGTCCACGTGCCCCTGCCCCCTTGATGACGTCAACACTTCCTGCTGGCCTTTGGGCCCCAAACCCTTATCCACCTGAGCACTTCTGGCTATCGAAGTGGCCTCTCCCCCTTGAGGATGGCAGCATTTCTGGCCCAACATCGGGCACCAAGCCCTTATACACCTGAGCATTTCTGGCTGTCCATGGGGGCCTCTTCCCGTTGATGACGTCAGCACTTCAGGCTGGTCACCGAACCTCAAGCCCTTGTCCATCAGAGCATTTCTGGATGCTCACCTGGGCCAGACCATATCCATGGTCACCTCAGCATTTCCGGCTGTCCACCTGGCCCACCCCATTGATGACATAAACACTTCCTGCTGGTCCATGGACCCCAAGCCCTTATCCACCTGAGCACTTCTGGCTGTCCCAGTGGCCCCTCCCCCTCGTTGACTGTAGCACTTCTGGGCCAACATCGGGCACCAAGCCCTTATCCACCTTAGCGTTTCTGGCTGTCCATGTGGCATCTCCCGCTTGATGACATCAGCACTTCAGGCTGGTCATCAAACCTCAAGCCAATGTCTACCAGAGCAATTCTGGCTGCTCACCTGGGCCAGACCATACCCTTGGTCACCTCAGCACTTCCGGCTGTCAACCTGGCCAATCCCCGTTGATGATATGAGCAGTTTGAGCTGGTCACCTGGGCCCAACCCTTGTTCATATGACTATTTCCGGCTGTTCCCCAGGCCCTTGTTTGCCTGACCAATGAGACACACTGGCCAGCTACTTACCTCCTAAGAAAAGGGGTGACTTCCCAATATCTGGAAGTTGGCTGAACGGCCTAACACCCACAGCCCCAGGTTACCTTAGGCTCACAGACTGCCTAATCCCCAGTGTGGAGGGTGGCAAGCAGGGGGCCGCCAGAACTCCTTTAAGACAATCATGGGCATACATGAACACAGGGACACCCCATGCTCCCCAACATAGGAGCATCTCATTCTGGTGTGACCTGCGACACAGACAGCCCTGCCTCTGGAGTATGAATTCCGGGAAAAGCAGTGTTGAAGCCCTGAAAACCAGTTCCATACTGGGAGCAAAGACCTGCCCCCTCAATGGTCATTAAAATTTCGCTGCCAACTGAGGGCCAGCTATTTACTTAATACCTGGGAAATGTCCTTCCGTGAGGAAAGGTACATTCCCACTGCCTTCCTGAGTATGGACCACAGGAAGTTGGGGCATTTGCAAACTCTTAGGATCCTCCAATGCATTCTCCTGGCTCTAACAGACTTTACACTTGACCACTTCCAGCTGTTGACCTGGCAGCAAACCTTTGTTTACCTGGGCATTTCTGGGTGTTCACTGGGACAGGCCCAACCACTGGGCTTCGTCACCACTTCTGGCTCTCCACGTGGCCGGTCCCCTTGATGACATCAGCACTTCCATCCCATCCTGGTCCCCAAGCCCTTGTCCACCAGAGCACTTCCGGCTGTTCACCTGGGCCAGCAAATATCCATGGTCACCTTAGCACTTCGGACTCTCCACCTGTCCCCTCCCCATTGATGATATGAACACTTTAAACTACTTACCGGCCCCAACTCTTGTTCATGTGACTATTTCCCAGTTTCCCAGGCCCTTGTTTGCCTCACCAATGAACCACATTGGCTGGCTACTTAGTTACTACAAAGAGGGGTGACTTCCCAATCTCTAAGTTGGCTTCAGAGCCTAACAACCACAGCCCCAGGTCACCTTGTGCTCACGGATTGCCTCTTCCCTGGTGGGAAGATGGCAAGAAGGGAGCCAGCAGCACTCCTTTAAGACAACCCTGGTTGTCTATGAGGCCGGGATTCCCCATGTTACTCAACATGGGGGCATCTCACCCTGCAGTGACCTGCGACTCTGACAGCCCTGCATATGGGCTTTGAAATCTGGGAAACAGCAGTGTTGAGGACCTGAAAACCCTTTTCAAACTGGGAGAAAAGACCAGACCCCTCCACGGTCACTTAACTTTCATAGCGAACTGAGGGCCAGCTTTTTGCTTAATTCCTGGGGATCAACCTTCAGTGAGGAAAACTACCTACTCACTGCCTTCCAGAGTATGGTCTGTGGGAACCCCTTTCATGTCCCGCATGGTTCAGGGTTCCATTTCAGGGTTCAGGTTCTGGAGAAGGCTGCACACAAATGAAAAGAGACTTGGAAAAGAGTTAATTTGGGAAAAATGGGGGGCCAGGCGGGAGCCCACCTCTATTGGGAGGACTACTGCTAGGCTCTGGCCTTGCTATCCCTTTTATTGAGGCTATGGGATACACCCATTACCCTTAAGCAGCTTTGGGAAACACCCATAGCCCTTAAGCAGGTAATAAGCGGATTATCATATCAGTAAGGATTTACATGATTACAAGATGGGGAAGTTGCCTCAATTACCATTGTCTCAATTAGATAGGGAGTGGTTGGCTCTGACCTTTCAGAGCTTCAAGGTTGACCAGCCTTCCAAGGTTCCTTGTCCACACCTTTCTAATTAGTGAGACAATGATTGGTTTCCGGCAATGGTCCACAGGAAGATGGGGAGTTTCTAACCTCTTGGGATCCTCCAATGAATTCATCAGGCTCTACCAGCATTTACACTTGACCACTTCCAGCTGTTGACCTGGCAGCAAGCCCTGGTGTACCTGAGGATTTCTGGCTCTTCATTGAGAGAAGCGCAACCCATCGGCCTCGTTACCACTTCTGGCTGTCCAGGTGGCCCCTCCCCTTGATCACGTCAGAAGTCTCAGTCGGTCCCGGGCCACAAAATCTTAACCACCTGAACACTTCGGGCTGTCCACGAGGCCCTTACCCCCTGATGATGTCAGCACTTCCTGCAGGTCCCCATGTCCCAAACCCTTACCCACCTTAGCGCTTCGGGCTGACCGCATAGCCCCTCCCCCTTGATGACATCAGCATTTCTGGCCTGTCTGTGGTCCCCAAGCACTTATCCACCAGAGCACTTCCGGATGTTCACCTAGGCCAGACAATATCCTTGGTCACCTAAACACTTCCGAATCTCCACCTGGACCCTCCCCATTGAAGATATGAACACTTTAAACTGGTTGCCAGGTCCCAACCCTTGTTCATGTGACTATTTCCTGCTTTTTCCCAGGCACTTGTTCACTTTACCAATGAGCGAACCTGGATAGCTACTTAGCTCCTAAGAAGAGGGGTGACTTCCCAATATCTGGAAGTTGGCTTAAGGGCCTAACACCCACAGCCCAAAGTCAACTTTTGTTCACATACTGCCTCTTCCCCGGTGGGAGGGTGGCCAGCAGGGAGCAGCCAGCAATCCTTAAAGACAACACCTGGCGACCATGAGGCCAGGGATCCCCCATGCTGCCCAACATAGAGGCGTCTCACCCTAGAGAGAATTGCGACTCTGACAGCCCTGCCTATAAGCTTTGAAATCCAGGAAACAGCAGTGTTGATGCCCTGAAAACCCTTTCCAAACTGGGAGCAAAGAACTGCCCCCTCCATGGTCACTTAAATTTCGTAGCGAACTGAGGCCCAGCTTTTTGCTTAATTCCTGGGGAACTGTCCTTCCGTGAGCACAGATATCTTCTCGCTGCCTTCCAGAATATAAACCACAGGAAGTTCAACAGTTTCCGACCTCTTGGGATCCTCCAATTCATTCTTCTGGCTCTACAAGTTGTTACAATTGACCATTCCCAGCTGTTGACCTGGCAGCAAGCCCTGGTCAAACTGAGGATTTCTGACTGTTCACTGGGACAAGCCCAACCACTCGGCCTCATTACCATTTCTGGCTGTCCACGTCGCCCCGTCCCTTGATGAGGTCAGCAGTCTCCTCTGGTCTTTGGCCCCAAAATCTTAAACACCGGAACACCTAGGGCTGTCCACGTGGCACCTCCCCCTTGATGACGTCAGTGCTTCTGGGAGGTCCCCGGGCCCAAAACCCATAATCACCTGAGCACTTGAGCTTCTACACGTGGCTACTCCCCCATGATGATGTCAGCACTTCCTGCTGGCCAGGTCCCCAAGCCTTTATCCACCAGAGCACTTCCGGCTGTTCACCTGGGCCTGACCATATCCTTGGTCACCTCAGCCCTTCTGACTGTCCACCTGGCACTTCCCTATTGAGGATATGAACACTTAAACTGGTTACCGGGTCCCAACCCTTGTTCATGTGACTATTTCCCGTTGTTCCCCCGGCCATGGTTCACCTCACCAATGAGCCACACTTTCTGGCACTGAGCTAAGAAGAACAACGGTGATTTCCCAATCTCTGGAAGTTGGCTTAAGGGCCTAACACCCACAGCCCCAGGTAACCTCCTGCTCACAGACTGCCTCTTTCCCGGTGGGATGGTGGCCAGCAGTGCGCCCCCAGCACTCCCTTAAGACAACCCTGGTTGTCCATGAGGCCGGAATCCCCCATGCTACTCAAAATGGGGGCATCTCACCCTGCAGTGACCTGCGACTCTGACAGCCCTGCATATGGGCTTTGAAATCTGGGAAACAGCAGTGTTGAGGACTTGAAAACCCTTTTCAAACTGGTAGAAAAGATGAGACCCCTCCACGGTCACTTAAATTCATAGCGACTGAGGGCCAGCTTTTTGCTTAATTCCTGGGGTACTGTCCTTCTGAGAGGAGAGCTACCTTCTCACTGCCTACCAGAGTATGGTCTGCAGGAAGTTAGGCAGTTTACGACCTCTTGGGATCCTCCAATGTATTCTTTTGGATCTACAAGACTTCACACTTGACCACTTCCAGTTGTTGACATGGGAGGCAGCCCTGGTCAACCTTAGGATTTCTGGTTATTCCTGGGACAAGCTGAATTAATCGGCCTCGTCACCACTTCTGGCTGTCCACATGTCCGCACCCCTTGATAACGTCAGCAGTCGCAGCTGATCCTAGGCCCCAAACTCTTAACCACCTGAACACCTTGGGCTGTCCACGTGGCTCCCCCACCCCCTAAGATGACGTCAGCACTTCCAGCCAGTATCTGGCCCCAATCCCATAACAACCTGACCACTTCAGCCTCTCGATGTGGCTCCTCCCCCTTAGTGACAGCACTTCTGGCGTGTCACTGGGCCCCGAAATCCAAACTCCCTGAGCACTTCAGCCTCTACACGTGGCCCCTCCACGGTGAGGACGTTAGCACTTCCTGCCTGTCCCTGATCCTCAGCATTTATTTAGCAGAGCTCTTGTGGCTGTTCACCGGGGCCTGACCATATCCTTGGTCACCTCAGCCCTTCTGACTGTCCACCTGGCACCTCCCTATTGAGGATATGAACACTTAAACTGGTTACCGGGTACTAACCCTTGTTCATGTGACTATTTCCCATTGTTCCCTCGGCCCTGGTTAACCTCACCAATGAGCCACACTGGGTGGCCCTTAGCTCATAAGAACTATGGTGATTTACCAATCTCTGGAAGTTGGCTTAAGAGCCTAACACCCACGGCCCCAGGTAACCTTCTGCTCACAGACTGCCTCTTTCCTGGTGAGACGGTTGCCAGCAGTGCGCCCCCAGCACTCCTTTAAGACAACCCTGGTTGTCCATGAGGCCGGGATCCCCCATGCTACTCAACATGGGAGCATCTCACCCTGCAGTGACCTGCGACTCTGACAGCCCTGCATATGGGCTTTGAAATCTGGGAAACAACAGTGTTGAGGACTTGAAAACCCTTTTCAAACTGGTAGAAAAGACCAGACCCCACCATGGTCACTTAAATTTCATAGCGAACTGAGGGCCAGCTTTTTGCTTAATTCCTGGGGAACTGTCCTTCTGAGAGGAGAGCTACCTTCTCGCTGCCTTCCAGAGTATGGACTACAGGAAGTTCGGCAGTTTCCGACCTCTTGGGATCCTCCAATGTATTCTGGCTCTACAAGACTTCACACTTGACCACTTCCAGTTTTTGACCTGGGAGGCAGACCTGGTCTACCTGAGCATTTCTGGTTGTTCACTGGAACAAGCCCAAACAATCGGCCTCATTACCACTTCTGGCTGTCCACGAATCCCCACCCCTTGATGATGTCAGCATTCTCAGCTGGTCCTAGTCTCCAAAATCTTAACCACCTAAAACCCTCTAGCTGTCTTCGTGCCCCCTCCCCCTTGATGACGTCAGCATTTCTGGCCAGAACCCGGGCCCCAATCCCATAACCACCAGACCACTTCAGCCTCTCGATTTGGCCCCTCACCCTTAGTGACGTCATCACTTCCGGCCTGTCCCAGGGCCCCAAACCCATAACTACCTGAGCACCTCAGCCTCTACTTGTGGCCCCTCCCCCATGAGGACATAAGCACTTCCTGCCTGTCCCTGATGCCCAGCCCTTTATTTACCAGAGCTCTTCCGGCTGTACACCTGGGCCTTACCATATCCTTGGTCACCTCAGCCCTTCTGACTGTCCACCTGGCACCTCTCCATTGCAGATAGAAACACTTTAAAAAGGTTACCGCGTCCCAACTCTTGGTCATGTGACTATTTCCCATTGTTCCCCCGGCCCTGGTTCTCCTCACCAATGAGCCACACTGGATGGCGCTTAGCTCATAAGAACAGGGGTGATTTCCCAAACTCTGGAAGTTGGTTAAGGGCCTAACACCCACAGCCCCAGGTAACCTTCTGCTCAAAGACTGCCTCTTTCCGGTGGGATGGTGGCCAGCAGTGCGCCCCCAGCACTCCTTTAAGACAACCGTGGGTGTCCATGAGGCCGAAATCCCCATGCTCCCCAACATGGGGGCATCTCACCCTGCAGTGACCTGCGACTCTGACAGCCCTGCATATGGCCTTTGAAATCCGGGAAACAGCAGTGTTGAGGCCTTGAAAACCCGTTCGAAACTGGGAAAAAAGACCAGCCCCCTCCAAGGTAACTTAAATTTGGTGGCGAACAGAGGGCCAGCTTTTTGCTTAATTCCTTGGGAACTGTCCTTCTGAGAGGAGAGCTACCTTCTCGCTGCCTTCCAGAGTATTGAGCACAGGACGTTTAGCAGTTTCCGACTTCTTGGGATCCTCCAATGTATTCTCCTGGCTCTACAAGCCTTTACACTTGACCACTTCCAATTGTTGACCTGGGAGTCAGACCTGGTCTACCTGAGGATTTCTGGTTGTTCCTGAGACAAGCTGAATCAATCGGGTTCGTCACTACTTCTGGCTGTCCACATGTCCCCACCCCTTGATGACGTCAGCAGTCTCAGCTGATTCTAGGCCCCAAAATCTTAACCACCTGAATACCTTGGGCTGTCCACATGGCCCCCACTTCTAGATGATGTCAGCACTTCCGGCCTGTACCCGGCTCCAATCCCATAAGCACCTGACCACTTCAGCCTCTTGATGCGGCTCCTCCCCCTTAGTGACATCAGCACTACTGGCGTGTCCCTGGAGTCTAAAAACCATAACCACCTGAGCACTTCAGCCTCTACACGTGGCCCCTCCACGGTGAGGACGTTAGCACTTCCTGCCTGTCCCTGATCCTCAGCATTTATTTACCAGAGCTCTTGCAGGTGTTCACCTGGGCCTGACCATATCCTTGGTCACCTCAGCCCTTCTGACTGTCCACCTGGCACCTCCCTATTGAGGATATGAACACTTAAACTGGTTACCGGGTCTCAACCCTTGTTCATGTGACTATTTCCCGTTGTTCCCCCGGCCTTGGTTCACCTCACCAATGAGCCACACTTCCTGGCCCTGAGCTAAGAAGAACAACGGTGATTTCCCAATCTCTGGAAGTTGGCTTAAGGGCCTAACATCCACAGCCCCAGGTAACCTTCTGCTCACAGCCTGCCTCTTTCCAGGTGGATGGTGGCCAGCAGTGCACCCTCAGCACTCCTTTAAGACAACCCTGGTTGTCTATGAGGCCGGGATTCCCCATGTTACTCAACATGGGGGCATCTCACCCTGCAGTGACCTGCGACTCTGACAGCCCTGCATATGGGCTTTGAAATCTGGGAAACAGCAGTGTTGAGGACCTGAAAACACTTTTCAAACTGGGAGAAAAGACCAGACCCCTCCACGGTCACTTAACTTTCGTAGCGAACTGAGGGCCAGCTTTTTGCTTAATTCCTGGGGAACTATCCTTCTGAGAGGAGAGCTACCTTCTCGCTGCCTTCTAGAGTATGGACTACAGTAAGTTCGGCAGTTTCCAACCTCTTGGGATCCTCCAATGTATTCTCCTGGCTCTACAAGTATTTATACTTGACCACTTCCATTTGTTGACCTGGAAGGCAGCCCTGGTTTACCTGAAGATTTCTGGTTCTTTTCTGGGACAATCCCAACCAATGCACCTCTTTACCACTTCTAGCTGTCCATGTGGCCTCACCCCTTGATGAGGTCAGCAGTCAGAGCTCGTCCTAGGCCCCAAAATCTTAACTACCTGAACACCTCGGGCTCTCCACGTGGCCCCTCCCCCTTGATGACATCAATACTTCCTGCCAGTACCCGGGCTCCAATCCCATAACTACATGAGCACTTCAGCCTCTCAATGTGGCCCCTCTCCCTTGATGACATTAGCACTTCCAGAGGGTCCCAGGGCCCAAACACAAAACCACCTAAGCACTTTTGCTTCTACACGAGGCCCCTCCCCTGTGATAACGTGAGCACTTCCTGCTGGTTCCTGATCCCCAACCCTTTATTCACCAGAGCACTTCCAGCTGTTCACCTGGGCCTGACCATATCCTTGGTCACTTTAGCCCTTCTGACTGTCCACCTGGTACATCCCCATTGATGATATGAACACTTTAAACTGGTTACCGGGTCCCAACCTATGTTCATGTGACTATTTCCTCCTGTACCCCAGACCCTTGTATGCCTCATTAATAAGCCATACTGGCTGCCTTTTAGCTCCTAAGAATACGGGTGATTTCCCAATCTCTGGAGTTGGCTTAAGTGCTTAACACCCAAAGCCCCAGGTAACCTTTTGCTCACAGACTCCCTCTTTCTCGGTGGGATGGTGGCTAACAGTGCACCCCCAGCACTCCTTTAAGACAACCCTGGGTGTCCATGAGGCCGGGATCCCCCATGATCCCCAACACGGGGGCATCTCACCCTGCAGTGATCTGTGACACTGACAGCCCTGCATATGGGCTTTGAAATCCGGGAAACAGCAATGTTGAGGCCCTGAAAACCCTGTACAAACTGGCAGCAACGACCTGCCCACTCCATGGTCACTTAAATTTCGTAGCGAACTGATGGCCATCTTTTTGCTTAATCCCTGGGGAACTGTCCTTCCGTGAGGAGAGCTACATTCTGGCTGCCTTCCAAAGTATGGACCAAAGGACGTTTGGCAGTTTCCGACCTCTTGGGATCCTCGAATGCATTTTCCTATCTCTGCCAGCCTTTACACTTTACCACTTCCAGCTGTTGACCTCGCAGCAAGCCCTGGTCTACTGAGGATTTCTGGCTGTTTACTGGGACTAGCCCAACCACTTGGTCTGGTTACCACTTCGGGCTGTCCACGTGGCCCCTCCCCCTTTGTGACATCAGCACTTCCGGCGCGTCCCCTGCCCCAAACCCATAAACACCTGAGCACTTCAGCCTCTACACGTGGCCCCTCCCCCGTGATGACATCAGCACTTCCTGCCATTCCCTGGTCCCCAAGTGAAGCATCCATCTTATATTAATACTGCTGTTTGAAATTTTAACCCTGCTATTTGGCCTCTGTAAATTCTTACTTGCTAAAACTACTCCCAGTTCAGAGAGGGCATTAAACCTTCCTCTGACAAGGTTATCAGTGCTGGCGCCAGGCCAGGCCTCTGGTTGAGGTCTGAAGGCCCCAGCACATACGGGCTCTGTAAGAACTTTCCAAAGGGGCCAGAAACACCTCATATTTGGGAGACAAAGAAGGTAAAAACATAAATAAGGAAAATTCCTGCATGTTGGGGCCCAGAATTTGAGAGACATTTTCTTCTGGACCCGCACGTAATAAATGTAACTCCATCTCTCTAAGTATTGCTTTGTTCTTCTTCAGTTTTCTGTAACGTTATTGGTTCCCTGAACCGAGGAATAACTGTGCTTGGCCTTTTGGCCTCCGGTGAATGGGCCGGGTTTGGGGCCCGGGGAGCCGGATAGGCCTCCGGGAGGTGCCGCTCTGCTGATTTGGCAGAATTGAACCGGGGGACTCCTGGCTCTCCCAGACCTCAGCCCAGGACCCGGCCAGCATCTGGAGAGAGTGGAACCGACACTTCTGGACCTTTGGACAGAATCTGTAAGGTAGGGGCCCTGTCAGTTCAGCCCAGTCCAAGTGAGTGGAATGGGGAGCTTGATCATCTCCCTGGAAGCCATACTGCTTCCTCAGGCAAATTAATCAGGAGTCAGGAATCAGGTGACTGTTTAAACTCTGGGTAAATATCTGGTAGAAGTCAAAAACTCAGACTAGCTAGTATATAAATGTGGGACTCTGGAGGTGAATGAATTCAGATTAGATTAAGGAATCATGAGTTCACTCTGCTGTTTGTTTGTGTGGGACTAGCCAATTTGCTACCGAGAAGGAGGACTGGATGCAGTCTTAACTCCTCCGGTAGGTCCTCACCAAGACGTTGGTTGAGAATTCTGTTCTGGGGCATGGGTGCCGGGAGTGCCCCCATGCCCATCTGGGGAGTTGGGCATTGTTTTGTTTATCTGCTCAGTTCCAGTTTGGGCTAGTCTACTGAGAGAGTGTGAGTATGGATGTTTGTCTGTCTTGGCATAATTATCTGCTCATTAACTGGTCTGTGTGAAGCAAAAGCTACTTTGATTTATTCTGCATTTCTGTTGATTCATCTGGCTAAAATATTTTTATTTATTAAAGGCTGAACCTGTAATGGTCTACAAACGTCTTAAGCAGCACTGCTGAGTTATTTTTCTCAGAGATGTTTGCTCTCTATCACAGTGGGAGGGAATCACCCCACTTAGCTAATAAAAATTTCTCTCTAATTTTGTATGAGTAAGGGTTTCAGATTGCTCTGATTTGTGAAATTGCTGTATTAAATTGAAATTTTAAAGTCCTAGGGTTAATTTAAAGGTATAAATTTATGACATTTCAAAGAACAAAGAACTTTCATTTATGGCTTTCTTATCTCTTTTGGTGATCGGAGACTTCCAGGAATAGGGCTTACAGCTCAGCAGGGCAGAGAGATTTACAGGCCCTGTCCCTGCCTGTGACATCATAATCCAATGTGAGCCACCTGTGGTGGAACTAAGGCTGAAGTTATTATTAGCTATCTATGGACCCCAGATTCTAATAGCATCTGTAACTGGATTAAAGATCTTTTCTTTCAGGAGGCCTTCCAGGCTTTCAGTTCACAAGAAATCTCCCTACACACCCTTATCTTCCTCCTCCCTATCTTTCCAGGCTGACTAAGAGTCATTTTTCTCCACAGGTCGGACCTCAGCCTTCGAAAGGGAGGACTACTACAGCGGTAGTCTGTAGATTTCTCTGAAACCCCCACTGTTTCTATTTCTCCCCTCTGTAGGAATTGTCTTCCTCTGACTCACAATTGGGAAGAGAGACAAGCAACTGGACAGGGGGATGGGACGGAGGAGGGAGGGTTGTCGGCAGTTAATTACGAAGCAGGGAGAGATAGGATTTTGTTGATTTTACTGGCTGCAGACCGTTCTGCTGGCGTAGGGGTATGGTCCAGGTGTCTAATCAAAACTTCACTAGATTCAAGGTCTCAAGTTTTCTGCAAGCATAATTAATCTAGCTGCCCTGGTGATTTAAAACTGGTTGCTAGGCAGACTCATCCCCCAAGAGCCAGATGAAAGAAGGGGGTGAGGGGGGCTGGATGCCTGAGCTGCCCGCAGTGGCCCTGGAAGAAGCCTCAGGAGCAAGAAAAGCGGGGGACAGCAGACATTTACCTGACACTAGAGCTACCCCGCTGCTGCCCAGTGAGTAATGAACATTTTACAACAAGCAATACAAGACTTAGGCCTTTGGCTTGCTGGCTGCAGCGGTTAAACCAGAAGCCAGTGACTGCTACTAGCCTTCCTGCAGCCCCAGGAATAGAGCAGCAGGCCTGCGATCTGTAAAAGCAGCAGATAGATCTAGTGAAAGCTCCCTGTTTGCAAATGTACTGAAAGGGTTCAGTACCTGTTGCTGCTGGAAGAGGAGGGGCTGAGAGCCCTTTTCAGTGCACTTCTTTGGGAGAGGCCTGGTCCCTGCTCTGCCACAAAGGGGACTGGCAGGAAGACAAGGGGTCTAATACCCAAGCCACTGCCACAGAAGCGTTTTGCAATATGCAAAGCTATTTCTAAGTGCAACTCTGGCTGGTTTGGACTGGCAGCTTAAAGTCAAAGAGCAAAGGAAAGGCATTCTCCCTGGACCGGGGAGCCTTCAGGACTTTGAGATTCTCCAAGAGAGGAGTCTGACTGAGCGATGGCAGAGACCCTGTTGGGTTAGAAGGACCTAAGGCCACATGTTAAAATTATAAATTACGGCTTTCTAGGCAGATGTCCAAGCCCAGATATGTAGGGGTTAAGCTGCCTGTTTACAGCAAAACAACTTTCTCCTGTGCCGGAATAAAATTTCGGGAAATTAGACAGGCTGTGTTTGTGGCTAGAAAGGAGAACTGGCCACCATGCACAGCCCTGACAGTGACCTGCAGAAAGCTGTATAATAGATTTAGATGATAACTGCGACTTCATGGACATGACTCCAGAAAGACGAGGACAATTTTGCTTTGTGTAGGAAGGTCAAGAATAGACCTTAGTCACCTCCATAAGATATTTGTATAGCCCTACCATATGTCATATATAGTAGCAGAAGATTTGGCTACCTAAGGTGGCCACAGTGCCAATGTTACTGTCTTGCAGGCCTCTGTGACCATGCCCACGTCAGGGGTGGCACAAACCTCTACTTTAGGAAACTGGGGAAGGCCTGTTTGGAACAGAGGGAAGTAGTGAGTACCAGCCCTTTGTTACAGGAATTATAGACCCCATGAGGTTCTGTGACATATGAGACCCTGTAAAGCAATAAAGCTCCCTTAGTCCTTTCTCAGAGGGTATGTCACCCCTCCCAGAGACCATATGAAATTTTAAGGACAAGTTAAGTAGGGGGAACCCTACTATAAGGATAGCTATAATTGTCTACTTGAATATAGACACATTTTGAATTTCTCCTTGTCATTTGAAGACAGTTATATTGCTCTGAAGAATCCATAGAAAGGACTGACAAGGAAAATCAGAAGATCTTAAAGCAGGTCAGTATATTTTTCTCCTTATATAATTCCTCTGAAATTTGGCAATGCTTAATAAATTATGGCAATACATTTCTCTGCATAAATTCAATAAGACCGGTTTCTAATAGTGGTTTTATTGACTGGAAACTTTGACTGGAGTGTCATGTTTTAAAGAGCCCTGTCTGAACTCTGAAGACTTGAAGCCAATAAGAGTGCCAAGGAAAGCCTGCTATCCTGCTTGGGTGCCCTGAAAATGGCTGGCGCTGGAGCATCAGGCCCATGCCCTACCACCATTGGTGGTTGGTCAGAGTAGAAGGGGAGCAATAAGGACGACTCTGCGTCCCTGCGGAACCCCACACACTCTAGGCTGTGACTAGTAGGAGGGCTACTGAAATGGGCCTTAAAACCTAGGGTGTGGGCCCAGGTGGAGTCGCTGCAGTTGAGGGATTCACCTAACTCAGCAGATACTACAGGCAGGCCAGATGGCAGCTGGATGGCTTGGCTTCCTGGCCCTACGGGGCACAATAAGATTCATTCATGAAATTTTGGCAAAGGTAGTCAGTTACCATTCTTTTTTTTTTTATTATTCTTTTTTTTAAATTAAGGTATTATATGTGTACATATCTTACCATTGCCGCCCCCCAACCCCACTCCCATACATGCCCTCACCCCCAATGTTTTGCATCCATTGGTTACTCTTATATGCATGCATATAAGTCCTTCAGTTGATCTCTTATTTCCCCCACCTCTCCCTAAACTTCCTGCTGTAATTTGACAGTCTGTTTGATGCTTTACTGCCTCTGTATCTATCTTTTGCTCATCAGTTTATAATGTTTTTATTATCCACAAATGAGTGAGATCATGTGGTATTTTTCTTTCATTGACTGGCTTATTTCACTTAGCATAATGTTCTCTAATATTATCCAGGTGCCTACAAATGGTAGTAATTCCTTCTTTTTTATGGCAGCATAGTATTCCATTGTGTAGATGTACCATAATTTTCTAATCCAGTCATCTGCTGACGGGCACCTAGGCTGTTTCCAAATCTTAGCTATTTTAAATTGTGCTGCTATGAACATAGGGGTGCATATATCCTTTCTGATTGGTGTTTCTAGTTTCTTAGGATATATTCCTAGTTGGGGGATTACTGGGTCAAATGGGAGTTCCATTTTCAGTTTTTTGAGGAAACTCCATACTGTTCTCCACAGTGGCTGCACCAGTCTGCATTCCCACCAGCAGTGCACGAGGGTTCCTTTTCCTCCGCATCCTCGCCAACACTTGTCGTTTGTTAATTTGTTGATGATAGCCATTCTGACAGGTGTGAGATGGTATCGCATTGTGTTTTGAATTTCATCTCTCGGATAATTAGTGACTTTGAGCATGTTTTCATGTGTCTCTTGGCCTTCCTTCTGTCTTCTTTCAAAAAGATTCTATTTAGGTCCGTTGCCCATTTTTTTTATTGGATCATTTATCTTCCTTTTATTAAGTTGTATATGCTGCCTGTAGATGTTGGAGATTAAACCTTTTTCAGTGATAACATTTGCAAATATGTTCTCCCATACAGTGGGGTTTCTTGTTGTTTTGTTGATGGTTTATTTTGCTGTGAAAAAGCTTTTTATTTTGATGTAGTCCCATTTGTTTATTTTCTCTTTGGCTTCCATTGCCCTAGGGGCAGTATCAGTGAAGAAGTTCCTTCAGCATATGTCTGAGATTTTGCTGCCTGTGGATTCCTCTAGTATTTTTATGGGTTCCCATCTTATGTTTAAGTCCTGTATCCATTTTGAGTTTATTTTTGTGTATGGTGTAAGTTGGTGATCTAGTTTCATTTTTTTGCATGAATCTGTCCAATTTTCCCAACACCATTTATTGAAGAGACTGTCTTGACTCCATTGTATGCTCATGCCTCCTTTGTCAAATATTAATTGTGCATATTGGTTTGGGTCGATATCTGGATTCTCTATTCTATTCCATTGATCTATATGTCTGTTCTTGTGCCAGTACCAGGCTGTTTTGAGGACAGTGGCTTTGTAATACAGCTTGAAATCTGGTATTGAGATCCCTCCTACTTTATTCTTCTTTCTCAGGATTGCTGTGGCTATTCGGGGTCTTTTTTTATTCCAGATGAATTTTTGGAGAGTTCTTTCTGGGTCTGTGAAATATGCCGTTGGTATTTTAATGGGGAGTGCATTGAATCTATAGATTGCTTTGGGTAGTAAGGACATTTTAATGATGTTGATTCTACCAATCCATGAACATGGTATGTTCTTCCATCTGTTTACATCTTCCTCTATCGCTTTTTTCAGTGTCCTGTAGTTTTCCACGTATAGGTGTTTTACCTCCTTGGTTAGGTTTATTCCTAACTATCTTAATTTTTTTGGTGCGATGGAAAATGGGATTGCTTTTTTAGTCTCTCTTTCTATAAGTTCACTGTTGGTGTATAGAAATGCCATAGATTTCTTGGCGTTAATTTTGTATCCTGCTACATTGCCGAATTCATTTCTTAAGTCTGTTAGTTTTTTGATGGAGTCTTTTGGGTTTTTTATGTACAATATCATGTCATCTGCAAATAAGGACAGCTTTACTTCTTCTTTTCCAATTTGGATGCCTTTTATTTCTTCTTCTTGTCTAATTGCAATGGCTAATACTTCCAGTACTATGTCAAACAGGAGTGGTGAGAGTGGGCATCCCTGTCTTGTTTCTGTTCTTAGGGGAAATGGTTTTAGTTTTTGCCCATTGAGTATGATGTTAGCTGTGGGTTTATCATATATAGCTTTTATTATGTTGAGGTATGATCCTTCTATTCCCACCTTGTTGAGAGTTTTTATCAAGAAAGGGTGTTGGATTTTGTCAAATGCTTTTTCTGCATCAATTGATATGACTATGTGATTTTTATCTCTCAATTTGTTTATGTGATGTATCACGTTTATTGATTTGCGGATATTGTACCATCCTTGCATTCCTGGGATAAACCCTACCTGGTCATGGTGTGTGATCTTTCTGATGTACTGCTCGATCCGATTTGCTAGAATTTTGTTTAGGATTTTTGCATCTACATTCACGAGGGATATTGGCCTGTAATTCTCCTTCATTGTGTTGTCTTTATCTGGTTTTGGTATTAGGGTGATGCTGGCTTCATAGAAGGACCTTGGAAGTGTTCCTTCCTCTTAAATTTTTTGGAATAGTCTGAGGAGGATAGGTTTTAGTTCTTCTTTGAATGTTTGGTAAAACTCTCCTGTGAAGCCGTCTGGCCCCGGGCTTTTGTTTGCTGGAAGCTCTTTGATGACTGCTTCAATTTCTTCCATAGTTACTGGCATGTTGAGCTGTTTAGATTCTTCCTGATTGAGTTTTGGAAGGTTATGTTTTTCTAGGAATATTTCCATTTCCTCCAGGTTGTCCAGTTTGTTGGAATAGAGTTGTTCGTAGTATTTTTTTAACAATCCTTGGTATTTCGGCGGGATCTGTTGTTATTTCACCTCTCTCATTTCTGATTTTGTTTATTTGGGTCCTCTCTCTTTGCTTCTTGGTGAGCCTGGCTAGAGGTTCATCAATCTGGTTTATCCTTTCAAAGAACCAGCTCTTGGTTTTGTTGATCTTTTGTATTGTTCTTGGGTCTCTATGTCATTTATCTCTGCTCTGATCTTTATTATTTCCTTCCTTCTGCTTACACTGGGCTTTTCTTGTTGCTCTTTTTCTAACTCTTTGAGTTGTTGAGTTAGGTAATTTATTACCATTGTTTCTTGTTTTTTGTAGTAGGCTTGTAGAGCTATGAACTTCCCTCTCAAGACTGCTTCTGCTGTGTCCCATAGATTTTGGATTGTAGTGTTTTCATTGTCATTTGTTGCCATGATGTTTTTTATTTCTTCTTTGATCTCTCTGGTAACCCAGTCATGGTTTAATAGCATGCTGTTTATTCTCCATGTGTTTGATTTCTTTGGGTTGTTTTTATTGCAGTTTATTTCCAGTTTTATGCCACTGTGGTCTGAGAAGATGCTTGATATGATTTCCATCTTCTTGAATTTGAAGAGACTTTGCCTATGTCCCAACATATGGTCTATCTTTGAAAATGACCCATGTGCACTTGAGAAGAATGTATATTCTGTGGCTTTGGGGTGAAATGTTCTGAAGATGTCAATTAATTCCATCTGGTCTAGTGAGTCATTTAGGATTGATGTTTCTTTGCTGATGTTTTGTTTAGAGGATTTGTACAATGGTGATAGTGGGGTATTAAATTCTCCTACTATGATTGTATTGCTGTCAATCTCTCCCTTGATATCCTCCAGGATTTTTTTTATGTATTTGGGTGCTCCTGCATTGGGTGCATATATGATTACCAGAGTTATTTCTTCTTGTTGGATTGCTCCCTTTAGTATTATGAAGTGGCCTTTCTTATCTCTTGTTATGTCCTTCACTTTGAGATCTAATTTGTCAGATATAAGTATTGCTACCCCAGCTTTTTTTTCAGTTCCATTTGCCTGGAAAACCTTTTTCCATCCCTTCACCCTCAGTCGGTGTGCATCTTTTCTTCTGAGGTGGGTTTCTTGTAGACAGCAGATATATGGGTCATGTTTTCTTATCCAATCCGTTACCCTATGTCTTTTGATTGGGGCATTTAATCCATTTACATTTAAAGTTATTATTGATAGGTACTTATTTATCGCCATTCCTATTCTTTACCCCTGTGGTCCTTTTTCGCTTCCTCTTTCTTTCTTTTTTTTTTTTTTTTTTTTTTTTTTTTTACAGCAGACCCTTTAGCATTTCTTGCATTGCTGGTTTGGTGGTAATAAACTCCCTTACTCCTTTTTTGTCTGTGAAGCTCCTGATTTCACCCTCCCTTTTGATTGATAGCCTTGCTGGGTACAGTATTCTTGGATTCAGACCCTTCCTTTGCATGACTTTGTATATTTCATTCCATTCCCTTCTGGCCTGATGAGTTTCTGTTGAGAAATCAGTTGCCCGTCTGATGGGGGTTCGTTTGTATGTAACTTTCTGTCTCTCTCTGGCCGCTTTTAAGATTCTTACTTTGTCGTTGGTGTTTGCCCATTTAATTATAATGTGCCTTGGCGTCGGTCTTTTGGGGTTCATTTTGCTTGGGACTCGGTCTTTTGGGGTTCACTTTGCTTGGATTTGTGTGGGGTTTTTCTTCCCTATATCAGAGAAATTTTCTGTCATTATTTCTTCAAACAGGTTTTCTATTCCTTGCTCAGCTTCCTTTCCTTCTGGAACCCCTATTATGCGGATGTTGTTTTGTTTCGTGTTGTCCCAAAGTTCCCTTAGGCTCTCCTCCTGCCTTTTAATTTTTTTTTCTAGAAGTTGCTCTACTTGGGTATTTTTTCCCATCTTGTCTTCTAGCTCACTGATGCAGTCCTCTGCTTCTTCTAGTCTACTCTTGATTCTTTCTATTGAGTTCTTTACAACAGTGATGTCTTTTTTCATTTCTTCTTGGTTCTTCTTCATTTCCTCTTGGTTCTTGCTCATATTGTCGAATTTGTCTTCCATTCTTTTCAGCCACCTAATGACCATTTCTCTGAATTCTTTTTCTGGAAGGTTGCTTGCCTCCATTTCGTTTACTTCCTTTTCTGGTGATGCCTGCTTTTCTTTCATATGCGGGCTGTTTCTTTGTCTCCCCATGGTCTCTCTTCTCTGGGTGTCTGTTTATGTAGTTCTCTCTCTCCTGCGATGATTTAAAGGCACAAAATACAGCACTACCTGGTACAACACACAAGGCACTGAACAGAAATGTATTCACGATATTAATAACCTCCAATAAAGGTGACCACCAGAGAAAGGCAAATTAAGGGATAGGAGAGAAAGAAGAAGAGGAAAAAGAAAGAAAGGAAAAAAAAGGAGTGTCTAAATGAAATTGGGAAAAGGGAAAGAAAAAAAAAGTAAGAGAGACAAGAAAGAGACTAAGAGAGAAAGGGGAACAGACTATATATATTGGGGATAAAACTCCAATGGAACAATCACTAATCCCAGCAATGCCAGCAACAAGTACCTGGGGATTAATACAAACTACAACACCAACTAATATTGAGTGAGGCAAGAGAAAACAGAAGCACAAAACAAACAAAAAAATAAACAAAAGAAGAATAAGCAAAACAATCTCACAAAAAAGCATAAAAATTCGATATAATCTACATTCAAGCGAACAACAACAAAAGGACAGAGAGAAAAACAATTTTTTGGATAGTTAAGACAGCGAAGAGAGAGGTGTGTATGGACTTGGAGCAGGGGATTGGAGATTAGATATGTAAGTAGGGTGAAATATTAACAAGGGGTAAACAGAAAGAATAGGGAAAATTTAAAGCAGGAATGGGGTAAGATATACAGGACACCGAAAAGGGGAACGTTAGGAAGAGAGTGATGGCATAAAGGTAGAGTTGAGATAGAGTAAAACGATGGTAAAGGAAAGATAAAAATAGAATGTAGAACACTAATCCCAAAATAAAATGAAGAGAAAATAAAATGACACTTAATAAAAAAAAGAAAAATATAAAATAGCAGTAGTAATAATACGGATTGAAAATAAAAATGTAATAATTAAAAAGGTAAAATCAAGTGAGGAAAAAAGAAAAAAATTAATTTATTGAGTAAAAGATGCAAAAAATGACAATAAAAAAATAAAAAAATAAAAAATAAATAAAATATGGAGTAGTGAAGGTCATTCACTTCCTCCATTGTTCTGTTTGGCACGCCTGTTTCTCAGTCCAGACAGTATTCCAGTTCCCTGCATTCCACTGCTCTTCAGTGTTGTAAGCCAGTCCTGATTTTAAGCAGACGGTGTGTCTTAATTTCTCGTATTCCTTTATTTGTATTACACAAGAGTCAATTTGTGATTCAGCCCCTGGGTGCCAGTGTTTCTGGAATGACTTCCGGGTCTATTTATGGCCTCTCTAGGCAGTGTTAGAGCCTTCTTTCCCTGTGGCACTCACTACCGGTTTGTGGGAGTAGGCTACCTCAGAGCTGGCTCTCCGATGGTCACTCCCCGCTCCGATCCCCAGGTTCCAGAAAAACAACTTTCCCCTGCAGTCTCCCAGGGTGCTCCCAACTGGGTGAACCTATGTATTGGGCTTAGTAATGAGAAGCAAGAATTTCAAGAGGAAAAAGCCCAAGTGTGCGAACTCGGGGGCTGCGCGTAAGTTTAAGCAGCTGGCACACCCCTGAAATTCTTAGGGTGTCCCTGCACGTCTGATCAAAATGGGTTGCTTTTTAGAGAGCCCTTCTGTTACCAGCTCTGAGGACCCCCTTCCACATTCACAGATCACGCCAGCCCCAGCAGCCACGGATTTTTCTAGGCACAGACTTCCCTGGTCCTCCAGCTCCCGCAAAACACGCGTTCCTCTCTCCCGCCGGGACCAGAGACCTCACCTTAACCCAGGCGAAACCTGACCTTTCCTTGGTGGAGTGTAGAGCTCCTCTGAACCCGTGTGTTTGCGCCAATTGGGGAGCGTTGTTCTGGGGCTCGCAGTTGTTCCGTGGGTGCCGCAGTTGTGGATTCTCAGGCTTCCGATAAGCTCCACTTTTTGGTTCAAGATGGCACAGACTCCACGTCCAAGCCCGCAGCTCCGGGAGGGGACCCAGCCGCAGTGGGGGCTGCCTAGTCGGTGGATCCCCATCTAGCAGTCCCCCACCTTCTTCTGGAGTTCAGCTGTCCCCCAACTTGCCAACAAACACTCCTCGTGCAACCCTCAGCTGTTCTTTCTTTCTGCTCCGGGACAAGGCTCATCACACGTCTGTCTATTCTGCTGCCATTTTTTCAAGCGTCAGTTACCATTCTTGTTGTGTTTATGCAAACAATCAGGCCAAATTAAATACAATAGGTAAATTAGTCTTTATCTGGCTCTTTTGATAAACATAGAGGTAATTTTGAGGAGAAAAATTCTATTTCAATAGAGGTCATTAAAACTGAAATGTTTTCTTTCCCTTCCCTGGATCATTTGTTACAGTTTGTCTCTGCCAGGTCACAAATCCACCTCCTTCTGGACCCAGTCCTCATCGTCCTTGTGACAGACACGAAGGAACTCTTGGTTCTGAGAGAAAACTCTATCCCTCCTCAGCACGAAACTGCTACAGAAGAAATTCAACGTCCATTTTCCTTAAAAGAATTCAGAGCCAGGATCCTTGAGGTAATATTTAGGCAGTTAGACAGACATGAGCAGAGCAAGGACGATGGGCCAAATAGCGCTACAGGATGTAACTAAATCTTTCCACCTCTACATATGTGAGACAAGGGGCATAGGCAAAGAGGTACTCACCAAAGTCTCAGCCCCTAGAAAAGGCTGGTAGCCTATTTGTCCAAAAGACTTGACCCCTTTGCATTTGGGTGACTTTGCAAAGTTAGTTACTTGCCTCTGGGCGGTAGCAGCCACAGCTATGCTTATTAAAAAAGCAAGTAAGTTAACCCTAGGGCAGTAACTAATCCTAACTGCCCCACATGAGGTCAAGGTTTTACTCCAGAACACACTAGAGCAATGGATGTCAAACACTTGAGTCACCCAGTTTCAGGCTCTCTGATAGACAAAAGAAAAATCAGTAACAATGTATACTGATAGCAGGTACGCATTTACAACAAGGTAAGGGTTCTCCACAGAAGCAAGAGGGAACTGGGCCACAGATGAAGCTGCCTGGGAGGCTGCCCTAAAACCAGTGGGGCCTCTACAGATTCTAGTGACTCTTCCAGATCCTGACCTACCCAATCTAGAAAAAGCTGAAATCCATAACCAGTCTTTATTCAAGTTCTTACAGGCTTTACAGTCTACCCAGGAAGCAATCTGGAAGCACATCTGAGACCCCTTGCCTGTACCAACTTCTGATCTGGTTCATCCTTTCCACCCTGGTGACTCTGTTTGGGTAAAGAAATTTGCCACCCAAGGACTGACTCCTACCTGCAAAGGACCACCACCACTGCAGTCAAGGTCAACGGAATCCCAACATGGCTTCATCACACCCAGCTTAAGACAGCCCAGGAAAAATTGAAAGTCCAGGACTCTTGGGACTCTCTAAAGATTACTCATGGCCCTCATTCAGGGCCCTTATCTTATAAGCAGGCCCACTAACTTTATTAGGCAGAAAAGTAAGATTATAGTCCTCAGGGGTAAATATAACTACAATGACTAAGAGTCAATGATTTGACTCAGGGTACATAAAACCAGTGGGGAATGAAGCATCCACCTTATATAAATACTGCTGTTTGAAATTTTAACACTGCTATTTGGCTTCTGTAACTTCTTGCTTGCTAAGACTACTCCCACTTCAAGAGGCCATTAAACCTTGCCCAGACAAGGTTATTAGTGCTGGTGCCAGGCCAAGCCTGTGGTTGAGGTTTCAAGGCCCCAGCACACACGGGCTCTGTAAGAACTTGCAAAAGGGGCCAGAAACACCCCATATTTGGCAGACAAAGAAGGTAAAAACATATAATAGGGAAAATTCTTGCATGTTGGGGCCCAGAATTTGAGAGACATTTTCCTCTGGACCCGCGCGTAATAAATGTAACTCCATCTCTCTAAGTATTGCTTTGTTCTTCTTCAATTTTCTGTAACACAAGCACTTGTCCACCAGAGCACTTCCGGTTGTTCACCTGGGCCAGCACATATCCTTGGTTACCTCAGCACTTCAGGCTCTCTACCTGGCCCCTCCCCATTGATGATATGAACACTTTAATCTGTTCATCTGGCCCCAACCCTAGTTCACGTGACTATTTCTGGCTGTACCCTAGGCCCTTGTTCGCCTGACCAATGAGCCACAATTGCAGGCTAAGATAAGGGGTGACTTTGCAATCTCTGGAGGTTGCCTTAATGGCCTAACACCCAGAGCCCCAGGTCACCTTATGCTCACAGATTGCCTAATCTCTGGTGGAGAGGGTGGTAAGCAGGGGACCGCCAGCATTACTTTAAGACAATCATGGGTGTACATGAGCATAGGGACACCCCATGCTCCCCATGATAGGAACTTCTCATTCTGGACTAACCTGCGATGCAGACAGCCCTGTCTCTGGACTTAGAAATCTGGGAAAAAGCAGTGTTGAGGCCCAGAAAACCCTTTCCATACTGGGAGCAAACTCCTGACACTCCAGGATAACTTACAGTTCCTGGAGCCCCGAGGGCCAGCTTTTTGCTTAATTCATGGGGAACGCCCTTCCCTGAGGATAGGTGCCTTCTCTGTGCCTTTCAGAGTATGGAACTCAGAAATTTGGGGAGTTTCCAACCTCTTGGGATCCTCCAATGCATTCACCTGGCTCTAGCAGCCTTTACACTAGACAACTTCGAACTGTTGACCAGGCAGGAAGCCCTGGTCTACCTGAGGATTTCTGGCTATTCACTGGGACAAGCCTAACCACTGGGCCTTGTTACCACTTCTGGCTGTCCACGTGGCCCCTCCCCTTGATGACATCAGCAGTCTCAGGTGGTCCCCGGTCCCCAAACCCTTACCCACATGAGCACTTCAGCCTCTCCACGTGGCCCCTCCCCCTTGATGACCTCAGCATTTTCGGCCGGTCCCCAGTCCCCAAGCCCTTGTCTTCTAGAGTACTTCCCACGGTTCACCTGGGCCAGACCGCATCCTTAGTCACCTCAGCAATTCCGACTCTCCACCTGACCCCTCTCCACTGATGATATGAACACTTTAAACTGGTTACCGGGCCCCAACCCTTGTTCATGTGACTATTTCCCGCTGTTCCCCAAGCCCTTGTTCACCTCACCAATGAGCCACACTGGCTGGCTACTTATCTCCTAAGAAGAGGGGTGACTTCCCAATCTCTGGAAGTTGGCTTAAGGGCCTAACACCCACAGCCCCAGGTCACCTTCTGATCACAGACTACCTCTTCCCTGGTGGGAGGGTGGCAAGAAGGGAGCCGCCAGCACTCCTTTAAGACAACTCTGGGTGTCCATGAGGCCAGGGATGCCCCATGCTCCGCAACATGGGGGCATCTCACCCTGGAGTGACCTGCAACTATGACAGCCCTGCCTTTGGGCTTTGAAATCTGGGAAACAGCAGTGTTGAGGCCCTGAAAATCCTTTCCAAACTGGGAGCAAAGACCTGCCCCCTCCATGGTCACTTAAATTTCGTAGCGAACTGAGGGCCAAGTTTTTGTTTACTTCCTGGGGAACATCCTTCATGAGGATAAGTACCTTCTCGCTGCCTTCCAGAGTATGGACCACAGGGAGTTGGGGAGTATCTGATCTCTTGGGATCCTCCAATGCATTCACCTGGCTCTACCAGCCTTTACACTTGACCACTTCCAACTGTTGACTTGGCAGCAAGCCCTTGTCTACCTGAGGATTTCTTGCTGTTCACTAGGAGAAGACCAACCACTCAGCCTCCTTACCACTTCTGGCTGTCCACGTGGCCCCTGCGCTTGATGACATCAGCAGCCTCAGCCTATCCCAGGGCCCCGAACCCATAACCACCTGAGTACTTCAGCCCCTACACGTGGCCCCTCCCTCTTGATGATGTCAGCACTACCTGCCAGTCCCCATGCCCCAAACCCTTAACCACCTTAGCACTTAAGGCTGTCCAGGTGGCTTCTCCGCTGTGATGATGTCAGTACTTCCGGCCGGTCCCCAGTTCCAAGTCCTTATCTACCAGAGCACTTCTGGCTATACTCCTGGGCCAGACCATATCCTTGGTCACCTCAGCACTTCCGACTCTCCACCTGGCCCCTCCCCATTGATGATATGAACACTTTCAATTGGTTAACAGCCCTGACCCTTGTTCATGTGACTATTTCCCGCTGTTCCCCAGGCCTTTATTCATCTCACCAATGAGCCACTTGGCTGGCTACTTAGCTCCTAAGAAGAGGGGTGACTTCCCTATCTCTGCAATTTGGCTTAAGGGCCTAACACCCAGAACCCCAGGTCAGCTTATGCTCACAGACTGCCTAATCTCCAGTGGAGAGGGTGGCAAGCATGGGGCCGCCAGCACTCCTTTAAGACAATCATGGGCATACATGACCATAGCGATGCCCCGTGCTCCCCGTGATAGAAACATCTCATTCTGGACTAACCTGCGATGCAGACAGCCCTGTCTCTGGACTTTGAAATCCGGAAAAAAGCAGTGTTGAGGCCCTGAAAAGCCTTTCAATACTGGGAGCAAAGTCATGACACTCCAGGGTCACTTATAGTTCCCGGCGCTCTGAAAGGTAGCTTTTTGCTTAATTCATGGGGAACGCCCTTCCCTGAGGGTAGGTGCCTTCTCTGTGCCTTTCAGAGTATGGAACTCAGAAATTTGGGGAGTTTCTGAGCTCTTGGGATGCTCCAATGCCTTCACCTGGCTTTACGAAACTTTACACTTGACCATTTCCAGCAGTTGACCTGGCAGCAAGCCGTGGTCTACCTGAGGATTTCTGCCTGTTCACTGGGACAAGCTCAACCACTGGGCCTCGTTACCACTTCTGGCTGTCCACGTGACCACTCCCCTTAATGACGTCAGCAGTCTCAACATGTTCCAGGCTTCAAACCCATAGCCACCTGATCACGTCATCCTCCCCAAGTGGCCCCTAACTCTTGATGACGTCAGCACTCTTTGCTGGTCCCCGTGCCCAAACCCTTCACCACCTTAGCACTTCAGCTTGTACACATGGCCCCTCCCCTGTGATGATGTCAGCAATTCCGGCCGGTCCCCAGTCCCCAAGTCCTTATCCACTAGAGCACTCCCTGCAATACACCTGGGCCAGACCATATCCTTGGTCGCCTCAGCACATCTGACTCTCCACCTGGCCCCTCCCCATTCATGATATGAACACTTTAAACTGGTTACCGGGTCCCAACCCTTATTCATGTGACTACTTCCCGCTGTTCCCCAGGCCTTTATTCACCTCACCAATGAGACACACTGGCTGGCTACTTAGCTTCTAAGAAGTGACGTGACTTCCCTATCTCTGGAAGTTGGCTTAAGGGCCTAACACCCACAGCCCCAGGTCGACTTCTGCTCACAGACTGCCTCTTCTCTGGTGGGATGGTGGCCAGCAGGGAGCCGCCAGCACTCCTTTGACACAACACTTGGCGTCCATGAGGCCAGGGATCCCCAATGCTGCCCAACATGGAAGCATCTCACCCTGGAGAAACCTGAGACTCTGACAGCCCTGCCTATGGGCTTTGAAATCTAGGAAACAGCAGTGTTGAGGCCCTGAAAACCCTTTTCAAACTGGGAGAAAAGAACAGCCCCCTCCAGGGTCACTTAAATTTCGTGGCGAACTGAGGGCCAGCTTTTTGCTTAAATCCAGGGGAACTGTCTTTCCGTGAGGAGAGCTACCTTCTCGCTGCCTTCCAGAGTATGGACCACAACATGTTCGGCAATTTCCGACCTCTTGAGATCCTGCAATGTATTCTCCTGGCAATACAAGCCTTTACACTTGACCACTTTCAATTGTTGACCTGGGAGGCAGACCTGGTCTACCTGAGGATTTCTGGTTGTTCCTGGGACAAGCTGAATTAATCGGCCTCATTACCACTTCTGTCTGTCCACATGTCGCCACCCCTTGATGACGTCAGCAGTCTCAGCTGCTCCTAGGCCCCAAAATCTTAACCACCTGAACACCTGGGACTGTCCACGTAGGCCCCACCCTTGATGACGTCAGCACTTCTGTCCAGTAACCTGGCCCCAATCCCATAACCACCTGACCACCTCAGACTCTTGAAGTGGCCCCTCCCTCTTAGTAAAGTCAGCACTTCCTGTGTGTCCCCAGGCCCCAAAACCATAACCACCTGAGCACTTAAGCATCTAAACATGGCCCCTCCCTGGTGAGGACGTCAGCACTTCCTGCCTGTCCCTGATCCCCAGCCATTCATTTATGAGAGTACTTCTGGCTGTTCACATTGGTCTGACCATATCCTTGGTCACCTCAGCCCTTCTGACTGTCCATCTGGCACCTCTCCATTGAGGATATGAACACTTCCAACGGGTTACCGGGTCCAAATCCTTGTTCATGTAACTATTTCCCGTTGTTCCCTCAGCCCTGGTTCACCTGACCAATGAGCCACACTTGGAGGCGCGTAACTCATAAGAATTATGGTGATTTCCCAATCTCTGAAATTTGGCTTAAGGTCTTAACAAGCACAGCCCCAGGTAACCTTCTGCGTACAGACTGCCTCTTTCCCGGTGGGATGGTGGCCAGCAGTAAGCCCCCAGCACTCCTTTAGACAACCTTGTGTGTCCATGAGGCCGGGATCATCCATGCTCACCAACATACGGGCATCTCACCCTGCAGTGACCTGCGACTCTCACAGCCCTGCATATGGGGTATGAAATCCGGAAAACAGCAGTGTTGAGGCCCTGAAAACCCTTTCCAAACTGGGAGAATAAACCAGCCCCCTCCACGGTCACTTAAATTTTGTAGCGAACTGAGGTCCAGTTTTTTGCTTAATTCCTGGGGAACTGTCATTCCCTGAGGAGAGCTACCTTCTCGCTGTCTTCCAGAGTATGGACCACAAGAAGTTCGGCAGTTTCCCACTTCTTGGGATCCTCCAATATATTCTCCTGGCTCTACAAGCCTTTACACTTGACCACTTCCTGTTGTTGACCTGGGAGGCAGACCTGGTCTACCTGAGGATTTTGGTTGTTCCTGGGACAAGCCCAACAAATCGGCCTCGTTACCACTTCTGTCTGTCCACATGTTGCCACCCCTTGATGACGTCAGCAGTGTCAGCTGCTCCTAGGCCCCAAAATCTTAGCCACCTGAACACCTGGGACTGTCCACGTAGCCCCTGCCCTTGATGACGTCAGCACTTCCAGCCGGTTACCGGGCCCCAATCCCATAACTGTTGTGGTGCGAGCGCGAGTGAATGACCACTGGAGCCCAGACCAAATTAAAATTTAGGGAGCCTTTATTAGCCGGCCAGCTGGCCAACTAGCCGGCTGGTGACTGCTCTGCCTTTCTCCATGCAGGGAGTCCAGAGAGCAGCCCCTACCCTTTGTGCAGGACCACTTTTATGCACATTAACCACATCCTGTTTTTGCAGAACAAGTAACCCAAGACAAAACAGTTTTTCCTAAGCAACGTCAGGATCATGCCATTGACGACCATGTTATTCACAGGGTTCCCCTGTTCTTCAGAATGCTGACAGTGTTCTATGAAAGAAGGCCTACGTGCTGGGAAGGGGCCATGAGACCATATCTCAGGGCCTGGCCTGGTGTCAGCACTGACAACTCCATCTGGGGCATACTCCATGGCCTCAGTAGTGCTCAAAAATTCCCACTCTCTAACATTCCCCACTGGTTTTATGTACATGAGTCAAATCATTGACTCTTTTGGGTCATTGTTGGCAAAGGAGTTATATTGACCCCTGAGGACTATAAGCTTGATAGGATTAATTCTCGATGAATAAGTCAGTGGGCCTGTTTATAAGATAAGGGCCTGGAATGAGGGCCAGGACTAATCTTTAGAGGGTCCGAAGAGTTCTGGACTCTCTATTTTGCCTGGGCTCTCTTAAGCCAGGTGTGATGAAGCCACGTCGGGATCCCGTCGACCTTGACTGCTGTCGAGGTGGTCCTTTCCAGGTAGGAGTCAGTCCTTGCGTGGCAAATTTCTTTACCCAAACAGAGTCGCCAGGGTGGAAGGATGGACCGGATCAGACATGCTTCTGGACTGCTTTCTGGGTGGGCTATAAAGCCTGTAAGAACTTGAGTAAAGATTGGTTATGGACTTCAGCTTTTCTAGATTGGGTTTCTATGTAAGCTGGTGAGGTGGGTAAGTCAGTGTTTGGAAGAGTCACTAGAATCTGTAGAGGCCCCACTGGTTTTAGGGCAACCTTCTGGGCTGCTTCATCTGCAGCCTCATTACCTCTTGCTTCTGGGGAGTCCCCTTGTCGCACATAGGTAGAGATGGAAAAACTTAATTACATCTGGTAGTGCTAGTTGGCCCATCGTCTTTGCTCTGCTCATATCTGTCTAACTGCCTAATATATTACCTCAAGGATCCTGGCTCTGAATTCTTATAGGGAAAATGGACGTCGGTGGGCTCTTCTAGCTACTTCCTGCTGAGGAGGGTCAGAGGTTTCTCTCAGAGCCAAGAGATCCTTGCTGTCTGTCAGAGGGACAATGAGGCCTGGGCACAGAAGGAGGTGGGCTTGTGACCTGGCGAAGACAAACTGTAACAAATGGTTTGTAAAGAAAACCTTTCAGTTTTAATAACTTCTATTGAAATAGAATTTTTCTCCTCAAAATTACCCCCATGTTTATCAAAAGTAGCAAATCAAGACTAATTTATCTATTGTATTTAATTGGCCTGATTGTTTGCATAAACATAACAAGAATGGTAACTGACTACCTTTGCCGGAATTTCATGATTGAATCTTAATGTGCCCCATAGGGCCAGGAAGCCAAGCCATCCAGCTGCCGTCAAGCCTGCCTGTAGTATCTGCTGAGTTAGGTGAAGTCCTCACCTGTAGTGGCTCTACCTGGGCCCATGCCCTAGGCTTCAAAGCCCATCTCAGCCCTCCTACTAGTCGCGGCTCAGAGTTCATGGGGGTCCCGCAGGGACGCAGAGGCGCCCTTATTGCTCCCCTTCTACTCTGACCAACCGCCAGAGATGGTAGGGTATGGGCTTGATGCTCCAGCACCAGGTATTTTCAGGGCTACCAAGCAGGATACCAGGCTTTCTCCATGGCACTCTTGTTGTCTTCAAGTCTTCAGAGTTCAGGCAGGGCTCTTTAAAACATGATACTCCAGTCAAGGTTTCTGGTTAATAAAACTACTATTGGAAACCAGTCTTATTGAATTTATGCAAAGAAATATATTGCCGTGATTTATTTATTAAGTATTGCCAAATTTTGGAGGAATTGTATAAGGAGAAAAATATACTGACCTGCTTTAAGATAGGATTTTCCTTGAAATTATTTACTCTTCCTAGCTTACTGGCCTGTATTATTTAATCAATTTCCTTACAACATTTCTCTTCTCTTTCTTATCACATACACAACCATTACCAATTTTACACTTCCAAATTAGCCTTTAAACCTTCTTTCTACGTCCTTTAAAAATGCATAACCATGCCTCAGACCTTCTACTCAGTATTCCTTATTCTTTGAAACCTCAATCCTTTAATGACTCCTAAAAGTAAACAGCCAGAATTTCTTAGATTGACATTTATGACTTAGACCTTCTGTGATAAAACTAAAAGCAGGTAAAAAATATTTGTTTTTGAGAGACAGAGATTTTTAAAACTTAAACTAGTTGTAACATTAATTATATTATATCTTAAAGTTCCTTTGCTGAATATTCCACGACCACCCAAGAAGTACCCAGTAACTCCACCCTGCCAGGCTCAGACAATGAGATTTTTTTTATGTGTATTGGAAGGGTTAAAGAGAAGAAAACGGGGCAGAGGAAGATCCACTGTATTTTGCAGAAAGCCTTGAAGCCAAAATTGTTCAGATAAGTAAGAAACCAAGGACGCCAGCAGAGCAGGTTGTAGCCAGCAAAATCAACAAAAACCTATCTCTCCCTGCTCTCCCCGCCGAGCCCCCCCCCCCCCCACTTTTCTGCATTAACCATTTACTCTGTCCTTAGCAGGGGAAATAAAGCAAGTGGTCTGAGATCCTGTATAACCAGGCTTTTTACACATAAGGAACAGCTGCTCTCCCTCCCAGATTTTCCTTCTTTACTCCAAGGCCCCAGAGGATCTCAACCTTCACCACTTCTGATATCTCCAACCATCCCCTGTCCCCCAGCCTAGGGCTTCTGTATCTCAGCAGGCTGAGAGTTAATTTCACCGCCTCTACCCTTTCTCACACCTGCTTCAGAGCAGTTTTCAGCTCTCTTCCTCCCCCAGAGACGCACTGTAAATCTATCAGGAAGGGCAGGCAGGTCCCAGTTCTCGGGACCAC
Source organism: Plecotus auritus (assembly GCF_963455305.1). Lineage (NCBI taxonomy): Eukaryota > Metazoa > Chordata > Mammalia > Chiroptera > Vespertilionidae > Plecotus > Plecotus auritus. The sequence goes on from NC_137782.1 coordinate 101,783,642, forward strand.
ATGATTCTATGTCTGCCAGCAAGGCTGAAAAAGGCAGCCTACAAAGCAGTTAATTAGACTAATCTTAACCCAACAAGCCTTTAATTAAACTTCTCTGGATTTGCAACCTTCACAAATTAACCCTAGAATTCCAAAATTTTAAACTAACAGAGCAAATTACAAATCAAGGAAAAGCAATTAAAAGTTCTCTACTGTCTTTCCTCTAAAGCAGGGAGGTGCACTGACTTTAAACAAATTAAACAACAGAAAGAGATAACAAATACTCTCATGTGTACAGCCAGATGGCACAAAGTAGCTGTCACTTCACACAGAACCTCACACTTACATTTATATACCAGACAGTCTGAGTTTTTAACTTACTCAGCGACGCTCCTGCACCAACACTTCCCCGTTCCTGTCCCACTCACAAAATTTCTGTAAATCAAAAGCGTTAACGGAGGCTCCGTAATCATCCACTCACCGCTTGAATCCTTGAAAATTTTTCAAAAAACATTGCAGGGGAGTACAGACAGAAGAACATGAAGCAGACTGACCCATTCTAATGATAGAGATAATTAGACCACAATAACACAGAATAACAAAAGACAAAGACAACCGACTGAGGATCACCAGGCACCGACGTGCGCCGGGATCTGGTCTCGGAAGTAACGTTGCGTCCAGCCTTCCAGAGACCCCAGATGGGCGCCCACAGAACCAGAAATAAGTTTCTTACCGGTAAGAAGCAGATCCAGGTGGCTCCGATCAGAGTCAATCAGGAAATTTAGCAGGGGGGGTCTCCAACCACTACCAGTCCCCAGGGCTGAGGAACGTCTCTCAGAGATCTCCACCTAGGTCAGAGAGACTGGGGACCCCAGTGGGCTCCGGTCACAGGACCAGGCAAAGGCTGGTTATCTCGCTGGGGCATCTCCAAATGTTGTGGAGCGAGCGCGAGGAAATGATCACTGGAGCCCAGACCAAATTAAAAGTTAGGGAGCCTTTATTAGCCGGCCAGCTGGCCAACCAGCCGGCTGGCGACTGCTCTGCCTTTCTCCACGAAGGGAATCCAGAGAGCAGCCCCTACCCTTTGTGCAGGACCACTTTTATGCACATTAACCACATCCTGTTTTTGCAGAACAAGTAATCCAAGACAAAACAGTTTTTCCTAAGCAACGTCAGGATCATGCAATTGACAACCATGTTATTCACAGGGTCACCCTGTTCCTCAGAAAGCTGACAGTGTTCTAAGAAAGAAGGCCTACGTGCTGGGAAGGGGCCATGAGACCGTATCTCAAGACCTGGCCTGGTGTCAGCACTGACAACTCCATCTATGGCATAGTCCATGGCCTCAGTAGTGCTCAAAAAATCCCACTCTCTAACAATAACCACCTGACCACTTCAACCTATCGATTTGGCCCCTCCCTCTTAGTGACTTCAGCACTTCTGGCGTGTCCCCAGGGCCCAAAACCATAACCTTCTTAGCACTTAAGCATCTACACGTGGCCCCTCCCTTGTGAGGACGTCAGCACTTCCTGCCTGTCCCTGATCCCCAGCCATTTATTTACGAGAGATCTTTAGGCTGTTCACCTGAGCCTGACCATAACCTTTGTCACCTCAGCCCTTCTGACTGTCCACCTGGCAACTCCCCATTGCAGATATGAACACTTTAAATGGATTACCGGGTCCGAATCCTTGCTCATGTGACTATTTCCCATTTTTCCCTCGGCCCTGGTTCACCTCACCAATGAGCCACACATAGAGGTGCGTGGATCATAAGAACTATGGTGATTTCCCAATCTCTGGAAGTTGGCTTAAGGGCTTAAAACCCACAGCCCCAGGTAACCTTCTGCTCACAGCCTGCCTCTTTCCCGGTGGGATGGTGACCAGCAGTAAGCCCAGAGCATTCCCTTAGAAAACCTTGTGTGTCCATGAGGCCAGGATCAACCATGCTCACCAACATGGGAGCATCTCACCCTGCAGTGACCTGCGACTCTGACAGCACTGCATATGGGGTTTGAAATCCGGAAAACAGCAGTGTTGAGGGCCTGAAAAATCTTTCCAAAATGAGAGAATAGACCAGCCCCCTCCAGGGTCACTTAAATTTCGTAGCAAACTGAGGGCCAGCTTTTTGCTTAATTCCTGGGGAACTGTCTTTCCGTGAGGAGAGCTACCTTCTCGCTGCCTTCCAGAGTATGGACCAAAAGAAGTTCAGCAGTTTCTGACTTCTTGGGATCCTCCAATGTATTCTCCTGGCTCTACAAGCCTTTACACTTGACCACTTCCAGTTGTTGACCTGGGAGGCATACCTGGTCTACCTGAGAATTTTGGTTGTTAATGGGACAAGCCCAACCAATCGGCCTGCTTACCACTGCTGGCTATCCACATGTCCCCACCCCTTAATGACATCAGCAGTCTCAGCTGGTCCTAGGCCCCAAAATCTTAACCACCTGAACACCTCGGGCTCTCCACATAGCCCCGCCCTTGATGACGTCAGCACTTCCGGCCAGTAACAGGGCCCCAATCCCATAACCACCTGACTATTTCAGCCTTTCGATGTGGCCCCTCCCTCTTAGTGACATCAGCACTTCCGGGGTGTCCCCAGGGCCCAAATCCATAACCACCTGAGCACTTAAGCATCTACACATGGACCCTCCCTTGTGAGGACGTCAGCACTTCCTGCCTGTCCCTGATCCTCAGCCATTCATTTATGAGAGCTCTTCCGCTGTTCACCTGGGCCTGACCATATCCTTGGTCACCTCAGCTCTTCTGAATGTCCACCTGGCACCTCGGCATTGCGGATATGAACAATTTAAACTGGTTAACGGGTACTAACACTTGTTAATGTGACTATTTCCGGTTGTTCAGTCGGCCCTGGTTCAACTCACCAATGAGCCACACTTAGAGGCGCGTAGCTCAAAAGAACTATGGTGATTTCCCAATGTCTGGAAATTGGCTTAAGAGCTTAACACCCACAGCCCCAGGTAAACTTCTGCTCACAGACTGCCTCTTTCCCGGTGGGATGGTGGCCAGCAGTAAGCCCCCAGCACTGCTTTAGACAACCTTGTGTGTCCATGAGGTCAGGATCATCCATGCTCACCAACATGGGAACATCTCACCCTTAGTGACCTGCGACTCTGACAGCCCTGCATATGGGGTTTGAAATCCGGAAAACAGCAGTGTTGAGGCCCTGAAAACCCTTTCCAAACTGGGAGAATAGACCAGCTCCCTCCACGGTCACTTAAGTTTCGTAGCGAACTGAGGGACAGCTTTTTGCTTAATTTCTGGGGAACTGTCTTTCCGTGAGGAGACCTACCTTCTCGCTGCCTTCCAGAGTATGGACCACAAGAAGTTTGGCCGTTTCCAACTTCTTGGGATCCTCATATGTATTCTCCTGGCTCTAAAAGCCTTTACACTTGACCACTTCCAGTTGTTGACCTGGGCGGCAGACCCGGTCCTCCTGAGGATTTTGGTTGTTCCTGGGACAAGCCCAAGAAATCGGCCTGGTGACCACTTCTGGCTGTCCACATGTCTCCAACCCTTGATGACGTCAGCAGTCTTAGCTGGTCCTAGGCCCCAAAATCTTAACCACATGAACACCTGGGACTGTCCAAGTAGCCCCCGCCCTTGATGACATCAGCACTTCCGGCCGGTAACAGCCCCAATCCCATAACCACCTGACCACTTCAGCCTCTCGATGTGGCCCCTCCCTCTTAGTGACGTCAGCACTTCCGGTGTGTCCCAGGGACACAAAACCATAACCACCTGAGCACTTAGGCATCTACACGTGGCCCCTCCCCCGTGAGGACCTCAGCACTTCCTGCCTGTCCCTGATCCCCAGCCATTTATTTATGAGAGCTCTTCTGGCTGTTCACCTGGGCCTCACCATATCCTTGGTCACCTCAGCCCTTCTGATGTCCATCTGGCATCTCCCCATTGCGGATATGAACACTTTAAACTGGTTACCGGGTACTAACCCTTGTTCATGTGAATATTTCCCATTGTTCAATTGGCCCTGGTTCACCGCACCAAGGGCCACACTGGGTGGCGCTTAGCTCATAAGAACTATGGTGATTTCCCAATCTCTGGAAGTTGACTTAAGGACCTAACACCCACAGCCCCAGGTTACCTTCTGCCCACAGACTGCCTCTTTCCCAGCGGGATGGTGGCCAGCAGTAAGCCCCGAGCCCTCCTTTAGACAACCTTGTGTGTCCATGAGGCCGGGATCATCCATGCTCACCAACATGGGGGCATCTCATCCTGCAGTGACCTGCGGCTTTGACAGCCCTGCATATGGGGTATGAAATCCGGAAAACAGCAGTGTTGAGGCCCTGAAAACCCTTTCCAAACTGGGAGAATAAACCAGCCCCCTCCACCGTCACTTAAATTTCGTAGCGAACTGAGGGCCAGCTTTTTGCTTAATTTCTGGATTTCTGTTTGTTCCTGGGACAAGCCCAACCAATCGGCCCTGTTACCACTTCTGGCTGTCCACATGTCCCCACCCCTTGATGACGTCAGCAGTCTCAGTTGATCCTAGGCCCCAAAATCTTAACCACCTGAACACCTAGGGCTGTCCCCGTGGCTCCACCCCCGCTTCATGACGTCAGCACTTCCGGCCGGTACCCGGCCCCAATCTCATAACCACCTGACCACTTCAGCCTTTCCATGTGGCTTCTCACCCTTAGTTACGTCAGCCTCTTAGTGACAGACTGCCTCTTCCCTGGTGGGATGATGGCCAGAAGGGTGCTTTAGCACTCCTTTAAGACAAACCTGGGCATCCAGGAGGCCAGGGATTCCCCATGTTCGCCAACATGGGGCCATCTCACCCTGCAGTGACCTACGACTCTGACAGCCCCGCATATGGGCTTTGAAATCCGGAAACAGCAGTGTTGAGGCCCTGAAAACACTTTCCAAACTGGGAGCAAAGACGTGCCGCCTCTATGTTCACTTAAATTCCGTAGCAAATGGAGGGCCAGCTTTTTGCTTGATTCCTGGAGAACTATCCTTCCGTGAGGACAGATGCCTTCTCGCTGCCTTCCAGAGTATGGAACACGGGAAGCTGGGGAGTTTCCGACCTCTTGGGATCATCCAATGCATTCACCTGGCTCTACCAGCCTTTACACTTGACCACTTCCAGCTGTTGACCTGGCAGCAAGCCCTGGTCTACCTGAGGATTTCTGGCTGTTTACTGGGACAAGCCCAACCACTAGGCCATGTTACCACTTCTGGCTGTCCATGTGGCCTATCCCCTTGATGACATCAGCAGTCTCATTGGTCCTGGGCCTCAAAATCTTAACCACCTGAAAACTTCGGACTGTGCACGTGGCCCCTCCCCTTGATGACGTCAGAAGTCCCTGCTGGTCCCCAGTAACCAAGCCCTTATCCACCAGAGCACTTCCCGCTGTTCACCTGGGCCAGACCATATCTTTGGTCACCTCAGCACTTTCGACTCTGTAACTGGCCCCTCCCCTTTGATGATATGAACACTTTAAACTGGTTACCGGGTCCCAACCCTTGTTCATGTGACTATTTTCGGCTGTTCCCCAGGCCCTTGTTCACCTCACCAATGAGCCACACTGGCTGTCTACGTAGCTCCTAAGAAGAGGGGTGACTTCCCAATCTCTGGAAGTTGGCTTAAGGGCCTAACACCCACAGTCCCAGGTAACCTTCTACTCACAGACTACCTCTTCCCCGGTGGGAGGGTGGCAAGCAGGGAACCGCCAGCACTCCTTTAAGATAATACTTGGCGTCCATGAGCCCAGGGATCCCCCATGCTCCCCAACATGGGGGCATCTCACACTGCAGTGATATGCAACTCTGACAGCCCTGCATATGGGCTTTGAAATCAGGGAAACAGCAGTGTTGAGGCCCTGATAACCCTTTCCAAACTGAGAGCAAAGACTTGCCCCCTGGATGGTCACTTAAGTTTTGTAGCGAACTGAGGGCCAGCTTTTTGCTTAATTCCAGGGGAACTTTCCTTCTGTGAGGACAGCTACCTTCTCGCTGCCTTGCAGAGTATGGACTACAGGACGTTCCAGTGTTTTTGACCTCTTGGGATCCTCCAATGCATTCACCTGGCTCTACCAACCTTTACACTGGACCACTTTTAGCTGTTGACCTGGCAGCCAGCCCTGGTCTACCTGAAGGTTTCTGGCTGTTTACTGAGACACGCCCAACCACTCGGCCTGGTTACCACTTCTGGCTGTCAACGTGGCCCCTCCCCTTGTTGAAGTCAACAGTCTTAGCTGGTCCTGGGCCCCAAAATCTTAACCACCTGAATACTTTGGGCTGTCCACGTGGCCCCTCCCCCTTATGACCTCAGCACTTTTGGCCTGTCCTGGGCCCCAAACGCATAACCACCTGACCACTTCAGCCTCTACACTTGGCCCCTCCCCCATGATGACGTCAGCACTTCCCGCCTGTCCCTGTTCCCAAAGCCTTTATCAACGAGAGCACTTCTGGCTGTTCACCTGGGCCTGACCATATCCTTGGTCACCTCAGGCCTTCGGACTGTCCACCTCGCGCCTGCCCATTGATGATATGAACACTTTAAACTGGTTACCGGGTCCCAATCTTGTTCATGTGACTATTTCCCGCTGTTCCCCAGGCCCTTGTTCGGGTCACCAATGAGCCACACTGGCTGGCTACATAGCTCCTAAGAAGAGGGGTGATTTCCCAATCTCTGCTAGTTGGCTTAAGGGCTTAACACCCACAGCCCCAGGTAAACTCTGCTCACAGACTGCCTCTTCCCCGGTGGGATGATGGCCAGCAGGGCAGCCCCAGCGCTCTTTTAATACAACCCTGGGCATCCATGAAGCCAGGGATTCCTCATGTTCGCCAACATCGGGGCATCTCACCCTGCAGTGACCAACGACTCTGACATCCCTGCATATGGGCTTTGAAATCCGGGAAACAGCGTTGCTGAGGCCCTGAAAACGCTTTCCAAACTGGGAGCAAAGTCCTGACACTCCAGGGTCACTTAAATTAAATAGCGAACTGAGGGCCTGCTTTTTGCTTAATTCCTGGGGACCGTCCTTCCGAGAGGACAGGTACCTTCTCACTGCCGTCCAGAGTATGGACCACAGGAAGTTGTGGAGTTTCCGACCTCTTGAGATGCTCCAATGCATTTACCTTGTTCTACCAGCCTTTACACTTGACCACTTCCAGCTATTTACCTGGCAGCAAGCCCTGGTCTACCTGAGGTTTCTGGGTGTTCATTGGGACAAGCCCAACCACTCGGCCTCGTTACCACTTCTGACTGTCCACGTGGCCCTTACCCTTCATGACGTCAGCAGTTTCAGCCAGTGCCTGGCCCCAAAATCTTAACCACCTGAATACTTCAGGCTGTCCACATGGCCCCTCCACCTTGATGACGTCAGCCCATCGTCAGGTCCCTGGTCCACAAGCCCTTGTCCACCACAGCACTTCTGGCTGTTCACCTGGGCCAGACCATATCCTTTGTTACCTCAGCACATCCAACTCTCCACCTGGGCCCTCCCCATTGATGATATGAACATTTTGAACTGGTTAACAGGCCCTAACCCTTTTCCTGTGACTATTTCCCGCTGTTCCCCAGGCCCTTTTTCGCCCCACCAATGAGCCACACTGGCTGGCTACTTAGCTCCTAAGAAAAGGGGTGACTTCCCAATCTCTGGAATTTGGCTTAATGGCCTAACACCCACAGCCCCATTCACCTTCTGCTCACAGACTGCCTCTTCCCCAGTGGGAGGGTGGCCAGCAGGGAGCGGCCAGCACTCCCTTAAGACAACACTTGGCGTCCATAAGGCCAAGGATCCCCCATGCTGCCCAACATAAGGGCATCTCACCCTTCAGAGACCTGTGACTCTGACAGCCCTCCCGAAGGGCTATGAAATCGGGAAAACAGCACTGTTGAGGCCCTGAAAACCCTTTCGATACTGGGAGCAAAGTCCTGACACTAAGGTTCTACAAAGGTATACCCAGAGTTTCATACACATTCCTAGACATTTCCCGGGTCTGTCACTTTTACCTGTGAGCGTTTTAACATTTTCATACTGGTGTCTGAGCCCTATGCAATAGAATGTTTAAGTGTTTAACCAACCTTCTTTCAAAAACACCACTCATTTAGACTAAGTTATAAAAGTAACCAGTATCCAACTCAGTTCTCAGCTCTTTGAACACAATTTCCCAGTGACTAAACAGTTTCCTTCAGATATTAAATCTCTATGGACATGTATTCCTAGTGTATGAAGCACATTCCTAAATATTTCCCTTGTCTATCATAGTTAATTCTCAGTGTAAGATTCAATTTTTGTCCAGTGATTCAAGCTCATTCATTGATAATTCCAAATGTTTATAAGTGATAACCCTAAGCTTAACACAAACCCTAACCCTAACCATAGCCCTAATCCTAATACTAGCCCTAACCCTAGCCATAACCCTAACCCAACACTAACCCTACCCCTGAACCTAGCCCTAACATAAACCCTAACCCTAATATTAGCCCTAACCCTAGCCCTAATGCTAGCCTTAACCCTAACCCAAATCCTAGCCCTAACACTAGACAGAACCCTAACCCTAGCCCTAACCCTATTCCTAACCTTAACCTAACCCTAACCCTAACCCTAGCCCTAACCGTAGTCATAGCCCTAGCCCTAAACCTAACCCTAACCATAGCCCTAACCATAACCCTACCCCTAACCCTACACCTAAACCTAGCCTAACCCTGACCCTAACCCTATCCCTATCCCTAAACCTCAACCTAACCCTAATACTAGCCCCAACCCAAGCCCTAACCGTAGCCTTAACATTAACCGTAACCCTAATCATAACCCTAGCCCTAATTCTAGCCTTAGCCCTAAATCTAACACTGACACTAATCCTAGCCCTAAACCTAACCCTAGTCCTAGTCCTAATGCTAACCCTAACCCTAATACTAGCCCTAAACCTAGTCCTAACCCTAGACTTTCCCTAACCCGAACCCTAAACCTAACCTTATCCCTAACCCTAACCCTAGGACAACCCTAACCCTAAACCTAGCCCTAACCCTAACCCTAACACTAAACCTAACCCTAACCCTAACCCTCACCGTAACCCTAGCCTTATCCATAAAGCTAACCCTAATCCTAACCCGAAGCCTAACACTAATCCTAACCCTAACCCTTGCCCTAACCCTATTCCTAACCTTAAAACTAACCCTAACCATTAACCCTAAACCAAGCCCTAACCCTCTATCTAGCCCTAGCCCTAACCCTAACCCTAACCCTAACACTAGGCCTTACCCTAATACTAGCCCTAACCCTAGCCTTAAACCTAACCCTAACGCTAATACTAACCCTACACTTAACCCTAGAGTTAACCCTGCACTAACCCTAGCCCTAACCCTAAACCTAATCCTAACCCTAGCCCTAACCCTAACCCTAAACCTAATCAAAGCCCTAAACCTAACCCTAACCCTAACCCTAGCCCTAACCCTAACCCTAACCCTCAATATAACCCTAATACTAGCCCTAACCCTAGCCTTAACCCTAACTCTAATCCTAACCTTAACCCTAACAATAGCCATAGCCCTAGCCCTAACCCTAACACTAACCATAATCCCAGCCCAAAACCTAACACAAATTGTAACCCTAACCCTAACCCTAACCCTAATCCTAACCCTAGCCCTATCCCTAGCCCTAGCTCTAGCCCTAACCCTAACCCTAAAGGTAGCCCTAACCCTACCCCTAACCATAGCCCTAACCCTAACCCTAAACCTAATACTAGCCCTACACCTAGCCCTAACCCTGGCCTTAACCCTAACCCTAACACCAGCCCTAACCCTAACCTTAGCTCTAACGCTAATACTAGCCCTATCACAAGTTCTAAACCTAGCCTTAAACCTAACCCTAACCCTAGCCCTAACCCTAGGCCTATCCTAAACCCTAACCCTAATCCTAACCTTAGCCCTAACCCTAACCCTAGGCCAACCATAACCCTAACTCTAACCCTAACCCTAGCCCTGGCTCTAACCCTAGCCCTGGCCCTAGCCAAACCCTAACATTAACCCTAGCCAAGTGTTTATACAGGGTTTTTCCATATATACCAGCTCTTTTCACTGTTGTCCAGTGTTTCAAGCTCCTTCATTGTGAATTCCAAGTATGTATACAGCGTTTTTCCATATATACCAGCTCTTTTAACGTGATTACTATTTTAAAGACTATCCTACCTTTCAAAGCTCTTGGAATACAAATTCTAAGTATTTTCAACAGTGCACTAGAGGTATTAATGTACTACAAATGTATTCAAGGGTTTCATACACATTCCTAGACATTTCCCAGGTCTGTCATTTTTAGCTGTGAGAGTTTTAACATTTTCGTACAAGTATCTGAGCCCTATGAGATAGAATGTTTAAGTGTTTAACCAACCTTCTTTCAAAAACACCACTCATTTAGACTAAGTTATAAAAGTAACCAGTATCCAACTCAGTTCTCAGCTCTTTGAACACAATTTCCCAGTGACTAAACAGTTTCCTTCAGATATTAAAGTTCTTTGAACATGTATTCCTAGTGTATGAAGCACATTCCTAAATAATTCCCTAGTCTATCATTGTGAATTCTCAGTTTTAGATTCAATTTCGTTCAGTGATTCAAGCTCATTCATTGAGAATTCCAAATGTTTATATACGATAAATCTAACCTTAACCCTAACCCTAACCCTTAACCCTACCACTAAACCTAACTCTAGCCCTAACCTTTGCCCTAGTCCTAACCCTCGCCCTAACCCTAGCCTTAACCCTAACCCTAACTCTAACCCTAGCCCTAACCCTAGCCATAGCACTAGCCCTAACCCTAAACCTAACCCTAACCCTAGCCCTAACCTTAACCTAACCATAACCCTAACCCAAGCCTTAACCCTAGCCCTAACCCTAAACTGTCATATCAGCTGTATGAAAATAACTTTTTAAGGTATGTGAGCCCTAAGAAAATGAATGTTAAAATGTATAAACAACCTTCGTTCAAAAACACCAACTCAGTGAGACTGAATTATAAATGTAACCATTATACAAATCATTTCTCTATTCTTTGAACACAATTTCCCAGTGATTAAACAGTGTGCATCACATACTACGGCTCTATGAACAGGTATATGTAGTGTTTCAAGTACATTCCTAAATATTTCCCTTGTCTATCATTGTGAATTATGTGTTGGATAGACTTTTTTCCTGGGATTCAGGCTCATTCATTATGAAATCATGTTCAAAAACACCAACTCATTTAGACTAAAATATAAATGTAACCACTATCCAACTCAGGTCTCAGCTCTTTGAACATGATTTCATAGTGACTAAACGTTTCCTTCCGATATTAAAGCTCTTTGAACATGTATTCCTAGTATATGAAGCACATTCCTAACTATTTCCCTAGTCTATCCTAGTGAATTCTCAGTGTTAGATTCAATTTTGTCCAGTGATTCAAGCAAATTCATTGAGAATTACAAATGTTTAAATACGATAACACTAACACTAACCCTGACACTAGCCCTAACACAAACCCTAACCCTAATATTAGCCCTAACCCAAGCCCTAATGCTAGCCTTAACCCTAACCCTAATCCTAGCCCTAACCCTAGCCCTAGCCTTAACCCTAAAGCTAACCCTAATCATACACGTATCCCTAACCCTAAACCTAACCCTAACCCTAGCCCTAGCACTAGCCCTAGCCCTAACCCTAGCCCTAACCCTATCCCTAGCCCTAACCCTAACCCTAACCCTAACCCTAACCCTAACCCTAACCCTAAACCGTCATATCAGCTGTGTGAAAATAACTAAGGTATGTGAGCCCTAAGAAAATGAATGTTAAAATGTATAAACAACCTTCTTTCAAAAACGCCAACTCATTGAGAATGAATTATAAATGTAACCAGTATCCAAATCAGTTCTCTACACTTAGAACATGATTTCCCAGTGATTAAACAGTGTTCGTCAGATATTATGGCTCTATGAACAGGTATACCTAGTGTTGCAAGTAGTGTCTATCATTGTGAATTCTCTATGTTTGATTGACTTTTTTCCACTGTTTCAAGCTCCTTCATTGTGAATTCCAAGTATTTATACAGCATTTTTCCATATATACCAGCTCTTTTAACGTGAGTGATTACTATTTTAAAGACTATCCTACCTTTCACAGCACTTGTTATGCAAATTCACAGTATTTCAATAGTGCACAAGAGGTATTAAGGTTCTACAAACATATTCTAAGTGTTTCAGAGACATTCCTAGACATTTCCCTGATCTGTCATTTTGATCTCTGAGAGTTTTAACATTTTCATACAGGTATCTGAGCCCTATGAGATAGAATGTTTAAGTGCTTAACCAACCTTCTTTCAAAAACACCAACTCATTTAGACTAAATTATAAATGTAACCAGTATCCAACTCAGTTCTCAGGTCTTTGAACACGATTTCCCAGTGACTAAACAGTTTCTTTCAGATATTAAAACTCTTTGAACATGTATTCCTAGTATATGAAGCACATTCCTAAATATTTCCTTGGTCTATCCTAGTGAATTCTCAGTGTTAAATTCAATTTTGTCCAGTAATTCAGGCTCATTCATTGAGAATTCCAAATGTTTATATACGATAACCCTAACCTTAACCCTAACCCTAACCCTAACCCTAACCCTAACCCAAACCCTAACGCTAACCCTAACCTTAACCCTAACCGTAGCCCTAACCCTAACCCTAATCCTAGCCATAACCTTTATCCTAACGCTAACCATAACACTAACCCTAACCCTAATCCTAGTCCTAACCCTAACCATAACTCTAACCCTAATACAAGCCCTAACCATAGCCCTAATCTTGCCTTAACCCTAACCCTAACCCTAAAACTTAGCCCTAACCCTAACCCTAGCCCTAAACCTAACCCTAAACTGTCATATCCGCTATATGAAAATGACATTTTTAAGGTTTCTGAGCCCTATGAAAATGAATGTTTAAATGTTTAATCTTTTTTCAAAAACGCCAAGTCATTCGGACTAAATTATAAATAAAATGAGTATCTAACGTAGTTCACAGTGCTTTCAACACGATTTTCCAGTGATTAAACAGTGTCCTTCAGATATTAATCTCTTCAAAATGTATTCCTAGAGTATGAAGCACATTCCTAAATATTTCCCTAGAATATCATTGTGAATTCTCAGTGTTAGTTTCACTTTTGTCCAGTGGTTCAAGCTCAATAATTGTGAATTCCAAGTGTTTATAAAGCGTTTTTCCATGTATACCAGCTCTTCAAACATGAATTATTACTATTTTAAAGACTATGCTACCTCTCACAACTCTCTGAATACAAATTGTCAGTATTTCAACATACACTAGATATATTAAGGTTCTACAAACGTATACCAAGTGTTTCAGACTCATTCCTAGACATTTCCCTGGTCTGTCATTTTGAGCCCTGAGACTTGAAACAATTTCATACAGGTATGTGAGCCTTATGAACCTGAATGTTTACGTGTTTAACAAACCTTCATTCAAATAAGCCAACACATTGAGATTGAATTATAAATATAAACAGTATGGCATTCTCTTCTCAGGTCTTTGAACACGATTTGCCAGTGATTAAACAGTGTCCTTCAGATATTAAGGTTCTATGAATATGTATTCTTAGTGTTTCAAGCACATTCCTAAATATTGCCCTAGTCTATCATAGTGAATTCTCAGTGTTATATTCAATTTTGTCCAGTGATTCAAGCGAATTCAATGAGATTTCCAAATGTTTAAATATGATAACCCTAACCTTAACCCTAACCTTAACCCACACCCTATCCCTAACACAAATCCTAACCTTAATATTAGCCCTAACCCAAGCCTTAATGCTAGCCTTAACCCTAAACCTAACCATAACACGAACCCTAGCCCTAACCCTAACCTTAAAGCTAACCCTAACCCTAGCCCTAAACCTAACCCTAACCCTAACCCAAGCCCTAGCCCTAAAGCTAACCCTAACCCTAACCCTAACCCTAACCCTAACCCTAACGCTAGCCCTAACCCAGATCCTAAACCTAACCCTCAACCTAAGCCTAATACTAGCCCTAACCCAACCCTAACCATAGCCATAACCCTAACCCTAATACTAACCCTAGCCCTAACCCTAGCCCTACTCACAAATCTCTGAATACAAATTCTCAGTATTTCAACATACACTAGATATATTAAGGTTCTGCAAACGTATACCAAGTGTTTCAGACTCATTCCTAGACATTTCCCTGGTCTGTCATTTTGAACTCTGAGACTTTAAACATTTTCATACAGGTATGTGAAGCCCTACGAACCTGAATGTTTAAGTGTTTAACAAACTTGCTTTCAAATAAGCCAACACCTTGAGTCTGAATTTTAAATACAAACAGTATGGCATTCTCTTCTCAGCTCTTTGAACATGATTTGCCAGTGATTGAACAGTGTTCCTTCAGATATTGAAGCTCTATGAATATGTATTCTTAGTGTTTCAAGCACATTCCTAAATATTTCCCTAGTCTCATTGTGAATTCTCAGAGTTTGACTCACTGTTGTCCAGTGATTCAAGCTCATTCATTTTCAATTCCAAGTGTTTATACAGTGTTTTTCCATATATACCAGCTCTTTAAATGTAAATTATTACTACTTTGATAGTTAACCTAACTATCATTGGCATTTCTAATAGTTTTGAATACTTTCCTCCTGTTGTATCCGTTCTATGAAAATGAAATAAATGTTGAACCCACTTTATTCCAGAAACGCCAACTCATTTAGACTGAATTATAATTGTAACCAGAATCCAATTCAGTCCTCAGCTCTTTGTACATGAATTCCCAGTAATTGTCCTACAGATATTAAGGTTCTTTCTTAATGTATTCCTAGTTTTTCAAGCACATTGCTAAATGTTTCCCCAATCATTGTGAATTTTCAGTTTGTTTTAGTTTTTTCCAGGATTTCCAGCTCATTCATTGTGAATTCCAAGTGTTTAAACAGCGTTTTTCCATATATACCAGCTCTTCAAACGTAAGTTTTTACTATTTTAAAGACAATCCTACCTTTCACAGCGCTTTGCATACAAGCTCTCAGTGTTTCAACATGCACTAGAGATATTAAGTTTCTACAAAGGTATTCCAAGTGTTTCAGATGCATTCCTAGACATTTCCCTTGTCTGTCGTTTTGATTTCTGAGAGTTTGAACATTTTTGTACAGGTATCTGAGCCCTATGAAAAAAAAATGTTTAAGTATTTAACCTTCTTCCAAAAACATCAACACATTGAAACTGAATTATAAATGTAAAAAGTAACGCACTCACTTCTCAGCTCTTTGAACACGATTTCCCAGTGATTAAACAGTGTCCTTCAGAAATTAAGACTCTGAATATGTATACTTAGTGTTTCAAGCAAATTCCTAAATACTTCCCATCTAACATTGTTAATTCTCAGAGTTTGAATCACTGTTGTCCAGTGATTCAAGCTCATTCATGGTGAATTCCAAGTGTTTATACAGCGTTTTCTATGTATACCAGCTCTTCAAACATGAATTATTACTACTTTAAATACTACCCTACCTTTCACTGCGCTTTGAATACAAAATCTCAGTATTTCAGCATGCAGCAGAGATGTTAAAGTTCTACAACATATGTCAAGTGTTTAAAAAACACTCCTGCTCATTTCCCCAGTCTGTTTTTTTGAGCTCTGAGACTTTAACCTCTTAATACAGGTATCATACCAGCTCTTTAAAGGTACATTATTACTATTTAGAACACTAGCTGAACTATCATTTTTATTTCTTAGAATTTTGAATACTTTCATACCGTTATATCAGCTCTATGAAAATGAATTTATAAGTGTTTCACCAACTTTCTTCCATAAACGTCAACTCCTTTTGACTGAATTATAAATGTAAACAGTATGGCACTCACTTCTGAGCTCTTTGAACATGATTTCCCAGTGATTAAACAGTGATCTTTAGATATTAAGGCTCTATAATATGTATTCTTAGTGTTTCAAGAACATTCATAAATATTTCACTAGTCACATTGTGAATTCTGATTTTGAATCACTGTTGTCCAGTGATTCACGCTCATTCATTGTGAATTCCAAGTGTTTATACAGTATTTCTCTATATATACCAGCTCTTTAAACGTAAATTATCACTTCTTTAATCGGTAGCCTATCATTGGGATTACTAATAGTTTTGAATACTTTCTACCTGTTATATCCACTCTATGAAAATGAAATAAATGTTTAACCCACTTTATTCCAAAAATGCCAACTCATTTAGATATAAATGTAACTAGTATCCAACTCAGTTCTCACCTCTTTGAACACTATTTCCCAGTGAATAAAAATTGTCCTATAGATATTAAAGTTTTTTATTAATGTGTTCCAATTTTTTCAAGCATATTGCTAAATATTTCCCATCAATCATTGTGAATTCACAGTTTGAATCGCTGTTTTCCAGTGATTGAAGTTCGTTCATTGTAAATTCCAAGTGTTTATAGAGCGTTTTTCCATATATAACAGCTCTTTAAAAGTGAATTATTGCTATTTTAAAGATTATCCTACCTTTCAGAGCTCTTTGAATACAAATTCTCAGTATTTCAACCTGCAGTAGAGATGTTAAAGTTCTACAACATATTCCAAGTGTTTCAGAAACACTCCTACACATTTCCCCGGCCTGTTTTTTGGAGCTCTGAGACTTTTAACCTTTTAATACAGGTATCGTACCAGCTCTTTAATGGTACATTGTTACTACTTTGAACAATAGCCTATCATTTTTTTACTAAGAATTCTGAATACTTTCATACTGTTATAACGGCTCTATGAAAATGAATTTTTAAATGTTTCACCAACTTTCTTCCATAAACGCCAACTCATTTTGACTGAATTATAAATGTAAACAGTATGGCACTTCAGAGCTCTTTGAACACGATTTCCCAGTGACTAAACAGTGATCTTCAGATATGAAGGCTCTATGAATATGTATTCTTAGTGTTTCAAGCACATTCCTAAATATTTCCCTTCTATCATTGTGAATTCTCAGAGTTTGATTCACTGTTGTCCAATAATTCAAGCTCATTCATTGAGTATTCCAAATGTTTATATACAATAACCTTAACCTTAACCCTAACCCTACCCTTAACCCAAACCCTAGCGCTAACCCTAACCTTAACCCTAACCCTAGCCCTAACCCTAGCCCTAACCCTAGTCCTAACCCTAACCATAACTCTAACCCTAATAGTCCTAACCCTTGCCTTTACCCTAACCCTAATGCTAAACTTAGCCCTAACCCTTACCCTAGCCCTAACCCTAATCCTAAATTTCATATCTGCTGTATGAAAATAACTTTGGAATGTTTCTGAGCCCTATGAAAATGGATGTTTAAATGTTTAATTAATCTTTCAAAAACACGAAATCATGTAAACTAAATTATAAATGAAATGAGTATCTAACTTAGTTCTCAGTGCTTTCAACACGATTTTCCAGTGATTAAACAGTGTCCTTCAGATATTAATCTCTTCAAAATGTATTCCTAGAGTATGAAGCACATTTCTAAATATTTCCCTAGAATATCCTTGTGAATTCTGTGTTAGTTTCACTTTGGTCCAGTGGTTCAAGCTCAATCATTGTGAATTCCAAGTGTTTATAAAGAGTTTTTCCATATATACCAGCTCTTCAAACATGAATTATTACTATTTTAAAGACTATCCTACCTCTCATAACTCTCTGAATACAAATGGTCAGTATTTCAACATACACTAGATATATTAAGATTCTACAAACATGCACCAAGTGTTTCAGACTCATTCCTAGACGTTTCCCTGTCTGTCATTTTGAGCTCTGAGACTTTAAACATTTTCATACAGGTATGTGAGCCCTATGAACCTGAATGTTTAAGTGTTTAACAAACCTTTCAAATAATCAAACACATTGAGACTGAATTATAAATATAAACAGTATGGCATTCTCTTCTCAGGTCTTTGAACACGATTTGCCAGTGATTAAACAGTGTCCTTCAGATATTAAGGTTCTATGAATATGTATTCTTAGTGTTTCAAGCACATCCCTAAATATTGCCCTAGTCTATCATAGTGAATTCTCAGTGTTAGATTCAATTTTGTCCAGTGATTTAAGCCATTCATTGAGATTTCCAAATGTTGAAATATGATAACCCTAAACCTAACCCTAATCCTAACACAAATCCTAACCTTAATATTAGCCCTAACCCAAGCCCTTACCCTAACCTTAACCCTAACCCTAGCCCTAGCCCTAACCCTAAAGCTAACCCTAATCCTAGCCTTAAACCTAACCCTAAGCCTATTTCTAACCTTAAAACTAACCCTAACCCTAGCCCTAACCCTAACCTTAAACCTAGCCCTACGCCTAGCCCTAACCCTAACCCTCAACCTAAGCCTAATACTAGCCCTAACCCAACCTTAACCGTAGCCGTAACCCTAATCCTAACCCTAATACTAACCCTAGCCCTACCTCTCACAACTCTCTGAATACAAATTCTCAGTATTTCAACATACACTAGATATATTAAAGTTCTACAAATGTATACCAAGTGTTTCAGACTCATTTCTAGACATTTCCCTGGTCTGTCATTTTGAACTCTGAGACTAAACATTTTCATACAGGTATGTGAGCCCTACGAACCTGAATGTTTAAGTGTTTAACAAACTTGCTTTCAAATAAGCCAACAACTTGAGTCTGAATTTTAAATACAAACAGTATGGCATTCTCTTCTCAGCTCTTTGAACATGATTTGCCAGTGATTAAAAAGTGTCCTTCAGATATTGAGGCTCTATGAATATGTATTCTTAGTGTTTCAAGCACATTCCTAAATATTTCCCTAGTCTTCCATTGTGAATTCTCAGTGTTTGATTCTCTTTTGTCCAGTGATTCAAGCTCATTCATTGTGAATTCCAAGTGTTTATACAGCGTTTTACCAAACATACCAGCTCTTTCAATGTAAAATATTACTACTTTGAACACTAGCTTGACCATCATTTTGATATCTGTTTTGAATTCTTTCCTGCTGTTATAACTGCTCTAGGAAATTGAATTTATGTTTCACCAACTTTCTAGCTAAAAGGCCTACTCATTCATAATGAATTATAAAAGTAACATGCCCTTTGAACACAATTTGCCCATTACTAAACAGTGTCCTTCAGATATTAAGGCTCTATGAACATGTATTCCCACTGTTTCAGGCACCTTCCCTAATTTTCCATTGTGAATTCTCAGTGTATGATTCATTTTTGACCAGTGATTCAAGCTCATTCATTGTGAATTCCAAGAGTTTCTACAGAGTTTTGCCAAAAAAAAACAACAGCTTTTTAAATGTAATTTATTACTACTTTGAACACTAGCTTGACCATCATTTTAATTTCTAAGAGTTTTGTATACTTTTATAATGTTATATCAGCTCTATGCTAATTAATTTGTTTCACCAACCTTTTTTCAAATACGTCAACACACTCACACTCAATTTTACATGTACCCAGTATCTAACTCAATTCTCTGCCTTGGAACACAATTTCCCAGTGATGAAACTATCATTCAAATATTGAGGCCCTATGAACTTGTATTTCTACTGTTTCAATCATCTTCCTAAATATTTCCCTAGTCTTCCATTGTGAATTCTCAGTGTATGATTCACTTTAGTCCAGTGATTCAAGCTCATTCATTGTGAATTCATAGTGTTTATACAGCGTTTTGCCAAACATACCAGCTCTTTCAATGTAAAATATTACTACATTGAACACTAGCTTGACTATAATGTTGACATGTAAGAGTTTTGAATACCTTCATACTGTTATATCAGCTCTAGGAAAATGAATTTATGTTTCTCCAACTTTCTTCCTAAAAGACCTCATTTAGACTGAATTATAAAAGTAACAGTATCGCCTCACTTCTTTGTTCTTTGAACTCAATGTCCCCGTGTCTAAAGAGTGTTCTTCAGATATTAAGGCTCTATGAACATGTATTCCTACTGTTTCAGGCACCTTCCTAAACATTTCCCTAGTCTTCCATTGTGAATTCTGTGTTTGATTGACTTTTGTCCAGTGATTCAAGCTCATTCATTGTGAATTCCAAATGTTAATACAGCGTTTTGCCAAACATACCAGCTCTTTCAATGTAAAATATTACTACTTTGAACAGTAGCTTGACTATCATTTTGATATCTAAGAGTTTTGAATTTTTTCCTACTGTTATAGCAGTTTTAGGAAACTGAATTTTTTTCACCAACTTTCTTGCTAAAAGCCCTACTCATTTAGAATGAATTATAGAAGTAACAGTATCTCCTCACTTCTTTGCCCTTTGAACACAATTTCCCAGTGACTAAACAGTGTCTTTCAGATATTAAGGCTCTTCGAACATATATTCCTACTCTTTCAGCCACCTTCCTAAACATTTCCCTAGTATTCCATTGTGAATTCTCAGTGTTTGATTTTCTTTTGGCCAGTGATTCAAGCTCATTCATTGTGAATTCCAAGTATTTATACAGCGTTTTGCCAAATATACCAGCACTTTAAATATAAATTATTACTACTTTGAACACTAGCCTGACTATCATTTGGATTTCTAAGAGTTTTGTATACTTTTGTAATGTTATATCAGCATGCAAATGAATTTATGTTTCACAATCCTTCTTTCAAATATGCCAACACATTCACACTGAATTTACATGTTCCCAGTATCCAAGTCAATTCTCTGCTCTTGGAATACAATTTCCCAGTGATGAAACAGTGTTCTTTAGTTATTAAGGCCCTATGAACTTGTATTCCTAGTGTTTCAGGCACCTTTCCAGATATTTCCCTAGTCTTTTATTGTGAATTCTCAGAGTTTGATTCGCTTTTATCCAGCGATTCAAGTTCATTCATTGTGAATTCCAAGTGTTTATACAGCGTTTTGCTAAATATACCAGCACTTTAAATGTAAAATATTACTACTTTGAACACTAGCTTGACTATTATTTTGATTTCTAAGAGTTTTGTATACTTTCATACTGTTATATTAGCTTCATGCAAATGAATTTATGTTTCACCGACCTTCTTTCAAATACACCAACACATTCACAATGAATTTTACATGTACCCAGTATCCAACTCAATTTTCTGCTCTTGGATGACGATTTTCTAGTGATGAAACTGTATCCTTCCGCTATTAAGGCTCTATGAACATTTATTCCTACTGTTTCTGTCACCTTCCTAAATATTTCCCTAGCCTTTCATTGTGAATTCTCAGTGTTTGATTCACTTTTGTCCAGTGATTCAAGCTCAGTCATTGTGAATTCCAAGTGTTCATACAGCGTTTTGCCAAATATACCAGCTCTATAAATGCAAATTATTTCTATTTTAAAGACTATCCTACCTTTCACAGCTCTTTGAATACAAATTCTTGGTATTTTAACACTGCACTAAAGATATAATGTTTCTACAAACGTATCCCAAGTGTTTCAGATATATTTTTAGGCATTTCTGTGGTCTGTTATTTTGAGTTCTGATAGTTTTCACATTTTCATACAGCTATGTGAGCCCTATGAAAATGAAAGTTTAAGTATTTAACCAACCTTCTTTCAAATACGCCAACTCATTTACTCTGAATTATTTTTTTCTTTTTTTAAAATTTCTTTATTGATTAAGGTATCACATATTTGTCCCCATCCCCCCATTACTATCCTAAACCTCTCCTCACCCATGCCCCACCCCCCTGTTGTCCATGACCACTGTTTAGGCTTATATGCATTCATACAAGTTCTTTGGTTGATTTCTCCCCCTAACCTCCACCCTCCCCTACTTTCCTATGAGGTTTGACAATCTGATCGATGCTTCCCTGTTTCCGGGTCTGTTTTTGTTCATCAGTTTATGTTGTTCATTATTTCCCCTAGATGAGTGAGATCATGTGATATTAGAAATACACTAATAAGAATGGAAAATGAGACAAGCAATAATGGTTATGCTGAGAGGCAAAAGAGTCAGTCTGTAGTGAGTTTCTTTCTGGGCCAACAGTTCTTTTGAGTCCCAATTTCAATGTCAAACAGTTCCTCATGTGTACATGTCAGCGATGATATTTCAGTTCTGGATGGTGGACAAATGGTAGTAATGCAGGTCCAACCCTCTCTGGTTTGGTCCTGGGCAACCTGCAGTAATGCACAGCTGCTGACTGCTAGTATGGCGAGGTGTCATCAGCATCTTCCATCTCTGGACTGTTTCTCTTCTGTCTTCATGGCTGGAGCAGTCCTGCCAATTCCTCTCTGTTGTAGGAATCCACATGGTCTTGGGGTTGCATTCTGAAAATATACAAACATATTCTCGACCAAAAGTTAATAAAGGAATCTTTTCTATAAATTTGACTTGGGATCATTTTTCATTTTTTGCCAAATGATTTTCCTTTGGGTTGTTTTGACACCATGTTTGTTTTTCATGGGTGTCTTGCTATTAGCATTCCAAATGAAAGTTAATTTTCTAAAGTAAAAATTTTCTAGATGTAATTTACTTACAGGATATTTTTCTTTACATGATATTCTTCTACTATCCCCCCTTTTTTGATTTAAATATTAGGAGGCTTTCAAAATTTTATAATGTAATCTTGATAGCTTTTAAATTTTAATGTTTTGCACTAAAATATGACTGCTTTAGGTTCATTACATGTTATGTAATTTTTCCATGAGATGAACTACCAATAAAAATTTTAGTTAACACTTTAGGAACAGCTTTTTGTCCAGAACCATTAATTTTTCTAGATTATTCGCTTATTTCACTTAGCCAATTTAAATTAGTTTGAGAACTTGACTACTATTTTACTGTCAAATTTAATACTCTAGCAACAATCTTATTTTACCCAGTAAATATTTGTGGAAAGGATTATTTGCCTTCTTGAGTAGGCCCTGAGCATTCCTGGTGCTAGGCTGGATTTAGATATCAAAAACCCACTTTCCCCAAACCATGGGTATAAGATAACTCAGACAAGTCTTTTTGCAGTGAGACGGCAGCTGCTATCGGCCAAGTCTCTATCTGTTACCTGGGTCCCGATTTGTGCTGGGCATGGGAAGCGAAGCAGCCATGGGGGCAGCAGACCTCCCTTGGAAGTGGTGAGGTTTCAGGCTCCTGCAAATTTGGGGGGGTGAGGGTCTGTGTCCCACATCTGTTGACCCCCAAGTTCTCTCCTGATGGCCCCGCTAGGACTGTGCCTGTCTTAGGTTGTTCCTTCCCTGAGGAATCTTTCCTGTCTCCTGGCTAACCAGCCATCCTCCGGGGCCAAGGAGGGTGATGTGATGTTCAGTTCTGTCTCCTTGGTAGCCTATGCCTCTGTGGCCTCCACGCCCAGCAACTGCCTTGGTATCCCCTTGCATGCGGGCGGGGCCCCGGCACTAATCACATACCTTGGGGAACCCAGGTTTCTTCTCCAGGGAGGGCCCAGCTCACCCCACTGGGCGAGAGACAGATCCATGGTACCAGCCACCACAAGGCTTCAACCTCTGCATCAACAGAAAGCACTGGCAACAGCTGTGGGCAATTGGATTGTGAGAAGAGGATCCCTCTTGGACAAAAGGGCAAGAGGGGCCAATATAGAATGCTCAGGTGCCTTCCCAGGGGGCCCTCTACACAGTGGAAGGGATTAAATCCTTTCATGTCTTTTTATATTGCTGCCAGACATTCAAAGAATTAGTTTGTAAGTTTGTTTGGGATAATTGTACATTATGCTGTTGTAATTCTAAAATATCAAGAGATGTGTTACCTTTGTTTCCAAACACCAAAAAGATGATTTTTTATTGATTCCCAAGGGTGCGAGGTACTATTATAGGTAATGGGGATAATACAAATCTGGGAAAAGTTATAATGACATTGTAGAATAATATCATGTAAGGATATTCTTTGCAATAGGCCATGGCAATTCCATTTCAAACTGGTTGTCAATTTCTTTTTGTATAGACAAGGTCTTAGTTACATTTTCTGCACCTCTCCCAGGAGCAAGTAGTGATAGTCCCTTCCTTTGGTGTCCACGCAAGCCAGAAACCTCTCTTTAAGTTTACACACAAAGGAGCAGTGGTTTGATTTTGTGTCATATAA
The DNA here is from genome assembly GCF_963455305.1 of Plecotus auritus. Lineage (NCBI taxonomy): Eukaryota > Metazoa > Chordata > Mammalia > Chiroptera > Vespertilionidae > Plecotus > Plecotus auritus. The sequence continues at coordinate 101,807,669 of NC_137782.1, forward strand.
AAGGGAAGCTGGGTGGAGACCCCTGTGTAATTATACTTCCTTGCCCCACCCATGGTCCTGCTGGATGACCAAGGTGTTTGGAATTATTGGTGACTACATTAGGCAGGAGATCAGCCCACGTAAGGGCTCTTACCCATGAAGGGTCAGGAACATAAGTGCAAAATACTTACCCATTTGCCCCAGGTAATATTACCATACAGCTGATGACTGCTAGCGTGGCAAGAAAGACATTCTCAGACATTCTTGGGGTTCTGGTTAGCTTACAATTTCTTTTCTATTTTTATTTTTTGATTATTATTATTATTATTATTTTACATATGTGTCTTTATTCCTCCATTATCCCCCACCCCCACTCATGCCCCACCACCCTGTTGTCTGCGTCTGTTGATTAGGCTCATATGCATGCACACAAGTCCCTTGGTTGATGTCTCCCCCTTACTCCCAACGACCCCGTCCTTCCCTGAGTTTTGAGGTTCTGATCGACATTTCTCAGTCTCTGGATCTGTTCTTGTTCATCAGTCTATGCCGTTCATTATATTCCACAAATGAGTGAGATCATGTGATATTTATCTTTCTCTGCAGGGCTTATTTCACTTAGCATAATGCTCTCCATCTCCATCCATGTTGTTCCAAATGGTAGGAACTCCTTTTTTTACCGCAGCATAGTATTCCATTGTGTAGATGTACCACAGTTTTTTAATCCACTCATCTGCTGATGGGCATTTAGGCTGTTTCCAAATCTTAGCTATGGTGAATTGTGCTGCTATGAACATAGGGGTGCATATATCCTTTCTGATTCGTGTTTCTAGTTTCTTGGGATATATTCCTAGAAGTGGGATCACTGGGTCAAATGGGAGTTCCATTTTTAGTTTTTTGAGGAAACTCCATACTGTTCTCCACAGTGTGCATTCCCACCAGCAGTGCAAAAGAGTTCCTTTTTCTCCGCATCCTCACCAACACTTGTCGTTTGTTGATTTGTTGATGATAGCCATTCTGACAGGTGTAAGATGGTATCACATTGTTGTTTTGATTTGCATCTCTCTGATGATTAGTGACTATGAGCAGGTTTTCATAGTCTCTTGGCCTTCCTTCTGTCTTCTTTCGAAAAGTGTCTATTTAGATCAGTTGCCCATTTTTTGATTGGGTTGTTTATCTTCTTTTTGTTAAGTTGTATGAGTTCTCTGTAAATGTTGGAGATTAAACCCTTATCGTTGATATCATTGGCAAATATTTTCTCCCATGCAGTGGGCTTTCTTGTTGTTTTATTGATGGTTTCCTTTGCTCTGCAAAAGCTTTTTATTTTGATGTAGTCCCATTTGTTTACTTTCTCTTTCGTTTCCATTGCCCTAGGAGCAGTATCAGTGAAGAAGTTCCTTTAGCATATGTCTGAGATTTTGCTGCCTGTGGATTCCTCTAGTATTTGTATGGTTTCCCGGCTTATGTTTAAGTCCTTTATCCATTTTGAGTTTATTTTTGTGTATGGTGAAAGTTTGTGATCTAGTTTCATTTTTTTGCATGCATCTGTCCAATTTTCACAACACCATTTGTTGAAGAGACTGTCTTTACTCCATTATATGTTCATGCCTCTTTTGCCAAATATTAATTGGGCATAGTGGTTTGGGTCGATTTCCGGGTTCTCTATTCTATTCAATTGGTCTATATGTCTGTTCTTGTGCCAGTACGAGGCCGTTTTAAGAACAGTGGCTTTGTAATACATCTTGATATCTGGTATTGAGATCCCACCTACTTTGTTCTTCTTTCTCAGGATTGCTGCAGCTATTCAGGGTCTCTTTTTATTCCAGATGAATTTTTTGAAGGTTCATTCTAGGTCAGTGAAATATGCCATTGGTATTTTAATGGGAAGTGCATTGAATTTATAGATTGCTTTGGGTAGTATGGACATTTTGATGATGTTTATTCTACCCATCCATGAACATGGTATGTTCTTCCATCTGTTTATTTCTTCCTCTATCTCTTTTTTCAGTGTCGTGTAGTTTTCCACGTATAGGTCTTTTACCTCCTTAGTTAAGTTTATTGCTAGGTATCTTAATTTTTTTGGTGCGATGGTAGATGGGATTACTTTTTTAGTCTCTCTTTCTGTAAGTTCATTATTGGTGTATAGAAATGCCATAGATTTCTTGGCGTTAATTTTGTATCCTGTTACATTGCCGAATTCATTTATTAAGTCTAATAAGTTTTTGATGGAGTCTTTAGGGTTTTCTATGTACAGTATCATGTCATCTGTGAATAAGGACAGTTTTACCTCTTCTTTTCCAATTTGGATGCCTTTTATTTCTTCTTCTTGTTTGATTGCAATGGCTAATACTTCCAGCACTATGTTGAACAAGAGTGGTGAGAGTGGGCATCCCTGTCTTGTTCCTGTTCTTAGGGGAAATGGTTTTATTTTTTTGCCCATTGAGTATGATGTTGGCTGTAGGTTTGTCATATGTTGAGGTATGATCCTTCTATTCCCACCTTGCTGAGATTTTTTATCAAGAAAGGTGTTAGATTTTGTCAAATGCTTTTTCCGCATCAATTGATATGACTATATGATTTTTATCTCTCAATTTGTTTATGTGATGTATCACGTTTATTGATTTGCGAATATTGTACCATCCTTGCATCCCTGGGATAAATCCTACTTGGTCATGGTGTATGATCTTTCTGATGTACTGCTGGATTCGATTGGCTAGAATTGTGTTGAGGATTTTGGCATCTATTTTGTTGAGGGATATTGGCCTGTAATTCTCTTTCATTGTGTTATCTTTATCTGGTTTTGGTATTAGGGTGATGCTGGCTTCATAGAAGGAGCTTGGAAGTGTTCATTCCTCTTGAATTTTCTGGAATAATCTGAGGAGGATAGGTTTTAGTTCTTCCTTGAATGTTTGGTAAAACTCCTCTGTGAAGCCGTCTGGCCCCGGGCTTTTGTTTGCTGGAAGCTTTTTGATGACTGCTTCAATTTCTTCCATAGTTATCAGCCTATTGAGATTTTTAGAATCCTCCTAAGTTTTGGAAGGTTGTATTTTTCTAGGAATGTATCCATTTCCTCCAGGTTGTGTAGTTTGTTAGAATAGAGTTGTTCATAGTATTTTTTAACAATCCTTTGTATTTCTGTGGTGTCTGTTGTTATTTCACCTCTTTCATTTCTGATTTTGTTTATTTGGGTCCTCTCTTTTTGCTTCTTGGTGAGCCTGGCTAGAGGTTCATCAATCTTGTTTATCCTTTCGAAGAACCAGCTCTTGGTTTCCTTCATGTTTTTTATTGTTTTTTTGGTCTCTATGTCATTCATTTCTGCTCTTGTCTTTATTATTTCCTTCCTTCTGCTTACACTGGGCTTTTCTTGTTGCTCTCTTTCTAATCCTTTGAGTTGTTGAGTTTCATGATTTATTATTATTTTTTCTTGTTTTTTGAGGTAGGCCTGTAGAGCTATAAATTTCCCTCTCAGGACTGCTTTCATTGTGTCCCATAGCATTTGCATTGTTGTGTTTTTATTGTCATTAGTCTCCAGGATGTTTTTAATTTCTTCTTTGATCTCATTGATAACCCAATCATTGTTTAGTAGCATGCTGTTCAGCTTCCAAGTGTTTGAAATTTTTGGAATGTTTTTATTGTAGTTTATATCTAATATTATGCCATTGTGGTCTGAAAAAATGCTTCATATGATTTCAATCTTTTTGCATTTGGGGAGACTTTGCTTGTGACCCAAATGTGGTCTATTTTTGAAAATGTCCCATGTGCACTTCAGAAGAATGTATATTCCGTGGCTTTGGGTGAAATGCTCTGAAGATGTCAATTAGGTCCATCTGATCAAGTGTATCATTTTTAATTGCTGTTTCTTTGCTGATTTTTTGTCTAGAGGATTTGTCCAGTGATGTCAGTGGTGTATTAATGTCTCCTACTATGATGGTATTGTTGTCGATCTCTTCCTTGATATCTTTGAGGAGTTTTTTTTTGTATTTTGGTGCTCCTGCATTGGGTGCATATATATTTACCAGAGTTATATCTTCTTGTTGAATTGCTCCCTTTAGTATTATGTAGTGGCCTTCCTTATTTCTTATTATGACCTTTACTTTGAGGTCTATTTTTTCAGATATAAGTATCACATCCCCAGCTTTTTTCTCGTTTCCATTTGCCTAAAAAATGTTTTTCTATCCCTTTGCTCTCAGTCTGTGTGAATCCTTTGCTCTGAGGTGGGTCTCTTGTAGACAGCAAATATATGGGTCATGTTTTCTTATTCATTCATCTACCCTATATTGATTGGTGCATTTAATTCATTTATGTTTAATGTTATTATTGACAAGTACATGTTTGTTGTCATATTTTTCCTTAGTTTTTGTGTTTCTTCTTGCCTTTCTTTTTCTTCTTTTTACAGCAGTCCCTTTAGCATTTCTTGCATTGCTGGCTTGGTAGTGATAAACTCTCTTAGCCCTTTTTTGTCTGTGAAGCTCCTGATTCCACCTTCAATTTTGAATGATAGCCTTGCTGGGTATAGTATTCCTGGATTCAGTCCCTTCCTTTGCATCACTTTGTACATTTCATTCCATTCCCTTGAGGCCTGGTGTGTTTCTGTTGAGAAATCAGTTGATATTCTGATAGGAGACCCCTTGTAAGTAACTTTCTGTCTCTCTCTGGCAGCCTTTAAGATTCTTACTTTGTCATTGGTGTTCGCCAATCTAATTATGATGTGTCTTGGTGTCGGTCTTTTGGGGTTCAACTTGTTTGGGACTCTATGTACTTCTTGGACTTGCATAGTTTTTTTCTTGCCAATATCAGGGAAGTTTTCTGTCATTATTTCTTCAAACAGGTTTTCTATTCATTGCTTCTCTTCCTCTCCTTCTGGTAACTCTATTAAGCGAATGTTGTTTTGTTTTGTGTTGTCCCAAAGCTCCCTTAGGCTTTCCTCTTGCTTTTTAAGTCTTCTTTCCAGTTGCTGCTGTGTTTGTGTGTTTTTTCCTACCTTATCTTTTAATTCGCTGATGAGGTCCTCAGCCTCTTTTAGTGTACTGTTTAGGCCTTCCATTGTGTTCTTTATTGCAGCTATGTCATTCTTGATCTCCTTTTGGTTTCTTTTCATGTTGATGACATTGTCATTCAGCTCCTTATAGTTCTCATTGAGTTGTGTGTGTTTGTCATTGAGTTGTGTTTGTCATCCATCCCTTTAAACATCCTTATAACCATTAACCTGAATTCTAACTCTGATAAGCTGCTAGCCTCAAATTCATTTAACTGCCTTTCTGGTGGTTCCTCTTTTTCTTTCCTTTGGGGATTGCTTTTTTGTCTTCCCATGTTTTCCTGTAAAGTTTTAATTGTAGACCCAATTGCTTTGCTACCCAGGTTCTTTGGGGGATGGTGCTACTGGCATAATCTCTCAGTTCTCCTGGGCTTGTTAATCTAGTGTAGCTCCCTACTTGAGCTATTTGGGTTCTCTTGATATAGGTCTGCAAACTTGAGAGGCACAACTGCGGTGTCTAGAAGTCAGCCGCGTGGAGGGGAGTGTACCAATTTTGCTGTCTTGCACCTTTAATTGAAATCACGTGTGCCCAGCTGGGACTCACAGTGGGACCCAGGAACCATCTGTTGGGGTAATGGGGCTCAGGGGGCCTGCTCTTTGGAAAGGCCTGACTGTGATGCCCAGAGTTCTTCAGTATTGGGGTGGGCAGACCCAGCTTTTGCTGTTGCACCTGTGGTGGATAGGAGCTTACTCCCAGTGGCAGCTCACAGGAGCACCCGTGGTACGTTTATCAGTGAGGCACACTGCAGGACTCTGAAGGGCCCTGGCAGTGTAGCCGCGCAATTGAGGCACCTTTGGGCCGGTATCCAGAATGAGTGAATTCAAAAATTCTACTGCCTGGGGAGTGGGGGGTGTGCTCCCCTTGTTCAAGATCACACCCAGGGAGAGCTCACAGTGGCTCCCACTAGTGCCCTGTGGGTAGATGGGCTCATGGTGCCTGCCTGTTGGAACTTCGCCTCTGTGGAGGTGCGCTTGCCGGGCGCAGAGTTCTGATGTACTCTGAGGGGTCCTGGCACCGCGGTTGAGCCACTGGGGTGAATGTGGGCTGTTATCCAGGAAGAGGGAATTCAGAATTTCTACTGCGGGGCTGTGTGCCCTTGTCCATGCAGAATCACACCCTCGGGGGCTCTCAGTGGCTCCCAAGCGCTGCCTAAGGAGAGGAGTGCCCTGTGCAGCTGGAAACACGCGAATCTGCCTACGGGGCTGGATACTCGCAAATCCGGAGTTCTGCCGCTGGGGAGGGGGAGGTTGCACTTACTGCTGCTGAGCGGTGCACCTTTGGAGGTGAAGGTCCCAGGGTCCACGGGTCTGCAGGTGGGGTAGCAGGATTTTGGCTGGAGTGGCTGCTGGGTCGCAGGGCAGTTCCATGGCCTGTGTGGTTGGTGGTGTTGATGGGTTCCTAAAAAAGGCCGTTCTCCCCTTCAAGATGGTGTGGACTCCGTGCTGGAGTCCTGCCATCCGGGGAGTGCCCACAGTGGTGGTAGTCTCTCCTTGTCAAGGAGAGCCTGTCTGCCAGCCCCTGCTGCTCCTGTGAGATTTAACTTTCCCTGACTCACTCACACACACACCACGCACATCCACACACTCTCCTTTCATACCCTCACTCACTCACTTCTTCTCCCTCACCTCCGTCCTGCCAGCCGCCATCTTTTTCAAAAGTACACTTTCTTACAGCTGATCTCACAGTATGTAGTATTCAAAACTCTTAGAAATCAAAATGATAGTTGGCTAGTGTTCAAATTATTAATAATTTAACTTTAAAGAGCTGGTATGACACCTGTATGCAAATGTTAAAACTATCAGAGCTCAAAATAACAGACCAGAGAAATGTCTAGGAATGTATCTGAAACACTTGGAATATGTTTGTAGAACCTTGGTACCTCTGTGCAGTGTTGAAATACTGAGAATTGGTATTCAAAGAGCTGTGAAAGGTAGGATAGTCTTTAAAATAGTAATCCCTAATGTTAAAAGAGCTGGTATATATGGAAAAATGCTGTATAAACACTTGAAATTCACAATGAATGAGCTTGAATCACTGGACAAATGTGAATCAAACACTGAGAATTCACAATGAAAGAATAGGGAAATATTTAGGAATGTGCTTGAAACACTAGGAATACATGTTCATAGAGCCTTAATATCTGATGGACACTGTTTAGTCACTGGGAAATTGTGTTTAAAGAGCAGAGAAGTGAGTGCGATACTGTTTACTTTTATAATTCAGTCTAAATGAGTTGGCCTTTTAGGAAGAAAGTTGGTGAAACATAAATTCATTTTCATAGAGCTGATATAAGAATATAAAAGTATTCAAAACTCTTAAAAATCAAAATGATAGTCAAGCTAGTGTTCAAAGTAGTAATAATTTACGTTTAAAGAGCTTGTATATTTGGAAAAATGCTGTATAAACACTTGGAATTCACAACAAAAGAATAGGGTAATATTTAGGAATGTGCTTGAAACACTAGGAATACATGTTCATAGAGCCTTAATATCTGAAGGACACTGTTTAGTCACTGGGAAATTGTATTTAAAGAGCAGAGAAGTGAGTGCGATACTGTTTACTTTTATAATTCAGTCTAAATGTGTTGGCGTTTTTGGAAGAATGATGGTTAAACACTTAAAAATTTATTTTCATAGAGCTGCTATTACAGTATGAAAATATTCAAAACTCTTAGAAATCACAATGATAGGCTAGTGTTCAAATTAGTAATAATTTATGTTTAAAGAGCTGGTATATAATGAAAAACTGTGTATGAAACTTGGAATTCTCAATGAATGAGCTTGAATCACTGGACAAAAGTGAATCATACACTGAGAATTCACAATGATACACTAGGGATATATTTAGGAATGTGCTTTGAAACATTCGGAATACATGTTCAAAGAGCTTTAATATCTGAATGACACTGTTTAATCACTCGGAAATCGTGTTCAAAGAGCAGAGGACTGAGTTGGATACTGGCTACATTTATAATTCAGTCTCAATGAGTTGGTTTTTTTGAAAGAAGGTTCGTTAAACATTTAAACATTCCTTTTCATATTGCTCAGATACCTGTATGAAAATGTTCAAACTAAGTGCTCAAAATGACAGATTAAGGAAATGTCTAGGAATGTGTCTGAAACTGTTGGAATAGGTTTGTAGAACCTTACTATCTCTAATGCAGTGTTGAAATACTAAGAATTTGTATTCAAAGGGCTGTGAAAGGTAGGATAGTCTTTAAAATAGTAAAAATTCACATTTAAAGAGCTGGTATATATGTATAAATACTTGGAATTCACAATGAATGAGCTTGAATTACTAGACAAAAATGAATCAAACACTGAGAATTCACAATGATACACTAGGGTAATAACTAGAAATGTGCTTGAAAGACTAGGTATATATGTACATAGAGCCTTAATATCTGTAGGTCAGTCCCATAGATATTAATCTTCTAAAAACTTGTACTCAAAGTGCTTCAAGCACATTCCAAAATGTTTCCCTGGTCTATCATTGTTACTGCTGAGAGTTCTAAGCACTTGCATACAGTTAACTGTGTTCTATAAACATGAATTCTGAGCTTTGTATAAAACTCTTTCAAAAAACACCAACTCACTGACCCTGACTTATAAATGACTCTTTGAATACGAATTCTCAGTGTTAAGACCCTGCCGCACAGATATTAAGGTTCTAAAAACCTGTATTCCACGTGTTTCAAGCACATTCCAAAAAGTTTCCTTGGTCTAGCATAGTGAGTTCTGAGAGTTTTAAGCACTTTCATTCAGTTAACTGAGTTCTATTAACATGAATTCTTAGGTTTGTAAAAACCTTTCTTAGAAGAACATCAGCTCATTGAGAGTGACTTATAAATGTGCCTGTGTACACGAATTCTCAGTGCTTCACCACTGCCCCACAGATATTAAGGTTATAAAAACTTGTATTCCAAGAGTTTCAAGCACATTCCCAAAAGTTTACCTGGTCTATTATAGTTAGTTCTGAGAGTTCTAAGCACTTTCATAAAGTTAACTGAGTTCTATAAACATGAATTCTTAGGATTGTAAAAAACTTTCTTAGAAAAATGTCAAGTCATTGAGACTGATTATAAATGTGCCTTTGAACAAGAATTCTCAGTGGTTCAACACTGCCCCACAGATATTAAGGTTCTAAAATCTTGTATTCCAAGTGTTTCAAGCACATTCCAAAAAGTTTCCCTGGTCTATCATAGTGAGTTCTGAGAGTTCTAAGCACTTTCATACAGTTAACTGATTTCTGTGAACATGAATGCTTAGGTTTGTAAAAAAACTGTCTGCGAAAAATGCCAATTCACTGATACTGACTTATAAATGACTCTTTGAATACGAATTCTCAGTGTTAAGACACTGCCCCACAGATATTAAGGTTCTAAAAACTTGTATTCCAAGTTTTTAAAGCACATCCCAAAAAGTTTCCCTGGTCTATCATTGTGAGTTCTGAGTGTTCTAAGGATTTTCCTACAGTTAACTGCATTCTGTGAACATGAATTCTTTGTGTTGTAAAAAATTTTCCTCGAAAAATGCCAACTCATTGAGACTGACATATAAATTCATCTTTGAACACGAATTCTCAGTGTTTCAACACTGCCTCACAGATATTAAGGTTCTACAAACATGTATTCCAAATGTTGAGTCTGAATTATAAGTATTGTAAACACGATCCTAATCAGTTAAAAGCTCTTTGAACACTGTCCCACAGATATTAAGGTTTGGTGACTTTCAATGTGCAGCATGACATCATTAAAGGCAATGCTAGCCTCAAAGTCTAGCCTAGAATCATAGCCTCTGAGCCAAACCTCCACACTTGGAGAGCCCAGCCTAGCCCCACATAGCTGAGACTATCACGAAAGGGCCGAGCCTCGCTCAGGGAGAATACAGGCAAAGTCTTAAGCAATGGCAGACTGGGCCCTGGGTCTCTCTCTCAGTGAGTCTTAGGAGGCCCTTGGCACACTACTCCCTTGGCCTCTCTATCAGAGATTCCTAACAAGGCCCAGGGCCCTGCCAACCTTGGCCCTGGGCCTCTCTTAGAAACTTCTAAAGAGTCAATAAGTTTTTAGGGGCCAAGCCCCATAGAGATCTAGGGTCCCTAGAGGGCTGAAGGGGCAAGATTTCTGGCTGAGGTCCACTTGGGTATCACTGGTGGCTTCCATCCCCTCCTTAGGCCTAAGCAGTCCTAGCCTTAAGAGGCAGATAGTGAGGGTAAGGTGCTGTACTCAAGCTGATGATGGCCTGTGACTTTTCTGAAAGAGTTATCTGGGTTTCAAAAAGGAAGTGCTTAACTATGGGCCACTAAGGTACCATGCAACCTGGCTGTCTGCTGTGACCTGGGTGAGATGTCACTCACAGAGTCCGAAAGAAGCCACACACAGGAAGACTACATGAATTTAAAATAGTACATACATGACGGGACCTTGGAGGATCAGAGCTCTTATATAAGAGGTGGCCTAATTGCCCTTGGGCCCTACTGCCCAACAACAATTCCTTCTTTCAGCCTAGATTTGTGGGCTCATGGAAGGCTCCCTATGACCTGCTGACAGAGGAAGGAAAGTTGTGGAGTGCCTTTGCAGGATGTCAATATCCAACCAGAAACTGCACTGCTGTGATACAACAGAATATTCTGAATATTTGTGAAGGACAGTGGTAATGAAACCATAGCAATGGGCAGAGCTTGGGGCCTCATTCTCTTTGTTTGGATGACAAATGACCAGATTTGCAATCAGATTCTGATTCATGGCTCCAGCCATGATCTTGCAATTGTAGTAAGAGACATGAAAGACACATTATTGGAAGATCATTACCAATGACATTTGGGCAGAAGTTTCTTAGTTCTCAAAGAATGGGCATGAAATACAGATATTTGTGTCATATATACTGTTTATAACAGTGAATTCTCACAGTTGAGGATTTCATTAATCAAGAATATAAAGTGGTCCTAGAAGGTTTGGCTCAGTGGGTAGAGCATCGGCCTGTGGACACGAGGGTCCTGGGTTCGATTCTGGTCAAGGGAATATGCCAAGGTTGCAGGCTCAATCCCCAGTAGGATGCGTGCAGGAGGCAGCAAATCAATGATTCTCTTTCATCTTGATGTTTCTATCTCTGTCTCTCCCTCTCTCTTCCTCTCCGAAATAAATAAAAAATATATCTATTTAAAAAAATAAGATAAAGTGGCAAATTCTATATATTCCCTCATATATGGAATGTAAAACCACAAACAAACAAACAAGCAAAACCTCCCACATAGAGATGAAATCATGGTGGGTTCAAGAGGGGAAAACATGAAGGAGGAAAGGAGGTAAAGGGGTCAAATACAGGAGGACAGAGGAGGCTAGACGTTGGGAGGTGAGCACATAATGGACTATGCTATGTCGTACTATAGAGTCATAATATGGCATTTATTTAATATTATTAACTACATTACCTCCCACTCTTTTTCATGACAAGAAGATATTTTTCTGTTTTTGGATAAACATATTTTTGTTTATCTACAATTTGTTCAACCAGAATGAGGATAATCACGAGAGCCTTGGTAATAGAACATGGGTGGCATGGTATTAGCCATCAGACGGTTAATGAGGAGGAGTGCTTAGAAAAATAAATAAAAAATATTCAGAATGTTATCAAACCCAGCTCTGAATCCAGACTCCTGCCAAGCAAGGCAATTTCCAAGTACTGGGCTACAGCTTCAGTAACTGGGGAGTGAAGAGCACTGGGCAATCCAATGGGTTTCCTGTATTCTAGTTCCCATGTCTGTGGTGATAACATAGATTCTGAAAAATTTTCAAGTGGTCCCCTGCAGCAGACATGGATATGCTCTTGCTCATCACTTATTTTATATCCAGAATCAGATTAAAGAGATTCAGGACATGAACAGATTATTCTTTTTCAATGGCTCAACAAAATATGAGGAAAATTGGAAAGGTTCCTAGTACAGTTGTAACTGATAAGGAAGGAAACTAGAATAATTCATGATTTGTCATGGACAGGAAAAGTGTGCAAAAAAGAGGAAGCACACAAGGGTAATAATGGCAGTGACGTCTCCTGTGGCAGTTGCCAACTTGAATAGATGCAACTCTCAGCAGGACATTGAAGGTGAAGGATGAAATGTGAGCCTTGAGTAAATGTGAGCTCTTTGGAAAAACTATGCGAGTACAATAATTTACATAAGCAGAAAAGTATAGAATATGTGTGGAAATAATTAATGTTGGGAAAAAATGTTACAAGGTACATAAATTTGGATGAGAGGGAATGTATTAATTTTAGCTCACCAAACAGAGACTCTGCATTTAAGTTTTCAGAGTGGGTGATTAGAAAAGGCTCTAAAAGCTTATAGGGATGATTGGCTGACAAATGCATTGAATCATGGCCCAATAAATGTGACATGCAAATGCCCACTGTCCCTTGTTTTAATAAAGAAAAAGCAGTTCAAAATTTTATGGAGGGAGAATGTTAGAATGGATTGGTCATAAGAGTCCTATTCCAAACTCTGTGCATGTACACCTGGCATAACTTTCACCAATACATTGCAAAATATATTTAAGAGTGGAAATGGCATGTTTGAAGAGCTGTGTGTTGATGCTTCTATGAAGGCTAGACATTGGAAATTGAAACCTCTCAATGGAAAAATCTAAATGTGATGGGGTCTATGGATACCCAGGTGATGCAGGGAATGCAAGCACCAAACTCATAGTAGATCTGATCTCACTGAAAGACTGCAAGTCAAAGCAGCATCAGTGAGTCAGAACTCTCCAAAAAATAAACCAAACAATCCCATTTACCATTTCAACAAAAAATTAAGATACTTAGCAATAAACTTAACCAAGGAGGTAAAAGACCTATCCTTGGAAAACTACAGGATGTTGAAAAAAGAGAGGAAGATATAAACAAGAAGAATATACCATGTTCATGGATTGGTAGAATCAACATCATTAAAATGTCCATACTACCCAAGGCAATGTACAGATTCAATGCAATTCCTATTAAAATACCAACAGCATATTTCAAAAGTCTAGCACAAACAGTCCAAAAATTATATGGAACCAAAAATACCCCTAATGGCCATGGAAAACATTGAGAAAGAAGAACAAAATTGGAGGAATCAAAATTTCAGATATCAAGTTATACTACAAAGTCCCTGTACTCAAAACAGCCTGGTACTGGCACAAGAACAGGCATATAGATCAATTAAACAGAACAAAGACCCCAGAAAATCTACCCAAGCCATTACACTCAATTAATATTTGACAAAGGAGGCAAGAGCATACAATGTAGTAAAGACTGTGTCTTCAATATATGGATTGGGAAAACTGGATAGGTATATGCAAAAAAATAAAAATAAAAGTGGACCACCAACTTACACCATACACAAGAATAAACTCAAAATGGATAAAAGACCGAAATGTAAGTTGTGAAACCATAAAAATCTTAGAAGAAATGATAGGCAGAAAAATCTCAAGACATCTCTTGTAGCAATATGTTTACCAATACATCTCCTAGGGCAAAAGAAACTAAGGAGAAAATAAATAAATGGAACTATGTAAAAATAAAAAGACTCTGCACAGCAAAAGTAACCATCAACAATATGAAAAGGGAGCCAACTGCATTGGAGAACATATTTGCCAATGATAAATCTGATAAGGGGTTAATTTCAAAAATATATAAGGAGCTCATACAACTTAACAAAAGGAAGTCAAACAATCCAACTAAAAAATTGGCAAAGGACCTAAACAAAGTAGACATACAAAAGGCCAAGAGACATATGAAAAAGTGCTCAAAGTCACTAATCATCTAAGAGATGCAAATTAAAATGACAATGAGATGCAAATTAAAATGACAGTAGCTGCATACTGGCGCAGCTACTGTGCAAAATAGTATGGAGTGTCCTCAGAAAATTAAATATGGAACTTCCATATGAGCCAGTGATCCCATTTCTAGGAATATATTCTAAGAAACCCGAAATACCAATCAGAAAGCATATACCTACACCACTATGCTCATGAAAGCGCAATTTATAATAGCTAAGATTTGTAAATAGCCTATGTGCCTATGAGTGGATTAAAAACTGTGAAACAGAGAAAAAAAATAACGGCGCAATAGACAGACATGCCCCGAGCCTTGTCCTGGAGCAGATAGAAATAACAGCTGAGGGTCGCATGGGGAGTGTCTGTTGGTGAGTTAAAGGACAGCTATACTCCAGGAGAAGGTGGGGGACTGCTGGACAGGGCTTCCCTGACCGGGCAGCCCCCACTGCTGCTGGGTTCCCTCCCGGAGCCACCGGCTCGGACACAGAGGCCACAGCATCTTGAAGGGGAAAGTGGATGTTATGGGAAGCCTGAAAATCTACAGCTGCGGCATTCACTGAACAGCTGCGAACCCCAGAGCACCGGTCCCCAATTGTCGCAAACATGTTGATTTGGGGGAGCTCTACACTCCACCACGGAAAGGTCAGATTTCTCCTGGGATAAGATGAGGTCTCTGGTCCCGGCAGGACAAAGAAATGCACGCACTGCGGGGGCTGGAGGACCAAGGGAAGTCTGCACCTAGAAAAATCCGTGGCTGTTGGGGCTGGCGTAATCCATGAATGTGGAAGGGGGTCCTCAGAGCTGCTAACAGAGGGGATCTCTAAAAAGCAACCCATTTTGATCTGATGCAGAAGGACAGCCTAAAAACTATGGGAGTGTGCCAGCTATTTGGACACAAGGGGGCAAAGGGTATTGCGCAGGCTTATGAGCAAACCTGGAGTTCGCACACTCACGCTTACTCCTCTTTGAATCCTTGTTTCTGATTACTGAGCCCAATACATAGGATCACTCAGTAGGGGACACCCTAAGAGACTGCAGGGGGAAGTTGTTTATCTGGAACCTGGGGATCAGAGTGGGGAGTGACCGTCAGAGAACTCTGGGGCAGCCCACTCCCACAAACCGGTATTGAGTGCCATAGGGAAAGCAGGATCTAAAGAAGAGGCTAGAAAGGACCCATAGACCCGGAAATCAACCCAGAAACACTGCCACCCAGGGGCTGAATCACAAATTGACTCTTATGTAATCACAAATTAAGGAATACAAGAAAGTAAGACACACTGCCTGCTTAAAAATCAGGATTGGCTTACAACACTGAGGAGCAGTGGAACGCAGGGAACTGCAATACTGTCCTGACTGGGAAACAGGCATGCCAAACAGAACAATAGAGGAAGTGAATGACCTTCACTACTGCACATTTTATTTTTATTTTTAATTTTTTAAATTTTTTATTATTTTTTCTTTCTCATCTTTAACTTAAGAAACTAATATTTTTCTTTTTTCATCACTTGATTTTACCTTTTTAATTATTACATTTTTATTTTCAATCAGTATTATTACTAATACTATTTTACTTTTTTAAAAAAGTGTCATTTTATTTTCTCTTTATTTGACTTTGAGATTAGTGTTCTACATTCTATTTTCATCTTTCCTTTAGCATCATTCTACTCTATCTCAACTCTATCTTTATGCCATCACTCTCTTCCTAACTTTTGCCTTTTTTTTTCTTTTTTTTTAAATATTTTATTGATTTTTTTACAGAGAGGAAGGAAGAGGGATAGTGAGTTAGAAACATCGATGAGAGAGAAACATCGATCAGCTGCCTCCTGCACACCTCCTACTGGGGATGTGCCCGCAACCAAGTTACGTGCCCTTGACCGGAATCGAACCTGGGACCTTTCAGTCCGCAGGCTGACGCTCTATCCACTGAGCCAAACCGGTTTTGGCTAACTTTTGCCTTTTTGTTGTCCTGTTTCTCTTACCCTTTTCCTGACTTAGATTTTCCCTATTCTTTCTTTTTAACTCCTGTTAAAATTTCACCCTACTTATATATCTAATTTTCAATCCCCTGCTCCGAGTTCATACACACCTCTCTCTTCTCTGTCTTCACTATCCAAAAATTGTTTTTCTGTCCTTTTGTTGTTGTTTGCTCGAATGTTGATTATATCATTTTTTATGTTTGTTTGTGAGATTCTTTTGCTTATTCTTTTTTGTTTTGTTTTCTTGCTTGCTTTGTTTTTGTTTTTTGCATCTGTTTTTTCAAGCCTCACTTGATATTAATTGTTGTTTGTAGTTTGTATTCATCTCCAGGTACTTGTTGCTGGCATTTGCTGGGATTAGTGGCTGTTCTATTGGAGTTTTCCACCCATATATACAATTTGTTCCCATTTTCTTCTTAGTCTCTTTCTTTTCTCTCTTACTTTTTTTTCCTTTTCCCAATTTCATTTTGGCACTCCTTTCTTTTTTTTCCTCTCTTCTTCTTTCTCTCCTATCCCCTAATTTGCCTACTCTGGTGGACACCTTGGGGTTATTAATATTGTGAATACATTTCTGTTCAGTGCCTTGTGTGTGGTACTTGGTTGTGTTGTATTCTGTGCCTTTAAGTCAACACAGGAGAGAGAGAACTACATAACCAGACACCCGGAGAAGCAGAGACCATGGGGAGACAAAGAAACAGCCCGCATATGAAAGAAAAGCAGGCATCACCAGAAAAGAAAGTAAACGAAATGGAGGCAAGCAACCTGCCAGAGAAAGAATTCAGAGAAATGGTCATAAGGTGGCTGAAAAGAATGGAAGACAAATTCGACAATATGAGTAAAAACCAAGAGGAAATGAAGAAGAACCAAGAAGAAATGAAAAATGACATTGCTGCTGTAAAGAATTCAATAGAAAGCATCAAGACTAGACTAGAAGAAGCAGAGGACCACATCAGTGAGCTAGAAGACAAGGTAGGAAAAAAAATACCCAAGTAGAGCAACTTCTATGAAAAAAAAATTAAAAAGCAGGAGGAGAGCCTAAGGGAACTTTGGGACAACACGAAACAAAACAACATCCACATAATAGGGGTTCCAGAAGGAGAGGAAATTGAGCAAGGAATAGAAAACTTGTTTGAAGAAATAATGACAGAAAATTCCCTGATATAGGGAAGAAAAAACCCACACAAATCCAAGAAGCTCACAGAATCCCAAGCAAAATGAACCCCAAAAGACCGACGCCAAGACACATCATAATTAAATTGGCAAACACCAATGACAAAGTAAGAATCTTAAAAGCAGCAAGAGAGAGACAGAAAGTTACCTACAAAGGAACCCCCATCAGACTAGCAACTGATTTCTCAACAGAAACTCATCAGGCCAGAAGGGAATGGAAAGAAATATACAAAGTTATGCAAAGGAAGGGTCTAAATCCAAGAATACTGTACCCAGCAACGCTATCAATCAAAATCGAAGGTGAGATCAGGAGCTTCACTAACAAAAAAAAAACTAAGGGAATTTAATACCACCAAACCAACGATGCAAGAAATGATAAAAGGTCTGCTGTAAAAAAAAGAAATAGGAAACGAAGAAGGAACACAGGGGTAAAGGATAAAAATCACGACAAGTAAGTACCTATCAATAATAACTTTAAGTGTAAATGGATTAAATGCCCCAATCAAAAGACATAGGGTAATGGATTGGATTAGAAAACACGACTCATATATCTGCTGTCTACAAGAAACCCACCTCAGAAAAAAAGACACACAGAGACTGAGGGTAAAGGGATGGAAAAAGGTTTTTCAGGCTAATGGAAATGAAAAAAAAGCTGGGGTAGCAACACTTACATCTGACAAATTAGATCTCAAAGTGAAGGACATAACAAGAGATAAGGAAGGCCACTTCATAGCACTCAAGGGAGCAATCCAACAAGAAGAAATAACTCTGGTAAACATATATGCACCCAATGCAGGAGCACCCAAATACATAAAAAAAATCCTGGAGGATATCAAAAGAGAAATTGACAGCAATACAATCATAGTAGGAGACTTTAATACCCCACTATCACCATTGGACAAAACCTCTAAACAAAAAATCAGCAAAGAAACATCAATCCTAAATGACTCACTAGACCAGATGGAATTAATTGACATCTTCAGAACATTTCACCCCAAAGCCACAGAATGTACATTCTTCTCAAGTGCACATGGGTCATTTTCAAAGATAGACCATATGTTGGGCCATAAGCAAAGGCTCTTCAAATTCAAGAAGATAGAAAGCATCCTCTCAGATCACAGTGGCATAAAACTGGAAATCAACTACAATAAAAACAATCCAAAAAAATCAAACACATGGAGACTAAACAGCATGTTATTAAACAACGACTGGGTTACCACAGAGATCAAGGAAGAAATAAAAAACATCATGGCAAAAATGACAATGAAAACACTACAATCCAAAATCTATGGGACACAGCAAAAGCAGTCTTGAGAGGGAAGTTCATACCTCCACAAGCATACTACAAAAAACAAGAAACAACGGAAATAAATTACCTAACCCTACATCTCAAAGAGTTAGAAAGAGAGCAACAAGAAAAGCCCAGTGTAAGCAGAAGGAAGGAAATAATAAAGATCAGAGTGGAAATAAACGACATAGAGACCAAAAAAACAATACAAAAGATCAACAAAACCAAGAGCTGGTTCTTTGAAAGGATAAACAAGATTGATGAACCTCTAGCCAGGCTCACCAAGAAGCAAAGAGAGAGGACCCAAATAAACAAAACCAGAAATGAAAGAGATGAAATAACAACAGACCACACCGAAATACAAAGGATTGTTAAAAAATACTATGAACAACTCTATTCCAACAAACTGGACAACCTGGAGGAAATGGACATATTCCTAGAAAAATATGACATTCCAAAACTCAGCCAGGAAGAATCTAAACATCTCAATAGGCCAATAACTATGGAAGAAATTGAAGCAGTCATCAAAAAGCTTCCAGCAAACAAAAGCCCAGGGCCAGATGGCTTCACAGGGGAGTTTTACCAAACATTCAAGGAAGAACTAAAACCTATCCTCCTCAGACTACTCCAAAAAATTCAAGAGGAAGGAACACTTCCAAGCTCATTCTATGAAGCCAGCATCACCCTAATACCAAAACCAGATAAAGACAACACAATGAAGGAGAATTACAGGCCAATATCCTTCATGAATGTAGATGCCAAAATCCTCAACAAAATTCTAGCAAATCGAATCCAGCAGTACATCAGAAAGATCATACACCATGACCAAGTAGGATTTATCCCAGGAATACAAAGATGGTACAATATCCGCAAATCAATAAACCTGATATGTCACATAAATTGAGAGATAAAAATCACATAGTCATATCAATAGATGCAGAAAAAGCACTTGACAAAATCCAACACCCTTTCTTGATAAAAACTCTCAACAAGGTGGGAATAGAAGGATCATACCTCAACATGATAAAAGCTATATATGATAAACCCACAGCTAACATCCTACTCAATGGGCAAAAACTAAAATCATTTCCCCTAAGAAAAGGATCAAGACAGGATACCCACTCTCACCACTCCTGTTAGACATAGTACTGGAAGTATTAGCCATTGCAATTAGACAAGAAGAAGAAATAAAAGGCACCCAAATTGGAAAAGAAGAAGTATAGCTGTCCTTATTTGCAGATGACATGATATTGTACATAAAAAACCTGAAAGACTCCATCAAAAAAATAATAGACTTAATAAATGAATTTGCCAATGTAGCAGGATACAAAATTAATGACAAGAAATCTATGGCATTTATATACACTAATAATGAACTTACAGAAAGAGAGACTAAAAAAGCAATCCCATTTACCATCGCACCAAAAAAATTAAGATAAGTAAGAATAAACTTAACTAAGGAGGTAAAAGACCTATACGTGGAAAACTACACAACACTGAAAAAAGAGATAGAGGAAGACATAAACATATGGAAGAACATACCATGTTCATGGATGGGTAGAATCAACATCATCAAAATGTCCATACTACCCAAAGCAATCTATAAATTCAATGTACTTCCCATTAAAATACCAACGGCATATTTCACAGACCTAGAATGAACCTTCAAAAAAATCATCTGGAATAAAAAGAGACCCTGAATAGCTGCAACAATCCTCAGAAATAAGAACAAAGTAGGGGGGATCTCAATACCAGATATCAAGCTGTATTACAAATCCACTGTTCTTAAAACGGCCTGGTACTGGCACAAGAACAGACATATAGATCAATTGAACAGAATAGAGAACCCAGAAATAGACCCAAACTACTATGCCAAATTAATATTTGACAAAGGAGGCATGAACATACAATGGAGTCAAGACAGTCCATTCAATAAATGGTGCTGGGAAAATTGGACAGATACATGCAAAAAAATGAAACTAGATCACCAACTTTCACCATACACAAAAATAAACTCAAAATGGATAAAGGACTTAAACATAAGCCGGGAAACCATACAAATACTAGAGGAATCCACAGGCAGAAAAATCTCAGACATATGCTGAAGGAACTTCTTCACTGATACTGCCCCTATGGCAATGGAAACTAAAGAGAAAATAAACAAATGGGACTACATCAAAATAAAAAGCTTTTGCAAAGCAAAGGAAACCATCAATAAAACAACAAGAAAGCCCACTGCATGGGAGAACATATTTGCTAATGATATCAACGATAAGGATTTAATCTCCAACATTTACAGAGAACTCATACAACTTAACAAAAAGAAGGTAAGCAACCCAATCAAAAAATGGGCAACTGATCTAAATACACACTTTTCGAAAGAAGACAGAAGGAAGGCCAAGAGACATATGAAAACCTGCTCAAAGTCACTAATCATCAGAGAGATGCAAATCAAAACAACAATGTGATACCATCTTACACCTGTCAGAATGGCTATCATCAACAAATCAACAAACGACAAGTGTTGGAGAGGATGCGGAGAAAAAGGAATTCTTTTGCACTGCTGGTGGGAATGCACACTGGTGCAGCCACTGTGGAGAACAGTATGGAGTTTCCTCAAAAAACTAAAAATGGAACTCCCATTTGACCCAGTGATCCCACTTCTAGGAATATATCCCAAGAAACTAGAAACACGAATCAGAAAGGATATATGCACCCCTATGTTCATAGCAGCAAAATTCACCATAGCTAAGATTTGGAAACAGCCTAAATGCCCATCAGCAGATGAATGGATTAAAAATCTGTGGTACATCTACACAATGGAATACTATGCTGCGGTTAAAAGAAAGAGTTCCAACCATTTGCAACAACATGGATGTAGTTGGAGAGTATTATGTTAAGTGAAATAAGCCCTGCAGAGAAAGATAAATATCACATGATCTCACTCATTTGTGGAATATAATGTATGGCATAGAGTGATGAACAAGAACAGAACCAGAGACTGAGAAACGGCAATCAGAACCTCAAACCTTAGGGAAGTAGGGGATCGGTGGGAGTAACAGGGAGAGATCAACCAAGGGACTTGTGTGCATGCACATAAGCATAATCAATGGACACAGGTAACAGGTGGGTGCGGCATGAGTAGTGGGTGGGGGTAATGGGGAAATAAGGACACATATGTAATACCTTAATCAATAAAGAAATTTTAAAAAAAACTGTGAAACATCTACAGAACGTAGTACTACACAGCTGTATAAAAGAAAGAACTCTTACCATTTGCAGCAGCATGGACGGACCTGGAGAGCATTATGCTGAGAGACATAAACCAGTCAGAGAAAGGTAAGTATCTCATGATCTCACTCATATGTGGAATATAATGAACAAAATAAACTGATGAACAAAAATAGATCTGGAGACAAAGAGACATCAAACAGACTGTTAAAACTCAGAGGGAAGGCAAGGGAGGATGGGTGGGTGTGAAGAGATCAACCAAAGAACTTGTATGCATTATATGCCTAACCCATGGACACAGACAATAGGGTGAGGAAGGCCTGGTGTCGGGGATGGGGGCAGGCTGGGAGAGGTCAACGGGGGAAAAAGGGAACATATGTAATACTTTCAACAATAGTGATTTAAAAAACAAACAAATAGTTGAGTTCAGCCTCTCTCTTTGAGAATATTAGTGAAGCTCAAAGGATAAGCAGGCAAGTCCCTTGGACTCTCTCTTAGAGAGTCCGAGCAAGGCCCAAGATCGAGGCAGCCTTAGCCCTGGGCCTCTCTCTTACAGAGTTTGAGTAAAGCAAGAAGTAACCCTAGAAGCTAAGCTCCATAGAGACCCTGGCTCCCCAAAGAACTGGGGGAGGCACCATTTCCAGTCTCTGAGTGAGGTCTATCTGGGCATCACTGGTGGCTTCCATCCCCTCTTTAGACCAAAGCAGCACTAGCTAAGATGAGCTAATATTTATGGCACAGGGCTTTAATTGCCCTGAAGATAGGCTCTAATTGGTCACAAAGAATTATCTCAGGTGCTTAACCATGGGCTATCAAGTTACCATGCAACCTGAACTATGCATAATGACTTGGGTGTGATGTCTACCATGGGGGGCACAAAGAGGTCATGTACAAGAAGACAACATCAGCTTAAAGTAGCCCATACAAGATCGAACCTGGGGGGATCAAAGCAGTTATATAGAGGTGGTCCAAATTCCCACCAGCCCTACTGCCAACAATGAATCCTTCTCTCAGCCTAGACCTGTGGACTCATGAAAGGCTCCATATGACCTTTTGGCAGAGGAAGGAACGTCGAGGCCTGGGTACCAATGATTTTGCATGAATTTGATGACCCACCAGAAAGTGTGCTGCTGCTGCATCGCCGACACACTCTGGACATTCGTGAAGGATCGTGGGTAATGAAACATTTACAATAGGCAGATTTGGGGGCTATTCATCTCCACATTCACTTTGCAGGGATGACAAATGACCAGATGTGTAAGGAGATACTGATTCATGGTGCTGGCCATTATTTTGCAAAAATAGGGACATGAAGGAAACATGATTGGAAGATCCTTCACAATGACATTGGGCATAAGTTTGTTGGACAGTTCTCACTTAATCAGCAAAACTATACAAGGATATTTGTGTCTCCTATACTATTCCTCACAATAAATTCTCACAGTTGAGTATTTCATTAATCAAGAAGATAAAGTGGCACATTCTATATTTTTCCTCATCTATGGAATATAAAGCCACACACAAAAGAAAGAAACAAACAAACAAATAAAATATCTTCTATACAGCCCAAATCATGGTGATAATAAGAAAATGAAAATTCCTCAAAAAACTAAAAATGGAACTCCCATTTGACCCAGTGATCCCACTTCTAGGAATATATCCCAAGAAACTAGAAACATGAATCAGAAAGGATATATGCACCCTTATGTTCATAGCAGCACAATTCACCATAGCTAAGATTTGGAAACAGCCTAAATGCCCATCAGCAGATGAGTGGATTAAAAAACTGTGGTACATCTACACAATGGAATACTATGCTGCGGTAAAAAAAGAAGGAGTTCCTACCATTTGCAACAACATGGATGGAGATGGAGAGCATTATGCTAAGTGAAATAAGCCCTGCAGAGAAAGATAAATATCACATGATCTCACTCATTTGTGGAATATAATGAACGGCATAGACTTATGAACAAGAACAGATCTAGAGACTGAGAAATGTCAATCAGAACCTCAAACCTCAGGGAAGAAGGGGGTCGTTGGTAGCAAGGGGGAGACATCAACCAAGGGACTTGTGTGCATGCATATGAGCCTAATCAATGGACACAGACAACAGGGGGGTGAGGCATGAGTGAGGGTGGGGGGTAATAGGGGAATAAGGACACATATGTAAAAAATAATAATAAAAATAATAATAAAAATAAAAAAATAGAAAAGAAATTGTAAGGTAACCAGAATCCCAAGAACGCCTGAGAATGTCTTTCTTGCCATGCTAGCAGTCATCAGCTGTACGGTAATATTACCTGGGGCAAATGGGTAAGTATTTTGCACTTATGGTCCTGACCCTTCATGGATAAGAGCCCTTACGTGGGCTGATCTCCTGCCTAATGTAGTCACCAATAATTCCAAACACCTTGGTCATCCAGCAAGACCATGGGTGGGGCAAGGAAGTATAATTACACAGGGGTCTCCACCCAGCTTCCCTTTTGTATGACACAAAATCAAACCACTGCTCCTTTGTGTGTAAACTTAAAGAGAGGTTTCTGGCTTGCGTGGACACCAAAGGAAGGGACTATCACTACTTGCTCCTGGGAGAGGTGCAGAAAATGTAATTAAGACCTTGTCTATACAAAAAGAAATTGACAACCAGTTTGAAATGGAATTGCCATGGCCTAGTGCAAAGAATATGCTTACATGATATTATCCTACAATGTCATTATAATTTTTCCCAGAATTGTACTACCCCTATTACCTATAATAGTACCTCACACCCTTGGGAATCAATAAAAAATCATCTTTTTGGTGCTTGGCGACAAAGGTAACACATCTCTTGATATTTTAGAATTACAACAGCATAATGTACAATTATCCCAAACAAACTTACAAACTAATTCTTTGAATGTCTGGCAGCAATATAAAAAGACATGAAAGGATTTAATCCCTTCCACTGTGTAGAGGGCCCCCTGGGAAGGCACCTGAGCATTCTATATTGGCCCCTCTTGCCCTTTTGGTCAAGAGGGACCCTCTTCTCACAATCCAATTGCCCACAGCTGTTGCCAGTGCTTTCTGTTGATGCAGAGGTGGAAGCCTCGTGGTGGCTGGTACCATGGATCTGTCTCTGACCCAGTGGGGTGAGCTGGGCCCCCCCTGGAGAAGAAACCTGGGTTCCCCAAGATATGTGATTAGTGACGTGGCCCCGCCAGCATGCAAGGGGATACCAAGGCACGTGCTGGGCGTGGAGGCCACGGGGCATAGGCTACCAAGGAGACAGAACTGAACATCACATCACCCTGCTTGGCCCCGGAGAATGGCTGGTTAGCCAGAGATGGGAAAGATTCCTCAGGGAAGGAACAACCTAAGACAGGCACAGTCCTAGAGGGGCCATCAGGAGAAAACTTGGGGGTCAACAGAGGTGAGACACAGACCCTCACCCCCCAACTTTGCAGGGGCCTGATCCCTCACCCCTTCCGAGGGAGGTCTCCTGCCCCTATGGCTGCTTCGCTTCCCATGCCCAGCACAAATCGGGACCCAGGTAATAGACAGAGACAGCCAACAGCAGCTGCCCTCTCACTGCAACAAGACTTGTTTGAGTTGTCTTGTACCCATCGTATGGGGAAGTGGGGTTTTGATATCTAAATCCAAACTTGGACCAGGAATGCCTACTCAAGAAGGCAAATAATCCTTTCCACTAATATTTACAGGGTAAAGTAAGATTGTTGTTAGAGTATTAAATTTGACAGTACAATAGTAGTCAAGTTCTCAGACTAATTTAAATTGGCTAAGTGAAATAAGCAAATATTCTAGAAAAATTAATGGTACTGGACAAAATGCTGTTCTAAAGTGTTATCTAAAATTTTTATTGGTAGTTCATTTCATGGTATAATTGCATAACATGTAATGAACCTAAAGCAGTCATATTTTAGTGCAAAACATTAAAATTTAAAAGCTATCAAGACTACATTATAAAATTTCCAAAAGCCTCCTAATATTTAAATCAAAAAAGGGGGGATAATAGAAGAACATTATGTAAGAAAAAATATCCTGTAAGTAAATTACATCTAGAAAATTTTTACTTTAGAAAATTAACTTTCATTTGGAATGCTAATAGCAAGACATCCATGAAAAACACACAATGTGTCTAAACAAGCCAAAGGAAAATTGTTTGGGCAAAAAATGAAAAAGGATCCCAAGTCAAACTTATAGAAAAGATTTCTTTATTAACTTTTGGTCGAGAATATGTTTGTATATTTTCAGAAAACACCTCCATGACCATGTGGATTCCTGCAACAGAGAGGAATTGACAGGACTGCTCCAGCCATGAAGACAGAAGAGAAACAGTCCAGAGATGGAAGATGCTCGCCATACTAGCAGTCAGCAGCTGTGCATCGCGGCAGGTTGCCCAGGACCAAACCAGAGAGGGTCGGACCTGCATTACCACCATTTGTCCACCATCCAGAACTGAAATATCATTGCTGACATGTACACATGGGGACGTGTTTGACATTGAAATTGGGACTCAAAAGAACTGTTGGCCCAGAAAGAAACTCACTACAAACTGACTCATTTGCCTCCCAGCATAGCCATTATTGCTTGTCTCATTTTCGATTCTTATAAGTGTATTTCTAGTATTACATGATCTCACTCATCTAGGGGAAATAATGAACATAAACTGATGAACAAAAACAGACCCGGAGGTTCTAGACAAAATGGCGACAGAATAGACGGATGTGTCCTGACCTTGTCCCGGAGCAAATAGGAGAGCAGCTGAAACGAGTGGAAGCCAGCCTGAACTGGCAAAGGAGGCGCAGCTGGGGAGACGTTTGCAGCCAGGAAGGGCAGAGATCCCCCCGATAAGGTAAAATCAAAGATCTAGGCAGTAGAATCTGCTGGACCTCTGTGCCCAGAAGGTCAGGGAGAAACTACACGGCGCCAAGGCACATCCCTGAGGACAGGCAAAGTGTCTGACTAAAAAAAAAAAAAAAAAAAAAAAAAAAATAGGATCCACGGAACTGCAGGAGGTAGGGGATTTTAGACCTTGGAGTCTGGATTTGGGATCTGAGCTCAAAGGCAGCCCTGAAGAGCTGCCGGATCGCGCAGTGCCGGCAAGAGAGGAACTTGCAAAGACGCGGTCCCTTCTCGGGCTGGGGCCTGCGCCTTTCTCCACTGAACCTAGTTCATAGGACCTTTCGGATACAGACACTTACCTGTTGCTGAGGTGCAGAAGAAGAGGTGGGGTTGTGGAATCTGGGGAGAGAAGGCAGCGGATGGCCCAGGAGAGGTGGAAGTGAGTCTGGTGCTGAGTCATATCTAAGCCTTGGTTGTCATTTTCTCCTGAGAGATAGCCCCTCCCTCCAGTCTCTAGGCAACCAATATAGCCACACCCAGATCCCACTCTGAATAACACCATGGAATCTGAATACTCCCTGAGGACATAGGATCTGCCCTAAAGAGAAATCTTTAGAAGCGAGGCACCTCAATTACATGGCTACACTGCCAGGCCCCTTCAGAGT
The DNA here is from genome assembly GCF_963455305.1 of Plecotus auritus. Lineage (NCBI taxonomy): Eukaryota > Metazoa > Chordata > Mammalia > Chiroptera > Vespertilionidae > Plecotus > Plecotus auritus. Next base: position 101,834,662 of record NC_137782.1, read on the forward strand.
GCTTCAGTGTGCCTCATTGGCAAACTTACCACGGGTGCTCCTGTGAGCTGCCACTGGGAGTAAGCGCCTATCCACCACAGGTGCAGCAGTGAAAGCTGAGTCTGCCCACCCCATAACTACAGAACTCTGGGCATCACAGTCACACCTTTCCAGAGTGCAGGCCCGCTGAGCCACATCACCCAGACAGACAGTTCCTTGGTGTAACTGTGAGTCCCCACTGGGCACGCATGTTTCAATTAAGGGTGCAAGACAGCAAAAATTGGGATACTCCCCTCCATGGCTGCTGACTTCTAGACACTGCAGTTGTGCCTCTCAAGCTTGCAGGCCTACATCAAGAGAATCCAAATAGCTCAAGTAGGGAGCTACACTAGATTAACAAGCCCAGGAGAACTGAGAGATTACACCAGTAGCACCATCCGCAAAAGAACCTGGGTAGCAAAGCAATTGGATCTACAATTAAAACTTTACAGGAAAACATGGGGAGACAAAAAAGAAACTTCCAAAGGAAAGAAAAAGAGGAACCACCAGAAAGGGAGTTAAATGAAATTGAGGCTAGCAGCTTAACAGAGAAAGAATTCAGAGTAATGGTTATAAGGATCTTTAAATGGATGGATGACCAATACACACAACTCAATGACAAATACACACAACTCAATGAGAACTATAATGAGCTGAATGACAATGTCACCAACATGAAAAGAAACTAAGAGGAAATAAGAACAACATAGCTGCAATAAAGAACACATTGGAAGGCTTAAACAGTAGACTAGAAGAGGCTGAGGACTGCATCAGTGAATTAGAAGACAAGGTAGGAAAAAACACACAAACATAGCAGCAACTGGAAAGAAGACTTAAAAAGCAAGAGGAGAGCCTAAGGGAGCTTTGGGACAACACAAAATGAAACAACATTCGAATAATAGGGATACCTTAAGGAGAGGAAGAGAAGCAAGGAATAGAAAACCTGTTTGAAGAAATAATGACAGAAAACTTCCCTGATATTGGCAAGAAAAAAACTATGCAAGTCCAAGAAGTACATAGAGTCCCAAACAAGTTGAACCCCAAAAGACCAACAGCAAGACACATCAAAATTACATTGGCGAACACCAATGATAAAGTAAGAATCTTAAAGGCTGCCAGAGAGAGAGAGAAAGTTACCTACAAGGGATCTCCTTTTAGAATATCAACTTATTTCTCAACAGAAACACACCCGGCCAGAAGGGAATGGAATGAAATATACAAGGTGATGCAAAGCAAGGGTCTGAACCCAAGAATACTATACCCAGCAAGGCTATTATTCAAAATTGAAGGTGGAATCAGGAGCTTCACAGACAAAAAAGGGCTAAGAGAGGTTATCATTACCAAGCCAGCAATGCAAGAAATGCTAAAGGGACTGCTGTAAAAAGAAGAAAAAGAAAGGCAAGAAGAAACACAAACACTAAGGAAAAATATGACAACAAACATGTACTTGTCAATAATAACATTAAACATAAATTAATTAAATGCACCAATCAAAAGATATAGGGTAGATGAATGGATAAGAAAACATGATCCATATATTTGCTGTCTACAAGAGACCCACCTCAGAGCAAAGGATTCACACAGACTGAGAGCAAAGGGATAGAAAAACATTTTTTAGGCAAATGGAAACGAGAAAAAAGCTGGGGATGTGATACTTATATCTGAAAAAATAGACCTCAAAGTAAAGGTCATAATAAGAAATAAGGAAGGCCACTACATAATACTAAAGGGAGCAATTCAACAAGAAGATATAACTCTGGTAAATATATATGCACCCAATGCAGGAGCACCCAAATACATAAAGAAACTCCTCGAAGATATCAAGGGAGATATTGACAACATTACAGTCATAGTAGGAGACTTTAATACACCACTGACATCACTGGATAAATCCTCTAGACAAAAAATCAGCAAAGAAACAGCAATTCTAAATGACGTACTAGATCAAATGGACCTAACTGACATCTTCAGAGCATTATACCCCAAAGCCATAGAATATACATTCTTCTCAAGTGCACATGTGACATTTTCAAAAATAGACCACATATTGGGTCACAAGCAAAGTCTCCCCAAATTCAAAAAGATTGAAATCATATGAAGCATTTTCTCAGACCACAATGGCATAATATTAGAAATAAACTATAATAAAAACGTTCCAAAAAATTCAAACACTTGGAAGCTGAATAGCATGCTATTAGACAATGATTGGATGATCAATTAGTAAAAGAAGAAATTAAAAACATCCTGGAGACTAATGACAATAAAAACACAACAATGCAAATGCTATGGGACACAATGAAAGCAGTCCTGAGAGGGAAATTTATAGCTCTACAGGCCTACCTCAAAACACAAGAGTAAATGTTAATAAATCATCTAACTCAACAACTCAAAGAATTAGAAAGAGAGCAACAAGAAAAGCCCACAGTGAGCAGAAGGAAGGAAATAATAAAGATCAGAGCAGAAATGAATGACATAGAGACCAAAAAAAAAAAAAATACAAAGGATCAAGGAAACCAAGAGCTGGTTCTTTGAAAGGATAAACAAGATTGATGAACCTCTAGCCAGGTTCAACAAGAAACAAAGAGAGAGGACCCAAATAAACAAAATCAGAAATGAAAGAGGTGAAATAACAACAGACCCCACAGAAATACAAAGGATTGTTAAAAAATACTATGAACAACTCTATTCTAACAAACTAGACAACCTGGAGGAAATGGACACATTCCTAGAAAAATACAACGTTCCAAAACTCACTCAGGAAGATTGTAAAAATCTCAATAGGATGATAACTATGGAAGAAATTGAAGCAGTTATCAAAAAGCTTCCAGCAAACAAAAGCCCGGGGCCAGACTGCTTCACAGAGGAGTTTTACCAAACATTCAAGGAAGAACTAAAACCTATCCTCCTCAGACTATTCCAGAAAATTCAAGAGGAAGGAACACTTCCAAGCTCCTTCTATGAAGCCAGTATCACCCTAATACCAAAACCAGATAAAGAAAACACAATGAAAGAGAATTACAGGCCAATATCCCTCAACAAAATAGATGCCAAAATCCTCAACAAAATTCTAGCAAATCCAGCAGTACATCAGAAAGATCATACACCATGACCAAGTACGATTTATCCCGGGGATGCAAGGATGGTACAATATTCGCAAATCAATAAACGTGATACATCACATAAACAAATTGAGAGATAAAAATCACATAGTCATATCAATTGATGCAGAAAAAGCATTTGACAAAATCCAACACCCTTTCTTGATAAAAACTCTCAGCAAGGTGGGAATAGAAGGATCATACCTCAACATAATAAAAGCCATATATGACAAACCCACAGCCAACATCATACTCAATGGGCAAAAACTAAAACTATTTCCCCTAAGAACAGGAACAAGACAGGGATGCCCACTCTCACCACTCCTGTTCAATGTAGTGCTGGAAGTACTAGCCATTGCGATCAGACAACAAGAAGAAATAAAAGGCATCCAAATTGGAAAAGAAGAAGTAAAACTGTCCTTATTCACAGATGACATGATACTGTACATAGAAAACCCTAAAGACTCCATCAAAAAAATATTAGACTTAATAAATGAATTCGGCAATGTAGCAGGATACAAAATTAACGCCAAGAAATCTATGGCATTTCTATACACCAATAATGAACTTACAGAAAGAGAGACTAAAAAAGTAATCCCATTTACCATCGCACCAAAAAAATTAAGATACCTAGGAATAAACTTAACTAAGGAGGTAGAAGACCTATACGTGGAAAACTATACGACACTGAAAAATAGATAGAGGAAGACATAAATGTATGGAAGAACATACCATGTTTATGGATTGGTAGAATCAACATCATCAAAATGTCCATACTACCCAAAGCAATCTATAAATTCAATGCACTTCCCATTAAAATACCAATGACATATTTCACAGACCTAGAACGAACTTTCCAAAAATTTATCTGGAATAAAAAAAGATCCCGAATAGCTGCAGCAAACCTGAGAAAGAAGAACAGAGTAGGTGGGATCTCAATACCAGATATCAAGCTGTATTACAAAGCCACTGTTCTTAAAACAGCCTGGTACTGGCACAAGAACAGACATATAGATCAATGGACTAGAATAGAGAACCCAGAAATTGACCCAAATCACTATGCTCAATTAATATTTGACAAAGGAGGAACGAACATACAATGGAGTCAAGACAGTGTCTTCAACAAATAGTGTTGGGAAAATTGGACAGATACATGCAAAAAAATGAAGCTAGATCACCAACTTACATCATACACAAAAATATACTCAAAATGGATAAAGGACTTAAACATAAGACGGGAAACCATACAAATACTAGAGGAATCCACAGGCAGAAAAATCTCAGACATATGCCGAAGGAACTTCTTCACTGATACTGCCCCTAGGGCAATGGAAACTAAAGAGAAAATAAACAAATGGGACTACATGAAAATGAAAAGCTTTTGAACAGCAACAGAAACCATCAATAAAACAACAATAAAGCCCATTGCATGGGAGAACATATTTGCCAATGATATCAACGATTAAGGGTTTAATCTCCAACATTTACAGGGAACTCATGCAGCTTAACAAAAGGAAGATAAACAACCCAATCAAAAAATGGGCAACTGATCTAAATACACACTTTTCGAAAGAAGACAGAAGGAAGGCCAAGAGACATATGAAAACCTGCTCAAAGTCACTAATCATCAGAGAGATGCAAATCAAAACAACAACGTGGTACCATCTCACACCTGTCAGAATGGCTATTATAAAAAAATCAACAAACGACAAGTGCTGGCAAGGATTTGGAAAAAAGGAACCCTCGTGCACTGCTGGTGGGAATGCAGATTGGTGCAGCCACTGTGGAGAACAGTATGGAGTTTCCTCAAATAACTAAAAATGGAACTCCATTTGACCCAGTGATCCCACTTCTAGGAATATATCCCAAGAAACTAGAAACACGAATCAGAATGGATATATGCAACCCTATGTTCATAGCAGCACAATTCACCATAGCTAAGATTTGGAAACAGCCTAAATGCCCATCAGCAGATGAGTGGATTAAAAACCTGTGGTATATCTACACAATGGAATACTATGCTGCAGTAAAAAAGAAGGAGTTCCTACCATTTGAAACAACATGGATGGTGATGGAGAGTATTATGTTAAGTGAAATAAGCCAGGCAGAGAAAGATAAATATCACATGATCTCACTCATTTGTGGAATATAATGAACGGTATAGACTGAGGAACAAGCACAGATCCAGAGACTGAGAAACGTCGAACAGCATGTCATACCTCAGGTAAGGTAGGGGAGGGTGGGGGTAAAGTGGAGAGATCAACCAAGGGACTTGTGTGCATGCATATGAGCCTAATCAATGGATACAGACAACAAGTGGGTGGGGTATAAGTGGGGGGTGGGGGGTTTTGGGGGAATAAGGGCACATATGTAAAAAATAACAATTTAAAAAAATAATTAAATAATTATAAAAAAATTAAATTAAATTAAAATAAAATATTAAATCTAATCCATACTAGTGGTCACCATAACCTTATGAGAAATTGTTTCATGTGACAAAGATTTTTAAATGAAACTCTCTGTAGCCCAAAAATTATTTTGAAAGGAAACAAGGAGAAGTTACCTTCAAAAGTCATAAGGAATGTAATTGAAAGTCAATATAGAGAGGAGAAGATCCAAGATGGCGGCATAGGTAAACACCTAAACTGCTGCCTCTCACAACAATTTCAAAACTATAACTAAAAGACAAAACGTCTATCACCCAGAACCACCGGAAAGCTGGCTGAGTGGAAGTTCTACAACTAGAAGGAAAGAGCAAACAGCATTGAGGGGTGCACAAGCGCTGAAAAGCTGAGGTACGGAGGTGCGCGAATCGGGCTGGCGACGGGTGACTGGGAGCACTGCTGTTTTCAACCTGAAGGGAGATAAGCTCCCGATTACTCCGAACTCCAGTTTCTGGGGAGACGCCGGGGACCCAAACCCCTACGGGGAGAAGCTGGACTGTCTGCGGTGGGGTCGGAAAGTGAGGAAGGCTTGCTTGCAGGGCTGCATGCAGGAACAATTGTTTATTGTGCTAGGGCGCGGGACACAGGGACAGGGTCGGAGACTCAGAGCCACAGAGCCGGCTTACTGGCAGCCATCGCTGTTTGCCACGCCCTAGCCTAGTCACGCCCTGAGACTCCACCCTGCACAATCTAGGAACCCACCCAAGCTCCAAGCAGCGGCTTTAGCATATGAATGGCATGCCCTATCGCAATTTAACCTAGCAAACTTGCAGCCCGAGTCAGACAGCTCCAAAACCTCCAAACCCCAAGCAAAGAGGAGAAAACTGTAGTTCTCGTTGTAGCTCCTGCTGGGTGGCCTCAGACAGTAGCTGACCTGCACCCCATTGGAGATACAGAAGCCAGTGTACCTAGTGGTCAGTGTGAGACACCAGATTTCAACTCCTCACATCCATAAGTGACACATTCAAGAGGCAGACTCAGTGAGCACCAAAGCCCCACTGAAACAAGTCCTGCACCATAAGCGTGTCTCCAGCACAGCAGTTCTTCCATTATAGACACAGCAGGTCCTCACAGCCAATTGGCCTGGAGGTCAATTCCTCCCAGTGTACCAACAGCAATCAAGGCTTAACTACACCAAGACTTTGCACTCAGCCCACAAAGGGGTGTACCAAAGGCGTCCACCTCAGGTGATTGGGGAGGCTGAGCTACTGGCCCCTATAGGTCACCTACCACACAAAGCCACTCCATCAACACAAGGAAGCAGCAAAATGCGGAGACAAAGGAACATGTCACGAATGAGAGAAATGGAGGAAAGCAAACTAATGGATGACATAGAGTTCAGAACCACATTTATAAGGTTACTCAAGAATCTTCTAAAAACCGCCGAGAAACTTGATGAGACCTCCGAGGAGCTTAGTGAGACCTTCGAGGACCTTAATGAGAATGCCAAAAAAATGGAAAAGGACCAGTCAGAAATTAAGCATACACTGTCTGAAATAAAGAATATACAGAAACTCAACTGTAGACCAACGTACCCCAAGAATCAAACCAAAGATCTGAAATATGAGGAAACAAAAAACACCCAACCAGAAAAACAAAAAGAAAAAATCCAAAAATATGAAGCTAGTGTAAGGAGCCTCTGGGACAACTTTAAGCGTACCAACATCCGAATTTTTGGGGTGCCAGAAGAAGAGAAAGAGCAAAATATTGAAAACCTATTAGAAGAAATAATGACAGAAAACTTTCCCTACCTGGTGAAAGAAATAGACTTACAAGTTCAGGAAGCACACAGAACCCCATACAAGAGGAATCCAAAGAGGACCACACCAAGACACATCATAATTAAAATGCCAAGGGCAAAAGACAAAGAGAGAATCTTGAAAGCAGCAAGAGAAAAACGGTTAGTTACCTACAAGGGAGCACCCATACGACTGTCAGCTGATTTCTCGGCAGAAACTATGCAGGCCAGAAGGGAGTGGCAAGAAATATTCAAAGTGATGAACAGCAAGAACCTACAACCAAGATTACTCTACCCAGCAAAGCTATCATTCAGAGTTGAAGGTCAGATAAAGAGCTTCACAGAAAAGAAAAAGCTAAAGGAGTTCATCACCACCAAACCAGGATTACATGAAATGCTGAAGGGTGTTCTTTAAGAAGAGGAAGAAGAAGAAAAAGGTAAAGATAAAAATTATGAACAACAAAATGACATCAAATACATACCTACCAACAAGTGAATCTAAAAATCAAGTGAATAAAAAATCTGAAGAACAGAATGGACTGGTGAATATAATAGAATCAGGGACATAGAAAGCGAGTGGACTGACAATTCTCAGGGGGGAAGGGGTGTGAGGGGTGCGGGAAGAGACTGGACAAAAAGCTTACACCTATGGATGAAGACAGTGGCGGGGGGTAAGGGCATGGGGTGGGGTGGGGAATCAGGTGGAGGGGAGCTATGGGGGAAAAAAAGAGGAACACCTGTAATAATCTGAACAATAAAGATTTATTTAAAAAAAAAAAAGAAAGTCAATATATTTGGCCTCTTGAACCGAAGTAAGTAATTTGTGTCTTTTCCTCCCTGACAACGTTTTTATAAAGTTACAAAAAGAAATTGACAGCCAGTTTGAAATTGAATTGCCATGGCCTAGAGCAAAGAATATCCTTACATGATATTATTCTACAATGTCATTATAATTTTAGATATTTTACAACAGCATATTGTACAATTATCCCAAACAAACTTACAAACTAATTCTTTGAATCTTTGACAGCAATTTAAAAAAAAAAAGGACATGAGAGGATTTAATCCCTTTCAGAAGGAATTAAGGCGCTGGGAAGGCACTTGAGCATTCTATATTGTCCCCTCTTGCCTTTTGTGCCAAGAGGGACCCTCTTCTCACAATCCAATTGCCCTCAGCTGTTGCCTGAGCTTTCTGTTCATGCTGAGCTTGAAGCCTCGTGGTGTCTGGTACCATGGATCTGTCTCTCGCCCAATGGTGTGAGCTGGGCCCTCCCTGGAGAAGAAACCTGAGTTCCCCGAGATATGTGATCAGTGCTGGGGCCACGCCAGCAGGCCAGGGGATCCCAAGGCAGGTGCGGGGAATGGAGGCCACGGGGGCATAGGCTACCAAGGAGACAGAACTGAACCTCACATCACCCTGCTTGGCCCCGGAGGATGACTGGTTAGCCAGAGACAGGTAAGATTCCTCAGGGAAGGAACAACCTAAGACAGGCACAGTCGCAGAGGGGCCATCAGGAGAGAACTTGGGGATCAACAGAGGTGGGGCACAGACCCTCACCCCACCAACCTTGCAGGGGCCTGAACCCTCACCCCGTCTGAAGGAGGTCTCCTGCCCCCATGGCTGCTTTGCTTCCCACGCCCAGCTCAGATAGGGACACAGGCAACAGACAGTGACTTGGCCCAGCTCAGATTGGGACCCAGGTAACAGACAGAGACTTGGCCAACAGCAGCTGCCCTATATCTAAATCCAGCCTAGCACCAGGAATGCTCAGGGCCTACTCAAGAATGCAAATAATCCTTTCCACTAATATTTACAGGGTAAATTAAGATTGTTGGTAGAGTATTAAATTTGACAGTAAAATAGTAATCAAGTTTTCAGATTAATTTAAATAGGCTAATTGAAATAAGTGAATATTCAAGAAAATTTAATTGTACTGAACAAAAAGCTGTTCCTAAAGTGGTAACTAAAATTTCTATTGGTAGTTCATCTCATGGTAAAGTTCCTGAACATGCAATGAAACTAAAGCAGTCATATTTTTGTGCAAAAAAATTAAAATTTAAAGTTATCAAGACTGCATTATAAAATTTACAAAAGCCTCCATTAATCAAAAACAGGGGGGATAGTAGGGTAATATCATGTAAGGAAAAATATCCTATAAGTAAATTACATCTAGAAAATTTTTACTTTACAAAATTAATTTTCATTTGTAATGCTAACAGCAAGACACCCATGAAAAACACACATGGTGTCGAAATAAGACAAAGGAAAATCGTTTGGGCAAAAATAAAAAGGATCCCAAATCAATTATATAGAAAAGATTCCTTTATTAACTTTTGGTCGAGAATATGTTTGCATATTTTCAGAAAACAACTCCAAGACCATGTGGATTCCTGCAACAGAGAGGAATTGACAGGTCTGCTCCAACCACGAAAACAAGAGGAGAAACAGTCCAGAGATGAAAGACGCTGATGACGCCTTGCCACGCTAGCAGTCAGCAGCTGTGCGATGCAGTAGGTTGCCTAGGACCAAACCAGAGAGGGTCGGACCTGCATTGCCACCATGTGCCCACCATCCAGATATCATTGCTGACATGTACACATATGGAACTGTTTGACATTGAAACAGGGACTCAAAACTGTTGGACATTGAAATTGGGACTCAAACATTTTTTGTTATTATATGTTTATTTCTAGTCTGGAAAGGCAAGATTTTTTAAAGGAAAGAAATGGGGAAAAAATAGATACAGAGGCAAAGAAGCATTGAACAGACTGTCAAACTACAGCGGGAAGGCAGGGGAGGTTGGGAGGAGGGTGCTGTAAGAGATCAACTGAAGGACTTGTATGCATGCATATAAGCATAACCAATGGATACAAGACACTGAGGGGGGTTGCAGGTAAAGGCATGTACTGGGGGATAGGGGAGGCCTGGGGGAGGTCAATGGGGGGAAAAAAAGGAGACATATGTACTACTATTTGTAATACTTCAAACAATTAAAAAAATAATAATTTAAAAAAAAAAAAAAAACAGACCCGGAGACAGGGAAGCATCGATGAGACTGTCAAACCTCAGAGGAAAGGTAGTGGAGGGTGGGGATAAGGGGGAGAGATCAACCAAAGGACTTGTATGCATGCATATAAGCCTAACCAGTGGTCATGGACAACAGGGGGTTGTGGGCATGCATGGGGAGGGGTTTGGGATGGGAATGGGGGGATGAGGACAAATATGTGATACCTTAATCAATAAAGAAATTAATTTTAAAAAAAAAGAAAATGAAAAGCCTGAGATAGGATAAGGACGGTCTTGAAGAAGGCAGAGGAAACCACACTTTCCTGGTGAGCACATAACACGGTGTGCCATGTTGTACCATAAAGTCGAACAACTGAAATTTATATAATGATGTTAACCATGTTACCCCCCAAATTGTAATAATGAAGTAATATTTAAAGCAACTCTCTTAGTCCCACATGTGCTTAAGAGGAGACACTTTTTTTCAGGTTTTGAATAATATAAATATATTTTTATTTACCTACCCTTTGTTCAACAAGGGTCAAGTAAGTCATCTGTTGAGACTGGGCAGTAGAAGGTGTGCTGTAGGGTGTCAGCCATCAGATAATTAGGCTGGAATCGTGTCTAAGAAAAGAAAAAAGACAAATAGCTAAGGGTTTCCAAACCCAGCTCTGATTCCAGACTCCTACCAAGCAAGGCAGTTTTTAAGTCCTGGGCTAGAGCATCGGTAGGTGGGGAGTGTGGAGCACTATAGTTGCCCCTGGTTCTATGCATGACTGAAATAGCCAGGACGCCAGAATGATCTCCCATAATCATTACTGCTGAGTGAGGGCTACTATGAGAGAGTCTAATCAGAAGCCATTAGAACTGCCTGTAACTAGTAAGTAGGTAAACAGTAAATGAAAAGCTGTACCACATACCTGGATGAAGAGAAGAGATTTGTGCCACCAGGAAAGTTTTCAAAGATGCAGGAAGTGCCGATTGCAACACACTCTCATTAAGCTTTTGATTTGGCTTGTGCAAAAGGAGAAAGAAAAATGAGAAGGAAGAAGAGTGGGAAAGGGTGGAGGAGAAAAATAAATAGAGGAAACAACATAGAAAATGGTTGTTTATTCACCCAGACTGTAACTACAGGTGACCTGAGCTGCTGCTGCTGGACCAATGTGGTTACAGTGCAGGCAGTACCTCCTCCTTGTGTTTCATGGTTCAATTTAAGTTGTCTTCCCTCCGCTGGCAAGGCCGGCATATACTTTCATTATCTCACTTCTGGGGTGAGTCAGCTCTACAGCTTTATGCCCTTTGCAGAGGTCTTGAATGTCTTTTACAGCCACAGGATGTACTTCCTGTTGGTCCACTACATAGATGACATTAGGCTCACTAGACCTAGTGAGTGGGAACCAACTCTAGACATGCTAGACTTTTAGAGAGAGAAGTTTAAGAAGAAATCTGACTAAAATTCAGAATTCCTCTCACTCAGTGAAATATTTTTGTGTCCAGCAGAAGTAACTGTTTTGAGGTAGAAAATAATTGCTGCCGCCCGGCCAGCATGGCTACGTGGTTGAACATTGACCTGCAAACCAGAGGGTCATGGTTCGATTCCTATTCAGGGCACATGCCTGGGTTGTGGGCTGGATCTTCAGTGTGGGGCATGCAGATGGCAGCTGATCGATGATTCTCTCCTATCATTGATGCTTCTCTCTCTCTCTCTCCCTTTTTCTCGGAGATCAATGAAAATATATTAAGAAAAAATAATCGCTATCATCCAGTCCCCGCAGAGACAATGAGGGAGGCACAGTGCCCAGTACGCCTCTGGATTTTAGAGGCAGTAGATTCCTCAGTAGAGCATGTGACTCCAGCAAATTTACGGCAGAGAGACGATAAGGTCTGCTCCATTCCAATTGGACCTGAAAAAACACAGGGCACTGAAACAGGTCCAGGCTGCTGTGCAAGCTGTTCTGTGACCGGGTCCATATACCCAGCAGACATGATGGTCCTCTGAGTATCTCTGGCAGATAGCAATTCTGTCTGGGATCTTAGAAAGACCTGTGGGTGAAAAAAAATGTAAATGCTCAAACTTTACAACCAAGGTCTTGAAATCATCAACAAACAACTATTGTTCATTTGAGGAACCACTGTGGCCTCCTTTGTGTCAAACTGGGCAAATAAAGTTCTTTCTTTCTTTCTTTTTTAAATATATTTTTATTGATTTCAGAGAGGAAGGGAGAGGGAGAAAGAGAAAGAAACATCAATGATGAGAGAGAATCATTGGTTGGCTGCCTCATGCATGCCCCTTGCTGGGGATTGAGCATGTGCCCTTGACTGGAATTGAAGCTGGGACCTTCAGTCACAGGCTGATGCTCTATCCACTGAGCAAAACCAGCAAGGGCTAAAGTTCTTTCTCAATAAGGAAGCCACATGCTCAGACCATCATTCATTGTGGAAACCCCTTTCACGTTCCGCATGGTTCAGGGTTCCGGTTCAGGGTTCGGGGTTCGGGTTCTGGAGAAGGCCACACACAAATGAAAGAAGACTAGAAAAATATTAATTTGGGAATATTGGGGGCCAGGCAGAAGCCCACCTCTAGTGGGAGGACTACCACTAGGCTCTGGCCTTGCTATTCCTTTTATTGAGGCTATGGGATACACCCATTACCCTTAAGCAGCTTTGGGAAACACCCATAGCCCTTAAGCAGGTAATAAGCGGATTATCATATCAGTAAGGATTTACATGATTACAAGATGAGGAAGTTGCCTCAGTTACCATTGTCTCAATTAGATAGGGAGTGGTTGGCTCTGACCTTTCAGAGCTTCAAGGTTGACCAGCCTCTTTCTATTAGTGAGACAATGATTGGTTTCAGGCAATTCATCATGAAAAATCTTTTCCACCCAGTAAACCAGCATTTAAGAGTTCCCTCTTTTGTCATTTTAGTGTCCAGAATGAGAAAACTAAAGAAGACAACAACACAGGGCAGCAGAAGCCCTCTACGATGTTCTCACCTCCTGAGCCACAGAGAAACAGCAGAAACTGAGTCAGAAGCTGGCAAACCGGAGCCTCATGTTGCATTGTACTGTGCAGCGCTTGGGAGAAGTAACCCCAGATGCCATGGTCCTTCAGGGGCCTCTAAGTGTCAAGGGAAACATTCCCTTTCCCAGTTCCATGAGCACCACAGATGGTTTCCAAATGCCCTTCAGCCTGAAGTCACCTGGTTTAAGGGGCAAAGAGGCAGGGGACAAGCCTGTCACCCCTCAAAATGCACTGAGGTTTGTCTCAAAAAGTTTCTTTGGTTTCAAAGAGGAAAAATCTAACCATGGGCCTCCAAGTGACCAGGCAACCCAGCTGTCCATTATGACCTGGGTGTGATGGAACCCATGGAGCCATAAGGTTGGTGACACACAGAATGACTACAATATCCATCTAAAGAGGTTCACGTGATCTCACCTGGGAGGACTCAGGAAGCTCAGGGAAGTCATATAAGTGCTGGCCCAATTGCCCTCGATCCCGCTTGCAGCCTAGCTTTGGACTCATGAGAAACTCCTGATGACCTATTGACAAGGGGAGAAATGATGCGGCCTGGCTTAGCAATAAGCTAGCATGATCTTGATGACCAAGCAGAGAGCGAGCAGCTGCAGCCCAACAGAGCCCTGCAGACATTCCTGAAGGGCAGGGCCAGGTAACCCATCCCAGGGGCCAGAGTTCCCAGCAGGTCACTATCACTCACTCTGCTTGAACAAATGATCTGAGATGCAAATACATGCTGATTCATGGCTCTGGCAAAAATGTCTACCATAGAGACAGGCAGAAAAGAAGCATGAATGGGAAGTTATTCACATTGGAATATGGCAGAGGTGTGAGGACAGTTTTCACTCAATGGGTACAATACAAGAGATTTTGGTGAATAACTGCAGAGTGCATAGCTGCAGCATGAAAGAGCCCCTGAAAATGTCCTTGAAAAACAGGGGTGAGGAAACTATCACAGTGGGCAGCTTCCTGCAGGTCACCTCCTCACTCACTGTGCTTGAAGGTCAAATGATCTGACATGACAGCATATGCTGATTCATGGCTCTGCCACTATTTCCCATCAACAGTGAGGGACAGAGGTGTGAGGACAGCTTTCACTCAATGGGCAAAAATATAGAAAGCTATTTGTGCCTCCTATGATGCTTATCACAAAATATCCTTAGAGTGGAGGACTTAATTAATCCAGGGTGTATGTCGGCACATTCTGTATTTTCCCTCATCTATGGAATGTAAAAGCCAGAAGCAAAACAATGCTACAAATAAAATCACTGACATGTAAAAGCAATCATGCTGGTTTACAGAGAGGGAAAGCATGAGTGATGATAAGGGGGCAAAGGGACTTTAATACAAAGAGACTGGACTTTGGGCTGTGAGCACATAAAGAATATATGAGGTTGTACTGTTACATAGTACAGGTGACATTTATATAATGTTATTAACAAGGCTATCCCGCAATAATGAATAATGAAATAATTCCACAAAGAAATTTTGTCACTCCCCCTCTTGTTTAAGGAAAGAAGAGACTTTTTGGTTTTGGGATAACATGAGTATATTTTTGTTTATTTTCCTTTTGGGAACTAAACAATCAGGTGAAGTCTCTGCTACAACTGGGCAGCAGCAGGTGTACTGTAGGGCGCTAACCATCAGATATTTAAAGAGGAACATTGTCTAAGAAAATCCTTCATTATGAGTTAATATCAAGTTGAGATGAGTCAAGCCAAATAAGACAGTTTCTAATATGTGGTCACAGCATCACTAGATGGAGGAGTGAGGACCACTGTAGCAATCCAATGTGCTTTTTCATTTCTAGTTTCCATGTCTTCGGTGATGACATCGACGTTCTGAAAATTTTCTGAGTGATCTGCAACAGCACACATGGATTGCTTATTTGCTTTACATCCAAGGTCCCAGGTTCAGCTTGAAGATCTTCAGGACATGAGAAGATACTTGTCTAAATGGTTCCAAAACAGATGTGATAGATAAATTGGAAAGATTCATGGTAGAAATCTGGCAACTGATCTCATGATTCCCTGGATTGGAGAGAGCTGGGCTAGAAGCAACCCTAGAGGCCAAGCTGCATAGGTGTCCTGGTTCCCAGACTTGTAGGGCAAAAATGATTACAGTCTCAGGCTGATGTCCACCTGGGCATCACTGATGGCTTCTATCCCTTCTTTAGCCCAAAGTAGTCTTAGCCAGGAGGGGCAAATATTCAGGGCAATGAGCTGTCATCACACTGAAAATGGACTGAGATTTGTCTCAAAGTGTTTCCTTGGTTTGAAAGAAGGAGTGTATAAAGATGGGTACCCAGTTTCCATGGTACCTGAGTTGTCCATTATGACCTGGGTGTGGTGTCAAGCATGATCAAACCTGGGAGGACCAAAGCAGTAATATAACCTGTGACCCAATTTACTTCAGTACCAACTTCTATACAATGAATCTATCTTTCAGCCTAGACCTATAGATTCCTGGAAAGTGTCCTATGACCTCAATACAGAGGAAGTAAAGTTGTGGCCTGGATTACTAATGATTATGCATGGTATTGATGGCCAACCAGAAAGTGGACAGCTGCAGCATGACAGACCATCTCTGGACATCTGTGAAGGACAGTGGGTAACCGTCACAATGGACAGAGGTTGGGGCAGTTCACCTTGTCATTCACTCTGTCCAGCTATGAAAGGAGATACTGATTCATGGCTTTGTTTAGTATTTTGCAACATTAGGCAGAGACATTGAAAAGGAGATAATTAGAAGATTCTTCACAAATTTTTTGAGCAAAAGTTTATTGGATGTTCTCACTCAGTGGTGAAAAATATTCAAAGATATTTGTGTCTCATATAATGCTCATCAGAGTGAAACCTCAAAGTGGAAGATTTCATTACTCAAAAGTATCAAGTGTCAGATTCCATATTTTCCCTCATCAATGGAATGTGGAAACACAAACAAAAGAAACAAAGTCTCCTATATACAAATGGAATCATGGTGGTTAAAAAAAAGAAAACATGAGGGAGGACCAGGTGAATAAAAGAGGTCAAC
Source organism: Plecotus auritus (assembly GCF_963455305.1). Taxonomy (NCBI): domain Eukaryota; kingdom Metazoa; phylum Chordata; class Mammalia; order Chiroptera; family Vespertilionidae; genus Plecotus; species Plecotus auritus. The sequence continues at coordinate 101,851,018 of NC_137782.1, forward strand.
TGCCTGGGGCAGAGGAGACAGACATTGGGTGGTGAGCACATAGCTGAGTGTGCTCTGTTGCACTATAAAGTTGTACAAGTGAAGTTTTATAATGTGATTAACCTGGTTACCCCAAAATTGTAATAATGAAATAATTATTAAAATAAACTTAGTCCCATGCTTGCTCAAGAAATGAAGGGACATTTTTCTGTGTTTGAAAACTATAAACATATTTTTATTTACCTATCGTTCATTCAATAAAAATCAGGTGAATAAGCTGTTGAAGCTGGGCAGTAGCAATTGTGCTGGAGAGCATTAACCTTCAGAGAATTAGTGAGGAACTGTGTGTTTGGAAAGGAAAGAAGTCATGATTAATTGTTTCAAAACCCAGTTTAGATTCCAGGCTCATGCCAAGCAAGGCAATTTCTAGACACGGGGCTGCAGCATCACTAGATGGAGATGTGAGGACTATTGTGGGAACCCAGCAGGTTTCCTACATCCAGTTCCTATATCTCTGGTGATGACATGCAATGTGAAATAGTTCTGAGTGGTCCCCTCAACCCACATGGACACACTCCTTCTCTCACTTGAGATCGCTTGCTGAACTATGTCCAGGGCTCCAGATGCTGCTTGAGGAGCTTCAGGGCATGAATAGCTTATTTCTATGCTTCCAGCCAGATGTGGAAAACATTGGAAAGTTTCCTGGTAGACACACAAGGAGAATCACCATGGTGACCTCTCCTGTGGCAACTGCCAGCTTGACTAGATGCCCATCATAACAGGACACTCAAGGTGAGAGACAAAGCGTGGCCCTTGAAAAAGTGTGCTGCTCTTTGGAAGAACTATGTGTTCTCTAATACACAAAAGCAGAAAAATATGAAATAAGTGTGGAATTAATTAATGGTGGAGGGCAATGTTCACAGAAACATAAATTTGGATGAGTTTATAACATAAAAAGAAAATCAATCATTTAGTGTTAAATAAACAAGTCTAATTCCAGAGTCGACTCAAGACAATGTCTAAATACTGGGTGGGCTACAGCATCACTAGATGGAGGAGTGAGGGCTGCAGTGGGAATCCAATGGGTTTTTTGGTTGTTGTTTCCATATCTGTGGTGATGACATAGACATTCTGAAAATTCCTGAGAAATCTGCAACAGCAGACAGGGATGGTTTCCCTGGTTTATAGCCAGCACACCTCATTCAGCTTGAAGAGATTCAGGACATGAATAAATCTATTTTCACAATGGCTTCAAGCCAGATGTGAGAAAAAATGGGATGGATCATGGGAGTGTTGTAACGGATATGGGATAAAAATGGAATAATTCAGAATTTGTCAGAGACTGGAGAAATGTGCAAGAGGGAACACATAAGGGTAATAAAGGCAGTGACCTCTCCTGTGGCAGCTGCCACCTTGACTAGACTCAAATCCCCACAGGAAACTAAAGGTGAGGGGAAAGCATGACCTCTGAAGTAGTGTGCTACTCTGGAAGAACTATGTGAGTACTGTAACTTACCCAGGAAGAAAAATATACAATATGTGTGGAAATAATTAATGGTTGAGGACATGTTGAAAGAAACACAAATTTGGATGAGAGGGAACCTATTAATTCAGGTCCACAAGAAAGAATCTGCATTTATACCGGCAGCATGGGTCATTACAAAGGCTCTACAAGTTGATCCACATGGAGAAGCTAGACCACAAAGGAATGGGTGTAGCTAGTGTGGAAGCCCAGGGAGGAGAGGTTCAAAAAGGAAGGTCACTGGGGTCGATACCCAGAGGTGCTCTAGGGCTGAGAGGCAGGCAGATCAGTTGACAAGTCCCTTCGAAGACCCAGGGACAGGGGTGTGTGTGGGACTTGGCATGAGAACAGTCAGCTACGATGGGGCAGGCAGATTCCAGACCCATTCTCAGGTTCAAGGGACCTATCAAATGTGGGAAGTGGAGAGAGGAGGGATCAAGCCTGCACCACACTTGGCTTCTGTGATTGACAGCTGGTGTCCTTGGATATGTAGGGAGCTCAGAGGAGCCAGGGAGAGTGAAGAAAGCCTGCAGCCCAGGCAGTGGGCCTAAGGCAGCCGACCTCAGGCCTGAAGCTCAGGAGTGTCAGTGCTAGGGGAGCAGGTGGGTCAGCCCTGCAGAGGGGGCAGGGGGGAAGCTGCTTCCATGGTGGAACCCAGGAGTGACAGGAAGCTTTCAATGAGTGTTTGTGGAAGGAATGAGGGAGTGACTAAGGGACTGGCAAATGTGAGCCATGAAGAGCTGTCCCAGAGGGGAGAGAATCGTGGGACAGAGGCTGAGAGCTCCAAGGGGTGACTGGCCAGTGTCAGACCCTAAAAAAGCCAAAGATGCAGGGGAGGAGGCCTGCAGGGGCTGCTGCTCAGTTTGGCTTCAATCACTGGGGAGGGCAGCTCGCTGAGTGGGCAACTCCCACAGATGCAGGGCCTCGGGAAAGAATTGGAAAGGAGGCCAGAGGAGGGAACCTTACAGAAGAGGTTTGGTGAGGAAGAAAGGAACATGCAGGTGGCAGCTGGACAGGCCACCATGAGATTAAGTCAGGTGGAGATCTTCACATGCCATCCTCCTCCCTCATCTGGTTCTTCCTAGTTGAGTAGCCTTGGAAAATCCAAAGGATCATTTTAAGCTGAGCTCCTGCTGTGATATAAATCCCATATCAAAATGGGATTCAACTTATAGGAATTTAAAATACACACAAGTCTGGAAAGAGCTACTGCCTGGTAAACAGGAAACCTTGCTTCCCCATTCTCTGACCTCGTGGCCAAGGAAGGTCAGGGTTCCAGGGGCTCAGGAGCCTTGGGGGCCGACGTGAGGAGCCTGGGGGGCTGATGCGGGGAGCCTGGGGGGCTGACGCGAGGAGCCCAGAGCCTGACAACGCTGCCAGTGATGAGTGGTGAGGAAAACTAGGACTCACTTCCACTCCATCTCATTTTATTACAAACCCAACCTGTGTTCCAGAATCAATGGCTATTTAATACACACCTCAAAGTACTCGGAAAACAGACCACATTAGCATACCCAATTCTTTATCAGTACATTAACTCAAAAGGAAAACATATTTATAAAACCCAAATCTCCAGGTTTAGTACATCCCAGGAAGAGTCCCTTAGTAAACAACAGGAAACAAAATGCTGTGTCAGGAACCCAGCCACATACACATAGCAGGTGAGACTCCTCAAGAGTAAGATTGCCAACTGATGTAAATATAGGGTGTCCCCCCCAAAAGGTACACACTTTAACAGCTGATAACTCACTTAATTTTCACTCTTTTTCAGGTTTAACTGATTTGAAGAAATGGGTGAAGACAGACTAAGCTTTGAATGTAGAAAATTTCTCCACGAGGCTTTTTATGGGGATACACAAAAGTTAAAGTTTAGGGTACACAATGCACAACAGTTGAGGAATGGAAGGAAGCTATTGAAAGAGATGCGCACAAATACCAACTGAAGGAAGGATTCTTGGTGTTTGTGACTCCATGGCTCACGTGAGTTCTGGTCCAGGTGCTGCTGCTGCTGAAGCAGTGGAATCACAAACATCGAGAATCATTGCATTCTGTGTTTCTGTGCACCCTCTGTCCACAGCGACCCTGGATGCCTGGACTGTGGCCCGCTCTGCCCCATGCACTTCATCCTGTATGTCTCCCCATAAGAAAGTCCAGAGAACACATCTTTGTTCAGAGCTTAGCCTGGCTTCACCTATTATAACAATTCCATTAACCCTGAGAAGGAGTGAAAACAGTTATCAGCTGTTAAAGTGTGTGTACATTTTAGGAGGACACCCTGTAGTACATATATTTTGGGGACACCTTGCAGCACATATATATCACAAGTATGTATACATGTATTTAATATATTAAATTTGGTTTCTACCCCAGGAAGTCACTCAGAAATACTACTACTAGCCTCCTCTATAGCAGAAGCTAGAGCAGGAACTGGCTGAGCAGTTTATCCCCCTTTAGCCCACAGCCTTGCTGACATGGGAACCTCCGTCGACTTAACTATTTTCTCCCTACACTTAGCAGGGAGTTTCATCAATTTTGGGTGCTATTAATTTTATTACCACTATTATTAATATAAAACCACCAGCCCTTTCTCAATATCAAACACCATTATTTGTCTGATGAGTTTTAACTACAATTGTTTTACTCCTGCTCTCTCTCCCAGTCCTAGCTGCTGCAATTACTGTACGAGTAACAGACTGGAACTTAAACACTACTGTTTTTTATCCTGCTGGAGGAGGAGACCCCATCTTGTATCAACATTTATTCTGATTTTTTGGTCATCCAGAAGTTTATATCCTTATCCTCCCTGAATTTTGGATTATTTCACACATTGTCACATATTATTTAGGGAAAAAAAGACCCTTGCAGGTATATAAGAATGGTATGAGCTATAATGTCCATTGGATTTTATTGTCTGAGCCCATCACATATTTATGGTAGGCATGGATGTTGATGCATGTTGGAGACTGGTGTAAGCTGACAGAGTCCTTGCACCTGAAGGGACTGATAAGATTCAGTCCCCTACCCACACAGTGTTCCCTGACTCGTCTGGTGGCGATTTCCAATTGTCAGCAGAATGAGAGCAACCTTTCATGGCTTCCCAGAAGTCTGTAACTATTTACTGAGATTTGCTGTACTAAGAATTTGCCCTCCTGCTTTATCTCTCCCTTAGAGATTAAGAAAAACGAAGAGTGCGTTCCTTTTGAACTGACCTCCCAGTCAGTGTTTGTGTATAAAAGGTATTGCACAGTTAATAAAGCTGCTGCAGTCTGTCAATGGCTTGCAGCCCTCCCAATCCCGCTTTCTTGTCTTTCTTTTCTTAATTCCCACCTCCTTACCTCAGCCCGGTTCACCTGTCAGGCCGGCCCTGACAATTGGTGCCCGAACAGGGACCTGAGGACTTGGGAAGTAGATGGTGAGGAACTCCTCCAGGTAAAGAGTGCACTCTGAATATTAAGGTAAGAGAGGAGAAACTTAGTATAAGAGTCGGGAGTAAAGCATGGGACAGCTAGAATCTAGGGAAAGTGCCCTTTATGGGCAAATGTTAAAGTCTATGCTCAACAGTAGAGGAACTAAGGTTAGTGACAAGCAGGTAGAAAAATTCTTAAAATTCATTCAGGAGGTCTGCCCTTGGTTTCCTGAGGAAGGGACCGTTAATTTAGAGACATGGCAGAAAGTTGGAGAACGAATGCGCAATCATTATGAAGCCCTTGGGCCAAGTAAGACACCAGTTGATGCATTTTTTTTATGGAATTTGGTACGGGATTGTTTAGATCCCAGGTGTGATCATAATCAGCCATCTCTTAAACTAGGAAAAAAGGAGAAGGATTCTTCCTCCCAGAATTCTTTACAAGCTAATGATAAGGAAAAGGAGTATGATGGCATAAAAAAAGGGGGTCTAAAAAAGACAGTATATTAAAAAGGAATAATGTCAATTTTGAAGACAAATTAAATCCCCAAGATGAGGAGGATCTTGAGGATCCTACTGCTCATTATCACGATGATAATGTGAATGTTGTTCAGGCAAGAGAGGAGGAAGAATATTTTTCTGCCGGAACTGAAGAGGGTAGTTATATAGAAGATGTGTTAGAATACTTTTTTGAAGCATTAAAGCATCTTGGTAAGAAGAAGAAGAGATGCCGCGGGGGCAGTCCCCGCGGTTCCCTGCTGCCTCGTGCAGCACCAGTTCCACTTTCCCTGCTCCAGATGGCTCTGCGGGAGGCGCAAAAAAGTGGTGAGGAATTAGGTATTCGCGCTTTCCCCGTTATGGAACGGGTGAACCGTAACACGGGACAGCGTGAGCGTACTTATGACCCGCTTCCTTTTAAAACCCTGAAGGAGTTAAAAACAGCCTGTGCTCAGTATGGGCCCACTTCCCCTTATACTTTAACTATTTTGGAAACTCTAGCCTTGGAGGCTCTCCCACCCAATGATTGGATAGCTATTGCCAAGCCTTGTTTATCAGGAGGGGATTATCTCTTGTGGAAATCAGAATATGATGAAAAGGCTAAGGAACAAGCTGCTTGTAATTGAGCTGCCCAGATTAATATTCCTTATGAAATGCTAGTAGGAGAGGGAGCCTATGCTGATACCCATAATCAAATTCAATACCCCCAGGGAGCTTATGGGCAAACTAATGGAGCTGGGACTAGAGCAGGGGTGGGCAAACTTTTTGACTCGAGGGCCACAATGGGTTCTTAAACTGGACCGGAGGGCCGGAACAAAAGCATGGATGGAGTGTTTGTGTGAACTAATATAAATTCAAAGTAAACATCATTACATAAAAGGGTACGGTCTTTTTTTTTTATTTCAATAGTTTTATTCATTTCAAACATTTTAACAAGAAGAATGTAAACACTAATTATTATAATTTGAAACTTCAAAAAATGGAGGAATCATAGCACAATAACATACCTTATATTGAAGATGGCAAAGGCAAAATAAAATTGCCTAACAAAGGAAAGGTACAAAAGCCTTTCAAATTAAACTTAAATATAATAAAATAATTTAAAACTAAAACAAATAGAAAAGAACAAAATGTGTAAACAGTACATTAAACATTTTCTTTAGTGCAACTTCCAAATTATGCCTGGGATGTAGATGTAGATGGCAATGTAGACTGGGTTGAAAGGTTTTTGGTCTTTAAAACATCAACTTCAGTGGGAACAGTGTTGTTGGTCTCCTTTTTAGCTAATGCTCTGATACTGTGCTCTCCAGGGGCGTGTCTCCCTACATCACCAGGATAACGTGTCTACGCATTCCCAGGGTGATGTCGCGGGACGCGTCCACGGGCATTACAAGGAGCCTCTGGAAGATTGAGAGGTTGTTCCTTCTACTGAATGGGCGGATATAAATCCGCCAACTCAAAAGAAGGAGCTGTGGCCGTGTTTCCGGACGTTGCCATGTTAACACTGCTGCTGGTGAAGGAGCGGAGGGGAGAGCAAGAGAACCCTCTGCTCTTTCAGCTCCGCGGGCCGGATAGAACAGCCGAACAAGCCGGATCCAGCCCATGGGCCATAGTTTGCCCACGGCTGGACTAGAGCCTGGAAGAAGTTACCCACCTCTGGTCAGAAAACAGAGGAACTCCCAAAGATTATTCAAGGGCCAGATGAAAAGTATCAGGATTTTGTCTCTCGGCTACTACAGGCTGTTGGCCGAGTAGTGGTAGATGGAGAAGCCGGCATGTTAATAGTCAGTTGGCATATGAAAATGCCAACACTGCCTGTCAAGCTGCACTGCAGCCCTATCGAAGAAAAGGGACTCTCTCAGATTATATCCGCATTTGTGCAGACATTGGCCCCTCATATATGCAAGGAATCGCCATTGCGGCCGCATTGAAGGGAACCACCATTGAAGGAATTCTTCAGCAACAGTTTAGCAAAGGGAAAAGTCAAACGCTTAAGTGTTTCACTTGTGGAGGGGCGGGACACGTGGCAAGGCAGTGTCCCTCTAACAAAGGGATTAATAAAGAAAGTAGCAAAGGTCCCAAACAACCTGGAGTATGCCCAAAATGTAAAAGAGGAAAGCATTGGGCAAATGAGTGTAAATCCAGGACAGATGCCCAAGGAAATTCCTTGCCTCAACAGCAATCGGGAAACTCCGGAAGGGGGCCAGCCCAGCCCCGGCATATAATCGGGGCACTATCTGTTTACCCTCCTATCTCTGCACCACCTCAGGGCCAGCTGGCTGCGCAGCTCCCAGCTTGCCCCAGGGGGCAAAACAGATATGAGAGTTATTCCGAGCAACCCCCGGAAGTGCCGGATTGGACCTTGGATCCATAGGGCGACATGTATTAACTCCAGAATTGGGACCGCAGGCCATCCCTACAGGAGTATATGGATCTACTCCTAAAGGAATGTTTGGCGTTTTACTAGGAAGAAGCAGTTTCACTATGAAGGGGTTACAAGTTTTTCCAGGGGTAATTAATACGGATTATGAAGGGGAAATCAAAATTATGGCCTCTGCCCCTAGAAATATCATCACCATCACTTCAGACATAAAAATTGCTCAATCAATTTTGCTCCCAGTGCCTGTCACAGGCAATCTACTTTCCACAGAGTATTGGGGAGCCAGGGGTTTTGGTTCCTCGGACAAGGCATATTGGATACAAGCCATTTCTCACACAAGACCTGAAAGAACCTTACTTATACAAGGGAAAAGATTTACAGGGATTTTAGATACAGGGGCAGATATTTCTGTCATAAGCATGACTCACTGGCCTAAACAGTGGCCCTATAGAGAAGCTTTAACACAACTTCAAGGAATAGGTCAGACCAATTCTCCTTTACAAAGTTCTCAATTGTTAAAGTGGCAAGACAATGAAGGTCACTCTGGGTTGTTTCAGCCATATGTCTTGCCAGGGATCCCTGTGAATTTATGGGGATGAGACATTCTGTCTGCCCTGGGTGTTGCCCTAGTTACCACCTCAGCTCAGGGAAATTTTTAGGGGGGGGGGGGTCATTGTTCCTCCTGTTATCCACATGGCTGACAATTTATCTTGGAAGTCAGAAGACCCTGTGTGGGTAGAGCAGTGGCCCCTCTCCAAAGAAAAAATACAAGCTGCTCATGAGTTGGTACAGGAGCAACTCTGGTTAGGGCATATAGAAGAGACTACCAGTCCTTGGAATACTCCTATTTTTATTATAAAAAAGAAATCAGGAAACTGGCACCTTTTACAAGATCTAAGGGCGATAAACAAGACTATGGAGATTATGGGACCTTTACAGCCTGGTCTCCCTTCCTCTGTAGCAATCTCTAATGGGATGAAGCTATTAGTACTAGATTTAAAGGATTGTTTTTTAACCATTCCTCTAGACCCCTCTGATTGCAAACGCTTTGCATTCAGTGTCCCATCTACTAATTTTCAGGAACCCCTGCACCGCTATCATTGGAACGTATTGCCTCAGGGAATGGCTAACACCCCTACCCTGTGTCAAAAGTTTGTTAGTCAGGTAATTCGCGGAGTTCGAGAGAAACACCCGCAGGCTTATATCATACACTCTATAGATGACATTCTTTTAGCTCACTACACAGAATGTCAATTAGAACAAGTGTATGATGACATGCAACAGGTTCTTCTTAAATCTGGATTAATTATTGCACCAGAAAAGGTGCAGAGACAAGACCCTTACCTATATCTTGGACATATTATAGAAGGAAGAAAAATTCGTCCTCAAAAAATTCAACTCAGAATAGACAAGCTAGAGACTCTAAATGATTTCCAAAAATTTTTAGGGGATATCAACTGGATTAGGCCCACTTTGGGCATAACCACTAATGACCTTAAACCTTTATTTGATATTCTTCGTGGGAATAGCAATGCGCGCTCCCCTTGTCAGCTCACTCCTGCATCTCGTAAGGCTATCTGCCAACTAGAGGCAGCCTTACAGAAACAATTTGTACAAAAGGTTGATTACACACAGCCATGGCTGTATTTAGTATTAGCTATGCCAGTATATCCTACTGGCCTCTTATGGCAACAAGGACCTTTGGAGTGGATCCATCCTCACTCCTCCCCAAAAAAGGTAGTTTATCCTTACTCAGAAGCAGTAGCAGATCTTATTTTTACAGGACGTCTCAGATCTCTGGAACTTTTTAGACAAGAGCCCCATACCATTGTGGTACCCTATGAAGCTCCACAAAGGCAATAGCTATATCATATAGATAATAAATGGCCCCTTTCGCTCCTAGGCTACCACGGTATAGTGGACTCTCATTACCCATCTAATAAGCTCATACAATTTTTTTACAGAACATTCCTTCATTTTCCCCAAAGTAGTCAAGGCTCAACCAATTCCTCATGCAGTTTTAGTGTTTACTGATGGTTCCAGCAATGGCACTGCTGCCCTAGTTATAAATAATCAACCTTTTGTTTTTCAGACTAACCACAATTCAGCACAACGCGTGGAACTCGAAGCAGTACATCAGGCGTTACGCAAACTTTCCACTCAGTCTTTTAACCTTTACTCAGATTCTTGTTATATTGTAAATATTATGATTCACTTAGAAACTGCTAATTTACATGACACTGGCTGATCTGAAGTAATTATTCTCTTACTACAGGTTCAAGCTTTACTCAGGAAACGTTCTCACCCCTGTTTCTTCAGCCATATACAAGCTCATCTGGATTTACCCAGATCTCTTTCTACAGGAAATACTTATGCTGACCAACTTACTAGAATTGCCTATCTAGCTTTATCTCCTTTAGATGCAGCCAAAGCCTTGCATTCTCTCCATCATCAAAATACCGCTGGCCTGCATCAGCAGTCTTGAATCACAAGGGAACAGGCTCGACAAATTGTTAAACTCTGTCCTCAATACTAACCACATTTATTCCTCCCACAGAAGGGGTCAATCCGCGAGGCTACAAACCAGGCCAACTATGGCAGATGGATGTGACCCATATTCCATCTTTCGGGAAACAAGCTTATGTCCATGTTTCAATTGACACCTTTTCTGGTTTCATTTTTGCGTCCCCTCATACAGGAGAAGCTGCTAAACATGTTATTGCTCACTGTTTACAAGCCTTTACTTTCCTAGGCATCCCCCACACCATCAAGACTGACAATGGTCCAGCCTATACAAGTACGGCATTCCAAAAGTTTTGTGCTACTTTGAATCCAGCATAAAACGGGCATCCCATACAATCCTCAAAAGCAGGGAATAGTTGAGAGAGCTCATCAGACTTTGCAAAGGCAAATTGAAAAAATAAAGAAAGGGGAGTATGTAGATACCCCTGCTAATATACTTAACAGAGCTCTTTATTCCCTTAATTTTTTAAATGGCGATGCTCAGGGCAAAACCGCAGCGGAACGACAGTGGTCCTCACTGTCCAGATCCCACTCTTGGGTACAGTGGAAAGACTTACTTACAGGACAATGGCATGGCCCCAACCCTGTTCTGATATGGGCTCGGGGATCTGTTTGTGTATTTCCTGAAGGGGACTCTGAACCCCGTTGCATCCCCAGCCACTATGTCTGGCCCTTTCAAGGTCAAGATGGAGGACCAAGTGGTGGAACAAGAGCTCACTCCACCATTCAAGAGGCTACGGATCTGTCCATTGACACCTGTGCCGCCACTGCCACCACGGAGATCACGGGCAACTCGGAGGGCATCTCCACCAACTTGGGGACAGCTGAAGAAGCTGACAGCGGAGGCCGAGGCCATGATCATTCGCCAAGGGACACAACGAACCACTGAGACTTTGTTTCTTGCCATGCTATCAATTGTGGCTGTTCAGGTCTGTGCTGCCCAGACTCCATACTGGGCATACATTCCAGATCCGCCTTTTCTTAGGGCCGTTACTTGGGATGACCCCAGTGTTCCCGTTTATGTTAATGATACAGATATCATGGGCCACCCAAGTGCGGATCATCTCACTCCTCAATGGGTGGGAAATTATAGATATGAGGGAAGGTCAACCAGGGTTCCCACATGTTTCACAGCCATTAAATATTGGAATAACTGTCTTACTGTGGAACTTTCACCAATGTATACGCATGGCATTAGCAGAGGTGGAGATCCGGAAGAGTATGAGGGGTGGATCAAACGAGAATGGTTCCTTACTAAATATGGCCTGCCTGACATCACCCGTACTGTCTCTCAGGGAGCCCAACCCAAGTTGCCTCCATGTTTGTACAGTGAATACAGGCCATTTCTGAAGTATCCCCCATGGCGGCATTGCCGTCATGAGTTGGATGTGGTACATACTCCCATCAACAATTCCTTTCAGTTACTTGACTGGTCCTATCCCAACCCGCTATCTAGCAAAAGTAGTTTTAAAGCTAGAGGTTCATCTACCCTGGAGGCTGGGTAGATGAGATACTCACCACCAAATGGGGAGGAGTACAGCTAGAAATTTTTAAGCTTATGGCCACCCTAGGCAACATTTCTTTGCATCATGATAATCTTACAGTGATCACAGGTCTGACTGCCTGTGTGCCTCCTCCTTATGTTCTCCTCATTGGAATTGTAGATATTGTACATAAGGGCAACATGTATGTAATCTCTTGTAATCATTGCAATTTGTCTAATTGTGTGTCTAGATACAACTTTGGTTATGAGGTGGTTGTATTACATCAACTTTCCTTTGTCATGCTCCCAGTTAATCTTACTGGACCTTGGTACAGGGATTCAGGCTCCCAGGTTTTAAAAGAATTGAATAATTTGCTAAGCCGCCCTAGGAGATTCATTGGAATGATTATTGCTGGCCTCGTGTCTCTAGTCACCCTCATTGCTACTGCCACCACTGCAGCCATAGCTTTAACCCAAGAAATACACACAGCTCATTTTGTAGATGGTTTAGTGAAGAACGTTTCAGATGCCTTAGGAGCTCAAGAGCTCATAGATAAGAAAATAGAAAAAAGGCTCAATGCACTGGAAGAGGCTGTACTCCTTATAGGAGATCAAATGTACAGCTTGAAAGTACATTCTGCCCTCCGGTGTCATGCTGAGTTTAGTTGGATTTGTGTCACCCCTAAAAAATATAATGGTAATTTCTGGAATTGGGATCAAGTACGCAACCACCTGTTAGGAGTTTGGGATCAGAACTTCACTTTGGATATCAGTAGATTACACGGGGAGATTCAAGCTATTAATGATGCAGGCTCTGCTCTGTTGCCTCCTAACAAAGTAGCCCAGAATATTTTTAATGAAATTCAAAGCCTTATGTCCTTTCATGGGTTACAGTCTTTTGTTTGGTCTCTGCTGATCATTGTTGTTCTTGCTCTCATTATTGTCTGTTTGCTTCCAGTCTGCTTCCAAACCATCGGATCCAGCATCCGATCCCTGCAAATAGAACTACATGAACTCCCCCTAATAAATAGAGAAGGGGGATCTGTTGGAGACTGGGTATAAGCTGACAGAGTCCTTGCACCTGAAGGGACTGATAAGATTCAGTCCCCTACTCACACAGTGTTCCCTGACTCGTTTGGTGGCGATTTCCAATTGTCAGCAGAATGAGAGCAACCTTTCATGGCTTCCCAGAAGTCTGTAACTATTTACTGAGATTTGCTGTACTAAGAATTTGCCCTCCTGCTTTATCTCTCCCTTAGAGATTAAGAAGAACAAAGAGTGCGTTCCTTTTGAACTAACCTCCCAGTCAGTGTTTGTGTATAAAAGGTATTGCACAGTTAATAAAGCTGCTGCAGTCTGTCAATGGCTTGCAGCCCTCCCGATCCCGCTTTCTTGACTTTCTATTCTTAATTCCCACCTCCCTACCTCAGCCCGGTTCACCTGTCAGACCGGCCCTGACAGATGCATAAGCCTAGTTTACATCAGCCACTATAATCATTGCTATCCCAACTGGAGTGAAAGTATTTAGCTGCTTAGCAACCCTTCTTGCCTTCTTGGAAGTAACATTAAATGATCTCCAGCTATACTCTGACCACTGGACTTTATATTTCTATTCACAGTAGGGGGTCTAATGAGCATCATATTCAACATACATAAAAGTTGAAGTTTAGGGTCCACAACGCACAGCAGTTGAGGAACTGAGGGAAGCTATTGAAAGAGATGCACACAAATACCAACTGAAGGGAGGATTCTTGGTGTTTGTGATTCCATGGCTCACATGAGTTCTGGTCCAGGCGCTGCTGATGAAGCAATGGAATCACAAACATTGAGAATAGTTGCATTCTGTGTTTCTGTGCACCCTCTGTACACAGCGGCCCTGGATGCCTGGACTGTGGCCTGCTCTGCACCATACACTTCATGTAGTAGCACATTTGCACTATGGCTTTCCTATGGCAGCTGTACTTGCTATTAAAGGTGGATTCATGTACTGATTTCCCTCATCTTCAGGTTATACATTAAACAAAACTTGAGAGCAAAGATCCATTTCTTGATTACATTTGTAGTCCTTAATATAACCTTTTTCCCTCAACATTTCTTAGGCTTATCAAAAATACCATGCTACTCTGATTACTCAGACACTTATACAACTTGAAATACTGTATCATCTATAGGTTCATTCATTTCACATTAGATTATTTCACTAATTGCTGTTATACTTGCAGTCTTCATGATATGAGAAGCAGTTTCGTCTAAACCAGAAGTCTTAATAGTAAAATTACCAACAACTAATCTTGCATGGCTACACAGATGTCCTCCACCTTAGCACACATTTGAAGAGCCTACAGACATAAATCCCAAGTAAGAAAGGAAGGAATCAAGCCCTCTTAAATTGATTTCAAGCCAATGTCATAGGCATACTGTCTTTCTCTAAAATTGAGATATTAGTAAAATTTATATAACTTTGTCAAAATTAAATTATAAGTGGAACCCCTATATATCTCTATGACATATCCATTTCAACTAGGCTTCCAAGACACAGCATCATCAATTATGGAAGAATTATCACACTTCCAGGATCAGACCTTAATAATTGTTTTCCTAATTAGCTCTCTTGTACTATACATTATTTCACTTATATTGCCATCCTGACTCATACAAGTACTGTAGATGCACAAGAAGTGGAAACTATTGGAACAATTGTACCAGCTTCTATTCTAATTACAATCCCCATACCTATGAATTATTTATATAATAGACAAAATTAACAATCCTTCTATAACTATTAAAACAATAGGCCCCTGATGGTACTGAAGCAATGAATATACAGATTATGAAGACCTTAATTTTGACTCAAACATATTCCCCACATCTGACCTAAACCCAGAGAGCTCGGCCTTCTAGAGGTTGATAACCAAGTAGTATTGCCTATAGAGATTACAATTTGAATATTAATCTCTTTTTTTTTTTTTTTTTTTTTAAATATATTTTATTGATATTTTACAGAGAGAGGAAGGGAGAGGGATAGAGAGCTAGAAACATCGATGAGAGAGAAACATCGATCAGCTGCCTCCTGCACACCTCCCACTGGGGATGTGCCCGCAACCAAGGTACATGCCCTTGACCGGAATCGAACCCGGGACCCTTCAGTCCGCAGGCCGACGCTCTATCCACTGAGCCAAACCGGTTTCGGCTTGAATATTAATCTCATCCAAAGATGTACTACACTCATGATATATCCCTCCACTAGTATTAAAAACAGATGTTATTCTGGGCCCTGCCCAAATCAAACAACACTCCTATCCACCCAACACGGCTTATATTACGGGGAGTGCTCTGAAATCTGTGGATCTATCATAGTTTTATGCCAATCACTCTTCAAATATTCCACTAGAATATTTAAAAAATGATCATCCTCCTTACTATAATTTCATTAAGAAGCTAATTAGCATTAACCTTTTAAGTTGGAGATTGGAAGTTTAAACCTTACTTCTCTCTTTTTTAAATCTGTATTGCTGAAAATATTACATGTCCCTTTTTAGTTTTAAACTTTTAATGATATGCCTCAATTAGATACATCAACTTATTTATCACAATTTTATCAATAATTCTTAGATTATTTATAACTAGAGGCCCAGTAAATGAAATTCGTGCACTGGAGGAGGAGTGTCCCTCAGCCCAGGCTTCACCCTCTCCAATCTGGGACCCCTTGGGGGATGTCTGACTGCCGGTTTAGGCCCAATCCCTCGGGCCTAAACCGACAGTTGGACATCCCTCTCACAATCTGGGACTGCTGGCTCCTAACCACTCACCTGCCTGCCTGCCTGATTGCCGCTAACTGCTTCTGCCTGCAAGCCTGATCAACCCCTAACCGCTCCCCTGCTAGCCTGATTAACACCTAACTGCTCCCCTGCTGGCCCAATTGCCCACAACTGCCCTCCCCTGCTGGCCTGGTTGCCCCCAAAGGCCCTCCCTTGCTGGCCTGATCATGCCCTCAATGGCCCTACCCTTCCAGCCTGATCTTGCCCCCAACTGCCCGCCTCTGCTGGCCAGGTTGCCCCCAACTGCCCTCCCCTGCTGGCCTGATCTCATCCCCAACTGCTCTCTCCTGCTGGCCTAATCGCTCCAAACTTCCCTCCTCTGCTGGCCTGATCTTGCCCCCCAAATTCCCTCCTCTGCCGGCCTGATCTTGCCCCAAACTGCCCTTCCCTGCTGGCCTTATCACCCCTAACTGCCTCTGCCTGCCTGATCATTCCTAACTGCCCTCCCCTGCCGGCCTGATCTCACCCCCAACTGCCCTCCTCTGCAGGCCAATTTGGTTCTTTTTTTAAATTTTTTTTAGTTCTTATAATTTTTCCTTTTTTTATTTTTTATTTTTTTTAATTTAATAAATCTTTATTATTCAGATTATTACAATTGTTTCTCCTTTTTCCCCCCATAGCTCCCCTCCACCCGGTTCCCACCCACCCTTTTCCCTTACCTCCCCCCACTGTCCTCATCCATAGGTGTACGATTTTTGTCCAGTCTCTTCCTGCACTCCTCCATACCCCTTTCCCTGTGAGAATTATCAGTCCACTCCCTTTCTATGCCCCTGATTCTATTATATTCACCAGTTTATTCTGTTCCTCAGATTTTTAATTCACTTGATTTTTAGGTTCACTTGTTGATAGATATGTATTTGTTGTTCATAATTTTTATCTTTACTTTTTTCTTCTTCCTCTTCTTAAAGAATACCTTTCAGCATTTCATATAATACTGGTTTGGTGGTGATGAACTCCTTTAGCTTTTTCTTATCTGTGAAGCTCTTTATCTGACCTTCCATTCTGAATAATAGCTTTGCTGGGTAGAGTAGTCTTGGTTGTAGGTTCTTGCTATTCATCACTTTGAATATTTCTTGCCACTCCCATCTGGCCTGTATAGTTTCTGTTGAGAAATCAGCTGATAATCGTATGGGTGCTCCCTTGTAGGTAATTAACTGTTTTTCTCTTGCTGCTTTTAATATTCTCTCTTTGTCTTTTGCTCTTGGCATTTTAATTATGCTGTGTCTTGGTGTGGTCCTTTTTGGATTCCTTTTGTTTGGGGTTCTCTGCGCTTCCTGGACTTGTAAGTCTATTTCTTTTACCAGGTCGGGGAAGTTTTCGGTCATTATTTCTTCCAATAGGTTTTCAGTATCTTGCTCTCTTCTTCTGGCACCCCCATAATTCTGATGTTGGTACGCTTGAAGTTGTCCCAGAGGCTTCTTACACTATCTTCAACTTTTTGGATTCTTTTTTCTTTTTGCTTTTCCAGTTGAGTGTTTTTTGCTTCTTTGTATTTCAAATCTTTGACTTGATTCTTGTGTTTCTCTAGTCTGCTATTGGGTCTGTGTATAATATTTTTTATTTCAGTCAGTGTATGTTTAATTTCTAGTTGATCCTTTTTCATATCTTCAAGGGTCTCATTATATTTATCGGCCTTTTCTAGAATATTTTTGAAAGCTTTATAACCGTAGTTTTGAATTCTATATTCAGTCATTTGTTTTCCTCCATTTCTTTCGTTTGTGATCTGTTTCTTTGTCTCCCCATTTTTCACTGCTTCCCTGAGTTGGTAGGCTAGCTTTGTGGGCTAGGTTTCCTATATGGCCTAGTGGGTCGGCCTCCCCAGTTAACCTGAGGTGGACACTCTTGGTGCATTCCTTTGTGGACTGTGTGTACAGCCTTGTTGTAGTTAAGTCTTGATTGTTGTTGGTATCACTGGGAGGAATTGAACTGCAGGCCAATTGGCTGTGAGTATCAGCTGTGTCTACACTGCGAGATTTTTGGTGCTGGAGATAGCCTTATAGGATTAGCCTTGCCAGATTGCAAAAGCCTCTGTGCTCAGCTTGGAAGGGGTGGAGTCTCAGGGCGGAGCAGACAGTCTTGACTTCCCGTCAGCCCTGCCCTTGAGCACGAGTCTCCAGACCTCTGCCTTCCGCGGTTCCCGAATTTCTGCCTGACAGTCCAGATTTCCCCGTAAGAGCGTGGGTCCCCAGGGGCTCGCCCGGAACTGCAGCTAAGTGCATTCGGAACTGGGGTTCAGTGCAGTCTGGAGCTTCCGACTCCCTTCCGCTAGGGATAGCCTATGGTAACCTCCGCAGTCAGTCTTTGTGCGCACTCGCACCTCCAGACCCCTGCTGCCGCGGCTCCCCCGAGTCTCCGAGTCTCCATGTGCCTTTCTCTCCACCTGACAGTCCAAACTTCCCCTGTATGAGCCTGGGTTCACAGGGTTTCGCCCGGAACTGGGGTTCAGTGCAGTCGGAACTGGGGTTCAGTGCAGTTGGGGGCTTCCTTCCCCCTCCCACTAGAGAAAGCCAGCCAGGCACTCCGATGCCCTTCCTCTCTGCGTGCGTGACTCCGTACCTCAGCCCTTTGCCGCTCATTCTCCGTGAGCTTTTCTCTTTCCTTCTAGTTGTAGAAGTTCCACTCAGCCAGCTTTCCTGTGGTTCTGGATGGTGTCTGTTCTGTCTTTTAGTTGTAGTTTTGAAATTGTTGTGCCGGGCAGCAGTTTAGGTGCTTACTTATGCCGCCATCTTGGTGTGTGTTTTTTCCAATTTGGTTCTGATTGGTCAGTTTCTATGCCAGTCAGCGTCAAAAGCTCTACCTTCTAAGCAGCCATTGGCTCCTCGCAATTCACCCAGATTTGGTTCTGATTGGTCGGTTTCTATGCCAGTCAGTGTCTCTGGGCCTATCTGCGGGCCTGATCATAGAGGCAGGGCTGATTAGCAGCTGCCCCAGGCTGCTGGCGAGCAGCTGAACTGCTGACCTCTGAGAGAGAGATAGGCTTGGCTGTTGGCAAGGGAGAGAGAAGCAGGGTCTGATCACCCTGCTTCTCTATCTGGGCCTCGCCAGCAGCTGCTGCCACTGCTGATCAGCCCTGCCTCTCTCTCTCTGAGAGATAAGCAGTTCAACCCATTCACCTGCTGCACGTGCAGCTTGGTGAATGGTCAAGCCTCCCAGTTGCTGTAGATGTGACGGACCCAGGGTTTTTATATATTAGGATAATACAACTTAAAATTTCAAAACACTCTTACTATTCAAACCAAGAACCTCTAACAACTAAATCGCTAAAACATTCAACCCTTTGAGAAACTAAATGAACTCAAATCTATTTGCCTCTTTCATTACCCCTATGATAATAGGCTTACCCTTTCTCATTTTAATTATATTTCCATATATGCTCTTTCCATCAACTACATAGCTCATATTAATAACCTCCTAGTCGCAATTTAACAATGACTTACTCACTTAACAGCAACACAAATATTAATTCATAGTAAAAAGGGCCATACTTGAAAGCTTATATTAATCTTACAAATTATATGTTTTGGTTTAACAAACTTATTAGATCTTTTACCCCATTCATTTACTCCTACTGCTAAACTCTCAATGAATCTTGGAATAGCTTTCCCTCTACTAGTATGAGTACACAGTAATTTTTGGCTTTTGACATGAAACCAAAGCACACTTGCTCACTTTTTACTACAAGGAACCCCAATTCCTTTTATCTCCATATTAGTAATCCTCAAAACAATCAGCCCATTCATGCAACCAATAGTACTAGCAGTACAACTGATAGCCAACATTACTGCAGATCACCTACTTATCCACTTAATGGGAGAGCAACCCCAGCTGTAATAAGCATTAGTATAACCCAGGGATGGGCAAACTTTTTGACTCGAGGGCCACAATGGGTTCTTAAACTGGACCGGAGGGCCGGAACAAAAGCATGGATGGAGTGTTTGTGTGAACTAATATAAATTCAAAGTAAAGGAGCGGGGGGGAGAGCAAGAGAACCCTCTGCTCTTTCGGCTCCGCGGGCCAGATAGAACAGCCGAACGGGACGGATCCGGCCCGCGGGCCGTAGTTTGCCCATGGCTGGTATAACCAGCACCCTCATGACATTGATTGTTCTTATCCTATTAACTATTCTAGAATTTGCAAGTAGCTCTAATTAAAGCTTATGTATTCACCTTACTGGTTAGTCTTCATCTACATGACAACGGTTAGTGACCCACCAAATGCACGCTTACCAGATAGTCAACTCAAGCCCCTTAAGACTTACAGGAGCCCTATCAGCCCTCACCATAACAGCAGGCTTAGTTATATGATTTCACTTTAACTCACCATTATTATTAACTGTAGGCCTGGTTACTAATATATTATCCATTTACCATTGATGATGAGATATTGTTTGAGAAAGCACATTTTAAGACCATCATACACCAATTGTACAAGAAGGACTCCATTACAACATAATATTTTTATGTATCATCTCTGAAGTATTTTTCTTTTCAGGATTTTTCTGAGCTTTCTGTCATTCAAAGCTAGTCCATACTCCAGAACTAGGTGAATATTGATCCCCATCAGGCATCAATCCTCTTAACCTCTTAGAAGTACCTCATCTAAATACATCTGCTCTGACATCTCTATCACTTCAGCTCATTATAGTTTAATATTAGGGAGTTGCAAGCACATGGTTCAAGCACTATTCATTATGATTTGTGCAGGCTTGTACTTCACATTACTTCAAACCTCAGAATATCATGAATCATCATTTTCTATTTCAGACAGTGTCTACAGGTCAGCGTCTTTTATAGCCACAGGCTTTATGGGTACTACCTTCCTTATTGTATGCCTCCTACACCAACTAAAATTCCACATCATATCACATCATTTTGAATTGGAAGCTGCTTCCTGATATTGACACTTTGTAGATGTCATATGACTATTCTTATATGTCCCTATTTATTGATGAGGATCCTATTCTTTTAGTATTAATTAGTACAACTGACTTCCAATTAGTTAGTTTTGGTAAAATCCAAAAAAGAATAATTAACCTTGTACTTACTTTATTTATCAATACTAGCATCTTTACTTGTAATAATCACATTTTATCTTCCCCAAACAAATGTTTATGCCAAAAAAAAAATCAAGCCCTTATGAATATGGTTTTGAGGCAAGAAATGCTAAAGTGGTTGTTGTAAAAAGAAGAAATAGAAAGAGAAGGATGAACACAGGCATAAAGAATAAAAATGGCCCTAACTGGTTTGGCTCAGTGGATAGAGCATCAGCCTGTGGACTGAATGGTCCCAGGTTTGATTCTGGTCAAGGGCATGTACCTTGGTTGCAGGCACATCCCCAGTAGGAGGTGTGCAGGAGGCAGCTGATCGATGTTTCTCTCTCATTGATGTTTCTAGCTCTCTATCCCTCTCCATTTCTCTCTGTAAAAAAGCAATGAAATATATTTTTTAAAAAAATAAAAATGGCAACAACAAGTACCTATCAAGTACCTTAAATGTAAATGGATTAAATGCTCCAATCAAAAGACACAGGGTAGCTAAATGAATACAAAAACATGACCTATATATATGCTGTCTACAAGAGACCCACCTTAGAAAAAAGGACTCACACAAACTTAAAGTAAAGAGATGGGAAAAAAAATCCAGGAAAATAGAAATGAAAAGAAAGCTGGGGTAGCAATACTCATATCTGACAAAATAGACTTCACAGTAAAGGACATAATAAGAGATAACGAAGGCCACTTCATAACACTAAAGCAATTGATACAACAAGAAAATATAACTCTGGTAAACATGTATGCACCAAACACAGGAGCACCAGAATACATAAATAAAATTCCTGGATGAGATCAACAGTAATACAATCATAGTAGGGGACCTTAACACCCAACTGACATCACAGGATAGATATTCTATACAAAAAAAAATCAATAAGGAAATAGCAACCTTAAATGACACACTAGATCAGATGGAATTAATTGACATTTTCAGGACATTTCATTCTAA
Organism: Plecotus auritus; assembly: GCF_963455305.1. NCBI lineage: Eukaryota > Metazoa > Chordata > Mammalia > Chiroptera > Vespertilionidae > Plecotus > Plecotus auritus. The sequence continues at coordinate 101,872,629 of NC_137782.1, forward strand.
AGCTAAAGAATATACATTCTTCTCAAGTGCACATGGGACAATTTCAAAGATAGGCCACATGTTAGGACACAAGCTAAGTCTCTACAAATTCAAGAATATTTAAATCATATCAAGCATCTTCTCAGACCACAATGGCATGACATTAAAAATCAGCGACAATAAAAACACTCACAAAAAAACACATGTAGACTAAGTAGCATGCTATTAAACAATAAATGGGCTACCAAAGAGATCAAAGAAGAAATAAAAAACATACTAGAAACAAATGAAAGTGAACACACAACAAACCCAAATCTATGGGACACAGCAAAATTAGCCTTGAGAGGGAAGTTCATAGCACTACAGGCCAACCTCAAATAAAAAAAATAAAAAAAAGAAAGAAAAAGTTGTAATCAGTTATCTAACCCGAAAACTTAAAGAATTAGAAAGAGAACAACAAGAAAAGACCAGAGTAGTAGAAGGAAGGAAATACTAAAGATCAGAGCATAAATGACATAGAGACTAAAACAAAAGATCAATAAAACCAAGAGGTGGTTCTTTGAAAGAATAAACAAGATTGATGAACCTTTAGCCAGAATCATCAAGAAACAAAGAGAGAGAGCCCAAATAAATAAAATAAGAAATGAAAGAGGTGAATTATCCACTGACCCCACATAAATACAAAGAATCATAAAAAATACTATGAATGACTTTATTCCAAAATAATGTACAACCTGGACAAAATGTATATAGTCCTAGAAAAATTCCAATCTTCCAAAACTCAATCAGGAAGAATCAGAAAATTCTGATAGGCCAATAATGACTGATGAAATTGAAGTAGTAATTAAAAAACAAACAAAAAACTTCCAGCAAACAGAAGCCCTGGCCCAGATGGCTTCACAGGGGAGTTTTACCAAACATGCAAAGAAGAACTAACACCTATACTCCTCAAACTATTCCAAAAAAATTCAAGAAGAAGGAACTCTTCCAAGCTTTTTCTATGAGACCAGCATTAACTTAATTCCAAAACCAGATAAAGACACTACAGAGAAAGAGAACTACAGAACAATATCCCTGATGAACATTGACCCTTAAATCCTCAACAAAATATTAGCAAATTGGACCCAGCAATACCTTACAAAGATCATACACCATGACCAAGTGGGATTTTTCCACTTGGGTATGCAAGGTGGTACAATATTCACAAATCAATAAACGTGTTGCATGACATAAACAGATTGCAAGACAAAAATCACATGATCATATCAATTGATGCAGAAAAAGCATTTAACAAAATCCAACACCCTTTCTTGATAAAAACTCTTGGCAAAGTGAGAATAGAGGGATCATATCTCTACATAATAAAAGCAATATATGACAAACCTACATCATACTCAATGAACAAAAACTAAAACCATTTCCCCTAAGAACAGGAACAAGGCATGGATGCCCTCTTTCACCACTCTTGTTCAACATAGTATTAGAAACCCTAGCCATAGCGATTAGACAAGAAGAAATAAAAGGCATCTAAATTGGAAAGGAGAAAATAAACTGTCATTATTCACAGATGACATGATATTGTACATAGAAAACCCTAAAGACTCCATCAAAAAATGACTAGATTCAATACATAAGTTCAGAAATGTAGCAGGATACAAAATTAACACCAGAAATTGATGGCATTTTTATAGACCAACAATGAGCTCTCAGAAAGAGAAAGCAAGAAAACAATCCCATTTACCAAAATATTTTTAACAAAAAATTAATATAGTTAGTAGTAAACTTAACCAAGGAGGTAAAAGACCTGTACTCAGAAAACTATAGGACATTGAAAAAAGAGATAAGGAAGATATAAACAAGTGGAAGAATATACCATATTCATGGATTGGTAGAATCAACATATTAAAATGTTCATACTACCCAAAGCAATCTATAGATTCAATGCAATTCCTAGTAAAATACCAAATACCTATTAAAATACAAGGAAAGTGAAAGAGAAATAGCACCAGCCCTGGCCTGGTGGTTCCACCGCCCCCTCCGCCCTCCCACAGCAGGCAGGAGCAGCACCTCTCCAGTACTAATTACTTTTAAAACTCTTTTTGTAAAGAGAGAGATTAAATTTTGGAGGTATTTCAGGATCCGTTGGAATAACTTAGTCATTTTTTGGTCAATTAAACAGTCTCTTAAATTTTAAATTTTAAATGGTTATAAAACAAGCTTCTATAATAATAAAAGCTTAATATGCTAATTAGACCAGATGTCCTTCCAGACAACCTTCTGGATGAACACAGGGCTGCAAGGGAAGCCTGGGTTTCAGGTGCCAGAAGGAAGCCAGTGCTGGCAGCCGGGAAAGAAAGGCCTACTCTTGCATGAATTTCGTGCATGGGGCCTCTAGTAATTAAGTATTATGATATACATTTTGTAAACCTGGGTAAGACATCAATTAAACTTTAAAATAGTGTTTGTATTAAATATTTTATCCAGACTACAAGATTTTGTTTAATTTGCATAAGTACTTAATTTTTTCAGGCCAGTAAATTATATCCTGTAATGCCATTTGGAGAGAGAAAATGCACAACACATAATACAAAGATGAATACATATCATACAAATGCTACAGACCATATACATGATTCAAGAGTAATTCACCTTTTTTTCTTAAATATATATTTCCATATTTTTTTAATCCCCACCTGAGGAGTGAGGATATTTTTTTCCATTGATTTTTTAGAGAATGGAAGAAGTGGGGGTGTGGGGGAGAGGGAAACATCAATGTGACAGAGATACATCTATTGGTTGCCTCCCACACATGCCCTGACTGAAAGTGGGATCTGACCTGCAGCCCAGGTACATGCCCTTGACTGGGAATCAAATCTGCAACCCTTTGATGCATAGGACAATGCTGTAACCAATGAGCACACCAGCCATGGCTGTATTTTTATTTTTTAAATTAAAAGTAATTTAATGTATGAAAAATTTTAATTTTTGGAAACTTCAATTTTCAGTCATAATGAAAAATTAAGCAACCAATATTTCCTACAACTTTTATTAACATATTTTATTGTTTTAAATTTAGGCACCCAGAGACCACTGCAATCTGGCCATTTTAAAATGAGATTTCTAGTGAGATATTGCTATTTCTGTAAAGCAATTACCAGTAACAGGATTTCTACCAGAAGTATTAATGAGAGCTGGGCTCTGGAAGTTTCTGGCCTTGGTGGCACAATTTCCCGTATTAATTGTAGTGTTTTGTTTTTGTTGTTGTTTTTAAACATTGGAAGTCTGAGTAAATTCTCTAGGGAGGTAATGTAGTGGGTCAAAGTCTGCTGCTTATGAGTACCATGAGGCTCTTAGTCCTCAAGTGGCATTCAACCTTCTTACATGCCTTGATTTCTCTCCCTGGTTGTCTCATACAGCTGTGAGTGAGGACTTGGAGCACTAGGTGACCAACCTTTATACGGGCATCCCTGGATGAGTCAATTTCTTAATTACAGTTGAGTTGGAGGTTCCCTATGGGGACCCTACACGTTGTGAGGAATGACCTCTGACACCTCCATAACGATACTTAGTCAAGCTAAGAGCACCTAAGATCCAGGCTGGAGGGAGGATATGCCCCTTATCTTCAGAGCTGAATGAGTTCAGCTCTCATTTATACTGCAAAGGCATTTGCTGATTCTCAGAAAGCAATTCCAATGGAAAAGGCAAATTTAAATACCAGCCAACCATTTTTCTTCCTGTCTCACCTTGTAGCTGGGTTCTGTTAAACCTTAACTTTGTCAGGTTAGCATGTGGCCCATTTTCATCCACATAGTGAAACAAAGGGAGGGATTAAAATAGAAGAAACAAGATCAAGGGGGCCCTAGAGACAGGTTCAAGGGGTTAGCCTTGGGACAAGCTGCCACTGCCCACTGATCCCCTGTTTGCAAGTCTCATAGGGACCTTTAGAGCTTAGGAGAAACAAAGTAAAAGTAGGAAAGAAGAGAAGGGAACACACAGGTGTAAGGAACAACACACACCTGTTTCATTTGTTTGATTTTTTAAATATGATTTTATTGATTTCAGAGAGAGAGGAAAAAAGAGAGAAACATCATCGATGTGAGAGATATATCAATCAGTTGCCTCTTGTTCAACCCACAACCTGGACATGTGTCCAAACCTGGAATTGCACAGGTGGCCTTTTGATGCATGGGACAACATTCTCTGAAGGTAGTCACAATGGCCAGGACTAAGATTTTACCTGGTGTTTAACAGTGGCAATTTTAGAGGAGGCCTCAATGGAATATCTCAATAGAATATTCATCAACTCTCCAGGTGTGTCATTTGATATGCTGATATATTACAACGAATTTATACAATGATGTGGGTCATTCTCTGATCAGTTTCACCTTAACAAATGTCACTGGAAAGGGATTTGAACCAACATGGGTCTGCTGGGCATGGTCTGGAACATGTAATCCATTTGCTCCTAAGCATCCTGGGTTAGGGAAGATAAGTTCTTGTGATTTAGTAGTTGCGCCTATAAATTACTAGGCCCTGATAGAGGCTCAGATTTCCCATTCCACTTGTCAAGGAATTTTCCTAGCTTTTTAATAACATACCTCAACTCTATAAACTTGGGGACTCTTGTTAGTATTGAATTCAACACAATGACCATCAGTTGACAGACACTAGACACCAGAGCCAAAATCAGGACCCCAAACACACACCCTGGATCCAGAAGCTGTACCCTACAGCGACCACAAACCAAAAGCTGGGCCCTGGCCCTGGAATCAAACTCGAAGCGATTCCCCTGATTCAAGCATACTATGCAGCACAAAAGCCAGAAACCAGAATCCAGAGACTGACAGCTAATTCTTAAGACCAGATTCAATACACCAGAATCTGAATCTATAGCTGCACTTGGACCCCATACAAGAACCCAGGACACAAATCATACCAAAGAGACCCAAAATGCTAGACACACAGCCAAATATATATTTGATCCGAAACCACAGACCCTGGACATATAACAGGGATCTATAACTAAGACGCCATAGCCACAATGTGGTGTTGGAGACAGACAACAAACCTCAGTTGCCAGATGCCAGATGCATGAACTGAACCAGATCCTCACGTTGTACACAAATCCATGGTTCAATAAAGAGAACCCATGTCACTCTAAGCCCAAGCAGCTAATTTCACAAATACTTTTTGTATGCCAATGTGAATGTATAAGAGGAAAAAGTAACTTGCAGAACTTCAAAATTCTACCAAACCCTGCAGCACTACACACAAAAGGCTAACAGAATGAAAAAATAATAATAATGCTTACCTTTGCTGGCAGGTATCCATGATCTCTTGGTTGTAGTGGTGTCAGAAGTTAACCATGTCACAGCCATTAATTTCACAGGGCTGGCTCTTATTTAGCTCATACCTTATAAATTCTAACAACTGGACTAATAACCAAATTGACATGATTAAACTAACAACAGATGTACAACGCTTAATCCATGCACAAGGAAAACTCACATACAAATGAATACCAAAGACAATGAGGTAATATTAGGAACAGAAAATGTTGGAAAATGGGGAAACAGGATCTTAGATTGTAGAGGTAAAATGGGTAATATTTAGGAAAAGTACAGGATATGTGGCATGTTAATTTTAGTTAGGTAATCCCAAAAACTATATGATGAAGGGGGTAAGATAGGCATATCAAGAAACTCCTGGTAGCCTGGCTGGTGTGGCTCAGTGGTTGAGCATCAACCCATGAACCAGGAGGTCATGGTTCGATTCCCTGTTAGTGCACATGCCCAGGTTGTGGGCTTGAGCCTCAGTGTGGGACATGCAGGAGGCAGCCGATCTCTCATCATTGTTTCTATCTCTCCCTCTCCCTCCTTCTCTGAAATAAATAAAAATATATTTTTTAAAGAAACTCCTGACCTCCCCCACACACGGACAGCACCTTCAGTCATTGTGTGCTCCACCCTCAGGCTCCCCACAGAGCTGTCACACAGCACATGCCCTACCCCGAGCCCAGGTCAGAGCTGCTGGTATGACATGGTATGCCCAGCCACAGGTCACAAGACCATGCTGCATGTGCGAGAGGGTCCTAGGGCAACATCCGCCTTGAGTGCTGGGGCTGCATAGTGAATTGCATGCCACAGGGCGCTGGGTCCTCATGGGGATTTGCACGCCAGAGGAACTGTGCATGCACCCCCACCACCCTGAGAATCTGAAGTGGACAACTGAAGGACCAGAATCATGGGAGAAGAGAGTACAACTCAGAGCAGATGATATGATAAAAGTGTGAAACTCAAGGTACACCCAGCCTCTGGTCTAGCGAGTCCCAGATCATTGGACCACTAGGGGATTCAACCCCTTGGATACCAAGCAGGGAGTCCAGGGCCAGAAAGAGGAGACAGCAAAAAGGGGGAGAAAAAGGAAAACCCCCAATGGAAAGAAAAGCAGAAATCACCAGAAAAGGAACTAAATGAAATGGAGGCAAGAAATATGTCAGAGAAAATATTCAGAGTAAGGGTCATGCAGTTCCTAAACCAGCCATGGGCAAACTGCGGCCCACGGGCCGGATCCGGCCCGTTCAGCTGTTCTATCCGGCCCGCGGAGCTGAAAGAGCGGAGGGTTCTCTTGCTCTCCCATCCGCTCCTTTACTTTGAATTTATATTAGTTCACACAAAAACTCCATCCATGCTTTTGTTCCGGCCCTCCAGACCAGTTTAAGAACCAGTTGTGGCCCTCGAGTCAAAAAGTTTCCCCACTCCTGTCCTAAACTGACTAGATGAGAAAATTACCAACATATGTAAGAATCAAGAAAAAATGAATAATGATATAGCTAAAATAAAAACCACAATGGAAGGTTTCACTAGTAGACAAAAAAACAAAGGACCGAATCAGTGAGTTAGAAGACAGGGTTTAAATCATACCCAATCAGAACAGCAATTGGAGAAAAAACTATTAGAAATCAGGAGAAGAGCCTAAGGGAGATTTGGGACAACACGAAATGAAGCAACATCTATATAATAGGGGTGGCAGAAGGAGAGGAGGAAGAGTAAGGATTAGAAAACCTATTTGAAGAAATAATAACAGAAAATTTCACTAACGTAGGGAAGAAAAAAGTCACACAAACAAAGAGAGTCCCAAACAAGATGAACCCAAAAAGACCCACACCAAGACACATCATAATTACAATGGCAATTGTTAGTGACAAAGAGAGAATCTTAAAGGCTGCAAGAGAGAAAGATAGTTACCAACAAGGGATCTCCCATTAGACTCTATCAACTTATTTCCCAACAGAAACACATTCGGCCAGAAGGAAATGGAATGAAGTATACAAAGTGATACAAAGCAAGGGAATGACTTCAAGAATACTCTTTCCAGTGAGGCTATCATTTAAATTGAAAGGGAAATCAGGAGCTTCACAGACAAGAAAAGGCTAAGGAAGTTTATTACTATCAAGCCAGCAATGCAAGAAATGCCAAAGGGACTGTCATAAAAAGAAGAAATAGGAAGACAAGAAGGAACACATACATAAAAAATTAAAATAGCTACAAACAAGTATTTATCAATAATAACCTTAAACATTAATGGATTAAATGCTCCAATCAAAAGACATCAAGTGGCTGAATGGAAAGAAACATGACCCATACATATGCTGGCTACAAGAGAACCACCTCAGAACAAGGGGCTCACAATACTGAAAGTAAAGGAATGGAAGAAATTTTTTCAGGCACATGGAAATGAATAAAAAAAATCTGAGGTGGCAATACTTATATATCACAAAATGGACCTCAAAGTGAAGGCCATAACAAAAGATAAGGAAGGCTACTTCATAATACTAAAGGGATTGGTACAACAAGAGGATATAACTCTGGAAACATATATGCACCCAATGCAGGAGCATCCAAATACATAAAACACTTCTGGAAGATATTAAGGGAGAAATCCACAGCAATACATTCAGAGTAGCAAACTTTAATATCCCATTGACAACACTGGATAAATCTAGACAAAAAATCAACAAAGAAACAGCAATTTAAAGGACTCACTAGATCAGTTGGAATTAATTGACATCTTCAGAACATTCTACCCCAAAGCCACAGAATATACATTCTTCTCAAGTGCACATGGCACATTTTTATAGATAGACCACATATTAGGACATAGGCTAAGTCTCTACAAATTCAAGAACATTGAAATCATAGCAGGAATGTTCTCAGATTAAAATTAGAAATCAACTAAAATAAAAACAATTTTATAAAAATCAAACACTTGGAAGCTAAATAGCATGTTATTAAATAATGATTGGGTTACCAAAGAGATCAAATAAGAAATAAAAAAAAATCCTAGAAACAAATGACAATGAAAACACAACAATCCAAAAATGATGGGACACATTGAAAGCAGTCAGGAGTGGGAAGTTCATAGCACTACAGGTCTATCTCAGAAAACAAGAAAAACAGGTAATAAATTATCCAACCCTACAACTTAAATAATTAAAAAGAGAGCAACAAGCACAGCCCAGCGTAATCAGAAGGAAGGAGATAATAAACATCAGAGCAGAAATAAATGGCATAGATAAAAAAAAGATCAGTAAAACCAAGAGCAATTTCTTTGAAAAGATACACAAGATTGTTGAATTTCTAGTGAGGACCACATAGAAGTAAAGAGAAATGGCCCAAATAAACAAAATCAGAAATGAAAGAAATGAAGTAATAACCAACCCCACAGAAATAAAAAGGATTGTAAAAAAAAAAATACTATAAACAACTCCATTACAACAAACTGGACAACCGAGAGGAAGTGGACATGTTCCTAGCAAAGTACAATCTTCCAAAACTCAATCAGGAAGAATAAAAAAATCTGAAAAGGCCAATAACTATGGAGGAAATTGAAGCAGTCATCAAAAAACTTCCAGCAAACAAAATCCCTGAGCTGGACAGTTTCACAGGAGAGTTTTATCAAACATTCAAAGAACTAAAACTTACCCTCCTCACACTATTCCAAAAAATTAAAGAGGAAGGAACACTTCCAAGCTTTTTCTATGTAGCCAGCATTACCCTAATCCCAAAAGCAGATAAAGACACCCCAAAGAAAGAGAATTACAGGGTAATACCCCAGATGAACACAGAAGCTAATATACTCAACAACATTCTAGTAAATCAGATGCAGCGTTACATTCCAAAGATCATACACCATGACCAAGTGGGATTTATTCCAGGGATGCAAGGCTAGTATAATATCTACAAATCAATCAACATGATACATCACATATACAAATTGAGAGACAAAAATCACCCAGTCATATCAACTGATGCAGAAAAAGCACTTGACAAAATCCAACAACCTTTCTTGATAAAAACTCTCAGCAAAGTGGGAATAGAAGGATCATACCTCAACATAATAAGGGCCATATGACGAACCTACAGCCAACAGCATACTCAATGGGCAAAAACTAAAACCATTTCCCCTAAGAACAGGAACAAGAAAGGGATACCCACTTTCACCACTCCTGTCCCACATAGAACTGAAAGTGCTAACCATAGCAATCATACAAGAAGAAAAAATAAAAGGCATCCATGTTGCCAAAGAAGAAGTAAAACTGTCATTATTCACAGATGACATGATATTGTACATAGAAAACTCTAAAGACTCCATCAAAAAACTACTAGACTTAAATGAATTTGGCAATGTAGCAGGATACAAAATTAACACTCAGAAATGTATGCCTTTTATACAACAATAATGAACTCACAGAAAGGGAAAGTAATAAAAAAAAACATACAATTCAATTTATCATGGCAAAAAAAAAAAACAACAACAACAAAAAGTGAAGATACCTAGGAATAAACTTAACTAAGGAGGTAAAAGGCCTGTACTCAGAAAACTACAGGACATTGAAAAACCAGATAGAGGAAGATGTAAACAAATGGAAGAATATACCGTGTTCATGGATTGGTAGACTCAACATCATTAAAATGTCTATACTACCCAAAGCAATCTATAGATTCAATGCAATCCCCATTAAAATACCAATGGTATATTTCAAAGACCTAGAACAAACTCTCCAAAAATTCATATGGAACTGAAAAAGACCCCTAATAGCTGCAGCAATCCTGAGAAAGGGGAACAAAGTTGGAGGAATCATAACACCAGATATCAAGATATATTACAAAGCCATTGTTCCCAAAACTACCTGGTACTGGCACAAGAACAGACATATTCACCAATGGAAAATAACTGAGAACCCATAAATCGACCCAAGCAATTATGCTCAATTTATATTTGACAAAGGAGGCAATAGCATACAGTTTAGTGCATGGGTAGACCCAGGGCCTGCAGCTTCCAAAGGGCCTGGGTTGGGTTCCTCTCCAAGGCCAGAGCAGCCTCCATGGAGCTCTGAGTTTTTCCCACTCATCTTGAGGGAACCTTCAGCATATCCTGGAATAGACATGGCCACCGGGCTGGTTTTGCAGCTTTAAGAGCCATTCAGCACCCTCATGCTTCTTCTCCACCAACTTGAGGAAGAAGTGAGAACCACTTCTTCATGGTGGAAATACTAGTAGAAACCAAGAGAGAGAAGAAAAGCTGTGTGAGGACATAGTTAAGAAGCAGACATCTATATACCAGGAAAAGAGTCCTTATGGAAATTCAACCCTGACAGTGACACCTTGATATTGGCCTTCTAGTCTTCACAACAGAGGAGCAGCAGCCCCACGAGCAGTGTGCTCCATCTGAGGAGCAGCAGCCTTGCACAGCCCACCCCCATCTGAGGAGCAGCAGCCTCACAAGTAGCCTGCCCCCATCCAAGGATCTGCAGCTGCATGCCACCTGCCCCTGTCCGAGAAGCAGCAGCTGCACGAACTGCCCATCTCCATTCGATGAGCAGCAGGCTTGCACAGCCTGCTCCCATCCGAGCAGCAGCAGCTGCATGAGCTGCCCGCCACCATCCAAGGAGCAGCAGCTACGTAAGCAGCCTCCCCTTGTCCAAGGATTAGCAAATGAAAGAGCAGCCCACCCCCACCAGCCAGAGTAGCCACCACTGCTGCGAGTAGCGGCATGAGCAGCACCCACTAGAGGAGCTTCTGTCACCTGAGGAGCAGCCACTGCCATGACTGCCTGAGGAGCAGCCACCACCCAAGGAGCCACTGCTGCCTGAGGCGCAGCCCTCACATGACTCGACACTTAGGTCCTTCGGTGAGAGCAAAAATGGGGAGACAAAGAAACCTCCAAAGGAAAGAAAAGAAGGAATTGCCAGAAACTGAGCTAAGTGAAACAGAGGTATGCAATATGTCAGAAAAACAATTCAAAATAAGTGTTATACAGTTTATAAACCAGATAGATGAAAAAATCAACAACTTATGTAAAAACCAAGAAGAAATAAAGAGTGATGTAGCTTCAATAAAAAACACTATGGAAAGTTTCAACAGTAGACTAGCAAAAGTGAAAGACCGAATTAATGAATTAGAAGACAGAAGCAAAATGCACCCAAACTGAACTGCAATTGGGGAAAAAAAATTAAAAGACAGTAGGAGAGCCTAAAGAAACTTTTGGACAACATGAAATGAAGAAACATACAAATAATAGGGGTGCCACAACGACAGGAAGAGGAACAAGGGTTAGAAAACATATTTGAAGAAATAACTTCAGAAAACTTCCCTGATGTGGGGAAGAAAAAAGTCACACAAGCACAGAGAGTCCCAAACAAGATGAACCCAAAAAGACCCATACCAAGACACGTCGTAATTACAATGGCAAGTGTTAACGACAGAGAAAGAATATTTTTTTAATTTGTTTATTAATTAAGGTAATACATATGTGTCCTTATTCCCCCATTACCTCCCAACACCCCCCCCCCATTCATGCCCTTACCACCCTGTAATCTGTGTCCATTGATTAGGCTTATATGCATGCATATAAATCCTTTGGTTAATCTCTCCCCCTTACCCCCACCATCCCCTACCTTCTCTGAGGTTTGACATTCTGATCGATGTTTCTCTGTCTCTACATCTGTTTTTGTTCATCAGTTTATGATGTTCATTATATTCCATAAATGAGTGAGATCATGTGATATTTATCTTTCTCTGCCTGGCTTATTTCACTTAGCATAATGCTCTTCAGCTCCATCCATGGTGTTGCAAATGGTAAGAACTCCTTTTTTTACCGCAGCATAGTATTCCTTTGTGTAGATGTACCACAGTTTTTTAATCCACTCATCTGCTGATGGGCACTTAGGCTATTTCCAAATCTTAGCTATGGTGAATTGTGCTGCTATGAACATAGGGGTGCATATATCCTTTCTGATTAGTGTTTCTAGTTTACAAAGAGAGAATCTTAAAAGCTTCAAGAGAGAGACAGAAAGTTATGTACAAGGGATCTCCCATTAGATTATCAAATGACTTCTCTACAGAAATACATCAGGACAGAAAGGAATGGAAGGAAGTTTACAAAGTGATGCAGAGCAAGGGACTGAATACAAGAATATTACATTCAGCAAGGCTATCATTCAAAATTGAAGGGGATATAAAGAGCTTCACAGACAAAAAAAAAATGCTAAGGGAGTTTATCACCACCAAGCCAGCAATGCAAGAAATGCTAAAGGGAATGGTATAAAAATAAGAAATTAAAAGGGAAGGAGGAACACAGGCACAAAAAGTAAAAACAGCTTCAAACAACTACCTATCAATAATAACTTTAAACATAAACGGACTAAATGATCCAATCAAAAGATACTGAGTGCCTGAATGGATAAGAAAACATGACCCATACATTTTCTATCTAAAAGAGACCCACCTTAGAACAAGAGACTCACACAGACTGAAAGTGAAGGGATGGGAAAATATCTTCCAGGCAAATGGAAATGAAAAAAAAAAAAAAAGCTGGGGTAGCAATACGTATATATCACAAAATATACCTCAAAATAAATTCCATAACAAGCGATAAAGAAGGCCACTTCATAATACTAAAGGGATCAGTACTACAAGAGGATATAACCCTGATAAACATATATGCACCCAATACAGAAGCACCCAAATACATTAAAAAAAAAACCAAACCTCCTCAAAGATATCAAGGAAGAGATTGACAACAATACAATCATAGTAGGGGACTCTAATACCCCATTGACATCACTGAATAAATCATCTAGACCAGGGGTCCTCAAACTTTTTAAACAGGGGGCCAGTTCACTGTCCCTCAGACCGTTGGAGGGCCGGACTATAGTTTAAAGAAACAACTATGAACAAATTCCTATGCCCACTGCGGGCCCAGGATGAGTCAGCTGCTAAGCAGGACAGGCAGTGGCACCCAGCGGGCCGGATAAATGTCCTCGGCGGGCCGCATGTGGCCCGCAGGCCATAGTTTGAGGACGCCTGATCTAGACAAAAAAAATCAGTAAAGAAACAGCAATCCTAAATGACTCACTAGATCAGATGGACTTAATTGACATCTGCAGAACATTTCATCCCAAAGCAAGTAAATATACATTCTTCTCAAGTGCACATGGGACATATTCAAAGATAGACCGCATATTGGGTCACAGGTAAAGTCTCTTCACATTCAAGAAGATTGAAATTATATCAAGCATCTTCTCAGACCACAATGGCATAATATTAGAAATAAACTACAATAAAAACAATTAAAAAATCAAACACCTGAAAGCTGAATAGCACGCTATTAAACAATGATTGGGTTACCAAAGAGATCAAAGAAGAAATTAAAAACATCCTGGAAACAAATGATAATGAAAACACAACAATCCAAAATATATGGGACACAGTGAAAGCAGTCTTGAGAGGGAAGTTTATAGCTCTACAGGCCTACCTTAAAAACAAACAAAAAAAATGATAATAAATCATCTAACTCTACAACTTAAATAATTAGAACAACAAGAAAAGCCCAGAGTGAGCAGAAAGAAGGAGATAATAAAGATCAGAGCAGAAATACATGACATAGAGACAAAAAAAAAAAAAGAAAAGAAAAGAAAAAAAAAACAATACAAAATATCAATGAAACCAAGAGCTCTTTCTTTGAAAGTATACACAAAATGGATGAACCTCCAGCCAGGCTCATCAAGAAGCAAAGAGAGAGGACCCAAATAAACAAAATCAGAAATGAAAGAGGTGAAATAACAACAGACCCCACATAAATACAAAGTATCCTCTATAATAAAGAGCTAATATACAAATGGTAATCATGTGGTCATGCCATCACGCCATCACACCGGGGCCGGGGGACCTGAGGCCAAGACGGGGGACCTGAGGCCATGCCCCCTGCCCCAGTGCTGAGGCTAGGGGCCTGGAGGACAGGTCGGGGACCAGAGGCTGTGCCAGGGGACCTGAGGCCATACCCCCACCCAGCAGGGCTTGATGGGGCACCTTAGGCTGTGCCCCCTGCCCGGTGCCGGGCCAGGGGACCTGAGGCTGCAACACCAGCCAATGTGGGGTTTGATGGGCATGGGGCCAGTGGGTTTGGGTCTCAAGTGATTTCAAGGCACACATGGGTGGGTGGGGACTTGACTCTGGGGCTCGTGGCACACCCCAGATACTGACAGGAGGAAGATTTGAGATTTCCATATACATTTTACTAATTTTCTTTCATCTCTGACACTTCTATTATAGAGAAAGATCAAATAGCAATATTAAAATATTTCCTCTACTTAATTCCCTTTTAATGTGCATGAATTTCATGCACCAGACCACTAGTTGTAAAAAATATATATACTATGAACAACTCTATTCCAACAAACTGGACAACCTAGAGGAAACGGACATATTCCTAGAAAAATACAACCTTCCAAAACTCAATCAGGAAGAATCCAAAAATCTCAATAGGCTGATAACTATGGAGGAAATTGAAGCAGTCATCAAAAAGCTTCCAGCAAACAAAAGCCCAGGTCCAGGCGGCTTCACAGGGGAGTTTTACCAAACATTCAAAGAAGAACTAAAACCTATCCTCCTCAGGCTATTCCAAAAAATTAAAGAGGAAGCAACACTTCCAAGCTCATACTATGAAGCCAACATTACCCTAATACTAAAACCAGATAAAGACACCACAAAGAAAGAGAATTATAGGCCAATATCCCTCATGAACATAGATGCCAAAATCCTCTACAAAATTGTAACAAATCAGATCCAGCATTACATCAGAAAAATTCATACATCATGACCAAGTAGGATTTATCCCAGGGATGCAAGGATGGTACAATATCCACAAATCAATAAACATAATACATCCCACAAACAAATTAAGAGATAAAAATCACATCATCATATCAATTGATGCAGAAAAAGCACTTGACAAAATCTAAGTCTTTCTTGATAAAAAACCCTCAGCCAAGAGGGAATAGAGGGATCATACATCAACACAATAAAAGCCTTCCTTATACTACAAACCTCAGTCAACAGCATGCTCAATGGTCAAAAACTAAAACCATTTCACCTAAGAACAGGAACAAGACAGGGATGCGCACTGTCACCACTCCTGTTCCACATAGTATGAGAAGTGCTACTCATAGCAATTAGACAAGAAGAAGAAGAAATAAAAGATATCCAAATTGGAGAAGAATACATAAAACTGTCATTATTCACAGGTGACATGATGCTGTACGTAAAAAAACCCAAAGACTCCAGATGTGTTCCGAGCCTTGTCCCGGAGCAGAAAGAAAAAACAGCTGAGGGTCGCACTAGGAGTGTTTGTTGGCAAGTTGGGGGACAGCTGAACTCCAGAAGAAGGTGGGAGACTGCTAGACGGGGTTCCCCTGACCTGGCAGCTCCCACTGCAGCTGGGTCCCCTCCCGGAGCTGCGGGCTTGGACGCGGAGTCGCCGCCATCTGGAACCGAAAAGTGGAGCTTATCGGAAGCCTGAGAATCCACAACTGCGGCACCCACGGAACAGCTGCGAGCCCCAGAACAACGCTCCCCAATTGGCGCAAACACACGGGTTCAGAGGAGCTCTACACTCCACCACGGAAAGGTCAGATTTCGCCTAGGATAAGGTGAGGTCTCTGGTCCCAGCGCGAGAGAGGAACGCGCGTTTTGTGGGAGCTGGAGGACCAGGGAAGTCTGTGCCTAGAAAAATCGGTGGCTGATGGGGCTGGCGTGATCTGTGAATGTGGAAGGGGGTCCTCAGAGCTGCTAACAGAAGGGCTCTCTAAAAAGCAACCCATTTTGATCTGAAGTGCAGGGACACCCTAAGAATTTCAGGGGTGTGCTAGACTTACGCGCAGCCACGGAGTGCGCACACTTGGGCTTTTTCCTCTTGAAATTCTTGCTTCTGATTACTAAGCCCAATTCATAGGTTCACCCAGTTGGGGACACCCTGGGAGACTGCAGGGAAAGTTGTTTTTCTGGAACCTGGGGATCGGAGCGGGGAGTGACCATCCGAGAGCCAGCTCTGAGGCAGCCCACTCCCACAAACCGGTAGTGAGTGCCACAGGGAAAGAAGGCTCTAACACTCCCTAGAGAGGCCATAGATAAACCCGGAAGTCAATCCAGAAACACTGCCACCCAGGGGCTGAATCACAAATTGACTCTTGTGTAATCAAAAATAAAGGAATACGAATTAAGACACACCGCCTGCTTAAAATCAGGACTGGCTTACATCACTGAAGAGCAGTGGAACGCAGGGAACTGCAATACTGTCCGGACTGAGAAACAGGCGTGCCAAACAGAACAACAGAGGAAGTGAATGACCTTCACTACCCCACATTTTATTTTTATTTTTTATTTTTTTATTTTCATTTTTTGCATCTTTTACTCAAGAAACTAATTTTTTTCCTCACTTGATTTTACCTTTTTAATTATTACATTTTTATTTTCAATCCATATTATTACTATTGCTATTTTATCTTTTTTTTTTTTAAGTGTCATTTTATTTTCTCTTCATTTTGTTTTGGGATTAATGTTCTACATTCTATTTTTATCTTTCCTTTAGCATCATTTTACTCTATCTCAAATCTACCTTTATGCCATCACTCTCTTCCTCACTTTTCCCTTTTCAGTGTCCTGTTTATCTTACCCCTTTCCTGCTTTAGATTTTCCCTATTCTTTCTATTTACCCCTTGTTAAAATTTCACCCTACTTATATATCTAATCTCCAATCCCCTGCTCCAAGTCATTACACACCTCTCTCTTCGCTGTCTTAACTATCCAAAAAATTGTTTTTCTCTCTGTCCTTTTGTTGTTGTTCGCTTGAATGTAGATTATATCGAATTTTTATGCTTTTTTGTGAGATTGTTTTGCTTATTCTTCTTTTGTTTATTTTTTTGTTTGTTTAGTGCTTCTGTTTTCCCTTGCCTCACTCAATATTAGTTGGTGTTGTAGTTTGTATTAATCCCCAGGTACTTGTTGCTGGCATTTGCTGGGATAAGTGATTGTTCTATTGGAGTTTTATCCCCAATATATATAGTCTGTTTCCCTTTCTCTCTTAGTCTCTTTCTTGTCTCTCTTACTTTTTTTTCTTCTTTTTTCCCTTTTCCCAATTTCATTTTGACACCCCTTTTTTTTTCTTCTTCTTTCTTTCTTTTTCCTCTTCTTCTTTCCCTACTATCCCCTAATTTGCCTTTCTCTGGTGGTCACCTTTATTGGAGGTTATTAATATCGTGAATACATTTCTGTTCAGTGCCTTGTGTGTTGTACCTGGTAGTGCTGTATTTTGTGCCTTTAAATCGACGCAGGAGAGAGAGAACTACATAACCAGACACCCAGAGAAGAGAGACCATGGGGAGACAAAGACACAGCCCGCATATGAAAGAAAAGCAGGCATCACCAGAAAAGGAAGTAAACGAAATGGAAGCAAGCAACCTTCCAGAAAAAGAATTCAGAGAAATGGTCATAAGGTGGCTGAAAAGAATGGAAGACAAATTCGACAATATGAGCAAGAACCAAGAGGAAATGAAGAAGAACCAAGAAGAAATGAAAAATGACATCGCTGCCGTAAAGAACTCAATAGAAAGCATCAAGAGTAGACTAGAAGAAGCAGAGGACCGCATCAGTGAGCTAGAAGACAAGATGGGGAAAAATACCCAAGTAGAGCAACTTCTAGAAAAAAAAATTAAAAGGCAGGAGGAGAGCCTAAGGGAACTTTGGGACAACACGAAACAAAACAACATCCACATAATAGGGGTTCCAGAAGGAAAGGAAGCTGAGCAAGGAATAGAAAACCTATTTGAAGAAATAATGACAGAAAATTTCCCTGATATAGAGAAGAAAAAACCCACACAAATCCAAGAAGCTCACAGAGTCCCAAGCAAAATGAACCCCAAAAGACCGACGCCAAGGCACATTATAATTAAATTGGCAAATACCAACGACAAAGTAAGAATCTTAAAAGCGGCAAGAGAGAGACAGAAAGTTACATACAAAGGAACCCCCATCAGACTAGCAACTGATTTCTCAACAGAAACTCATCAGGCCAGAAGGGAATGGAATGAAATATACAAAGTCATGCAAAGGAAGGGTCTGAATCCAAGAATACTGTACCCAGCAAGGCTGTCAATCAAAATTGAAGGTGAAATCAGGAGCTTCACAGACAAAAAAGGACTAAGGGAATTTATTACCACCAAACCAGCAATGCAAGAAATGCTAAAGGGTCTGCTGTAAAAAAAAAAAAAGAAATAGGAAGCGAAGAAGGAACACAGGTGTAAAGAATAGGAATGGCGACAAATAAGTACCTATCAATAATAACTTTAAATGTAAACGGATTAAATGCCCCAATCAAAAGACATAGGGTAATGGATTGGATAAGAAAACATGACCCATATATCTGCTGTCTACAAGAAACCCACCTCAGAAAAAAAGACGCACACAGACTGAGGGTGAAGGGATGGAAAAAGGTTTTCCAGGCAAATGGAACTGAAAAAAAAAGCTGGGGTAGCAATACTTATATCTGACAAATTAGATCTCAAACTGAAGGACATAACAAGAGATAAGGAAGGCCACTTCATAATACTAAAGGGAGCAATCCAACAAGAAGAAATAACTCTGGTAAACATATATGCACCCAATACAGGAGCACCCAAATACATAAAAAAAACTCCTGGAGGATATCAAGGGAGAGATTGACAGCAATACAATCATAGTAGGAGACTTTAATACCCCACTATCACCATTGGACAAATCCTCTAAACAAAAAATCAGCAAAGAAACATCAATCCTAAATGACTCACTAGACCAGATGGAATTAATTGACATCTTCAGAACATTTCACCCCAAAGCCACAGAATATACATTCTTCTCAAGTGCACATGGGTCATTTTCAAAGATAGACCATATGTTGGGACATAGGCAAAGTCTCTTCAAATTCAAGAAGATAGAAATCATATCAAGCATCTTCTCAGACCACAGTGGCATAAAACTGGAAATCAACTACAATAAAAACAACCCACAGAAATCAAACACATGGAGACTAAACAGCATGCTATTAAACCATGACTGGGTTACCAGAGAGATCAAAGAAGAAATAAAAAACATCATGACAACAAATGACAATGAAAACACTACAATCCAAAATCTATGGGACACAGCGAAAGCAGTCTTGAGAGGGAAGTTCATAGCTCTACAAGCCTACTGCAAAAAACAAGAAACAGGGGTAATAAATTACCTAACCCAACAACTCAAAGAGTTAGAAAAAGAGCAACAAGAAAAGCCCAGTGTAAGCAGAAGGAAGGAAATAATAAAGATCAGAGAACAGATAAACGACATAGAGACCAAAGAAACAATACAAAAGATCAACAAAACCAAGAGCTGGTTCTTTGAAAGGATAAACAAGATTGATGAACCTCTAGCCAGGCTCACCAAGAAGCAAAGAGAGGACCCAAATAAACAAAATCAGAAATGAAAGAGGTGAAATAACAACAGATCCCGCCGAAATACAAAGGATTGTTAAAAAATACTACGAACAACTCTATTCCAACAAACTGGACAACCTGGAGGAAATGGACATATTCCTAGAAAAATATAACCTTCCAAAACTCAATCAGGAAGAAACTAAACAGCTCAATATGCCAGTAACTATGGAAGAAATTGAAGCAGTCATCAAAGAGCTTCCGGCAAACAAAAGCCCGGGGCCAGACGGCTTCACAGGAGAGTTTTACCAAACATTCAAGGAAGAACTAAAACCTATCCTCCTCAGACTATTCCAAAAAATTCAAGAGGAAGGAACACTTCCAAGCTCCTTCTATGAAGCCAGCATCACCCTAATACCAAAACCAGATAAAGACAACACAATGAAAGAGAATTACAGGCCAATATCCCTCATGAATGTAGATGCCAAAATCCTCAACAAAATTCTAGCAAATCGGATCCAGCAGTACATCAGAAAGATCATACACCATGACCAAGTATGGTTTATCCCAGGAATGCAAGGATGGTTCAATATCCGAAAATCAATAAATGTGATACATCACATAAACAAATTGAAAGATAAAAATCACATAGTCATATCAATTGATGCAAAAAAAGCATTTGACAAAATCCAACACCCTTTCTTGATAAAAACTCTCAACAAGGTGGGAATAGAAGGATCATACCTCAACATAATAAAAGCTATATATGATAAACCCACAGCTAACATCATACTCAATGGGCAAAAACTAAAACCATTTCCCCTAAGAACAGGAACAAGACAAGTATGCCCACTCTCACCACTCCTGTTTGACATAGTACTGGAAGTATTAGCCATTGCAATTAGACAAGAAGAAGAAATAAAAGGCATCCAAATTGGAAAAGAAGAAGTAAAGCTGTCCTTATTTGCAGATGACATGATATTGTACATAAAAAACCCGAAAGACTCTATCAAAAAACTAACAGACTTAATAAATGAATTCGGCAAGGTAGCAGGATACAAAATTAATGCCAAGAAATCTATGGCATTTCTATACACCAACAGTGAACTTACAGAAAGAGAGACTAAAAAAGCAATCCCATTTTCCATCGCACCAAAAAAATTAAGATACTTAGGAATAAACCTAACCAAGGAGGTAAAAGACCTATATGCGGAAAACTACAGGACACTGAAAAAAGAGATAGAGGAAGATGTAAACAGATGGAAGAACATACCATGTTCATGGATTGGTAGAATCAACATCATCAAAATGTCCATACTACCCAAAGCAATCTATAGATTCAATGCACTCCCCATTAAAATACCAACAGCATATTTCACAGACCTAGAAAGAACTCTCCAAAAATTCATCTGGAATAAAAAAAGACCCCGAATAGCCACAGCAATTCTGAGAAAGAAGAATAAAGTAGGAGGGATCTCAATACCAGATTTCAAGCTGTATTACAAAGCCACTGTCCTCAAAACAGCCTGGTACTGGCACAAGAACAGACATATAGATCAATGGAATAGAATAGAGAATCCAGATATCGACCCAAACCAATATGTGCAATTAATATTTGACAAAGGAGGCATGAGCATACAATGGAGTCAAGACAGTCTCTTCAATAAATGGTGTTGGGAAAATTGGACAGATACATGCAAAAAAATGAAACTAGATCACCAACTTACACCATACACAAAAATAAACTCAAAATGATTACAGGACTTAAATATAAGACGGGAAACCATAAAAATACTAGAGGAATCCATAGGCAGCAAAATCTCAGACATATGCCAAAAGAACTTTTTCAGTGATACTGCCCCTAGGGCAATGGAAGCCAAAGAGAAAATAAACAAATGGGACTACATCAAAATAAAAAGCTTTTGCACAGCAAAAGAAACCATCAACAAAACAACAAGAAACCCCACTGTATGGGAGAACATATTTGCAAATGGTATCACTGATAAAGGTTTAATTTCCAACATCTACAGGCAGCTTATACAACTTAATAAAAGAAGATAAATGATCCAATAAAAAAATGGGCAACGGACCTAAATAGAATATTTTCGAAAGAAGACAGAAGGAAGGCCAAGAGACACATGAAAACATGCTCAAAGTCACTTATTATCCGAGAGATGCAAATCAAAACGACAATGCGATACCATCTCACACCTGTCAGAATGGCTATCATCAACAAATCAACAAACGACAAGTGTTGGCGAGGATGCGGAGAAAAAGGAACCCTCGTGCACTGCTGGTGGGAATGCAGACTGGTGCAGCCACTGTGGAGAACAGTATGGAGTTTCCTCAAAAAACTAAAAATGGAACTCCCATTTGACCCAGTAATCCCACTCCTAGGAATATATCCTAAGAAACCAGAAACACCAATCAGAAAGAATATATGCACCCCTATGTTCATAGCAGCACAATTTACAATAGCTAAGATTTGGAAACAGCCTAGGTGCCCGTCAGCAGATGACTGGATCAGAAAACTATGGTACATCTACACAATGGAATACTATGCTGCCATAAAAAAGAAGGAATTACTACCATTTGTAGACACCTGGATGGAATTAGAGAACATTATGCTAAGTGAAATAAGCCAGTCAATGAAAGAAAAATACCACATGATCTCACTCATTTAGGGATAATGAAAAACATTATAAACTGATGAACCAAAAGATAGTTACAGAGGCAGTAAAACATCAAACAGAGTGTCTAATTACAGCGATAAGGTTAGGGAGAGGTGGGGGAAATAAGAGATCAACTGAAGGACTTGTATGCATGCATATAAGAGTAACCAACAGCTGCAAAACATTGGGGGGTGAGGGCAGGTATGGGAGTGGGGTGGGGGGGCGGGCAATGGTAAGATATGTACACATATAATACCTTAATAAAAATTTGAAAAAAAAAAAAACCCAAAGACTCCATAAAAAATTATTAGACTTAATAAATGAATTTGGCAATGTAGCAGGATACAAAATTAATGACAAGAAATCTATGGAGTTTTTATACACCAATAGTGAACTTACAGAAAGAGAGGTTTTTAAAAATCCCATTTACCATGAACCAAAAACATTAAGATACCTAAGAATAAACTTAACTGAGGAGGTAAAAGACCTGTACTCAGAACACTACAGGACACTGAAAAAAGAGATAGAGGAAGACATAAACAGATGGAAGAACATACCATAGAATCAATA
This sequence comes from Plecotus auritus, assembly GCF_963455305.1. Lineage (NCBI taxonomy): Eukaryota > Metazoa > Chordata > Mammalia > Chiroptera > Vespertilionidae > Plecotus > Plecotus auritus. Next base: position 101,895,630 of record NC_137782.1, read on the forward strand.
TCATTAAAATGTCCATACTACTCAAACCAATCTATAGATTTAATGCACTCCCCATTAAAATACTAACAGCATATTACACAGTCCTAAAACGAACTCTCCAAAAATTCATCTGGGATTAAAAAAAAAAAGACTCCAAATAGCTGCAGCAATCCTGAGAAAGAAGAACAAAGTAGGGGGGATCTCAATACCAGATATCAAGCTGTATTATAAACTCACGGCTCTCAAAATTCCTGGGACTGGCACAAGAACAGACATATAGATCAATGGAACAGAACAGAGGACCCAGAAATCGACCCAAGCCATTATGTTCAATTAATATTTGACAAAGGAGGCATGAACATACAATGGAGTCAAAACAGTCTCTTCAATAAATGGTGTTGGGGAAATTGGACAGATAAATGCAAGAAAATGAAACTAGACCACCAACTTACATCAGACACAAAAATAAACTCAAAATGGATAAAGGATTTAAATGTAAGATAGGAAACCATAAAAATCTTAGAGGAATCCACAGGCAGCAAAATCTCGGACATATGCCAAAGCAACATCTTCACCGATATAGCTCCTAGGGCACTGGAAACTAAAGAGAAAATAAACAAATGGGACTACATCAAAATAAAAAGCTTTTGCACAGCAAAAGAAACCATCAACAAAAAACAAGAAAGCCCACTGCATGGAAGAACATATTTGCCAATGTTATCACCAATAAGAGTTTAATCTCCAACATTTACAGGGAACTCATACAAATTAACAAAAGGAAGACAAACAACCCAATCAAAAAATGGGCAACAGATCTAAATAGATATTTTTCATAAGAGGACAGAAGGAAGGCCAGGAGACATATGAAAACATGCTCAAAGTCACTAATCATCCAAGAGATGCAAATCAAAACGACAATGAGGTACCATCTCACACCTGTCAGAATGGCTATCATCAACAAATCAACAAATGACAAGTGTTGTCGAGGATGCAGAGAAAAAGGAACCCTCATGCACTGCTGGTGATAATGCAGACTGGTGCAGCCACTGTGGAGAACAGTATGGAGTTTCCTCAAAAAACTGAAAATGGAACTGCCATTTGACCCAGTGATCCCACTTCTAGGACTATATTCCAAGAAACTAGAAACACCAATCAGAAAGAATATATGCACCCCTATGTTCATAGCAGAACAATTTATAATAGCTAAGATTTGGAAACAGCCTAAGTGCCCATCAGCAGATAAGTGGATTAAAATTGGTACATCTAGAGAAAACCAAGATGGCGGCATAGGTAAACACCTAAACTGCTGCCTCGCACAACAATTTCAAAACTACAACTAAAAGACAGAACGGACACCATCCAGAACCACAGGAAAGCTGACTGAGTGAAAATTCTACAACTAGAAGGATAGAGAAAAGCTCACAGAGAATTGGAGGTACGGCAAAGGGTCTTTGTGCACGCGGAGAGGAAGGGCGGCTGAGAGCCTGGCTGACTTTCTCTGGCGGAAGGGGGAAGGGAGCCCCCGACCACACTGAACCCCAGTTCTGACTGCACTGAACCCCTGTTCCGGGCGAGCCCCTGGGGACCCACGCTCTTGTGGGGGGAGTCTGGACTCTCGGGCGGAGAATCGGGAGCCGGGAAGGCAGAGGACTGAAGGCACATACGTGCGCGCAAGGGCAACGCTGACGGAAAGCCAAGACTGAGACCCCACCCCATCCAAGCTGAGCACAGAGGCTATTGCAATTTGGCAAGTCTAATCCTATAAGGCTGTCTCCAGCACCGGACTTCTCCCAGCATAGACACAGCTGATCCTTACAGCCAACTGGCCTGGAGGTCAATTCTTCCCAGTGATACCAACAACAATAAAGACTTAATTACAACAAGGCTGTACACACAGTCCACAAAGGTGTGCACCAAGAGTGTCCACCTCAGGTTAACTGGGGAGGCAGACCCACTGGGCCAAATTGGAAACCTAGCACACAAATCTACCAACTCAGGGAAGCAGTGAAAATGCGGCGTCTAAGAATCAGATCACAAACAAAAGAAATGGAGGAAAACAAACGACTGGATATAGAATTCAAAACCCCGGTTATAAGGCTTTTTAAGAATATCCTAGAAAAGGCCGATAAATATAACGAGACCCTCGAAGAGATGAAAAAGGACCAACTAGAAATTAAACATACACTGACTGAAATAAAAAATATTATACAGAGACCCAAAAACAGACAAGAGGAACACAAAAATCAAGTCAAAGAATTGAAATACAAAGAAGCAAAAAACACTCAACCGAAAAAGCAAAAAGCAAAAAAAAAAATCCAAAAAGTTGAAGATAATGTAAGAAGACTCTGGGACAACTTCAAGCGTACCAACATCAGAATTATGGGGGTGCCAGAAGAAGAGAGAGAGCAAGATACTGAAAACCTATTTGAAGAAATAATGACCGAAAACTTCCCCCACCTGGTGAAAGAAATAGACTTACAAGTCCAGGAAGCCCACAGAACCCCAAACAAAAGGAATCCAAAGAGGACTACACCAAGACACATCATAATTAAAATGCCAAGAGCAAAAGACAAAGAGAGAATATTAAAAGCAGCAAGAGAAAAACAGTTAGTTACCTACAAGGGAGCACCCATACGACTGTCAGCTGACTTTTCAATAGAAACTATGCAGGCCAGACGGGAGTGGCAAGAAATTTTCAATGTGATGAATAGCAAGAACCTACAACCAAGATTACTCTACCCAGCAAAGCTATCATTCAGAATTGAAGGGCAGATAAAGAGTTTCACAGACAAGAAAAAGCTAAAGGAGTTCATCACCACCAAACCAGTATTATATGAAATGCTGAAAGGTATTCTTAAAGAAGAGGAAGAAGAAAAAAGGAAAGATAAAAATTATGAACAACAAATACATATCTATCAACAAGTGAACCTAAAGATCAAGTGAATTAAAAACCTGAGGAACAGAATAATCTGGTGAATATAATAGAATCAGGGGCATAGAAAGGGAGTGGACTGATAATTCTCAGGGGGAAAGGGGTATGGGGGGGTTCATAAAGAGACTGGACAAAAATCATACACCTATGGATGAGGACAGTGGGGGGTAGGTAAGGGCAGAAGGTGGGGTGGGAAATGGGTGGAGAGGAGCTATGGGGGAAAAAAGGAGAAATAATTGTAATAATCTGAATAAAGATTTATTTAAAAATAAATAAATAAAAAAATAAAATTGGTACATCTACACAATGGAATACTATACTGCTGTAAAAAGGAAGGAACTCCTACCATTTGCAACAGCATGGATGGTCCTGGAGAGAAAGATAAATATCACATTATCTCACTCATTTCTGAAATATACTGAACAACATAAACTGATGAACAAATATCGATCCAGAGACTTAGAGGCATTGAACAGACCATCCAACCTCAGAGGGAAGGCAGGGGAGGGTGGGAGGGTGATGTAAGAGATCAACCAAAGGACTTGTATGTATGCATATAAGCATAACCAATGGACACAGACAATAGGGAGTGAGGGCATGTGCTGGGGGGTGGGTGCAGCCAGGGAGAGGCCAATTGGGGAAAAGGAGACATATGTAATACTTTAAACAATAAAGAATTTTAAAAAATTAAAAGAAACTCCTGGTAAAGTACTCTTCTTACACCAATTTTTTTCCCAACTAAATCTTATAGAAAGGAATGGGAGACAATTTTTATTTCTTAACAATGAGCTTAAAATCAGTATGTCCAATGCAAAATTTTGGTACTCTTTGAAACTTTATTCATTTATTTATTTTGTCTTGATACACATGAATTTAGCTTTTGTTTTTCTGGCATTAATTGCTAAGGAATTTTAAGATAAAAATACAAAGTCATTAACATCAAGAGACACGGGCACTCTGGATTCCAAAATATCTTTATAATGGGGGAGTAAGTAAGGGGAACCTCACGTGTCACTTGCTTATTTTTTAAACTATTACTCTTTCAATTCTAATCTTTGAATAAAATTTTTTTTCTGCAATATAAAAAGACTTTTTAGGTAAAAACCAGCACAGTAACATTGTCTATTTTACAATAAATCTGAAAGGAAAATTTGGAAAAGAATATTCTTACACCATATAGCATAACTTGTTTTTTAACCTGAAATTTTTTTGTTAATTGCCTAATCACCTAAATCAGTGAATAAGAATGCTCAGCATCCAATCCATGAATATAGAATACAATATAATTTATTCTACTTTTTACTTCAAAGTCACAGAGATGACATCCATATAATTATAAAGCCTACTCTACATTTTCAGGTTCTCAATCCAAATATATAGATTAGAACAGGTCACTTTATTACTGACAACATTCATGGAAGGGCCAGATTCCTCATAAAAAGACAAAATAAGTTTGATTGGGAGCCGGCCATTGCCTACTCACCCATCAACAGAATTATGGAAGTCAAGAGGCAATATTTTTTCCTTTTTAAAATAGCAAAGGAACAAAAGAAGATTGGCTGGCTGTTGAGTGGGCCCCACATTAGAGTGCTTAGCTCATCAGGATCGAGGCTGGCACCTGTGAGCAGTTAACTTCCTAAGAGCACTCACTGGGCATTATGTCATCTACATTACAGCTCTCACCCTGGAAAGTATTTGAAAATACTTTATGCTCCAAATATACACTGAGTGGCCAGATTATTATGATCTCTGAACGCATAATAATCTGGCCACTCAGTGTATATCCTATATAATAAAAAGCTAATATGCGAATTGTTCCCTCGACCAGCAGGCAGGCCAGCCAACCGCCCATGTCCCCTCCCCCTGGCCAGGCTGGCCAGAGATTATTATGCGTTCAGAAATCATAATAATCTGGCCACTCAGTGTATAGTATCCATTCCTTGCCCTTGAGGATCCAAGTATTTATACTAATAAAAGCCTAGGAGGCCCACGCACGTGACGTTGCCACAAGATGGCCACCACAAGATGGCCAAGTGCAAAGAGGAGGCGGGGCCGAGCAGCCACCTTGTGTGGCGAGCCCTGGGGGTCCCAGCATCTCTTCCGCCTCACGCAGAGGAGGTGGGTCCCGGTGTAGAAGGCAGGTTGCAGCAAGGGAGGGCAGTTGGGGGTGATCAGGCCAGCAGGGGAGCAGTTAGGTGTCAATCAGGCCAGCAGGGGAGTGGTTAGGGGGTGATCAGGCAGGCAGGAAGGCAGGCAGGCAGGCAGGCAAGTGGTTATGAGCCAGCAGTCCTGGATTGTGAGAGGGATGTCCAACTGCTGGCGTAGGCCCAATCCCGCACATTCCCCAAGGGGTCCCAGATTGGAGAGAGTGCAGGCCTGGCTGAGGGACACCCTCCCCCCCACCCCTGTGCAAGAATTTCGTGCACTGGGCCACTAGTAAATCTAAAATGATAATGGGCTTCTTCAGTCCAAAGGCAGGACTTCTTTGCAGTAGAGTGTCTCCAGTGTTTCACAAAAATAAATAAAAGCAGCAGCTAATGTCTTTTTAGCTTCTTGACCTCTCCCGATATTGTTGCTTCTTCCTCCAATCTCATTTCCTCTAAGTCCTCTTGCATACCTGGTCTTAAACTCCTTGCTTCTTCATCTTTGTATTTTTTTCAGTCATAGCCAAAGAATGTGCTTAGATATTTCTTCCTGAGATTCTCCTTCATCTTTGATAAAATTTTCCATTTTGGAGTCAGAGTTCTCATCTTCCTCCTCTTCATATTCTCATTGTCTTTTGTAACCACCATGGAAGGGAAACCCTTGAGAATGTTGGGCAGATCTATAGCCAGCTAAAGAAGGCTTCATTCCATTCATCTGTCCATTGGTGGGCTGGGTAATGATATTCTTAGAAGATATTGTTTCTGAGACAAAAGAGCATTTGGGATTATGGGGGGATATAAGCTACTACCGTGTTTCCCTGAAAATAAGACAGTGTCTTATATTATTTTTTTGCCCTCAAAGACACGCTAGGTCTTATTTTCAGGGGATGTCTTATTTTTCCATGAAGAAGAATACGGTACACATTTATTGTTAAATGAAAATAAAAGAAATGTATTACCTGTATACGGTACGGTAGTACGGTAGTTGTCAACACAAACCAGACAAACTGTGAATCCTACAGTATCAAGAATTTACTCATTTATTCAATGACAATCGTCATCATCTTCTGGAACATCATCATAACAATCCAATTCATGAATTTCCTGGTGAATTTCTTGTGACTCCATTTCTTTCAGAATCAGTGGACCAAATCTCTCATGTTTAGCAATAGCACTGTCTTTAAATGAGTACTTCTTGTCAAGGTAGCCTGCTCACAGTGCATTTGCAATGCAACTGTCAGTGATTTTCTCCCATGAATTCTTCACCAAAGTCACAACTTCTTGCAGTTCAGGTTTCACAAAGTTTCCACGATGATTTCTCTCCATTCTATTTTCAATGTAGTCATTAATTTCCATGCACAAATTGTCTTTGAATGGCTTGTTTATTGCAATATCAAGAGTCTGGAGATAGGCCGTCATTCCTGCGGGAATCATTATCTGATCTATTTTTCTTTCGTGAAGAAATGTCTTCATGTCTTTAGCGCGGTGAGCGCTGGCTGCATCCCAGGCTAGCAGAACTCTTTGGCTCCCTCGCATAACAAGCAGCAGCATTAAATTGACCCACTTCCTTATAACTGCTTGTGTGGCCAAGGCTTTTTCAGTTTCAAGAATAAAAACGCCCAAACCACGTTCAATCTTTTCCTTCTTGCCCTTAGAAATGATTAAAGGTGGGATTTTAGTGCCATCCAGACAAATTGCCAAAATACAGGAAACACGTGCACTTTCGTAAGCAGTGGAGGGAATGTACGCTAAGGAGGCACCCCGCTGTTCAATTGTTGTTTGAGATGATTGGCCCATAAACACTGCAGTTTCATCCATAGCAATCATGTTGGAAAGATTGTATTTAGAGAAGTCAGCATCATCAATAAAGGACTTGAATGCAAGTGCTCGCTTAATAACTTGAGTATCTTCCAACCTAAACAATGTTGTAGATCTTCTTAAAGACAGTTCACTTCGCTGAAGAAAATTATCCAGCCAGTGTTGTGATGCTTTGAAGTCTTCGGGGGCTGTGTCAAACTGTGGTGCCATTGCAAGGGCAAACTCTTGAATCTGAGCCCTATTCACAACCAAAGCCTTTGCTCTCCTGTCAACAACCCATTCACAGATCAGGTCTTCCAGCTTGGAAAATAATGGTTGCCGACCTGATCCACAATTGCGCTTTTTAGCATTTCCATTGTCCACTTGTTCAATGAGGTTACCATACTCTGCTCGCCATTTTCGGACCAATCGGATACTCAACATCTTCTCTTTGCAGAAAGCAGTAAGATTTTGGCCCCAAGAGTCTTCCACAATTCCTTTCTTGTACTCCACAGAGTAGCTTTTTCTTTTTGCGCTCATTTCTAGGGGTAAAAAAAAAGGAATTGGGGTATCAAGGTGGGGGGAGGGGGATCACTCAAAATGACACAGGGGGGATCAGAGGGGGGAATGAAAATGGCACAGGAGAATCAGAGGAGGGATTACCATTTTAGTAGCCCCTTTTTATCCTCCTGTGTCATTTTGATTGCCCTCTCTGATCCTCCTGTGTCATTTTAAGTGATCCCCCTCCCCCCACCCCTGTGCCACTGAACACCTTCACCAGACATCCCCCCTACCCCTTTATCAGACATTTACCCCCCTGGGGCCTGCCTGGGGACTGTCACTGGGCTTGCTGGGGCCTGGATCTGGGCTGGATCAGGGTCTGCCACTGACTGAGAACCTTCAGTCATCATGAAGGCGGCCGCGAGCATCAGGTAGTGTCACCAGAGACAGACCAGCACTCACCACCTTCGCCGCATCCCGTCCGCTCTAATCCTCCTGTTCTTCTACACGCATCTGCGAAAGTCTCCTCCTCTCTCCCACCCCGCGCTCACCACTCACTCCGACCTCCGCTCCGATTCCACACAGCAGTGATGTCAGGATTCTGCGTAACGTCACTGGTTGCTAGACACCAGTCGGGGCAGCCCTAGCGACCAGTTTACGGTAAATTAATTTTCATTCTGAGACAGAGCCTGGGGGCCTTATTTTCGGGGGATACCTTATATTTCACTCAGAAGGAAACCTGCAAGTAGGTCTTATTTTCGGATGGTGTCTTATTTTCGGGGAAACATGGTAACTCTTCACCCAAGTCCCAAGCTGCTCACTGGTCTTCTAGGGCCTGAACTGCTGACAGTCTGTTCAGCTGAAACTGTGCCACTTACAGATCGCCCAGAGCCACTGACTGACCGCTTGGGAGGCACTGAGCCACTCATTGGTCGTCGGTTATGTGGATTGTGCACAGGCCACCCAGAGTCACCAGAACTGACCACTGACTTCCTAGAACCACCTGGGCCACTGATGGGTCATCCAGAGCAACCTGTATTGCTGACTGTCCTTCCAGGATGATTTAAGTCACTGGCTGGCCTCTTGGTCCCACTGATTGATCGATCGCTCAAGTCCTGAGCTGGAGCTGCCATTCTGGTGCCAGGGCATGGAGCCAGAACTAACCATAGGCCGAAGACTCCCTGTGATGGGCTGCCCAGGAGCTGGGCGGGAGCTGCTGCCTGACTGCCTGACACCTGGACTCTTAGCCTTATGTGGGGAGACCACAGGTCCAGGTCTGGAATGGCTAAGATGGAGAGGAGATTTTTTTGGCTGTGTGCTCAGTAACAGATTTCTGAGTCCCTTTAGCAGAAGTCTTTGGAACACTTGGTGAAAAGGTGCTCAAGTGGGTCTTTCCAGCCCCATTGTAAACAGGCCTGTCATGGTCCTTCCGAAGTGAGGCTTGGGAGCAGTTGCTAGATCAGCCGTGGGCAAACTACGGCCCGCGGGCTGGATCCGGCCCGTTTGGCTGCTCTATCTGGCCCGCGGAGCCAAAAGAACGGAGGGTTCTCTTGCTCTCCCCTCCGCTCCTTCACCAGCAGCAGTGGTAACATGGCAACGTCGGGAAACACGGCCGCAGCTCCTTCTTCTGAGTGGGTGGATTTATATCCGCCCATTCAGTAGAAGGAACAACCTCTCAATCTTCCAGAGGCTCCTTGTAATGCCCGCGACGCATCTCCTGACATCACCCTGGGAATGCGTAGACACGTTATCATGGTGATGTAGGGAGACACGCCCCTGGAGAGCACAGTATCAGAGCCTTTCTGAGGTAAGATTAAGAGCTCTATTCAAACACAATTTTTTCCTGTTCCTACATTCTATACATCACAATGACTTGTTAATAAAACAAGAAAGACTTTCAACTTTTAGGGCTTGTATCCACTGCAGTTTTTTTTCCCACTGCGGATGCGCACAGCAGGGAAAAAGACACACAGAGGACATGTCACACTAGCCATGCTGCGGCTGCATTTTTTTTGCTGATACGGATGCGGTATCAGTAACGCTACCGTGGCCACTAACCGCATGTGTTAGCGGCAAAACAAATGCATTTTGCGCTGCGTTTGCTTCTCCCCCTTGCGCCTGTAAAAATGCGTGCTACAGGGCATTTGTGTTAACATGCACCACTGCACATTAGCATCAATGCAAACATGATGGAAACCTGTGTACCCTGCATTAACCCTAGCTGCGCTGCATTGCAGTACTGCACCACACTGCAACGGCAGCACGGCTAGTGTGAACGAACCCTAATTCAGTGGGTTGAACAAAAAGATTGTATAGAAATGTGATGAACTAAAGATTTTATTACAAAATCGCTTAATTTCAGGGTTTCAGAAGTAATTGGACAAATGAAAAACTGAAAATCAAATGTTCATATCTAATACTTGGATGAAACCCTTTCCTGGTAATGACAGCTTGAAGTCTTGTACTTATGGACATCACCAGATGCTGGGTTTTCTTCTTTGTAATGCTCTGCCAGGCTGTCACAGTAGGGGTATATATATATAAATATCCTGCCATTTCCAGCTTTTAATAAGAAAAACTGTTGCAATGGGCATTTAAAAGTGGCACTTGGTTGTTTTTATAGAGTCCAGTGGATGCAATCTGACATTGATAATGGGCTCTTTCACACTATGTGCACTGCGGCTGTTTTTTGCCAGTAACGGAAGTGCTAGTGGTAACTACTGGTTACCCATGTTTTGCACTGCCCTAGCGCCTCCCATACAAGTGTATCTGGAAGACACAGAAATGTGCAGCTATGTGTGTTACCATAAAGAAAGGGCCTGTGTGAAAGATATACAGGTTTCCTATGGAGGAAAGGGGTTGTTCTCTATGGTCAGGGTGTGCCTCTGTCCCATGTCTGAACTTTTTCAGATGATTTTGTTATATATATATTTTTAGAAGACCAAAAATGTTATAGTAGAGCAAATTTAATCACTTGTTTTTATACTTTACTGTCTTATTTTAGTAAAGAATTTAATAAGAGAACGGTACTGTTGGTTTTAGCCCAATATTAAACATGAGTGGACCAAAGAAAAGGAAAGTGGACAGTGAATGCCGAGTGTTTAAGAGGGAGTGGACAACAAAATATTTTTTCACTGAAGTCCGATCAATGCCGGTATGTCTGATATGCCAGGAAACACTTGCAGTCTTCAAAGAGTACAATCTCAGCCGTCATTTTGCCACAAAGCATGGCAACTATGCTAGCAAGCAGTCACCTCAAGAACGGGAGGCTACTGCACAGAGGTTGATGGCTAAATTACAGGCTCAGCAAAATGTCTTTCACAGACCAACTGCAATTCAAGAGACAACTACCAAAGCAAGTTTTATGCTATCATTCAAATTAGCAAAAGCTAGCAAACCTCACTCTGAAGGCGAGTTTTTGAAAGAATGTATGATAGAGACACAGGTCTCTTGAGTCCAGAGAGCAAAGGCAAGTTTGAAAAACTCAGCTTATCGCGCAGGACAGTGACTCATCAAGTGGAACTGATTGATGAAGACTTGGCCAGCAAGTTAAATAGTAAGGCAGAGTTCTTTAAGTTTTATTCACTAGCGTTGGATGAAAGTAATGACGTAAAGGACACTGCTCAGCTCTTAATTTTTATCCGAGAGATTAGTGACAATTTTGAAATTATGGAGGAGTTTTTAGCCATGGAGCCACTGAAAGGAAAAACATGGGGAGAGGACTTGTATGACCGGGTGTCTACTGTCATCGAGAAAATGAAGCTACCATGGAGTAAACTTGCTAATGCCACGACAGATGGATCTCCAAATTTAACTGGAAAAAAATGTTGGACTGCTAAAAAGAATTCAGGATAAAGTGAAAGAGGAGAACCCTAACCAAGATGTTATTTTTCTTCACTGTATTATTCACCAGGAATCATTTTGCAAGTCTATATTACAACTTAATCATGTTGTTAATCCAGTCGTAAAGCTTCTTAATTTCATTCGAGCAAAGGGACTTCAGCACCGTCAGTTTATTAAGTTTCTGGAGGAAACTGATGCGGATCACCACAACTTACTTTACCACTCTCATGTCCGCTGGTTGAGTTTGGGCAAAGTTTCCAACGAGTGTGGGAGCTCAAAGAAGAGATTGGTGCATTTTTGAAATTAAAGGGGAAGTCTGACGAATTTACTGAGCTGAGTGACAAGAATTGGCTGTGTGACTTTGCATTTGCTGTAGATATATTTTCACATTTGAATGAGCTAAATGTGAAGCTACAGGGAAAAGATCAGTATGTACATGACATGTACACTAATGTGAAAGCCTTTAAATCGAAGCTAATTTTCTTTTCCAGACAAATTTCAGACAAAGTCTTCACTCATTTTGCCACACTAGCCACAAAGAAGGAGACCATCCAAAACGTGAAGAAATACAGCAAATCACTGGATGACCTGCATGCAGAATTCTGTCGTCGGTTTTCTGATGTTGAAAAAATTGACCAGTCACTTCAACTGGTGGCCTGTCCTTTGTCACAAAACCCTGAAACAGCACCAGAAGAGGTGCAACTGGAACTCATCGATCTTCAGTCTGACTTTGTCCTAAAGGGGAAATTCAGCTCTCTTGAACTAAGAGACTTTTATGCTTCACTTAATGAAGCCACTTTTCCAAACATCCGGAGGATGGCACAGAAGATACTGGTGCTGTTTGGGTCAACCTATGTTTGTGAGCAGACATTTAGCATCATGACCATCAACAAAGCCCCTCACAGATCCAGCTTAACTGACAAAGACCTCAGATCTATCCTGAGAATAGCCATAACAAAACTAACTCCAGACTTTGATGCATTAGCTAAAAAAGGAGACCAACAACACTGTTCCCACTGAAGTTGATGTTTTAAAGACCAAAAACCTTTCAACCCAGTCTACATTGCCATCTACATCTATGTCCCAGGCATAATTTGGAAGTTGCACTAAAGAAAATGTTTAATTTATTGCTTACACATTTTGTTCTTTTCTATTTGTTTTAGTTTTAAATTATTTTATTATATTTAAGTTTAATTTGAAAGGCTTTTGTACCTTTCCTTTGTTAGGCAATTTTATTTTGCCTTTGCCATCTTCAATATAAGGTATGTTATTGTGCTATGATTCCTCCATTTTTTGAAGTTTCAAATTATAATAATTAGTGTTTACATTCTTCTTGTTAAAATGTTTGAAATGAATAAAACTATTGAAATAAAAAAAAAGACCGTACCCTTTTATGTAATGATGTTTACTTTGAATTTATATTAGTTCACACAAACATTCAATCCATGCTTTTGTTCCGGCCCTCCAGTCCAGTTTAAGAACCCATTGTGGCCCTCGAGTCAAAAAGTTTGCCCAGCCCTGTGATAGATCCTACTTTGGTCCTCTCTCCTGGCATGGATTTGGCTGAAAACAAACCTAAATGTTTCCTATTATCTGTGCTGGTTCTGGATTTCTTCTCAGCATAAGGACGGGGAGTACCTTTGGGAGAAGGATGCTTGTCCCTGGAAACTCTGCTAGGTTTTGTGCCCATACTTTTTGTATGAGAAGGCACCATTTTGGTCAGAGGTAGTCCTGCATCTGCTTCAGGCTTCTTTTTCATATGTCTTCATTCAAGATGTTTTCACTCCCTAAGTTCTTATGCAATCATAAGCCACTTTTCTGTGTTTTTTGTGTTTTTTTTTTTCCTTCACTACCTTGATTTCCACTGGTTCATACTGTTGGAAGCTAGCCATTGTCTTCCCTATCAGAAAAGTGTAAACAAGGAATGCAGAAGGCTCATGAACCTTGAGCTCTGGCAAGGGCTATATTTACTTGAGACAATGGTGACTCAAGCAATTTCCTGACCAAATAGTCTCAAAGTAAAGTCTTTCTGTTACCAGAATTGCCTGCCTGACTAATAGCAATATGTGTATCTAAAATTGAATAAAAGCCTGGCAGGGCCTGGGTACCAGTGCAGTCCTTGCCCTTGCATTGGACTCTCTGCCTGGCCTCCCATTATTTCCAAATTATTATTTCTTGTCTTGTCTCATCATTTGACCATGGCCCTTCTCCAGATCCCGAACCCTGAGCCACGTGGGACATGGACTCTCACATCTGGCACCTCAAATGATGGATGTCTGAAGAAGAAGATTTGCCTGGAGCAGAAAAACAAAGTTTCACCAGCAAGGTGGGGAAAAAGAATTCATCAGATAGGTGGGGAAATTCGCCGCGTGGAAAGCCCACAGCCAGCTGCAGAAGTCGAGATCTGTAAGTAGGGTGAGAATGTCTTTTTTTAGCCAGGCTAATGGGGCAGAATTTGTCAAAAGGGGAGAAGCTTTATTGTAGACTTTTGGTTTGCATGCTTAAGGAGAAAGGAATTAAAGTGTCAGAAGGTATTCTCTTACAGTTTTTGCATGTTATTATAGAACATAATCCCTGGTTTCCTGAAGAAGGTACATTAGATGTTGAATGTTGGGAAAGAGTCATAACTTGAAAGAAACCTCAGCCGCAGGGGAAAACTTTGCCTCCAAATTGTTTCTCCTTGTGGAACATGGTATTGCATTTGCTAGAGCCTTTTAGAGAAACAAAAGAGGATAAAACCCCTCCCCTTGCACCTTCCGCTCCTAAAGAGGAGCAAAAAGAAAAATTGGAGGAATGGCCTTCATGGCCCCCTCCACCTCCATGTCCTAATCCTGATACATTTAATTCACCATTAATAGAATCACCTATGCAAAGAGCTATCCGAGAAGGATTAAAGGACATGATGGTGAAGGACCGACTTGCTTTTCCTATTATACAGTAGCTGACCCACAGCTCCCAAGTCATATAATAAAACATCATGAAAAATTTGACTTTAAAATGATAAAGTCCTTGCATGTAAGCATAGTCCAGAATGGTCCTATAGCTCTTTTACTGGAGAAATTATGACTAATATTTCTGAAGCATTCTTAGCTCCTTATGATTGGTATTCTCTGGCTCATGCAACTCTGGATGTAGGAGATTATTTACTACGGAAGGGAGAATTTTTGGAAAAATGTCAGGAGCAAGCCCATGCAAACTGCGGGCTGAATGCTCAAATCACTTATGAAATGCTGACAGGACTGGGACAATATAATGACTTGCAAAATCAGCTAAATTATGTGCAACAGGCATATGAGCAAATTAGACTTTGTGGAAGAAGAGCTTGGTGGGCTTTACCATCAAAAGGGGACCCTGAGGGACCCTTAGTAAATGTATGCAGGGGCCTACAGAGTCATTTTCTGACTTCATGGCTTGCCTCACTCAAGCAGTGAGATGACAGATTCAACATGAAACAGCAGGAGACATTTTAATCCAGCAATTAGCTTATGAAAATGCCAATGCTGATTGTAAGAAATGCCTGATGCCTCTGAGAAAAAATAGTACCATTACAGAAATGATTCGAGCATGTCAGAATGTGGGGTCAGGCACTTTTCAAGCAAACTTACTCACTGCCGCTGTAACAACGGGGAATAAAAGGTGTTATAATTGTGGAAGAACAGGACATTTTAGAAAACAATGTAAGCAACCAAGAAGGACACAAGGTGGCGATCTAGGGAAAGGCATGAGCATTCTGCCTCCCAATTCAATCAACACAGATTAAACCTCTCTGTGTCCTAGAAATCAGAAGGGAAACCATTGGGTTGGTTAATGTAGATCGAAATTTCATAAAAATGGGCAGCCATTAGATCAAGACATAGGGAATGGCCAACCACAGGGAAACGGCCCCCCAGCCCCATCATCAATAGGGAAAATTTGCCCTGCAAGGCCCGCAGTGGACTCCCTCACCTGAGCCACTCCAGGGAGCACAGACCTAGTTTTTAACAGTACTATAGCGGTCACTTTAACCCCCGATATGGCTCAGCAAGCTGTTCCTACAGGAATCTGGGGACCTGTGCCGCCAAGAACTTTAGGAGAAGTGGAAAAACTCTGAAAGGACTAACTGTTCTGCCTGGAGTCATAGATTCAGACTATGAGGGAGAAATTAAGGTAATATTAGAATGTAATCATATGCAAATTACTTCAGGACAAAGAATTGCTCAGATACTACTTCTACCTTTTATTCAGCAAGGCGAAGCTATAAATAGGAAAAGAGGAACACAAAGATTTGGAAGCTCAGATATCTATTGGATACATGAAATTAGCAAAACCCATCCTATGATTAATTTAAGAATAGAGAGAAAATGGTTTAAAGGTTTAGTAGACACTGGAGTGGATGTCAGCATTATCAGCAAAGAATCCTGGCCTCCACGTCGGTCCACGGTAGAAGCTATAAGCTCTATCATGGGGGTTGGAGTTCCTGATAATACACAACGCAGTGCTGCAGTGTTAAGGTGGCAAGATGAAGAAGGACAGACAGGATGGTTTCAGCCTTACATAGTCTCTGGGACTGCAGTCAACTTATGGGGCCGGGATGTTTTAGAAAGTTTACAAGCTTTTATTATTACTAGCAAAGGACAGCAGTTAATAAATCAGATGGGATATCAGACTTGTCAAAGCTTAGGAAAAAATAATCAGGGAATTAAAGAGCCCATCCAAGACAAAGGAAACCCAGGAAGATGAGGATTAGAATATCAACCTTTTGAGGAGTGGTCACTGCTCAATCTCCTCACCCTCATGCAGATCCTATACAATGGAAAGATGATAGACCTATATGGGTGGATTGGTGGCCATTAACCAAGGAGAAATTAGGTCATATTCATGAATTAATACAGGAACAATAGAGGCTGGCAACGTAGAGCCTTCCAATAGTCCTTGGAATACACCTATATTTACTATACCTAAGAAGGCGGCAGGAAAATGGCAATTGTTACATGATCTTAGAGCGGTTAACACTACTATGCATACCATGGAAGCTTTACAGCCTGGACTCCCAGCGCCTTTGCAAATCCTTCTAGATTGGTTTCTTATAGTAGTAGATCTTAAGGATTGTTTCTTGACCATTCCCTTGGCACCTCAAGATAAACAGAGATTTGCATTTTCAGTGCCAGCTATTAATAATATAGAACCCATGAAAAGATATCAATGGAAAGTTTTGCCTCAAGGAATGGCCAATGGCCCCACCTAGTGTCAAAAATATGTAGCTCAAGCTGTTCAGCCTTTAAGGGACAAATATTCCCGATGTTACATTATTCATTACATGGATGACTTGCTCTTAGCAAGTCCATGGGAAGAGCAGACTTTGGCAATGTAAAAAATTGCTCCAGAAAAGGTACAGAAAGAAATGCCTTTCAAATATCTGGGAACCATAATTGAAAACCAACGTATTAGGCCTCAAAAGGTGGAAATAAGATTGCCTTAAAACTTTAAATGACTTTCAAAAATTATTAGGGGACATTAACTGGTTAAGACCTTATCTGAAAATCTCTACAGGAGAAATGACAAATTTATTTAATATACTTAGGGGTGACTCTAATCTTTCCTAATCCTGGACATTAACAGATGAAGTTAGGAAGGCATTGCTAAGAATTGAGCAGGCAATCTCCTCAGCCCAAGTAGCATGGGTAGAGCCTGAATTGCCTTTATTGGGACAGATTAACCCTACTGCAAATAGTCCCACTGGAGTCATCTTCCAAAAAACTCTCCTGCTATTATTGAATGGGTCCACCTAGGGCAGTGGTTTTCAACCTCCCTAATGCCGTGACCCTTTAATACAGTTCCTCATGTTGTGGTGACCCCCAACCATAACATTATTTTCGTTGCTACTTCATAACTGTAATTTTGCTACTGTTATGAATCGTAATGTAAATATCTGTGTTTTCCGATGGTCTTAGGCTCTACAGCAGCGACCCACAGGTTGTGAAATACTTCTAACCCCCAAAATACATCACAATTCAAGTTAGAAAATAAATTGAACTAAATGATAATACCATATTCCAAAACTTATGAAAAAATGTGCACTCATAAATGCACATACTAGGAATAAAAGTTGAAAATTTACATGTTTTGCATCCATATTAAGAACCTAAAATAGTAAATTATATAGAGACTAGAGGTCCGGAGCATGGATTCATGCACTGGTGGGGTCCCTTGGCCTGGCCTGTGAGGATTGGGCGGAAACTAGCCCAGTGCACGGATTCGTCCAGGGCGTGTCCAGCCCATCTCACCCAGTCCTGATCAGCTGGATCCCAGCAGCAAGCTAATCTACTGGTCAGAGTGTCTGCCCCCTGGTGGTGAGTGCATGTCATAGTGCCTGGTCGAATGAACAGTCAAGACACTTAGCATTTTAGGCTTTTATTATGTAAGATAAAACAGAAGAAAGGAAATGTGCGCATGTAGAGATGTCTGAAGAGAGATATACTTAAAATGATAGCAGTTTTTTTTAATTCTTGGGGTAGAATTTTGAATTAATTCTATATTTTATTGCTTAAGTAAACTGTACACAGAAAGCCATTTTCATTTTAGGAAAAATGTTCTAGAGGAAAACATGGGATAATCCTAGATAATGAAGAGATAATATGCAAATTGACCATCACACCCTCACACAAGATGGCTGCCCCATGTGGTCATAAGATGGCTGCCCCATGTGGTCACAAGTTGGCTACACCCATGTCATCACAAGGTGGCCATCTCCATGTGGTCACAAGATGGCCATGCCCATGTCATCACAAGATGGCCAGCAGGGGAGGGCAGTTGTGGGGGACCAGGCCTGCAGGGGAGGGCAGTTGGGGGCGACCTGGCTGGCAGGGGAGGGCAGTTGGGGACGACCAGGCTGGCAGGGGAGGGCAGTTGGGGACGACCAGGCCGGCAGGGGAGGGTAGTGGGGGCGATCGGGCCAGCAGGGGAGGGCAACTGGGGGTGATTGGGCTGGCAGGGGAGCAGTTAGGCATCAATCAGGCTGGCAGGGGAGTGGTTAGGGGGTCATCAGGCTGGCAGGCAGAAGCAGTTAGGGGCAATCAGGCAGGCAGGCAGGTGAGCAGTTGGGAGCCAGCAGTCCCAGATTGTGAGAGGGATGTCCCAGATTGGAGAGGGTGCAGGCTAGGCTGAGGGACACCCCTCCCCCCAGTGCATGCATTTCATGTACCGGCCCCCTAGTCCTATATTATAAAAGGCTAATATGAAAATCAACTGAATGGCAGAACGACTGGTCGCTATGATGCACACTGACCACCAGGGAGCAGATGCTCAATGCAAGAGCTGCCCCCTGGTGGTCAGTGTGCTCCCAGAGTAAGAGAGCCGCTCAGCCAGTACCTGGGCTCACTGCTGACCAGTGCAGCAGTGCTGGCAGGAGCCTCTCCTGCCTCCATAGCAGGGCTAAGGATGTCCAACTGACAACTTAGGTCCCATAGTCGGACATCCCCCAAGGGCTCCTGGACTGCGAGAGGGAGCACGCTGGGCTGAGGGAACCACCCTCCCAGTGCATGAATTTCATGTACTGGGCCTCTAGTTTATAAATAATAAGCTAGACTGTTGTGAGGGCAACACAAGTTTCTCCTTTGCTCACCAAGCCTGGTCTCTTAGACTAAAGAGAATAAAAATTCTTCCTAATTTTTTAGCCCAAAGTGGCTCCTTTTATAATCTGCACCTCTTCCTGTGCAATCCCAGCACTTCTGAGAAATGGAAACCCTAAAGCTTGGGGTCCCTAGAATCTACCTGAGCCTGGTTTTATGATTTACAAGCGATGTTCTTTTTAACACAGAACAGATTTCTCAGGGTTTTCATTTTGTAATTTGGAAAAAAAAAAAAACTTTTTTTTTGGTTAATCCTCAACCTGAGGATATTTTCTCCATTGATCTTTTAGATAGTGGAAGGGAGGGAGGGAGCAAGAAAAAGAGAGAAAAATCAATGTGAGGGAGACACATCAATTGGTTGCCTCCTGTACTCATGGGGTATCAAACCTGCAACCCAGGTACATGCCCTTAACTGAGAATCAAACCTGCAACTCTTCCCAGTGTGGGCTGACCCTCTAACCACTGAGCAACACTGGCCAGGCCAAATTCTCCTGTTTTATAGTGTAGTTCATTCATTACTGACAGTCCAAGCCTCAGCACCTTGGCTCTGCCTCCAGAGAGACTGTTAGATGGGACCACGCAGCTCAGGTAAGCAGTGCACTCCAGAATTCTGGTGTTTAGCCTGCAGGACATGCTCATGAAAAGTGGTCCCACAGGAAATGCTCACTAATGTCCACCCCATCTCTCAAATCAGAAAAAATCCTGCTGGTTGTCCTGTATCTGTGACCTGCTGTTTGCCCCATGTCCCAACACCATTTATTTTATAAGGCACATTTTCATAACTGATCTAAGGAGACATCTTTATCTTACAAAATTTACTGATGGATTTCGGTAACTTACTAAACTTTTTATTCTGTTCAATTAATTCACATACAAATGAATGTGAAAAACAATGAGGAAACATTTGGTATATAAAACACTTTGGGAAATGGTAGAGTGAAGCATAATAGTAATTCCTCCTTTGGAAAACCTGCTATTTGAAATTCTGTGCTATTTTTAGATAGTCCCTTGCTCTGTCATTTTTAGATGGTCTCTTATTCTGTAAAATAACTTTGTTTTTTAGCTTAAATAATAGGAAAGATAAACTTAACTGCCTAACCTTGCCTGCTAGCCATCCAATATAAAGGGCTGATACACTGATACTGATACGTACTCCCATACCAGGTATCTGTATAGATATGTTATGTACTCAACGTTACAAGTTGTCTGTATGGATATGACAGGTGTTTGTTAGATATGATATATACTCAAGGTTACAAGCTGTCTGCAAAAATAACTTACACAAAGACCTAGAATGATATAAAAAGAGAATACTCCTTCCTGTGTTTGTTCAGAATTTGACAGAGGTATTCTGCTCTGAACCTGTATGCAATAAAGATGACTCCTAACTGTTTAACCTCCAAGAGTGATTGTCTGCTGAAAGAGTGTGAATGCGGAGGGGGGATTCATGCACTCTCCTATCCATCGTGTGGCTCCACAACCTCAGTTATGGAGTCTGAGTGGACCCTAACCTGCGTTTCCATGATTTGTCATATGGCATAATGGTGACTCACCCATGTTCAGAGGTGACCAGGCCCGGGGTTTATAAGACAAATCTAAGCTCCCAAGGGACATGGCCAGACAGGCATCTGAATGAATCTATGGATATAAATTACCCATTCCCACTTTCATTTGTCTGTGTGTCTCGGCATAATTATCTGTTCATTAACTGGTCTATAAATATAAATGTGAAAGCCTGTGTAAAATCGAAAGCTACTTTGATTTATTCTGTACTTCTGTTGACTCGTCTGGCTAAAACGTTTGATTTAAGGCTGAGTGCTCTGACAGACTGCAAAAATCCTGAAGCAGCTTCTGGGATTTCTTTTTTTCCTCAGGGGTATTTTTGCTCTCTGTCAAAGAGGAAATTGGCCTGCTTAGCTAATAAAATTTCTGTCTATGTTTTGTAGTAGGGACTTTAATTTGCTCTTTTCTGATTTATGATTTTGTTATGTTGGGTTAAAATTTTAGAATTCTAGGATTGATTTAAAGGTTAAAATTTTGTAAAGGTTGTAGCCCAGAGAAGGTTAAAACAAAGGCCAGCTAAGTTCCAAGGAAAAGCAAGAAAAAAGTCTTTCAAGTTAACCATTTGCAAAGAAGGCATAATTAACTGCTTTGTGGGCTTCCTTTTCAGCCCTTCTAGCAAGCAGAGAATCATGTGGTCCCGAGACCTGTGACCTGCCTCCCCTTCCTGATATATTTACAGTGGGTCTCTATTAGGGACAGCTTCTGCTCTGACTGGGGGAGGAAAAGAGCTGAGAACTGCTCCGGAGCGGGTGTGAGATGGGGTGGTGGTGGTGGGATTCACTGGGTAGGGTAGTAGGCTCTCAGCCTACTGAGATGGAGGAGCCCTAGGCTAGGGGACAGGGGGATGGTAGGAGAGATCAAAAGTAGTAAAGGAGGAGGAGGATTTAAGATCCTCTGGGGGCTTAAAGTAAAGAAGAAAAAAGTCTGGAAGGAAGAGCAGCTGTCACAGAAAGAAGGATGTGTCCTGAGTATAAAAAGCCTGGATATACAGGACTTCAGACCACTTGCTTTGTTTCCCCTGCTAAGACAGAGTAAATGGTTAATGCAGAAAGCGGGGGCGTCGGCAGGGAGAGTGGGGAGAGATAGGTTTTTGTTGATTTTGCTGGCTGCAGACCGCTCTGCTGGCATGGGGGTCTGGTCCGTCCTTGGTAGCCTACTAGGTGTCTTATCTAAGCTGTACTGGGCTCAAGGCTGTAAGCTTTCTACAAAGCACAATAAATCTTTCTGCCCCATTTTATTCCCTTTAACCCTTAATTTAACTGAAATACAGTTTTATAGCATCTCAAGGGCCCTGAGGTAACACAAAAATCTCTCTCTCTCAAAAAGAAATATTTTGAACTAAATTATAAATGTTTACTTTTTAGTAATCATTAAAGGATTGAGGTTTCTAAGAATAAGAAAAAATATTAGAATAAAAATACTAAATAGAAGGTCTAAGGCATGGTTATGCATTTCTTAAGGACATAGAAAGAAGGTTTAAAGGCTAATTTAAAAGTGTAAAATTTATAAAGATTGTATATACAGTATAATAAGGAGAAAAGAAATATTAAAATGAAATTAATTACATAATACAGGCCAGTAAGCCAAGTGAAAGAAGGCAGCATGGAGGGGCAGGGGGAGTGGTAGATGCCCAAGCCACCTGCAGCAGTTGGAAGAAGCAGCAGCAGCGAGAAAGTGGGGAATGCCAGACAATAACCTGACACCCAAGCTGCTGCCCAATAAATTAAAGGATTTAGGTATTTGGCTTACTAATTAAAATTTAAAATTACAAAAAAATTAATGAACGTATAAAAAAAGAAAACATTCCCTTTGAGTTAGAGGGCTTCCAGTGCCTTGAATTCTTCCAGAGAAGCTGAAAGATTTAACCCCTTAGATTAAGGGGTGCGCCAAGACACCCGGTTAGGGGAGGGGGCCAGATGCCCTGTTCTTACTTACAAAGAAACCTGTGAGAAAGGTCAAGGTCTCTGCCAGGAAAGAGGACAGGTGGGAAGGCAAGGGCCTAATGCCCAAGCCACCACCAGAGCGCTTTGCTATGTGCAAATTTGTCTTTCCCTGCAGCCCTGGCTGTGTTTGGCTCACCACTAGAAACCAAGCAGTGGTGAGATACAGCAATGGCAAGGCCCTGTAACTGGTAAACAGGGTTAACAGGAAAGGGTAAAGGGAAGGCACTCTCCATGGACCAGAGAGCCTTCAGGACTTTCAGACTCTCCTAGAAAGGAGGAGTCTGACTGAGGAACTGGCCAAAACCCCATGGGGCTGGGAGGACTTGAGGCTGCATGTTGAACTTGTAGACCAAAGTTTGCTGGGCAGATGTCCAAGCCCAGTTTTGTAAAGGTTAGCTGCCTGTGTACAGCAAAATAACTTTCTATTGTGCCAGAATGCATTTTAGGGAAATTAGACAGACTATGTTTGTGACTAGAGAGAAGAACTAGCTGCCATGCACAGCCCTGACAGTAGCTTGCAGAGAACTGAGCAAGGTGACTTTCCTGCTACACTTCCAGGTGCTGGTTATAGCCAAGAGCATGGATCACCCTACATGGCATTACAGCAATGCCCTACATGGCATTAGAGCAATGCCCTACATGATAGACTTGGCTGATGCCTTCTTCTCATGAACATGGCTCCAGAGAGTCAAGGACAATTTTACTTTGTTTAGAAAGGTCAAAAATAAACTTTAATAACCTCCCTGAGATGTTTCTATAGCCCTACCATGTGGCATGTTTTGTAGCAGATTTGGCTGACAGAAGCGGCCGCAGTGCCAATGTTATACTTCATTATGTTAATACTAGAGGCCCGGTGCATGAAATTTGTGCACTGGGGAGCGGGGGTTGTCTCTTAGCCCAATTTGCACCCTTTCCAATCTGGGACCCCTCGAGAAATGTCCGACTGCCAGTTTAGGCCCAATACCTGGGGGATAGGGCCTAAACCGGCAGTCGGACATCCCTCTCACAATCCAGGACTGCTGGCTCCTAACCGCTTGCCTGCCTGCCTGCCTTATTGCCCCCTAACGACTCCCCTGCCAGCCTGATTGACACCTAACTGCTCCCCTGCTGGCCCAATTGCCTCCAACTGCCCTCCCCTGCCGACCTGGTCACCCCCAACTGCCTTTCCCTGTTGGCCATCTTGTGACCACATGGGGGCGGCCATCTTGTGCGAGGGCGTGATGGTCAATTTGCATATTGCCTCTTTATTATACAGGATGTTGTATTAACCTTTAATTCTCTTGCATATTTAAATGCAGCTGCCACCAATTAATATAGACCTATGTAGGTCCACAGGCTTTAGTAGTCTTTGGGAGTAACTGGCAAATGTCCAGTTTTCCACACTAACTGTCATTGTTATAGCCATATGTTAGCTATCCTAGAAAAGGGTTATATAGGGTTAAATCCCAAACAAAATAAAGGGTACCTAGCTGCCCAAAGGACAGGTGCCCAAATGGGCAAGGAAAATCAGAAAATCTTAAAGCAGGTCAGTATATTTTTCTCCTTATATAATTCCTCCGAAATTTGACAATTCTTAATAAATAAATCATGGCAATACATTTCTTTGCATAAAGTCAATAAGACTGGTTTCCAACAGTGGTTTTATTAAATGAAAACTTTGACTGGAGTATCATGTTTTAAAGAGCCCTGTCTGATCTCTAAAGACTTGAAGCCAATAAGAGTCCCACAGAGAAAGCCAGGTATCCTGCTTGGTAGCCCTGAAAATAGCTGGTGCTAGAGCATCAGGCCCATACCCTACCATCACTGGTGGTTGGTCAGAGTAGAGGGGAGCAATAAGGGCGCCTCTGTGTTGCTGAGGGACCCCCACACACTCTAGGCCATGAGGAGTAGGAGGGCTGCTGAGATGGGCCTTAAAGCCTAGAGCGTGGGCCCGTGTGGAGTTGCTACAGGTGAAGAATTCACCTAACTCAGCAGATACTGCAGGCAGGCCTGACAGCAGCTGAATGGCTTGGCTTCCCGGCCCTCTGGGGCACATTAAGATTCAATCATGAAATTCCAGCAAATGTAGTCAGTTACCATTCTTATTGTGTTTATGCAAACAATCAGGCCAAACTGAATAAACATAAGGGTAATTTTAAGGAGAAAAATTCTATTTCAATAGAGGTTATTAAAACTGAAATGTTTTCTTTCCCTTCCATCGGACCATTTGTTACAGTTTGTCTTGCCAGGTCACAAGCCCACCTCCTTCTGTGCCCAGGCCTCATTGTCCCTCTGACAGACAGCAAGGATCTCTTGGCTCTGAAAAGAAAACTCCATCCCTCTTCAGCATGGAAGTAACCAGAGGAACCCCACTGACGTCCATTTTCCCTGAAAGAATTCAGAGCCAGGATCCTTGTGGTAATATATTAGGCAGTAAGGCAGACATGAGCAGAGCAAGGACGATGGGCCAACTGGCACTACCAGATGTAACTAAGTCTTTCCACCCCTACGTATGTGAGACAAGGGACATAGCCAATGGGGTTCTCACCCAAAGTCTTGGCCCCTAGAATAGGCCAGTAGCCTACGTGTCCAAAAGACTCAACCCCGTTGCATCTGGGTGGCCCGCCTGCCTTCGGACAGTAGCAGCTGCTACTATACTTGTCAAGGAAGCAGACGAGGCAGCCCGGAAGGCTGCCCTAAAACCAGTGGGGGCCTCTACAGATTCTAGTGACTCTTCAGACCCTGACCTACCCACCTCACCAGCTTACATGGAAACCCAATCTAGAAAAGCTGAAATCCATAACCAATCTTTTTTTTAAAATATATTTTATTGATTTTTTACAGAGAGTAAGGAAGAGGGATAGAGAGTTAGAAACATCGATGAGAGAGAATCATCAATCAGCTGCCTCCTGCACACCCCTTACTGGGGATGTGCCCGCAACCAAGGTATACGCCCTTGACCGGAATCGAACCTGGGACCCTTCAGTCCACAGGCTGACACTCTATCCACTAAGCAAAACTGGTTAGGGCCATAACCAATCTTTAGTCAAGTCCTTATGGACTTTACAGTCCACCCAGAAAGCAGTCCAGAAGCACATTCAAGATGCTCTGCCTGTACCAACTTCTGATCCTGTCCATCCTTTCCAACCTGGTAACTCTATTTAGGTAAAGAAATTTGCCACCCAAGGACTGACTCCTACCTGGAAAGGACCACACACCGTCATCTTAACCACCCCCACAGCAGTCAAGGTCGATGGGATCCCGATGTGGCTTCATCACACTGGGCTTAAGGCGCCTAGGCAGAATAAAGAATCCAAGACTCTTCATCAGACCCACTAAAGCTGAGACACTCGCATATACTCCTGGCCCTCATTCTGGGCCATTATCTTACAAATTGATTTATTAACTTTATTAATCCAAAAATTAATTCTATTCAAGCTCATGGTCCTCAGGAGTAGATATGATCCTCTCCCCAACAATGACCCACAAGAGTCAATGATTTGACTCAGTACAAAAAACCAGTGGGGAATGAAGCATACTACCGTGTTTTCCCGAAAATAAAACATCCTCCGAAAATAAGACCTACTTATAGGTTTCCTTCTGAGTGAAATATAAGGCATACCCCGAAAATAAGGCCCCCAGGCTCTGTCTCAGAATGAAAATTAATTTACCGTAAACTGGTCGCTAGGGCTGCCCCGACTGGCGTCTAGCAACCAGTGACGTTATGTGGAGTCCTGACGTCACTGCTGTGTGGAGGCGGAGCGGAGGTCGGAGTGAGCAGTGAGCGCGGGGCGGGAGAGAGGAGGAGACTTTCACAGATGCGTGTAGAAGAACAGGAGGATTAGAGCGGACGGGACGCGGCGAAGGTGGTGAGTGCTGGTCTGTCTCTGGTGACACTACCTGATGCTCGCGGCCGCCTTCATGATGACTGAAGGTTCTCAGTCAGTGGCAGACCCTGCTCCAGCCCAGATCCAGGCCCCAGCAAGCCCAGTGACAGTCCCCAGGCAGGCCCCAGGGGGTAAATGTCTGATAAAGGGGTAGGGGGATGTCTGGTGAAGGTGTTCAGTGGCACAGGGGTGGGGGGAGGGGGATCACTTAAAATGACACAGGAGGATCAGAGGGGGCAATCAAAATGACACAGGAGGATCAGAGGGGACAATCAAAATGACACAGGAGGATCAGAGGGGACAATCAAAATGACACAGGAGGATCAAAAGGGGTTACTAAAATGGTAATCCCCCCTCTGATTCTCCTGTGCCATTTTCATTCCCCCCTCTGATCCCCCCTGTGTCATTTTGAGTGATCCCCCTCCCCCCACCTTGATACCCCAATTCCTTTTTTTTTACCCCTAGAAATGAGCGCAAAAAGAAAAAGCTACTCCGTGGAGTACAAGAAAGGAATTGTGGAAGACTCTTGGGGCCAAAATCTTACTGCTTTCTGCAAAGAGATGTTGAGTATCTGATTGGTCCGAAAATGGCGAGCAGAGTATGATAACCTCATTGAACAAGTGGACAAGGGAAATGCTAAAAAGCGCAAGTGTGGATCAGGTCGGCAACCATTATTTTTCAAGCTGGAAGACCTGATCTGCGAATGGGTTGTTGACAGGAGAGCAAAGGCTTTGGTTGTGAATAGGGCTCAGATTCAAGAATTTGCTTTTGTGCCGAAACCGGTTTGGCTCGTTGGATAGAGCGTCAGCCTGCAGACTGAAAAGTCCCAGGTTCGATTCCGGTCAAGGGCACGTACCTTGGTTGCAGGCACATCCCCAGTGGGAGGTGTGCAGGAGGCAGCTGATCAATGTTTCTCTCTCATCGATGTTTCTAACTCTCTATCCCTCTCCCTTCCACTCTGTAAAAAATCAATAAAATATATTTTTTTAAAAAAAGAATTTGCCCTTGCAATGGCACCATGGTTTGACATAGCCCCCGAAGACTTCAAATCATCACAACACTGGCTGGATAATTTCCTTCAGCGAAGTGAACTGTCTTTAAGAAGATCTACAACATGGTTTAGGTTAGAAGATACTCAAGTTATTAAGCGAGCACTTGCATTCAAGTCCTTTATTGATGATGCTGACTTCTCTAAATACAATCTTTCCAACATGATTGCTATGGATGAAACTGCAGTGTTTATGGGCCAATCATCTCAAACAACAATTGAACAGCGGGGTGCCTCCTTAGCGTACATTCCCTCCACTGCTTACGAAAGTGCACGTGTTTCCTGTATTTTGGCAATTCGTCTGGATGGCACTAAAATCCCACCTTTAATCATTTCTAAGGGCAAGAAGGAAAAGATTGAACATGTTTTGGGCGTTTTTATTCCTGAAACTGAAAAAGCCTGGGCCACACAAGCAGTTATAAGGAAGTGGGTCGATTTAATGCTGCCGCTTGTTATGTGAGGGAGCCAAAGAGGTCTGCTAGCCTGGGATGCAGCCAGCACTCACCGCGCTAAAGACATGAAGACATTTCTTCATGAAAGAAAAATAGATCAGATAATGATTCCCGCAGGAATGACGGCCTATCTCCAGACTCTTGATATTGCAATAAACAAGCCATTCAAAGACAATTTGTGCATGGAAATTAATGACCACATTGAAAATAGAATGGAGAGAAATCATCGTGGAAACTCTGTGAAACCTAAACTGCAAGAAGTTGTGACTTGGGTGAAGAATTCATGGGAGAAAATCACTGACAGTTGCATTGCAAATGCACTGTGAGCAGGCTACCTTGACAAGAAGTACTCATTTAAAGACAGTGATATTGCTAAACATGAGAGATTTGGTCCACTGATTCTGAAAGAAATGGAGTCACAAGAAATTCACCAGGAAATTCAGGAATTGGATTGTTATGATGATGTTCCAGAAGATGATGACATGATTGTCATTGAATAAATGAGTAAATTCTTGATACTGTAGGATTCACAGTTTGTCTGGTTTATGTTGACAACTACCGTACTACCGTACCGTATACAGGTAATAAATTTCCTTTATTTTCATTTAACAATAAATGTGTACCATATTCTTCTTCATGGAAAAATAAGACATCCCCTGAAAATAAGACCTAGCGTGTCTTTGGGGGCAAAAATTAATATAAGACACTGTCTTATTTTCGGGGAAACACGGTAGTAATCCCTCTTTTGGAAAACCTGTTATTTGAAATTCTCTGCTATTTTTAGATAGTCCCTTGCTCTGTAAGTGAACTTTATCATTTTTAGATGGTCTCTTATTCTGTAAAATAACTCTGCTTTTTAGCTTAAATAATAGGAAAGATAAACTTAACTGCCTGACCTTGCAAGCTAGCCATCCAATGTAAGGGGCTGATACACTGATACTGATATGTACTCCCGTACCAGGTGTCTGTATAGATATGATATGTACTCAACGTTACAAGTTGTCTGTATAGATATGACAGGTGTTTGTTAGATATGATATATACTCAAGGTTACAAGCTGTCTGCAAAAATAACCTACACAAAGACCTAGAATGATATAAAAAGAGAATACTTCTCCCTGTGTTTGTTCAGAATTTGACAGAGGTATTCTGCTCTGAACCTGTGCAAAATAAAGATGACTCCTAACTAACTGACCCATTAAGGTCTCTTGTGTAGCTCACTGATTTACAATACAACAAGAGCAGGTGATATTTAGGAAAAGCGCAGCACACTTGGCAGATTATGTTTATAAGACAACCCCAAAGCAATAGGACATGCACAGGTGGGGGTGGTCAACAGGCTCCTGCTTGGAGCCTTAAGGTCTAAAGCTGAGGCAATTAGGCTAACGTTCCCTCCTGAAACCAGGTATTTCCATGAAAATCTTTTTGGAAGAAATTGGGGAACTATAGGTTCTTTCTTAACTTACCTAACAGTTTAAAATCAACATGCACAATGCAAAGCTGTGGTCATATTTATTATTCCCACCTTTGGAACGGTAAATAAAAGCTTTACATCCAGAAGCTAAACTAGTAGATTGTTCCAAATTTCATTGATAAAATCATCCAGTCCCAAAAATGTTACTTTAGATAACTTGATAAATCTTAGTTCAGGACAGGGTGAAGTAGATGTACTTCCAAAGTTTACATTCTATAAAATATCTGGTTACTTGCTTATGTGGGAGAGAAACAAACTTCCCTCTAAACTCAAGGTTTTCTTCTGGTCTAATAATCAAATAGATATGACACAGATTAGCAACAGAAATAACCACCTGTAAGACATACGTATGGATGGGCCCCTCGCATACATGAGTGAGTCAGAGACCCTGCCTGCAGGAGAGGCTGAAACAGAAAGAAAACGTGGGTACATACCCAAGACATTCGGAGCTTGGGGCCTTCAAGTCCTTGCAAAATGACATGAGCAGATGCTTTAGTAGAGAGATGCTATTCCTAATATGTACACTAGGGGGAAGCAGAGACAAGCATTTCGTTGGGCAGGAAAAGGAGTGGGGCCACAGGTTCTATCTGAGTCCTGCTCCTTGATAAACAGCTTAAGATCAAGATTCCAAAAAGCAGCATCACAGTGGCAGAATGGTGATCCCTTCATAAGGAATGTAAATTGTCTGTGACACCAGTATTCTTTAGATTGGTAAATGTATGAACAAATTCCTTTCTAGAAATATACTTCCTCATGGTACAATTTTTTAATGTCCCACAGGACATGTTTGCTAACAGTCCCAATGTCTTTAGTTCCTCTATAAGATGAAGCAAAGCATGAATAAATCTATGTTCAGTAACCCCACTCCTCACCAAACTCTCACTATATCACAACACACAATAAACTAAAACACACACCGTTTCCCACACCAGCTATCCCCTGCTGGTCCTCTGTAGGTAGACACTCTTTCTGCCTCATCTTTCCTCAGGTTTTGTGGAGATGCCTCTGGTCCTATGGAAATGCCCCTAAGTGTCTGCTGAGGTACATGGACCGGCCTCAGCGACAAGGTGCCACCTGAGGCAGAGAGAAGTGTCTCGGGCTCACTTCCTGGCAGGGCTGAGCTGCCTGCTCATTCACTGGACACCAGCACCACAGGCTGATGGCACAAGCGCCATGTGGGTCAGAGAGGAAACTCAGGTGCTCCCTGCAAAGAACATGACCCCCTGGGAGACGGAATTCCACGAGGAACCACTGCAGGCATCTGGACATTGTTGCTTTTCTTCTCAATGCTCATGCGTCACTCTCTAAGGACCGTTCTATGCTGTAAATAAGAATCAATGATCTTGACCTTTTAGTTTCCAGAATTCACCATCAAAAGTTTTCCTCTTTGAAACTGAAACATTTGTCATATTGTGACTTTCTCAGATTACCTACAGGGGACACAATTTCATTTACATAAACTTCTGATTTCTGGAACACCATGCATCCAGACCCTGACCTCATTTTAAATGCAAAGAAAGTTGTTCCTACTTTATTGAATCATTAAAAAACTTAAAACTAAGAAAAAGAATTTTTCTACCTCCTCACATTATATTTGTTCATGTTTTTTTCCAAGCTTAAACTGCCTGCATATGTGTGGCAGTTTTTTTGCATTTAATCATCACTGATTAGAGAGAGGGAGACAGGGGGAAGACAAACAGAGAAACATCCATGTGACAGAGAAACATGGATTGGTTGCTGGGATCCCAGCCTCACCCTTTGTTGTGCACAGGAGGACAGTCCAGCCAGCAGCTCTGCACAGGTTTCTACGTGGCTAACACACAGCATCATTGTTCTTGTAAAGCTGGGGAGAGGGAAACAAAAAGCAGCTTAGCACAGAAGAAGGAACAGGACAGAGTCAGGAGGGGCACATTGGCTTTCTAGACAGGAGCCTCGGGGTGCTGTGGCTCCTGGAGAAATAAAACTCCAAGTGACAAAAGTGAGCAGAGAAAGCTGGCCTCACTTGTGGCCCAGCTCTCATCCTGACCACAGCCCCATAGCCAGCCCCCCACTGCCCTCAGTTCATCCCCCTGCTTTCCTATCCCCTCAGCTCCTCCCACTGCTCCCTCTCCCCTCAGTTCATCCCCCTGCTCCCCTCTCCCCTCATCTCCTCCCCTGTCCCCCTCTCCCCTCAGTTCATTCCCCTGCTCCCCTCAGCTCCTCCCCTGCTCCCCTCTTCCATCAGTTCATCCCCTGCTCCCTCTCCCCTCAGCTCCTTCCCCTGCTCCCCTCAGCTCCTCCCCCTGCTCCTCTCTCCCCTCAGGTCCCAACCATGCTGCTTCCTTCTCTTCCTTCTTCAGGCAGTTTCTGCACTTTGGGAATGTGAGGGAATTGTACAGTTCTTCTAAGTTGTCAAGTCTATTGTTAGGAAACTGTTTATGTCACTTACTTCAAACCTAAATTGGTAATTTGTGTTTTCTCTTTTTCTTCCTGATTAGTCTAGTTAGGGTTGGATAACATTTATTGATTTTTCCCCCCATAAAAATATTTGGTTTCAGTACATTTGTATAGTGTTTGTTTATTTACTCTTTCACAAGTACTCATATCTTTGTTCAACACTTTCCGCTATATACCTTGGACCTAGTTTGCTCGTTTTTCTAGCTTAAGGTGGCAGTTAGGGCTACTGACTATGCTTTTCTTTGTGTCTAATATAAGCACTTATGACCTGAAATTTTTCTTAATTACTTATTTAATTTTATTCCACAAATTTTAATGGGTTGTGTTTATATTCAGTTCCAAATATAATCTAATTTTCTTTGTGATTTTCTTCTTTGACCCTTTTCTACCAATGGCCATTTGGATATTTTATAACATACAAAGATATGAGCTTAAAAATTAGCCTGCTATATTTTGTCACACATTTAATTAACGCTCCCCTAATGCCATGGCAGGGCCAGACCCAATGATTTCTCGGGCCTTATAAAGACCCACAGGCCAGACCTTCCCCAACCCTTATGTAGAAGATTGCAATTTTATTCCCAGCAATTTTTGTGACTGAATTCTAAACTAATTATTTTGTATGAAAGAACATACACTATATATTTCAATTCTTTTCCATTGAGACATTTTTGTGGCCTAGAATGTAGTCTATCTTGGTGAATATTCCCAACACATTTGGGTGGAAAATGCTCTCTACTGTTGTTGGATAGGGGTTTCTATAAATGACAATGAACTTAAATCAAGTAATAAGCCATAACTTTCATGTGCAGATGTTCTTGTTGGTTTTCCCCCCTAATTTGTTCTATCAATTACTGAGAGAAGAGTGTTAAAATCTCAAGGTTTTCTGGAATTGTCTATTGCTTCTTTCAATTTTGTCAGTTTTGTGTATTTTGAAGTTATATTATTTAATCATACATATTTAGGAGTATTTTCTTGTTGAAATGATCTTTTCATTATTATGGAATAGCCCTTTTTAACACTGATGATTTTCATTGTTCTAATATTTCTTTAATGTTAATTAATATAACCATTTTACTTTTCTTATAATATTAATGTAGCCACCCAGCTTTCTTATAAAAAAAATTTAGGTAATTTTAAAGAAATCATTTTACTTGCAAACCTTTTGGTCCCTTTATAACTTTACAATTAAAATGTGGGGAGCAGGGGGCAGCTGGTGTGGCTTGGTGATTGAGCTTTGACCTATGACCCAGGAGGTCCCAGGTTTGATTCCCAGTCGGGGCACATGCCTGGGTTTCGGGCTCGATCCCCAGTGTGGGGTGTGCAGGAGGCAGCCAACTGATGATTCTCTCTCATCATTGATGTTTCTATCTCTCTCTCCCTCTCCCTTCCTCTCTGAAATCAATAAAAATATATTTTAAAAAATGAGGTGGGGAGAAGGGGGACAGACATCTGTAATAATCTCAACAATAAAGATTAAAGAAAGAAAAAGGGGGGACTACTTAAGAAGAATTAATCCACTTACGTAAATAAATTCAGAACTATCCTTTAAAAAACTAAAATAAAATTAGTTTTTTTGTGTGTGTACTAAGCATCTCAATGAGTCTTTTAATCCAGTCATACATTGTCTGCCTTTTTTATTTGATGATTTAGTCCACTTCTTATTTCTTTTATTTATTTAATATCCTCACCCGAGGATATGTTTACTGATTTTTTGTTTGTTTGTTTTTTTGTTTTTTTGTGGGTTTTTTTTGCAAGAGAGGGAGAAAGAGAGACACAGAAACATTGATGTGAGAGAGAAACATGAAAATATCAAACTAACAACCTATGTATGTGCCCTGACCTGGAATCAAACACTCAGCCTTTTGGTGTATCAGATGATGCTCCATCCAACTGAGCCAACTGGCCAGGGTTAGTGCATTTATTTTTTATGAAATATTTGCCCATCTTAGGTTTAATTTTACCATCATTTTATAATTTGATTTTATTGGCTCACTCATTTAATTTTTTTCTCTCTCAAACTTTTTCCTTTAGGCTTATGGATTATCTTTGAGCTCCATTTTATGTCCTCTGCTGACCTATTAGCAATGGCTTTTTTGGTAGTATTATTGTTTTTATGACTTTAATTGTTTCAGTCATTGGTCTAAGATTATTTAACTTATCGAAGTCTAGCTTCATATACTAGTATACCACTTCCACACACTATTAAAAACTTACAGTACTGACTTTGTTTTCTCTTGCATGATCCTTTTAAATTTACTCAGCTGATTTGCATTTAAAAGTAATAATTTTTAGTTTCCACATTTTACTATTCTAGTGATTCACAATTTAGTGGGGAGAGAGCCACAGTTTTGATTCCCCCTTTTCTTTCTTTTATCTCTAAACTCAGAGCACAGGAGTCTTCAATTGCAGGTACACACCCAGGCAGTGGCTCATGGTGGGAGACACTGACTCAGGCGCCTGAGAAGAGGCAAGGAGGAAAGCAGGGCAAGGAGCCAGCAGGAGCCAGAAGTCCTGCAATGCATCGTTCTTAGGCTCCCAAACCAAACAGCCAGTTTCCCTAGGAGGAGCTACCTGCTCCCAATACCCAGAGAGCAGGTAAAGGGGACACCATACAGCCTGCCACACCTGCACTTTGAGGTTCACTGAGAAACAAAGGCAGAGGCCAAGCTTGCAGGTCTGAACAGTCTCAAGGAGCCACAGTGACCAGTTTGGAAGAGGGGCTGTTATATTGTAAATCAGCGAGCTAAACAGAGGACGCCTTAGGGAGCCAAATTAATTTGGAGTCTTTATTATGCTAGCGGTCTCAGGAATTGTTTCCAGAGTCTGAGCAAGCCCTCCCTTTATACTCTCCCAGACTCTTTGTCTTTCAAATATGGAATGAGGCTTCTGGACCTTACACAAGCTTTGCAAAAAACAAACAAACAACAACAACAAAAAACCCTATGTGCTGGGATGTGGCAGTGAGACTGTATCTCAAGGCCTGGCCTGGTGCCAGTATTGATAACTTCATCTGGGGGTTGTATGGTTTATGGCCTTTCCAAGATGGGAGCAGTGCTTAAGTAAACAGGCCTTGCAGGACCAGATAAGTGAGCTCATTTCCCCTATTATGCGAGCAAGCATGTTTAGAGAAGCCAAGAATAGCAAAGTTAACTCACAGAACAAAGGACCATTTTAGTAGAAAATTTCAAACAGCAGTTTTTACAACATAGAGGTTACTGGAACAAGATGGCCTATGCTTCAGGGCCATCTGCCCACGATTCTAGGAACCAGACTGATAAAAACTCCAGGGTCCCAGATGACCCCATCGGTCTCCATACAAGGATCTCTGACCAACCAAGGCCAGAGTCATATTTTGGGCCACTGGCGGAGGAGTAGCTCTGACACAGGAAACACACCCATCATATTCCCTGAAATTGAAACAGCACCAACCCCTCCTAAAGCCGAGTCAGAAACAGGCCTTGATTAAGATTGACAGCTGGCAGACAGGCAAGGAGGGCAGATGGGAGACGGACACAAGCAGTGGACCTGTGGATCCTGGAAGCTCCAAGCAGGTGCTAGAAGCTAAAGACATTGCCTGGCAGTGGCCAGCACCTAGGTCCTCACAGGAAGCCCAGCATCCGCAGACAGAACAGAAGAGTGAGGTCCTGAACCAGCTCCAATGGGGCAGTAAAACATGGCTGAAGCAAACAACACTTCACTTCATTTCTTTTATTTTATCCCCATTATATTTTGCAACTTTTTCTTCCTCTCTTCTCTTTTTTTCCTCCCATTTTCCTTCTCCTTTCACCTTTTTGGTTTTTCTATTTCCTTTACTTTTTCCCATTTAAAAATTGAACTTCCTTATTTATCTGTTTTATTGATTTGTTATTATTCTATCTCTGTTATTTTGTTCATAATTAACTTTTTTCCCTTGGTTGATCTCTTACCCCCCACCCCATCCCACCCTCTCTTGCTTTCCCCCTGAGGTTTGACAGTCTCTTCGATGCTTCTAAGTCTATGGCTCTATTTTTGTTCATCAGTTTATGTTATTGATTATATAACACAAATGAGTGAGATCATGTGATATTTATCTTTCTCTGACTGGTTTATTTCACTTAGCATGATGTTCTCCATGTCCATCCATGCTGTGGTGAATGGTAAGAGCTCTTTCTGTTTTATAACAGCACTAGAGGCCCAGCGCACGAAATTCGTGTGTGGGTATAGTCTGTAGGCCTGGCCTGTGATCAGGGCCATCTCCCCCAGCTGCCGGCAGCCACTGCCACCCACCCCCGGTTCCCCATTCGCCATCGAGGAACAAAGCCTGCCAGCCAGGGGGAGGGACCAAGAGGTGGTCAGTGTGCCTCATAGCGACTGGTCAAGCCATCATTCTGGTTGTTCCGCCATTCGGTCAATTTGCATATTACTTTTATATGTATAGATGTGCTCCAATCCTTCCACTTCCAGGGAAAGGGGCAAAGGAGGGTTGCTGAAAGTAATAAGGGAGGCAGTGAAAGAATAAAACATTTTTTCTTTTTCAAGCCCCGAGTAAAGAGCAGACAGAGCAAATAGTGCTCTGACAATGGGAACGAGACCCTTAAAGCTGTCCCAGGAAACAGCCCCAGACAGAGCAAATAGTGCTCTGACAGATAAGATATGAGATTACCAGATGGGACTGTTGACTGAAAACTTAAGCCCTGTCATTAAACATGTTATTAACGAGCCCTGTTGGAATTTCCTGGCGGCTTTGTCCTCTCTTCCTCCCTCACATGTGTGACCCCTCCCAATGTGTGATTTTTGCCTTTATAAGCCTGTAAAATTTTCTGCTCGGGGCTCGTCTTCGCTGCTCTAGTGTGAGTTATGAGTCAAGCCCCAGTGCGCTGGAATAAATCCTCTTGCTGTTTGCATCAAGTGACGCCTCCTGCGGTTGATTGGGGTTGCCGTCGATCCGTGGGACAGAGTGAGGGTCTCCCTCCGGGGGTCTTTCATTTGGGGGCTCGTCCGGGATCTGACGGCCCCCTCTCATCTGCGGAGTCGACCTTGGAAGTAAGAAGGGGTACCCCGAGGTTGTCTGTCTTTGTCTTGTGTATTGTTAGTTGGTCTGGCTCTGTGTGCGCGCTTTCGGTTTTGCAGCCGTTCGGCGACTCGTGAGAGTGGCCGAACAGTGGTTGGTAGACGTGCCTGGAGGGCCACAGGTTGCAGCCCTGGGGGACGCCCCAAGGGTGGAGGAGAGCCAGGGACGCCTGGTAGTCTCCTACTGTAAGGGCGCTGATCGGGTTCTACTGTTGGATCAGAGATTGTCAAAATCGCGCCCATCTGATTCTGTTGCGTGTTTGTGGCGGACAAGGTGGAGTAAGTGGGTCCTCGTGTCTGTAATATTTTTGTTATTTGTGTTTCTGATGATGTACGAACTGACGATGGGACAGACTGTGACAACCCCTCTTAGTCTGACCTTAGACCATTGGACTGAAGTTAAGGGAAGAGGTCGAGACCTATCAGTTGAGATCAAGAAAGGTCCATGGCGGACCTTCTGCTCCTCAGAATGGCCTGCTTTTAATATAGGATGGCCAACAGAAGGAACCTTTGACCTATCTGTTATTTTTGCTGTTAAGGAGATTGTTTTTCAGAAAGAACCTGGAGCCCATCCAGATCAGCAGCCCTACATCGTGGTCTGGCAGGACCTAGTGCAAAATCCACCCCCCTGGGTTCGACCTTGGGTTGTAAAACCCAAGCCCCGGCCGGCCACTCAAGTTCTAGTTCTGGGGAGAAATCCAGTCACTCGGACCCCCCCAAGAAGATTTATCCAGAAATCCAGTCTTACCTCCTTCTCCTTGACTCACGTCCCCCGTATCCTCCTGCCCTGGTTCCCGTAGGGGGTCGGAAAGAGCCAGAAGCACCGCCGGCTCCTGCAGCTGCCCCCAATGCTCCCCCTAATGAGTCTCTGCCAGGGCATGCGCAGGGCACCAGGAGCCGCCGCGGAATGACTCCCGACACCACCATCGCCCTCCCCGTAAGGGCTTACGGGCCCCCGCCGGCGACGACGGATGGTGGACCGGCTCCTCTTCAGCCCCTCCAGTACTGGCCTTTTTCCTCCACAGACCTGTATAATTGGAAGACTAATCATCCTCCCTTTTCAGAGGACCCCCAGCGCTTAACCGGGCTGGTGGAGTCTTTGATGTTCTCTCATCAGCCCACATGGGATGATTGCCAGCAGCTACTACAGACCCTTTTCACTACTGAGGAGAGGGAGAGGATTTTGTTGGAGGCAAGGAAGAATGTACCAGGAGCAGATGGACGACCTACCCAGCTCCCCAACATCATCGAAACTGCCTTCCCCCTCTCCAGGCCTGACTGGGGTTTCAACACGGCAGAAGGTAGGGAGCGACTGACAGTCTATCGCCAGACTCTAGTGGCCGGCCTCTGTGGGGCAGCGAGACGCCCCACTAATTTGGCTAAGGTAAGAGAGGTTATCCAGGGGGCCACGGAACCCCCGTCAGTATTTCTTGAACGCTTAATGGAAGCTTTCAGGCGCTACACCCCGTTTGACCCTACCTCTGAGGGGCAAAGGGCTTCCGTGGCCATGGCTTTCATAGGGCAGTCAGCAATAGATATTAAAAGAAAGTTGCAGAGAATAGAAGGGTTACAAGACTATACCCTGCAGGATTTAGTTAAGGAGGCAGAGAAAGTATATCATAAGAGGGAAACTGAGGAGGAAAAAGAACAAAGAAAAGAAAAGGAAAAAGAGGAAAGAGAAAGCAAAAGGGATCGCAGGCAGGAGAAGAACCTGACACGGATTTTGGCCGCAGTAGTAGGTGAGAGAGGCCAGGAACAAACCCAGGGCAGGGCTAAAAAGTCAGGTAACCTGGGCAACCGCACCCCATTAGACAAAGACCAGTGTGCCTACTGCAAAGAAAAAGGTCACTGGGCTAGAGAGTGCCCTAAGAAGAAGAAGAATGGGTCCTCCAAGAAAGTGTTAGCTCTGGAGGAAGAAGAAGACTAGCGGGGACGGGGCTCGGAACCCCTCCCCGAGCCTAGGGTAACACTAAAGGTGGAGGGGAAGCCAGTTGAGTTCCTAGTAGACACTGGGGCTCAACACTCGGTCCTACTTGAACCGTCTGGACCGTCTCCCACAAGAAATCGTGGGTCATAGGAGCCACAGGGCACCAACAGTACTCATGGACTACCCAAAGAACAATAGACTTAGGAACAGGACGGGTAACCCACTCGTTTCTAGTCATCCCCGAGTGCCCTGCGCCCCTACTTGGGAGAGATCTCCTAACCAAAATGGGAGCCCAGATTACCTTCACCCCTGATGGCCCGGAGGTGACCCAAAGCAAGAGAATGACTACCACCCTGACCATACGCCTAGATGATGAACACAGAC
Source organism: Plecotus auritus (assembly GCF_963455305.1). Lineage (NCBI taxonomy): Eukaryota > Metazoa > Chordata > Mammalia > Chiroptera > Vespertilionidae > Plecotus > Plecotus auritus. Next base: position 101,934,577 of record NC_137782.1, read on the forward strand.
TTTTTGAGGAACAAGGAGCAGAGAAAAGTCACATAAATGACTGGTTGAACAGGTATCCGGGAGCGTGGGCCGAGACAGCTGGAACAGGACTAGCTGCAGAAAGGCCGCCCATAGTCATAGAGCTGAAGGCCACTTCAACTCCTGTGGCTGTACGCCAATACCCCATGACTAAGGAGGCCCGGGAAGGAATTAGGCCCCATATCCAGTGCCTCCTTCAGCAGGGCATCCTAGTGAAGTGTCAGTCGCCATGGAACACTCCCCTGTTACCTGTTAAGAAGCCTGGCACAGGAGACTATTGCCCAGTACAGGACTTAAGGGAAGTGAACAAGCGGGTACAGGACATCCACCCCACTGTACCTAACCCTTACAGCTTGTTGAGCTCTCTCCCCCCGGATCATATTTGGTATACTGTCTTGGATTTAAAGGACGCTTTCTTCTGCCTACGACTACACCCTTCCAGCCAGAACATCTTTGCATTCGAGTGGAGGGACCTTGACTCTGGGACTACAGGACAACTGACTTGGACCCGGTTACCCCAGGGGTTCAAGAATTCTCTGACCCTCTTCGATGAAGCTCTTCACCAAGATTTAGCCCATTTCCGTGCCAGCCATCCCCAGGTAACACTTCTGCAGTATGTAGATGACTTACTACTGGCCGGGGCCACAGAGGAAGAGTGCCAACGAGGCACGGGACTACTGCTAGAAGAACTCGCCCGCTTAGGATATCGGGCCTCCGCCAAGAAGGCCCAGATCTGCCAAAAGGAGGTAACGTACCTGGGGTACGCCCTCAAAGGGGGGCAGAGATGGCTAACGGAGGCCAGAAAACAAACTGTGACTCAGATACCCGTTCCTCGCTCACCCCGCCAGGTGCGAGAATTCTTAGGGACTGCGGGGTTTTGCCGCTTATGGATCCCCAGGTTCGCTACCCTGGCAGCTCCCCTCTATCCTCTGACTAGAGAGGGTGCCCCGTTTGAGTGGGGTAACGGCCAACAGCAGGCCTTTGATAATATCAAGAAGGCATTACTGTCAGCCCCAGCCCTGGCATTACCGGACGTAGTGAAGCCCTTCATCCTATTTGTGGACGAGAGAAGGGGAGTAGCCCGAGGGTTGCTGACCCAGCCTCTAGGGCCATGGAAGAGGCCGGTAGCCTACCTCTCCAAGAAGCTAGATCCCGTTGCTAGTGGTTGGCCTGCCTGTCTGAGGTCCGTGGCGGCAGTGGCAGTATTAGTGAAAGATGCTGACAAATTAACTATGGGACAGAAGCTAACGGTCATTGCCCCCCACTCCTTGGAGAGCATCATCAGACAGCCCCCTGATCGGTGGCTGTCCAATGCCCGCATGACACACTACCAGAGTCTCCTACTGAATGAAGACAGGATCCAGTTCGGGCCGCCTGCCATCCTCAACCCAGCTACCCTACTACCTGACACGTCCATCCAGGAGAGTGTGCTGCATACCTGTCAAGAGATACTGGCAGAAGAAACAGGGACCCGAAGGGACCTCCGAGACCAGCCCTTGCCAGACGCTCAGCTGACCTGGTTCACTGATGGAAGCAGCTACATAATAGAAGGTAAAAGGGTGGCCGGGGCGGCGGTAGTGGATGATGAGCAAATTATCTGGGCAAGCAGCCTACCCGAAGGGACATCGGCTCAGAAGGCCGAGTTACTAGCTCTGACTCAGGCTCTGCGATTGGCAGAAGGGAAGAAGATTAACATCTACACTGATAGCAGGTATGCCTTTGCTACTGCCCATGTCCACGGGGCCTTCTACCGGAGGCGGGGGCTACTAACCTCAGCAGGGAAGGAAATCAAAAATAAAGAAGAAATTCTAAGCCTGTTAGAGGCCGTTCACCTTCCTAAAAAAAGTGGCCATTATTCACTGTCCTGGACATCAGAAAAGAGGGTCCAGGGTTGCCGGAGGGAACCAAAGGGCTGACAGAGAAGCCAAGCGGTCGGCTCAGGGACTCAACATCCTATCTTTGTCTGGGGAAAAACCGGGGTCTCACCCTGAGGATGCGGTATATCCCTCTATCAGGAACTTTGAATATTCAGAATCAGACCTTGAGAGAATGGACAGATTAGGATTTCGCCTGGAGACTCCAGAGGGGATCCGGGAAACTACAGAAGGAAAAAGAATCCTCCCTGAAAAGCAGGCTATCATTTTCCTCAGACACCTTCATAAATTAACTCATCTGGACCCGAAACATTTAAAAACTATCGTCCAGTCTTCACCATATTATATCATGAAATTAGGAGAGCTCGCAGATACAACTGTAAAAGAATGCAAGCCTTGCCAGATGGTGAATGCCCAGACCAGTAAGCTATCTCAGGGCGAACGGCTCCGAGGAGACCGCCCTGGGAGTTACTGGGAAGTAGACTTCACTGAGGTAAAGCCGGCCAAGTATGGATACAGATACTTATTGGTATTCATAGATACATTTTCAGGATGGGTTGAAGCCTTCCCTACCAAGAGGGAGACTGCTCAGGTGGTGGCCAAGAAAATACTAGAAGACATCTTCCCGAGATTCGGGGTGCCCAAGGTAATCGGGACAGACAACGGCCCTGCGTTTGTTGCCCAGGTAAGTCAGGGACTGGCCAAAATCCTGGGGCTTGATTGGAAATTACATTGTGCTTATAGGCCCCAGAGCTCAGGGCAAGTAGAAAGAATGAATAGAACTTTGAAAGAGGTCATGACTAAATTATCCTTAGAGACTGGCATAACAGACTGGACATTCCTCCTTCCCTTTGCTCTGTTTCGGGTACGCAATACCCCTGGCTCCCTCAAGTTAACTCCTTTTGAAATTCTTTATGGGACTCACCTTACCATGCAGCACCTTCCTTCCCCAGAATCTTACTCCTCTCAATCTCTGTACGCCAGATTAAAAGCCCTTGAGACTATGCAGAGGGAAGTGTGGAATCGGTTGGCCGAGGCATACAAGCCTGGAGACCTGCAAGTACCTCATCAGTTCCAGGTCGGAGACTCGGTGTACATTCGGCGCCACCGTGCGGCCAGCCTAGAACCGAGGTGGAAGAGACCATACATAGTGCTGCTCACAACTCTGACTGCAGTCAAGGTCGATGGCATCGCAGCCTGGATCCACGCTTCGCATGTCAAGCCCGCGCCACCACTAGACCCAGCGTGGAAAGTGGAAAAAATGGACAATCCCCTTAAGCTCCGTATTCACCGTGTTCCTGCTCCTGTTGGCACACCTCCCGCCGATAAGTAGTCCTAACCCTCATATCCACCCTGATGGGTCCCCTTATTATACTACTTTTAATTCTCACTTTGGGGCCCTGCATCTTAAATCGCCTAGTCACCTTCATCAGGGAAAGAATAAGTGCTGTACAGGTATTAGTGCTCAGACAGCACTACCAGTCCCTCTGCCAGGGAGACAGCCTCGGAGAAGGGTACATAGAGACAGAAGTTCCATGATTAGAACTTACCAAAAAGCAAATGGGGGAATGAAAGAATAAAACATTTTTCCTTTTTCAAGCCCCGAGTAAAGAGCAGACAGAGCAAATAGTGCTCTGACAATGGGAATGAGACCCTTAAAGCTGTCCCAGGAAACAGCCCCAGACAGAGCAAATAGTGCTCTGACAGATAAGTTATGAGATTACCAGATGGGACTGTTGACTGAAAACTTAAGCCCTGTCATTAAACATGTTATTAACGAGCCCTGTTGGAATTTCCTGGCAGCTTTGTCCTCTCTTCCTCCCTCACATGTGTGACCCCTCCCAATGTGTGATTTTTGCCTTTATAAGCCTGTAAAATTTTCTGCTCGGGGCTCGTCTTCGCTGCTCTAGTGTGAGTTATGAGGCGAGCCCCAGTGCGCTGGAATAAATCCTCTTGCTGTTTGCATCAAGTGACGCCTCCTGCGGTTGATTGGGGTTGCCGTTGATCCATGGGACAGAGTGAGGGTCTCCCTCCGGGGGTCTTTCAGTATTTGGAATTTAAAATCTGTAATAAGAAATGAAACTCCACTGCTGAAACCGCCTCTGGTGCGGAGAAATTCAAAGGTGGCAGGAGAGGGCAAGGCTATCCGCTCTCCCACAATGAGATTACTTAAGGTTTCGTTTAAAAATTATAAAAGAACTCACAGGGAAATGCAAATCTTGGCCAAATTGGGTGCTAGTTATTACTTCGGGATGCAAAAAAGAAAGAAAAAATTTAAGATCTGTCTATTAAGCATGAAAAGAAATTTGGCCAGATCTGCTCCTGAAACTTCTCCTGAAGTAAGCAGGATGTGGGGAAAGGGAGACATGTGGAGATCCAATATGGAAGCCCACTCTCCCAGTATGCTAATTTAAAGTTTCCTTTCTTTCCAAGAAAAGGTAAAGATGGCGTAAAGGAACAAAAAGGAGAAGATACAGGCTAGGTTCTAGCAGCAGGATTGGCATTTCCATAATAAAGAGTAGTTTTTAAAATGCCAGTGAACCTTGTTAAAAAGTTAACTTTTAAGGCCTTGAAGAAAATAAGTAAATTTGTCTCTGTTATAGAATTTATCCAAAGTAAATGCTTTAAAATAATTATAATTGACTCTAGAATCTCAAAAAATTGTTGAAATATAGATAATGTATTAATTATAAAAATCTAAATAGGCCAGGTAACTGGCTATGCCCTTTGTTAATGGAGGAAGAAGGGTAGATGTCCTTCCCCCAGCAGGACAGGTAGACCAGTTCCTACCAGTAGTCGTTCTTTAAGGACAATTTTTGCATTTGAATACTTTCAGGCTTGCTACTCAATTTCCCCAGGCAAAGGAAAATCATGGCCTTTTTAAAAGGTCTAGTGGCTAGGCTGGGCCTGTTAATCAAAAGATAAAAACTTGTTTAATAATCTGAGTTTTCTTCCTCATAAAAAACCTAGAGGACAGAATTGAAGCTATTAATTGATTAAGAATATAGAAGTGTTACTAATCTAGGAACTGCTAAACGTTTGACTTGCCAGCTTTAAAAGTTCAAAGTGCAAATTAAATTGGGAGAAATTATATAGTTGTGGTAATTAAATGTCTAAAGTATAAAAAAATTGTTGAAAAAAAATGTTGTGTTTTCTCTGAAAATAATTAGGAATTCAAAATAAGTTGCTTATTGGCCTAATTTAAAAAGAGGATTAATTCTGTGATCCCAACCAAAATTTTTCTATGCAAAAACTAGTTTAAAATCTAATTGATATCTTAACATAATTATAAAAAGTATTATAATCTATAAATCATATATGGATATATATGGATATATATATATATATATATATATATATATATATATATATATTTGATGGTTTTTTTCCATGTTAAAATTTCAAGGCTTTAACAGAGATGATTCTTGGAAAGCTCCAAGGGCCCCAGAGTAATACAAGAAATTTATTCTCTCTTCTTAAAGGAAGTATTTTAAATTTAACCGATTGATATTTGAAATCACATGGAAAACTTTATCAAATAAAAATTAATAACTATATTTTAAATGTTATGAAGGTTTTGGCCTCTAAGGAGGGCAGAATATTTCTTAAAATTCAATAGCAAAATTTTAAGACGGAATTTAAAGTGACAAAAAGCCCATAGCCACCTGCATTCTTAATTAAGCTAGAGGTGGGGCAACATTTGCGGCTTGAAAAACATTTACTAAATTTGCTTTGCTTTTAAATGAAGATACCTACTTTAATTACTTAAATAAATTAGCTTTTTAAATTATAATCAAGGTTTTTAGCTAAATGAAAAGCCAATATTTTTATAAACAATTCTAATAAAGACCAGAAACAGCTAGTGAGATTTTTGTTTGACTGCAATATAAATTTGACTGTCTTTTAAAAGAACGAATTAGACAGCCGCCATGATGGCCACACGGCTTGCTGGTCCCCTTGGAAGCCATAGGGGCCAACCCCTTCCTTTGGAATAAGCCAATGTATTTGTAAGCAATTTGATTAAATATTCTAAGAAAGTTACTGAAGGCCTCCCATGATTCCTCTGTGGATGCAAATAAGCCTAAGGGGATAGTCTTTAAAAAATAAAATTCCAGCTTAATAAAAAGGAGAAATTTGAAAATTTTGAAATCTCTTTCACTGCTATTTATAGGATAAACTGAGGATTGTTATTAAAATATTAAATCTAATCTGTACTAGTTGTCACCATAACCTTAAGAGAAATTGTTTCATGTGACAAAGATTTTTAAATGAAACTCTCTGTAGCCTGAAAATTATTTTGGAAGGAAATAAAGAGAGGTTCCCTTCAAATATCGTAAGGATTGTAACTGATAATCAATGCATTAGGCCTCAGAAGGTGAAGATAAGAAAAGATTGTCTTAAAACTTTAAATGACTTTCAGAAATTATTGGGGGACATTAACTGGTTAAGATCTTATCTGAAGATCTCTACAGGAGGAACCGAAAAACAGGTTAATTAATCATTACCTAGCTGCTTTTGCCGTCATGGGAGTTCCAAAAATTATTAAAACTGATAATGGGCCTGCTTACACAAGCTGTCAATTCCAAGAATTTTGTAAAAGGTGGAAAATTCAGCACATTACCGGAATACCATATAATTCCCAAGGACAGGCCATTATTGAACGACAGAATCAGCGGCTAAAATCCCAACTTGAAAAACAAAAAGGGGGGTGATGGAGAAATCACCTGCAGGTAGGCTGCACCAAGCCTTAATTACTTTAAATTTTTTCACTTGTGATGCTAATGGAAAGACACCTATGGAGCTACTTTGGTGTCAAAATAAAACAAAAGAAAATGGTCTAGTTAAATGGAAAGATCTCAAATCTGGTTTATGGAAGGGACCTGATCCGTTATTAACCTTTGGCAGAGGGTATGCTTGTATATTTCCAGAGAATTTTTCCAAACCCGTGTGGATTCCTGCTAGAAATATTAAACTGTAACAGGGATCCAAGAGAGAAACTAGTTAGAGTAATGAAGACCTTGCGCCTGGAGCCACACCATGCAGCTGCAGACAATCAACTACCTCAGCCACAGAGAGCAGAGACTCGAAGCAATCCACTGAACATGAGGAGCAGGAGGAGGACGAGCCAGACAACAAACAGCCCGGAGACCACCTGGGGCATGGTAAAGAAGACTGTACAGACGCCTGAGAACGTCTTTCTTGCCATGCTAGCAGTAATCAGCTGTACGGTAATATTACCTGGGGCAAATGGGGAAGTATTTTGGACTTATGTTCCTGACCCTTCATGGGTAAGAACCCTTACGTGGGCTGATCCCCCGCCTAATGTAGTATCCAGGAGGAACATGGGTGGGGCAAGGAAGTAGGGGACTATTCACTACTTGCTCCTGGGAGAGGTGCAAAAAATGTAACTAAGACCTTGTCTATACAAAAAGAAATTGACAGCCAGTTTGAAATTGAATTGCCGTGACCTAGAGCAGGGGTCCTCAAGCTTTTTAAACAGGGGGCCAGTTCACTGTCTCTCAGACCGTTGGAGGACCGGACTATAGTTTTAAAAAACAACTATGAACAAATTCCAATGCGCACTGCGGGCCCGGGATGAGTCGGCTGCTAAGCAGGACAGACAGCGGCACCCGACGGGCCAGATAAATGTCCTCGGCGGGCCGCATGTGGCCCACGGGCCATAGTTTGAGGACGCCTGACCTAGAGCAAAGAATATCCTTACATCATATTATTCTACAATGTCATTATAATTTTTGGTATTTTACAACAGCATATTGTACAATTATCCCAAACAAACTTACAAACTAATTCTTTGAATGTCTGGCAGCATTTAAAAAAAAAAAAAAAAAAGGACATGAAAGGATTTAATCCCTTCCAGAAGGAATTAAGGCACTGGGAAGGCACTTGAGCATTCTATATTGGCCTTTCTTGCCCTTTTTGCCAAGAGGGACCCTCCCACAGCTGTTGCCTGAGATTTCTGTTCATGCTGAGGTTGAAGCCTCGTGGTGGCTGGTACCATGGATCTGTCTCTTGTCCAATGGTGTGAGCTGGGCCCTCCCTGGAGAAGAAACCTGGGTTCCCCAAGATATGTGATCAGTGCCAGGGGCCCCATCAGCAGGCAAGGGGATCCCAAGGCAGGTGCTGGGCATGGAGGCCACAGGGGCATAGGCTACCAAGGAGACAGAACTGAACCTCACATCACCCTGCTTCGCCCCGGAGGATGGCTGGTTAGCCAGAGACGGGTAAGATTCCTCAGGGAAGGAACAACCTAAGACAGGCACAGTTGCAGAGGGACCATCAGGAGAGAACTTGGGGGTCAACAGAGGTGGGGCACAGACCCTCACCCCCCCCCCCAACATTGCAGGGGCTTGAACCCTAGCCCCTTCTGAGGGAGGTCTCCTGCCCCATGGCTGCTTCGCTTCCCACGCCCAGATCAGATCAGTACCCAGGCAACAGAGACTTGGCCCAGCTCAGATCGGGACCCAGGCAACAGACAGAGACTTGGCCAACAGCAGCTGCCCTATATCTAAATCCAGCCTAGCACCAGGAATGCTCAGAGCCTACCCAAGAATGCAAATAATCCTTTCCACTAATATTTACAGGGTAAACTAAGATTGTTGTTAGAGTATTAAATTTGACAGTAAAATAGTACTCAAGTTTTCAGATCAATTTAAATTGGCAAATTGAAATAAGTGAATATTCAAGAAAATTTAATTGTACTGGACAAAAAGCTGTTCCTAAAGTATTAACTAAAATTTCTAATGGTAATTCATCTCATGGTAAAATTGCTTAACATGCAAAGAACCTAAAGCAGTCATATTTTTGTGCAAAAAATTAAAATTTAAAGTTATCAAGACTGCATTATAAAAATTTCCAAAGCCTCCATTAATCAAAAAAAAAGGGGGATAGTGAAGTAATATTATGTAAGGAAAAATATCCTGTAAGTAAATTACATCTAGAAAATTTTTACTTTAAAAAATTTTAATTTTCATTTGTAATGCTAACAGCAAGACACCAATGAAAAACATACATGGTATCAAAATAAGCCAAAGGAAAATTGTTTGGGCAAAAAATAAAAAGGATCCCAAGTCAAATTTATAGAAAAGATTCCTTTATTAGCTTTTGGTCGAGAATATGTTTGTATATTTTCAGAAAACAACTCCAAGACCATGTGGATTCCTGCAACAGAGAGGAATTGATAGGACTGCTCCAGCCATGAAAGAGGAGAAACAGTCCAGAGATGGAAGACGCTAACAATGCCTTGCCATACTAGCAGTCAGCAGCTGTGCATCACTGCAGGTTGCCCAGGACCAAACCAGAGAGGGTCGGACCTGCATTACCACCATTTGTCCACCATCCACATACCATTGCTGACATGTACTCAAAAAACTGTTGGAGCCGAAACCGGTTTGGCTCAGTGGATAGAGCGTCGGCCTGCGGACTGAAGGGTCCCGGGTTCGATTCCGGTCAAGGGCATGTACCTTGGTTGCGGGCACATCCCCAGTGGGAGGTGTGCAGGAGGCAGCTGATCGATGTTTCTCTCTCATCGATGTTTCTAGCTCTCTATCCCTCTCCCTTCCTCTCTGTAAAATATCAATAAAATATATTTTAAAAAAAAAACAAAACAAAAACTGTTGGACATTGAAACTGGGACTCAGAACTGTTGGACATTCAAACATTTTTTGTTCTTTTTTTTAAAGGAAAGAAACGGGGGAGATGCCGGAAACTGATCATTGTCAACAACCTTCATTGCTCTGAAAGGTCAGAGCTAGTTCACTCACTGTTTAGTTGAAACATTGTTAGCTGAAACAGCCTCCACCTCTGTTTGTCGTATGTAAATTTCTGTTATTGGAATTTCCTGCCTAAAAGTTATGGGCGTATCCCATAGTCTCAATAAAAGGGATAGCAAGGCTAGAGCAGGTGGTAGTCCTCCCACTAGAGGTGGGCTCCTGCCTGGCTCCCAATATTCCCAAATTAATACTTTTCCAAGTCTCTTTTCATTTGTGTGCAGCCTTCTCCAGAACCGGAACCCTGAACCACGCAGGATGTGAAAAGGATTCCCACACAGGACTGCTGGCTGCCAACTGATAGCCTGCCTGCCTTCCTGATTGCCCCTAACCGCTTCTGCCTGCCAGACCGATCACCCCCTAACCACTCCCCTGCCAGCCTGATTGCCCCTAACTGCCCTCCCCTGCAGGCCTGGTCACTCCCAACTGCTCTCCCCTGCAGGCCTGGGTCCCCCCACTCAACTTCCCTTCCCTGCAGGCCTGATTGCCTTCAACTTCCCTCCTCTGCTAGCCTGGTCACCCCTAACTGCCCTCTCCTGCCTGCTTGATCACCCCCAACTGCCCTCCCTTGCAGGCCTAGTCCCTCCCAACTGCCCTCCCCTGCAGGCCTGATTGCCCACAACAGCCCTCCCTTGCAGGCCTGGTCCCTCCCAATTGCCCTCCCCTGCTGGCCATCTTGTGGTGGCCATCTTGTGTTCACATGGGATCAGTCATCTTTGACCACATGGGGGCAGCCATATTGTGTGTTGGAGTGATGGTCAATTTGCATATTATTCTTTTATTAGATAGGATGAACAAAAAGATAGATAAAGAGGCAGAAAAGCATCGAACAGACTGTCAACTTACAGTGGGAAGGCTGTGGATGGGTGGGAGGGGAGAGGTAAGAGATCAACCAAAGGACTTGTATGCATGCATATAAGCATAACCAATGGACTCAAGACCCTGGGGTGGGGTGGGGTGAGGGCATGTGCCGGGGGGGTAGGAGAGGCTGGGGGAAGGTCAATGGGGAAAAAAAGGAGACATATGTACTACTATTTGTAATACTTTAAACAGTAAAATTAAATTAAAAATATATATTTTTTAAGAAAACCAAAAGAGAGAGATGCGGGAAGCCACTACTTGCCATACTGTCAGCCACTACTTGCCATACTGTCACGAGAGTGCACCAAGGAACACAGATGGCTGAAGGATCTAGTGTGTTAACAGGGCTGACGCTAAGCACTGATTGTTCTAGGACTCACACGTAGGCCACACTGTGCCTTTTCAATACAGTGGGTGTCATGAACATAGGGTACAGAGATGTTGTCCATAATGAGAATGTTAGTGATTTGACACTGTTCTTGTCAGGCAATAAAGAGCAATTAAAACAAGATGAGACTGCAGCTGTTGCATATTAACTTGTGAATCACACACCAGGATTGCGATTCCCTAGATTCTCATTTCAAGACCCTGAAATTTTTGGCATCACACTTCACCCTTTCAACACCAATCCTAGGGTGCTGAGGCCATCACTTTACACTGCCTGCTGCACATAAGTCTTTGCACCACACTTCTCTCATAAAGCTTCATTCCCAGAGGCATAATGCCAAAGGTAACACAAATATGTTGTGACTTGGACAGTTTTTCTTAATCATCTTCTTTTCCAATACTCCAATTCACCACTTTAGTAATGTATTTCTCTCTTACCCTTCACCCTTCCCAAAGCCAGCTGAGATGACACTGATGTATGCTATCTCTTTCCTATTGATCACTGTAACTGCCTTCCACAACAAAAGGCAGGTGTACACATATATTTCACCTAATCTCTGGACCAAGAATGTACCACCATAATAGATCCTCTTTTCAGGAATTAATCTGAAATTCACCATATCACATTATCCAGATATCACCAGAAATGAATTCCGCCTTCATTCCCTCTTATGTCAATGTCAGGGACCCTGCAGCCATGAATGCACATGCCCTCTCCAAGTACACATCATTCTTTCTACCATAACTCTCTCAAATCTACACTCCCACAGTCCCAGCCCCCATAGTCATCTCCCTGACTTCCTACTCATTACTCAGCATATGTGGTTTTGTGAATGTCTGGAAAATTCAAACAGAATTAACTTCTATATCAACTCTCATAGTCCACATTCATTGAGGAAGCCTTGAGTCCTTCTATGATGGCCTCCCTCCCTGATTGTTTTTTTCTTCAACCTCACCTATTGAGAAGCACATCAAATCAGAGACACCCAGAGCCCAGCTCTTCCGTTGCTGCACTTGATGTCCCTTTTACCAGTCACAGCCTTCAGCAATCAAGTCCCATGGCCTATGGCCCTCTATCCCAGGTCCAGCGTGTCTCACATATGAAAATTCATGCCTGTATGTAAATCAATCAGACTACTGACCATACCACAGGCCACACCAAGGCTCTCAACACAATCCTGGTGTGTGATTCACAAGTAAATATGCAACAGCTGCAGTCTCATCTTGTTTTAATTGCTCTTTGGTCTCAAATTAAACAGAAAAAAAAAACATTTTTTAAAAAAGATGATCTACAACTCTACCCTGGTCACTACACTCCCAACTACCTTTTAAAGAAATTTTCAACCTGAACTGCTCCTCAGAGTTCCAGATGCTCATGAACTGCTCTCTGAAATATCACACACCATAACAGATAAAAAATAAAAGTTTGGTATCCCCAATGAACATTACATTTCTACTATGAATATCTGCATCTCAGTTGATTTTGCTTCCATACCTCCAGCTGCCAAATACAAACCTTCAAGTCATCCCTGGCTCTTACCTCTCTCTCAAACTCAAAATTAGAAAATCCAGTTGGCCACACCTAAAACACTGATTCAGAATGCAACTGCTTATTTCAACTCCACAGTCACCATCATGGGCCACTTACCATCACACTCACCAAAACTATCACAGCAGCTTCCATCCTAGTTTTTCTACCACTTCCATCACACCCATATGGTTTGTTATGCTTCAGCCACAGGGAGTCTAATGAGATCTGGGTCAGATCACCTGCCCCTATTGCTCCAAATCTTCCATTGCTCCCTTCACCTGCAGAACATACTCCAAAGGTATCACAAAGCTCCTCTAGATCTGACTCCTGTCCCATTGTTACCAGTTTCTATGTTTAAAAAATGGACATAAGCCCCAGCTGGTTTTGCTCAGTGGATAGCGCACCAGCCTGTGAACTAAAGGGTCCCATGTTTGATTCCTGTCAGGGGCACATGCCAGGGTTCAGGGCTCCATCCCCAGTGTGGGCGAGAGGGTGTAGGAGTCAGCCTATCAATGATTCTTTCTGATCATTGATTTTTCTATCTCTCTCCTTTTCCCTTCCTCTCTGGAAGCAATAAAAAGATTTTTTTTTTAAAAAAAAAAAAAAAGGACACCAGTTGGTTCCTGAATGAGTTCAGTCTTCACTCTAAGCCAGCCATGGGCAAACTACGGCCCGCGGGCCAGATCCGGCTGTTCTACCCGGTTCTCTTGCTCTCCCCTCCGATCCTTTACTTTGAATTTATATTAGTTCACACAAACACTCCATCCATGCTTTTGTTCTGGCCCTCCGGTCCAGTTTAAGAACCCATTGTGGCCCTCGAGTCAAAAAGTTTGCCCACCCCTACAAGCCTTTGCATATATAGGAACCTATGCCTGGATGGACCTTTCACTTCCAATTCCACTGTTTGCCAAAAATAGGGATCATTTCATACAACCCAAACATGTACTTCGAATTCTGGGCTTGGTGTCTCATCAAGGTCCTCAGGTACAAGAGCTAGAGGAGAGGCAGGACAATCCCAGGATACCACTATCTCAGAAGTTAATGAGTGTGAGGCCCTGATATCAGTTCCACAAAACAGCACCCTTAAACCACTCTGCATTTGCAGGAATCTGTGTTAAGAGAATGATCTGTTAAGACCCTGGCCACCACCCCCAGGATCCATGGGCTCAGACTGCTCAGTACCATTTCCCAGCCAATGGGGCCACATGTCCTGGAAATGACCGCATTACCTCAAGGTTCAGTCCTCAGCGCACACTCTTGCCAGTTATCTTACCTTTTACAGGACTTCTGCCTCCTGTCCCTAACTGCTATCATCTCTCTTCTGGTCTGTTCTTCTTCTGAGCTGTTTTGGGAAAAACTACCTCACACAAGGATCCTCTTTTGTTCAGGACCATTCGTGTCCCCAGTTTCCTGAGAATGAAAGTAAAACTCGTGCAAAACACTGCCTCATCTTCTTTGTCGCCTTTAGACAGAAAACAAGTCCTGGGTTTCCCACATCACACCTTTTGTCACACATGAGCTACTCACTGTTCCGGGCACTGCGACCTGGACTGCAGGACCCCAGAGGTGCCCGCACCCAAGGCTGGAGGGTTAAATCCCATGAGGCTCCATCAAACTCTGTAAGCAGAGAGGAGTCCAGGAGTCACAAAGATCCCAATTCTGGCGTGTTGCGGCTCAGGAAACCTCAGACACACCACTGGGAAGATACTGCCTCTGATGACTTGCCCTACTGGAGACCTGGACCTGGCAATGGGAAGCCTCAGTCTCTGTGAACAGACCAAAGAGATCAACATGATCATCAGATAGATGCAGGAAGTCCCACCCTCACCCACATACACCTGGATAATATGCCTCTCCTGGGCTTTCATTGGCTAACCCTAGCCAACATTAGGGACATAGCCCTTTGCGTAATATACCTTTCCAGGCCTCCCAGGTGTAAATAGGATCCCAGTCACTCACTGACCATTGAGAATATTGGCGTTTGGGAGCCAGAGTGGTGCTGGGAAATGACAACATTAGGATCGTGTGGCTGGTGGTAGTTTCTGGTGTTTGTTGTCTCCATCTGATTTTTTGTTTGGCGATATTATTTCATATTCCACAAATCTCGGAATGCTCCTTGAGGTGAAAAGTATTCTTTTAATGATTCCTTTATTTGATTTTTGAGAGAGAGGATGGGACAGGAAAGAGAGAAACATGGATCAGCTGCCTCCTGTTGACCCCTCATCCTCCCACTGGGAATCCAGCCGGAACACCAGGCTTGTGCCTCACAAAGAATTGAATCAGAAACTTTTCTGTGCATGGGAAGATGCTCAAACATCTGAGCTATCCCAGCTGTCAGATTTTTTTATTTTTAATATAAAAATATCACATTATTGCCCTAACCGGTTTGGCTCAGTGGATAGAGCATCAGCCTGCGGACTGAAGGGTCCCAGGTTCGGTTCCCGTCAAGGGCATGTATGTACCTTGGTTGCGGGCACATCCCCAGTAGGGGGTGTGCAGGAGGCAGCTGATCAATGTTTCTCACTCATCGATGTTTCTAACTCTCTATCCCTCTCCCTTCCTCTCTGTAAAAAATCAATAAATATATTTTAAAAATGAAATAAAATAAAAATATCACATTATTAAGAGACAAATCAGGCTATTAGAGAATATATATAATCCAATTTTATTTGTTTAAAAACAAAATTTGAAATGCTACAAAGAACAAAAAGTTGACATTGCATACATTGTTAGAATGTTGGTAGTCAATACACATTGTGAAGCTATGGAGCTAATAGCTTCCGAATGTTTTCTACAGGTGCCAGGCCTTGAATTCAGTGCTTTACATGCATTATTATGTCATTTAGTCTTTCTGCAACCTGAGATTTTATGAAGAGGAAATTGAGGCTCATAGGCTTAATGTAAATTGCCTGATTGTAGAGTTAAATAAAGGCAGGACTCGAAGGCAAACCCATGTGTTTCTAATAACAGAGCTCTGACTTCTAATGTTAGGCTCTGCTGCCTCCTGGAGAGCAGAATTGTTAATGCACACCCATTAGGACAGGCTAGATGTAATAGTAACAAATAGCCCCAAAGCTTTAGTGGCTTAGAGTAAAGAAGGTGTCTTTCTTGTTCATGCCACATGCCCTCCCTGGGTCTCCAGGGACCAGTATAAAGGTGCAGTTACCATGTAGGTGTTAGTAGCAATGAACAGAGAGAATGCCAGTCTCTGGTTCCAGACTCTTGTGTTAGTAGTGACAGACTTCACTCCCAACACATTTCATTGATCAAAGCACATCACGGGGCTGCAGCCAAATTCAGGGGGTCAGGAGGGGAACCTTATATACTTGGTGGGCCCTGTGAAGGACACCACATGGTGCCAATCAATCTGGGGGACTTTTCAAGGGTGAAGGAGAGGAATGGGCATTGGTAGGAAATAACCGCAGGAGTCAGTCAGCATGGATTGCTTTCTCTTCATCCATGTGCACTTTGTCCCTGAGCTTCCCTAAGCCATCATGGGCAAGATTCAAAGGAGTGAACTTCAAAAAAAAAAAGGAGTTTGGTCAGTGTTCACTGACAGTAAACTCAGAACCACTTCTGAGTGTGAAGCTGTTTAAATCTCTGGCTGCCTCAGTTCATACACTGTGGTGATTGGGAAGGACACAGGACTGCAAGCATTCTAGCATCCATGTTCTTTTACATTAACATCAGTCACTACCCTGCCTCTAAGTCTCATTATCATTTCAATTGCCCTGGTCTGCACTTCCATTGGGGATCATGGTAAAATATGCTGACATTTACACCAATGGTGATCCTGTTGTTTCCACTCATTCTGTGCATGAACATGTACTAAATGTGGTTTCTCCACAGTTCTCCCCATCCCCATTGGAGAGAGCACTAGGGCTACTTCCTCCTGCTGGTCACAGTGCTCCCGGATGGCCGTGCACTCCCACTATATTACCAGGATACAGAAGGTTGGGAGTGATGCTCTGAGCATCCTCTATTACAGTGGTTCTCAACCTTCCTAATGCCGTGACCCTTTAATACAGTTCCTCATGTTGTGGTTACCCGCAACCATAAAATTATTTTCGTTGCTACTTCATAACTGTAATTTTGCTACTGTTATGAATCATAATGTAAATATCTGATATGCAGGATGTCTTAGGCAACCCCTGTGAAAGGGTTGTTCGACCCCCAAAGGGGTCGTGACCCACAGGTTGAGAACCGCTGCTCTATTATGTGTCAGCCTAGCTTTCACATGGGAAAGGGTGTGACCTGTTATCCAGGGACCAGGAGTCTCACAGGACTGTCCCTGCCCTCTCCAGCGATATCCAGTTTCTTATTCCTAGGGGATGATTATGGGCCTAAGAGTTGTTCCCCTCAGCGTTGTCCCATATACATCCATATGCATCAGAAAGCGAATCAGGCTGCATGGAGGGCGGCTGTCTCAGGCAGACACAGCTATGACCTGTAAGGACTGAGGCTGTGGACACTGTTGACTCTTCCAGACTTGGGAAGTATCAAGTGCTCTGTCTTTGGTTGCTGGCATTCTAGTGGAGGATATCCCAAAAACAATGGGGCAGGATAGCTACAACAGGTGGTAAGACAGAAACGTGAAGCCAGGGTGGTCACTGGGACCTCCCTGAGAAAGTCTGAGAGGGGTGGCGGGGCCAGGACAAGTGCATATGGGGGCCTATTTCCTCTGAGCACAGGTCTGAATATATTAAAATGTAAAACATTCACCTATACTGCAACAGTTTGAAAAGTAAAACGTACGTCTCTATAAAGAACCTTTACCAGAATCATCTGATCTCAGTGGAATTCTGACTTCTTTCACATAAGAAGCTAATAGAATTAAGACCACAAATCTCAGAATAATCCCACATAATTTGTGTCATAGTCATGATCCCCTCACTGCTTTTATTTAAGTACAAAAATCTTCAATGCTTTTTTTTTAAAAATATATTTTATTGCTTTTTTACAGAGAGGAAGGGAGAGGGAGAGAGAGTTAGAAATATCGATGAGAGAGAAACATCGATCAGCTGCCTCCTGCACACCTCCTACTGGGGATGTGCCAGCAACCAAGGTACATGCCCTTGACTGGAATCGAACCTGGGACCTTTCAGTCTGCAGGCCGACGCTCTATCCACTGAGCCAAACCGGTTAGGGCCCCAATGCTTTTTGAATAAAATAATGTTTATTTTTTTAACTTAGGTTAGTCTTTGAGTGATAAAAATTAACTTACCCATGAGAGAAGGTGATTCTGAGGGATTGCAACATAGCTTTGGAAACTGGAGAGTGTAGAGCTCATGGTGAACTAGAAATTGCTTTCTCTAGAGAAACTCAAGTTTCTAATGTCTAAAAACACTAAGTAGGAAGCACAAGTCGGTCAACGTGTAGTCTTTCTTTTTCTTTTTTTTTCCCCTCACCCTACAATTCTCTTTCCATTTACTTCTAGAGAGAGTGGAATGGTGGGAGGACGTGGAGAGAAAGAGAAAGAGAGAGAGGGGTGGGAGAGAGAGAGAGAGAGAGAGAGAGAGAGAGAGAGAGAGAGAGAGAGACAACCACAAAAGAGAGAGACATCTATGGGTTGCCGCCTTTATGTGCCTGGACATGGCCTTTGGATTAAACCTGCAACTGAGGTCTTTGCCCTTGACCATAATGGAACCAGAGACCATTCGCTCCTGGAGCCAAAGCTCCAACCATTGAGTTAACTGGCCAGTACAGTCTTTCTTAAAACATGGGAATCCAATGGAGACCTCTATAGGCTGATGTTGGCTTTCTAAAGATGATTTATTGAGCTAGATTTATTGTAAATGTCATTATCTCAAATATTATTTCTTTTATTCCATATCCTGTCCCATTGTTGTGAATTTTGGCCAGATATTCTATAATTCTGTGGATGCTTATAATCAATACTGCCTCAGTATATGTCATTTTTCTCTGGAGTACTATCCTTGTGGTGTGTATACTAAAGTACCTTACATGGAAAACCATAAAAATCCAACAAGATGCCATAGGCAGCAAAATAGCAGACATATGTAGTAGCAATATCTTTACTACCCCTAGGGCAAAGGAGACTAAGGAGAAAATAAACAAATGAGGCTACATCAAAATAACAAGCTTCTGCACAGCAAAAGAAACCATCAACAAAACAACAAGAAAGCCCACTGCATGGGAGAACATATTTGCCAATGATATTTCCGATAAGGTTTTAATCTCCAAAATTTACAGAGAACTCATACAACTTAACAAAAGGAAGATAAACGATCCAATAAAAAAAATGGTCAAAGGATCTAAATAGACACTTTTCAAAAGAGGACATACAGAAGGCCCAGAGACATATGAAAACATGCTCAAAGTCACTAATCATCCAAGAGATGCAAAACCATCTCACACCTGTCAGAATGACTATCATCAACAAATCAACAAATGACAAGTGCTGGAAAGCATGTGGAGAAAAAGGAACCCTCCTGCACTGCTGGTGGGAATGCAGACTGGTGCAGCCACTGTGGAGAACAGTATGGATTTTCCTGAAAAAGTAAAAAATGGAACTCCCATTTGACCCAGTAATCCCACTTCTAGGACTATATCCCAAGAAAACAGAAACACCAAACACAAAGGATATATGCACCCCTATGTTTATAGCAGCACAATTTACAATAGCTAAGATTTGCAAACAGCCTAAGTGCCCATCAGCACATGAGTGGATTAAAAAACTTTGGTACATCTACACAATGGAATACTATGCCGCTATTAAAAAGAAGGAACTTTTACCATTTGCAACAGCATGGATGGAACTGGAGAACATTAGGCTAAGTGAAATAAGCCAATCAGAGAAAGATTAATATCACATGATCTCACTCATATGTGGGATATAATGATCAACATAATTTGATGAACAAGAATAGATCGATCTAGAGACAAATGGTAGGGGAGGGGAGGTTAGAGAGCAACCAAAGGACTTATATGCATGCATATTAGCATAGCCAATAGACACAGACACTGGGGCGGTGGGGGCTTGCCAGGGCTGGGAATGGATGGGAGAGGGGGTCAATTAGGGAAAAAAGAAACATATGTAAAATTTTAGACAATGAGGAAATAAAATAAAATAAAGTACCTTACAGATACACTTTTATTTTTTACTAGAGGCCCCGTGCACGAAATTCGTGCACGGGGGGGGGGGGGGGTTGTCCCTCAGCCCAGCCTGCACCCTCTCCAATCTGGGACCCCTCGAGGGATGTCCGACTGCCCGTTTAAGCCTGATTCCGGTAGGATTGGGCCTAAACGGGCAGTCGGACATCCCTCTCACAATCCAGGACTCCTGGCTCCCAACTGCTCGCCTGCCTGCCTTCCTGATTGCCCCTAACCACTTCTGCCTGCCAGCCTGATCACCCCCTAACCACTCCCCTGCCAGCCTGATTGATGCCTAACTGCTCCCCTGCCATCCTGTTTGCCCCTAACTGCCCTCCCCTGCAGGCCTGGTCCCCCCCCCCCAGCTGCTCTCCCCTGCAGGCCTGGGTCCCTCGCAACTGCCTTTCCCTACAGGCCTGGTCGCCCCCAACTTCCCTCCTCTGCTGGCTTGGTCACCCCTAACTACCCTCCCCTGCAGGCTTGATCACCCCCAACTGCCCTTTCTTGCAGGCCTGGTCCCTCCCAAGTGCCCATCCTTGCTGGCCATCTTGTGGTGGCCATCTTGTGTCCACATGGGGGCAGGATCATTGACCACATGGGGGCAGCCATCTTGTGTGTTGGAGTGATGGTCAATCTGCATATTGCTCTTTTATTAGATAGGATAGAGGCCTGGTGCACGTGTGGGAGCCAGCTGGTTTGCCCTGAAGGGTGTCCCAGATCAGGGTGGGGGTTCCCTTGGGGCGTGAGGCGGCCTGGGCGAGGGGCCTGTGGTGGTTTGCAGGCCAGCCATGCCCCCTGGCAACCCAAGGAGAGGCCCTGGTATCTGGGGTTTATTTATCTTCTACAATTGAAACTTTGTAGCCTGGAGCAAAGCCAAGCCTTCTGCTTGCTCCGTGGCGGCAGCCATTTTTGGGATTTATGTATCTTCTATAATTGAAACTTTGTAGCCTGAAGCGGAGGCCTGGGCCGGCCAAAGTGTGCGGAAAGCTTGGCTTCCTCCATCACCAGGGGCAACCCTAGCCTCCTGCTCTTTCCAGCTCCGTGTCTGCTGCCATTTCTGTTTGGATTTATGTATCTTCTATCATTGAAACTTTGTAGCCTGAGTGGAGGCCTAGGCTGGCAAGGGCAGGCAGAAAGCTTGGCTTCCTCCATTGCTGGGGAAACCCAAACCTCCCTCCTGATCTCTGTGGTGGTAGCCATCTTGGTTGGGTTTATTTGCATATTCGCTCCTGATTGGCTGGTGGGCGTGGCTTGTGGGTGTAGCGGAGTGATGGTTAATTAGCATATTACTCTTTTATTATATAGGATTTTTTAAAACTTAATATATCTTTATTGTTCAGATTATTAAAATTGTTTCTCCTTTTTCCCCCCCATAGCTCCCCTCCACCTGGTTCCCCCCCACCCTCTGCCCTTACCTCCCCCCCCCACTGTCCTCATCCATAGATGTACGATTTTTGTACAGTCTCTTCCTGCACCCCCCATACCCCTTTCCCCCTGAGAATTATCAGTCCACTCCCTTTCTATGCCCCTGATTCTATTATATTCACCAGTTTATTCTGTTCCTCAGATTTTTAATTCACTTGATTTTTAGGTTCACTTGTTGATAGATATGTATTTGTTGTTCATAATTTTTATCTTTACTTTTTTCTTCTTCCTCTTCTTAAAGAATACCTTTCAGCATTTCATATAATACTGGTTTGGTGGTGATGAACTCCTTTAGCTTTTTCTTATCTGTGAAGCTCTTTATCTGACCTTCCATTCTGAATGATAACTTTACTGGGTAGAGTAATCTTGGTTGTAGGTTCTTGATATTCATCACTTTGAATATTTCTTGCCACTCCCGTCTGGCCTGCATAGTTTCTGTTGA
Organism: Plecotus auritus; assembly: GCF_963455305.1. NCBI lineage: Eukaryota > Metazoa > Chordata > Mammalia > Chiroptera > Vespertilionidae > Plecotus > Plecotus auritus. Next base: position 101,956,015 of record NC_137782.1, read on the forward strand.
GAAATCAGCTGACAATCTTATGGGTGCTCCCTTGTAGGTAATTCACTGTTTTTCTCTTGCTGCTTTTAATATTCTCTCTTTGTCTTTTGCTCTTGGCATTTTAATTATGATGTGTCTTAGTGTAGTCCTCTTTGGATTCCTTTTGTTTGGGGTTCTGTACACTTCCTGGACTTGTAAGTCTATTTCTTTCACCAGGTGGGGGAAGTTTTCAGTCATTATTTCTTCAAATAGGTTTTCAGTATCTTGCTCTCTTCTTCTGGCACCCCCATAATTCTGATGTTGGTACGCTTGAAGTTATCCCAGAGGTTTCTTACACTATCTTCAACTTTTTGGATTCTTTTTTCTTTTTGCTTTTCTGGTTGAGGGTTTTTTGCTTCTTTGTATTTCAAATCTTTGACTTGATTCTTGCATTCCTCTACTCTGCTGTTGGGTCTCTGTATAATATTTTTTATTTCAGTCAGTGTATGTTTAATTTCTAGTTGGTCCTTTTTCATATCCTCGAGGGTCTCACTAAATTTATTGGCCTTTTCTAGGAAATTCTTGTAAAACCTTATAACCGTGGTTTTGAATTCTATATCCAGTCGTTTGTTTTTCTTCATTTCTTTCGTTTGTGATCTGTTTCTTTGTCTCCGCATTTTCATTGATTCCCTGAGTTGGTAGGGTAGCTTTGTGTGCTAGGTTTCCTATATGGCCCAGTGGGTCAGCCTCCCCAGTTACCTTAGGTGGACACTCTTGGTGCACCCCTTTGTGGACTGTGTGTACAGCCCTGTTGTAGTTAAATCTTGATAGTTGTTGGTATCACTGGGAGGAATTGACCTGCAGGCCAATTGGCTGTGAGTATCAGCTGTGTCTACGCTGGGAGACCTTATGTGCTGGAGGAAGCCTTATAGGACCAGACTTGCAAAATTGCAAAAGCCTCTGTGCTCAGCTTGGATGGGGCAGAGTCTCAGGGCTGAGCTGTCAGTCTTGGCTTTCCGTCAGCCCTGCCCTTGTGCGCATGCCTCCAGACCTCTGCCTTCTGTGGCTCTCCTGAGTTTCCACCTGACAGTCCAGATTCCCCCCGTAAGAGCATGGGTCCCCAGGGGCTCGCCCAGAACTGGGGTTCAGTGCAGTCAGAACTGGGGTTCAGTGCAGTCAGGAGCTTCTGACTCCCTTCCACTAGGGAAAGCCTGAGGCAACCTCCACAGTCAGTCTTCTCTGCGCGCACTTGCTCACACGTGCCTCCAGACCCCTGCCTGCCACGGCTCCCCTGAGTCTCTGAGTCTCTGTGTGCCTTTCTCTCTACCTGACAGTCCAGACTCCCCCTGTATGAGCCTGGGTCCATGGGGTTTCGCCCAGAACTGGGGTTCAATGCAGTCGGAACTGGGGTTCGATGCAGTCAGGGGCTTCCTTCCCCCTCCCGCCAGAGAAAGCCAGCCAGGCACTCAGCCGCCCTGCCTCTCTGAGTGCGTGTCTCCATACCTCAGTCCTTTGCAGCTCCTCTGATTCTCCGTGAGCTTTTCTCTTTCCTTCTAGTTGTAGAATTTCCACTCAGCCAGCTTTCCTGTGGTTCTGTATGATGTCTGTTCTGTCTTTTAGTTGTAGTTTTGAAATTGTTGTGCGAGGCAGCAGTTTAGGTGCTTACCTATGCCGCCATCTTGGTTTCTCTTCTCCAGATACACTTTTAAGCAAAAGTGTCAGCCACTGTACTTTTTCTTTGCATTCAGTTCTGGAAAGTTCCCTCTGGTACAGAGGTACCAATTGGAAGGCAGCCTGGGGCTCAAGGCAAACTGTGAGGCCTCCTGCAGAGAAGGTTAACTCTGTCCACAGGGCCCACAGTTCAGCCATGACCCTACTTTCTGATCCTGGTTGTCCAAACCAATCACAGTGGCTATATTCAGCTTCCTGGTCAAAGAACATGCTAAACTGTGGGTTCCACCCCAGTAGGTGGCCTGTAGGAGACCGCCTATCAATGATTCTTTCTCTTCATCGATGTTTTTATCTCTCTCTCCCTCTCTCTAACCTTTCTGAAATCAATAAAAACATTTTAAAATATATTTTTAAAATCAATAATATGTAAACAAAACTTTAAAGAATATTTAAAACTGGCCATTTCCCAAATATTTTACTACTAGAGGCCCAGTACACGGCATTCATGCACTTGTGGGGAGAGGGGTCCTTCAGCCTGGCCTGGTCCTTCTCTAGTCTGGGACCCCTCAGGGGATGCCCTCTTAGCACTGCTGCAGAGGCAGGAGAGGCTTTCGCCACCACCGCTGCACTCATCAGCAATGAGCCCAGCTTCTGGTTGAGCAGCGCACTCCCTGTGGAAATGCACTAATCACCAGGGGGCAGTGCCTGCATTGAGCATCTGTCCCCTGGTGGTCAGTGCACATCATAGTGATGGGTCATTCAGCTGTTTGGTAGATTTGCATGTTAGGGTTTTATTATATAGGATTTTATTATAAACTAGAGGCCTGGTGCACAAAATGCATGCATAGGTAGGGTTCCTAGACCTGGCCAGCGATCAGGGCTGATCGGGGCCCTCCAGCTGCCAGCAGGGGCCTTCCTTTATTCCATGCCACCCCACATTGGTCAGCTCACTTCATAGCAAGTGATCAGTCTTCCAGTCAAACTCCCGTGGGGACAATTTGCATATTATGCTTTTATATACATAGATGTTCTTGAGGACACTGATTGCTACCTTATTAGTATGTTGGAAATAAAATATGATGATTTGCTACTGAAATATCTTATCATATCCTTGTTCAGTGCCATCATTTTGACAGTTTGAAACTAACCACAAGGGTATTTACATGAGGAAGTTAACAATGATTGCAAACCTAGACATCACTTTATGTATTATTGAATGCTTAGACTTAGAAAAGAGTGGTGGAGAATGTTAACAATGCATATAAAACCTGTAAGTATATGGTACACGTGGATTTAAATTGTACATAGGTTAAAAATTGAGAAAAACAATTTTCCTTAAGTGTTCAAAACCCATAGTTCCATACAGCAAGAAGTCATTGAGTTATTGAGGAATGAGTGAAATTCAAATATATATCTTAGATTGTGAACTGTCCTCATATTGGTTAAAATAATAAATTATTTTAAAAATAAGCAAAATTTCTGAGCCAACATCTTAACAAAAAAGATAAAGACAATGTAAATAAATTTGTAAAAAAATGTTCACCATCAAAAATTATTACAAAATGAAATTAAAACTAAAGCAAGTTCATATATAGACATTCCAGACCTACTATTTAAAAAGATTAACCATTGCATGTCCTTGCAGGGTTGGACAAAAGCTGGATTTTTTATATGCTGGGCATGTGTGGGAAGGCAAAGTACATGACAATTTTAAATCACAGTTCTGCACATGTTAAAATGTGAAACATTCACCTACACTGCAACAGTTTGATTAGTAAAATACATATCTATGAAGATAACTGAATGCAAATATTCCAAACAGATTTATTTATAACTAGTAGCCCTGTGCCCAAATCCGTGAGCCAGTAGGTCGCTGCCGCCCTCCTGTAGCTCCCCTGCCCCCCCTCCTCCCTCCTATCTCCACCATAGCTTGCTTCCCTGCCCCTTCCTGTTGCTCTCTGCTGCCCGCTTGTAGTTTGCTCCCCCACCCTCCTGCAGATCCGTGATCCAGTTGTTATGCGCAGTAGGTCCTTATGACTCAGGGCGTAACAGATAATGAGCATATTCTTCTCTTATTATATAGGACTAGAGGCCCGGTGCATGAAATTCATGCATGGGGGCAGGGGGAGTCCCCTCAACCCAGCCTGCACCCTCTCCAATCCAGGACCCCTCAGATCGGGCCTAAACCGGCAATCAAACATCCCTCTCACAATCTGGGACTACTGGCTCCTAACTGCTCATCTGCCTGCCTGCCTGATCGCCCCTAACTGCCCCCCCTTTTTGGCCTGGTCACTCCCCTCCACTGGCCTGGCTGCCTCTCACTGCCTCCCCTTGCCAACCTGGTTGCCCCCAACTGCCCCCCCCTGCGGACCTGGTTGACCCACACAGCCTGCTGTTCAGTCGTTTGGTTGCCCCTCACTAACCCCCCTGCCAGCCTGGTCACCCCACGTAGTCGGCTGCTCAGTCATTTGGTAGCCCCTCACTAACCCCTCCGCCGGCCTGGTCGCCCCATGCAGCCTGTTGCTAAGTCGTTTGGTCATCCCTCACTAATGCCCCTGCCAGCCTGGTCACCCCACACAGCCTGTTTGGTCGTCCGTTCGGTTGTTTTGGATGCAACTGTCACTTAGCCTTTTATATATATAGATACCCCAAACCTGGAAATAACCAATTTCATAGACAGATCAATGGATGAAGTTGTTATCCATAGAATGCAATACTACTTAGCAATAAAACAAATTCAATATTCACATAAGCATTTGTGTTGAATCTCAAAATATCTGTGTAGCCCTGACTAGTTTGGCTCAGTGGATAGAGTGTCACCCTGAAGACTGAAGGGTCCTGGGTCCAATTCCAGTTAAGGGCACATGCCCAGGTTGAGGGCTTGATCCGCAATATGGGGCATGCACGAGGCAACTGATCAATGATTCTCTCTCATCATTGATTTTTCTATCTCTCTCTCCCTCTTCCTCTCTCTCTCTCTCCCTTCCTCTCTGAAAACCAATAAAATATATTTTAAAAATGTATCTGTGTAGCATTATGAAAACCAGTGTTTCTTAAAAAGTACACACCTTATAGCACATATTAAATTATGAAGAATATGAACTAACTTAATGTAAAGGATGGAAAATGAATGATTGCATGGAAGACTGGGAAAGTCAGAAAGAGAGATTATAAAAGGGCAGGAGGAAAATGAAGAATGTGGGAAATGTAGGTTTAGAGTTGTTGGTATGGAAAATAATAACTAACAAATAAAAATACAGGAATAAACTCTGCTTTCACCTTGTGCCTCAGTTGGGTGGGTATCATCCAGTGAACTAAAAGGTCCCTGGTGAATTCCAGGTCAGTGCACAGACCTGCCTGGGTTCCCAGTAAGGGATGTGCGGAATGGAGCTCATGGATGTTTATCTCTCCTTCCTCTCTTCCTAAGTAAAGTAAAAGAAAATAAAGGTATTTTAAAAAATATTTTTTAAAAAGAACAAGAGATGTGTTTTGTGTACGTACAACTGAAAGCCTACTTTTGCCACACCCTGTATATAGTGACAGATAAGATTATTTCACCTGTGATCGCTTCTCGGCTTTAGTGCACTTTCTTGCATGTCAGTTCTTATATCCTGGGAGGAACCTCATTACCTCAGTGGCAGCAAATATTGGCAAGCAGTGAAGATTGTGCCATAGGAATCAACAGGAATGCTGACTGGTTACAAAAGACACATCCTGGGACTGATTACAGGATTATCCTTCCTCTAGCTTTGAGTTCTTACAAAATGAAAAATGACCTTGAGGTGAACATGCTAGAGAAGCCATGGGAACCCACAAAACCATTAAATTATTTTCTCTGCCAATGACTTCAGCTACAGGAAATATTTATGGTCCTGAGAATGTCTGTTCACAAAGGTCACACAAGCCACACACCCTGGAACATTTGTGGATTTACATTCAGATGAGGCATTTTTCATCTAATTTACTGCAGTCTCTCCTATCACTATGAAAAGAGTTTCTGTCTCAATAATAGTTTAACCTCAGAGTCTTACAACAAATGCCAGCAACCCATGTAATTTTATACTTCATGGCACGTGGCTCCTTTGCAGTATGTGGGGAGGAGTTCCCCTCATCATTGCTGAGACTTATGCAATACATACTGTGAGCAGAGAACATAATTCATATTGTTCACAGAAGCACAGTAAAAGGCCTTCCCTTCAGGGTGACCATTATAAACAAGGTACCAGGCTCCAAATTAAAACCACAAAGTCATGCAGCCTTTCTTTCAAGGCCTTGGGCAGCAATGAAAAATAAGCCCATTTTGGACAAAGTGTGATTTTCTACCAGCATGCTCTTCCTTCAGAAGCACAGAAAGTTTGATGGCCCCGTAATATCTGTTCACATCTACATGCTGACAGATTACAACTCTGCTTGCAAATCATCCCAGGCAGTGAATAGAGCAAACACAATTAAAGATACAAAAGAAAAAACACCTTTACAAAAATATCATAAACCAGAACCATGTACAGCAAGCCAATTTCACATTGGTGAAATAGAACCTAAGCCAATCATCACAGCATAATATGAGAACCACAATGTCTCTGAAAGAGGTACCATTTCTTAGCTGACTATGGGTGTTCTGGGCATAATATGAGAACCACAATGTCTCTGAAAGAGGTACCATTTCTTAGCTGACTATGGGCCCTGGGTCAGGCCCATTTTCTAGTCAGAGAGAAAGGAATGAAGATTCTGCCAAGAGTTCAGAATATTCAGAATTTTCTCAAGCACAAGTGAGCATGCAGGGTTTGTGACTGATTCACACTGTTCAGGTGAGCCAGGTGGTGGAGGTGAAATCACTCCAGCCACAAGCACTCACAGTGACACTTGATAAAGTCTCACTTGTATCTGAAAGTTATGAGGAACCTAGCAGGGTGTATGTCCTGATAAAAGGGCTTTATATTAAGGTAAATGTGTATCACAGAGTCTCTTTCATTGTTGTTATTCTCAGTAAGACAAATAAAATTCCCTGCACATTTAAGACTCTTCTCCAGTGTGAACTCTCAGGTGTCTAGTAAGGTTATATTTTCGGCTAAAAGATTTCCTACAATCAGTACATTCAAAAGGCTTTATCCCAACGTGCACCCTCTGATGTTGAATGAGTGCATAGATATGCCAGAATGACTTTCTATAGCAAGCATGTCAAACTCGCAGCCCACAACGAATATTTTTCTGGCCCAGCCAATATAACGGTATGTAAGAAATGTTTTAATAAAAAATTCATAACTTAATTTTTACAATATCCTGTTATACATAATTATTAATAACTAATAACTACAATGTTCGCTAAGGACTGATGATTATAATTGTGTTACATTCATTTCCCTCACTGGCAGGCACACCATTTCTCTCCATTAATACTAGCAGCGAATATTTTAGCAGCCGATTGCCATGCCATTAGTCATAGAATGACCTGTTTGGTGTGCACAGCAGAAAATATTTTGCTTTCAGAGAACAAGAAAAAATAGGTTTATTTGCACTACACTTATTAATTCTTGCAGTTATTCAGTGTCTGGTAAGTTAATGTTCAAGAAAAAATATTAAATTTTTATTAAAATGTTCTATTATTTTATGTTAACAATTATTTATTTCAGCCCTTTGTATTCAGCATGTCTCTATAGAAATAAACCTACCTTTCTATGAAAATTGAAGCTTTTGTTTTTTTTTGCGGCCCACATACACTTAAACCTTGTTGATTTGGCCCATGTTAGCCTTTGAGTTTGACATGCTTGTTCTATAGTCATTACCCTCATATGGCTTTTCTCCTGTGTGAACTCTTTTGTATATAAGAAGGTGACTCTTTTGCCTAAAAGAATTTGCACATTCACTACACTCATAACATTTTTCTCCAGTGTGAACTCTCTGGTGTTATGTGAGGTTACCACTTTGACTGAAGAACTTCCCACAATCACTACACTCATATGGATTTCCTCCAGTGTGAACTCTCTGGTGTTTAATGACAGTTCTGCTTTCACTGAAGGACTTTCCACATTCTGTATACTCACGGGGCTTTTCTCCAGTGTGAACTCACCGGTGTTTAATGAGGTTAGACATGTATCTGAAGGACTTCCCACAATCACTACATTCATATGGATTTTCTCCACTGTGAACTCTGTGGTGTCTAATGAAGTCAGACCTGTGACTGAAGGACTTCCCACAGTCACTACACTCATACCACGTTTCTCTAATGTGAACTTTATTATGTTTAATGAGAGCAGTGCTTTCACTGAAGATCTTCCCACAATCAGTACACTCATAGGGCTTTTCTCCAGTGTGAACTCTCCCATGTTGAAGGTGGTTAAAGATTTGTCTAAACACTTTCCCACATTTATTATACTCATAAATCATATCTCCAGAGCAGAGACCTTTCTGATAAACAACTTTCTGTTTCTGGCTGGCAGCTGTTTCACATTCAACCCACTGGTGATGTCTTTTTCCACTGAGAAATTCCTGTAAAATCTCATTGTTACCATGTGGCTCCTCAGTATTAAGAGTGGCCTGGTACTGGAGAAGCCCTGAGATGGCTGGGGGAGTCTTCCCCAACTTCCGTACTAGCTGCAGACACCCTGGATAAGTAGAAGCAACAACTGGTCACAAGTGAGTCACTCTCCATATCTTCATTCCAGGGCTTCTCACCACTGGCATCCTTCTGTTGCTGGTGAGGGTTTGCACTGAAACACAAGTCTCTCACACATGCATCACTTAAGAACACATTCTTCTCAAAGTATACCACTTGTAACTCAGTCAGGTGCAAAATATCTTTTAACACTGAGAAACATGGCTTATGCAGATGGGTCCCCCGGGTGACTGGAGCTGTGTTGGAAGCCCTGACCTGAGAATCTCCTATAGATACACTGTGCTCAGAATAGGCTTCCACATCATCCATTTTATGCCAACAACCTAAAAACAGAGAAATGATGAGGAAATGAATGTTGACTCTGGTGACAGGGGGAAGTCCCATTATAAAAGTGTTTGCACATACTACATTGGTTTCATGCAATTGGCTGAAAATGAAAGACCTGAAAGATGGATTAATAAGAGGCCACTGTGAAGTTCTTGACCACTGAAAATCACAAAACAAGGGAGACTTCAACAGAAATAGAGCAAAAGCATGGCAAGCACCACGTGGAAGAGAAGCGGAATGTCCAGCTCATTCTGCTGCTAAGAGCATTCAGTAGATATTTTCTGCTGGTGACATGGGCAAGCTGTGCAGAAGGTTGGTTACATCTCATTCCAAGTAAAATTCAATACACAAGTACCTGGTGTTTGAGGGGTATTTAAGCATGTGTGTGCTTCTCATAACACTTGCATAGGTCCATGTTGCAGTATACTTCAGAAAGAGATGTGCAGAGGAATAGGTGATGTAAAAAGGACACAAAGGCGAAGACAGACAAAGCTAGAAAGTCACCAATAAAATGACAAGTCAGCAAAGTGTCAAGTATGGAAAAGGAAAGGTATAAATGAGGTATGGCCATTAGAACCTACACCATTAGGAGCAGGTTCCTGGTACAAGCTGAACACCATTCTTATGTCAGACCTCCCTCCATTGCCACACCGCACTTCCAGGCATCTTCTGAGACCATCTTGTATGTTCACCCTGGAGAAACCCAGGGTTCTCCCTGCACCTCATTCTCTAGAAATATGTACAAACTAAATGTTCTGAGTATCAATGAAAGACAACAGAGGTGAACAAGCCATCACTTGCCCATAACAATTTGGCTTGCAATAGTATTCAGAGAAGGTAATATTACAAACAACAACTGAAAGAGCATCTTACAAGAACAGCCCCGGTTCATGTATAGAAAGATGATACCTGGCACAGGCATTCACCAAGGTCCTTATCTACAGGAAAGGTGCAGAAGGGGAAGCCATAGATCTGGATATAGTCACCCTCCCTGGGAGAGGAAGAGCAGATGGGACACATTAAGCTGTAAGACTGCTGACCCCAGACACTTTCTGCAGTTTCTGATGCAACTGGTGTTAGGGAGGTTTATGTAGTCTATTGTTCAGGACTCTCTGCAGAGCTCAGCACTGGCAGCCACAGCCCATTTGACAAGACAGTGGGGGAAATTAGCAGAGCACATGGTCTGGCTTTGAGAGAGAGAGAGTGCTATGTCTAGAGAATAAAGAGTGGGCATCACTTCAGGACAATAGGAGAGATGTGAAGGTCTTACCTAGGATTGATTCAAGTGCAAACACTTTCAGAATCACATCGCAGTACAGATGTCTCTGAGACTCATCAAGGACCCCCAACTCCTCCATAGAGAAGGCAATGGCCACATCCTCAAAGTTCATATCCTGTCATAATGGGGACAGTATATCCCATGATAATATTCTCTCTTGAGATGCCAAGTTTGTCATACTCCCCACCCTACACATCCATCTGCTCCCTCTACTCCCCACATCAGAGAAGATAGCAGGCCTTTGTCCCATTAAAGTCAGTCTCTCCTTATTTTCCTACTGATGCTGTGTCTTCCCACAATAATAAAGGCAGATGAGCAGATAGAACATACCTGTGCTCTTGGCCTCAAATGTGAGTCACACTGCCCCTTTTCAAAAACAGTGGATGTCAGGAATATAGGGTAGGAAGAGATGTTGCACATAAAGGAAATGTGATGGATTTGACACTGTTCTTGTCAGGCAATACCATGTTGTCATCCAAATTGTCCCTCTAAGACACCAAAAATCATGGTAATGCAAATTACACTTCCAAGGCCAATTTCAGTTTGCTGAGGCCATCACTTTGCATTGCCTGCTGCCCATAGTTCTTTGATCCACACTTGTCTCACACAGCTTCATTCCCAAAGGCACAACTTCACTGGTAACACAAATAAGCCATGACAAGGACAGGGTGTATCCCAATCAGCTTCTTATCCAAAATTCCAATTCACCACCTCTGTAATATATTTCCCTCTCAACCTTCTCTCTTCTCCTTTCCCCATGCCAGTGGAAATTTTCAAGTGCAGATGACACTGATGTATGCTCTCTCATTTCTATTGTTTACTGGGTCAGCCCTCAACAAGAAATGGCAGGTGGGTACATATATGGCACCTAAGCTCTGGATGTAGCACCACAGCAACCCATCTTGTTAGAAATTACCCTAAAATTTCCCATATCATATAATAAAGACATCATCAGAAATGGACTCCCTTTTCATTCACTCACACTAGTATGTCAATGTTAATGCCCTGCCACCATGAATTCACACTCCCTCTTCAAGTGCATATCACTCTTTACCACCCCTCTCTAATACCTGCACTCCCTCAGCCCCAGCCCCCATAGTCCTCTCCTTGGCCTCTTACTTATTACTCAGCATGTGTTGTCCACAGAATGCTTGTCAACGTCTCTCACTTAACTGCCACTCAAATCCCAACCCCGATGGCCCTCTGCACCATGCCCAGTGAGTCTCACAGATGACCACTCAAGCCTTAGCTAAGCTAATCCACAAACTGATGTAACTCCCCATACAGGCCGCACCAAGTGTCACAACAACATCCTGGTGAGTGCTAGAGAAGTTAATATGTGCCAGCCCTAGTCTCATCTTGTTTGAAAAACTCTTCACCCTCCACTTAATCTCACGTCCACTCAATAAATGACTTATAATTTATTAAACGTAGGCCTCCTGACCCAAGGCCTTTTTAAAGGCCTTGGCGACTCCAAATTGATTATTTCTCCCCGACACTCTACATGACAACTTCTGTCCCTATGCTGTGTTGTGATCCCACCTCCCACAAAGAGTGGCTCCAGCAGGAAAGCTAGTCCTCAAGCTCACACTATCCCTTCTGAGATACTACTACCATTACCCACCTGACCATGATTTCCTATATTAAAGTGATCAATTTGCAGTCCTGGCTGATGTGTCTCAATTGGTTGAGCATAGACTCATGCACTGGTGAGGTCACATGCCTTGGTTGTGGGACGGATCCACAATAGGGGTTGTGCAGGTGTCAACCAATCCTTGTTTCTTGCTCATCACTGTTTCTCTGTCTCTCTCCTTCTCCCTTCCTTTCTAATATATACATATATATGTAACATACCTGCCGCTTTCTGAATCAGCTCACTCTTCACTCCAAGCCTTTGCACATTCTGGATCCCATGCCCTGGAGGACCTCCCACTCATTACACTGGTTGCCAGAAACAAGGTCCACTTCATGAAGCCCTAGTCATGGCCTTAGGAATCTGGGCCTAGTGTCTATTCAAAGTACCCAGGTCCAAGGGCTACAAGAGTGGCTGGACAATCCCAGGACACCACTCTCAGAGGCCACAAGTGTGGGAGGCCCTGAAATAAGCTCCAGAAACCCATACACCTAATCAATTCTGCATTTGCAGGAATTTGTGGAACGAAAATGGTCTGTTTAGAGCCTGGCAACTGCCGCCAATATCTATAGGCTCAGGTGGCTCAGTACCCTTGCCCAGCCCAGAGGCCAGGTGACCTCCAAATGCCTGTATTGGAGGCTCAGTCCTCAGTGCACACTCTTCCCAGTTACCTTATCATTTACAGGACTTCTCCTTCCTGTCCACAACTGCTGTCCTCTGTCTTCTAATCTGTTCTTCCTCTGAGTAATGCTAGGAAAAGTTAGAACCCTACCTCAAAAAATGTCCCTCTTTTTTTCACAACCATCTATTGTTAGGTCTGATCAAATAATTGACTCGATACCCGCCCCCTTCCCGGGGAACTGACTTTATGCCATTTCACAATGGACATTCTACTTGCTTAGACCACATTCCACTTGCTATGACTGTTCTCTCTCCCCTCTGGAGTTTCCCAGAATCCAGACCTGCACAGAGAATTCTCCATTCAGAAAAAGTCCACCTAGAGTCCTTTAAAAATCTCTGACTCCCCGTCTTTAGGTGCTGGTGCCATTTTGGGGCTCAGCCCAGCTAGTATCCAGATTACCTAATAAATTCATAATTCTTCACTCTTTTTTGGCCTCATGCATTCCTCCTTCAGCGACCCTAACTTTTGGTGCTGAAATCCAGGAGGATTCTATGGGGATGGGGAGCCATTGCCCTGGTTTCGGTCACCCCAAGTTTGCTACTCGGAGAGCAGTAGGCAGTGGCAGCTCAACCTGGGCTTACCTCCAAATCCTACTCAGGTGACTCGATTGCAGGCCTCGATTAGGGCTCCCTCCCTTATGGACCCTCCTGAGCCAGCAAAGGAGGATGACGGATCAGGATCCTCTCCTTCTCCATTGCTGACCCTCCATCCCACACCAGCCAATCTTCTCTAGGTAACATTCCACAATTTCTCTCACCTCGAGTCTTCTGCCCACTCTCTCTCATTGACTTTTCAAAAGTCTCTTGTCTCAAAAGTCCTGGTGTAGGCCAGAAGACTCCTCAGTCATTTGGCTTTTGGTCCTTCTGGATTGGGGGCGCCAAGTCCAGAGGGTCACCTCTCATTTCTCATAGTGATTTGTTTAGCTGTGGGGACGCCTGCCCTAAACAGTCACCTTTGGATTTGTGGTCTGTCACTCACTCTTCCTCTCTTGTGGGCTACGCCACACTCCCTTTGCACACTCACAGGGGAGATCATGCCCAACCACTCATTTTATTTTGTAACACTGTTTGGCCACAATATAAACTAGATGATAAGTCTCAATGGCCTAAAAATGGCACTTTTAATTTTGACGCTTTGCACAATTTAGATAATTGCTATCACTGCAATGAAAAATAGTCAGAGATTCCCAACGTCCTGGCCTTTTTCACCCTTCAGTCCCAATCCTCTCTCTCAGTCCTGCTCTACCCATCAGATCTTTCTCCTTCACACAAAACATCATATTCCTAACACTTCTGATTCTAAATCTACTTTTGACTCATCAGACCACTGACCTCCATCCCCTTACACATCCCTTCCCTCACCTGCAGTAGATTCCCAAAACCCAGACCCTCCTCACCAGCAACCACCTTCTCCCCCAGACCCTGAGAGCTCAAATCCCAAGAACTCGAGCTCCATTACAGCCTTTTCCCACATCACACTTGCTTTCAGGCCACCCTAAGACTGCCTTCCTCAACAGCTGCTTCTATTCCTATACCCATTCTACCCTGAGGGAGGGAGCAGGAAAGGAGGGTATTGTCTGGGTACACATCCCATTTTCCATGTCTGACCTCGCACAGATTGAGAGGCATCTCAGGTCTCTTTCCAGCGACCCCACCACCTTTACTAAAGAATTTAAGTACCTGACACAGTCCTATGACCTGACCTGGCACGACATCTAAGTCATCCTGTCGTCCTCTCTCACCCCAGAGGGAAGGAGCACATCTGACTAGCAGCTCAGGACAATGCCATGCCCTCCATAGACAGGACTCAGTGGCCAATGCTGTTGGCGCTAACGCGGTCCTCAGGACTGACCCAAGTTGAAGCTATCAGGTCAATTCTCCAGAGCGCTGGCTCTGTAGCCTGTCTCATTGTCGGACTCAAAAAGGCAGCCCATAAGGCGGTCAATTATGACCAACTTAATGAAATCACTCAAGGCCCTGATGAAAACCCAGCTCTCCTCCTCTCCCACTGCACGGAGGCCTTACACAAATTTACCACCTTAGAACCCACCTCACCAGAGGGAGCCTTTCTTCTGAACATCTATTTTATATCCCAATTAGCCCCCGACATACACCATAAACTTCAAAAAGTAGAAACAGGTCCACAAATGCCTCAAAAAGAAACCAGCTTTTCTAGGCTGCGAAAGAAGTTGGAGAAGTAAAAAAAAAAAAAAAAAGAAAGAAAAAAAGAGTTAAAGCCTCTACTGGAAGACCCACATAGTGTAGCTGGCCAATTAGATCAATTTCTAGGCCCACAAGTATATATGTGGACCGAATTAACGTCCATTTTGGGAATCCTGTTCTCAGGACAAGAGAGAGCAGTGATTTGAGTCAGCTATGGCTATCTGGGAAAGGGAGCTCGTGGCTGGCCCTGGTGTGCTTCCAGCAGATGTAAAATTTCCAAACCCAGGAGCCTCAGTGGGAACTTAACAACATGGACCATAGAGGGCACCTGAGAGACCTTAGGGAGCTAATCATTAAAGGAATTAGGAAAGCAGTTCCCAGTCTCAGAACCTAAATAAAGTCTTTAATATTCAACAAGGCAAAGAAGGGTCTTCCGAGTTTACCAAGACTAAAAGATCAAATGAGAAAGTACTCTGGGCCAGACCCTGAGGACCTGTTGGGCCAAGAAATATTGTAAATTACATTTTGTCACCAATAGTTGGCCTGACATCTCAAGAAAGTGGCCTAGGGAAGGACTGGCCTGGAGGGCCAGAAACAGAAGCGGCAGCACTAACCTTAGATGATATGTTTCTAAGGAAGAATGTAGCAGTTTATACATAATTTTCCAAAGTCTTTGGTAACTTAAAACTTTGGAGTTTGCTGAATTAAATAATAAAATTTATTAAATATCTAGGTATTTTAAAATGAATTTTTTTTTGTGATTAAAAAGTTAAAATTCATCTTGAGGTCACAGGAGAGCAGAAAAAAGAGATCCGGGCAAAGGAAAAAATTGTGGGAATTTTACACACAGTATGCAAATGCCTGGTCTTCACAGAGAGACACTAATCATGAATCAGACCATCCGTTATGTTACAAGAAAACCAATACCAACATTTCTCCTGTGGAGCACAGTGATAAGCACATTTTTGCATGAATGTGTTTAGGATAGAAGGGGGTAGGTAGGAGGGAGAGGAGGCAGGGAGGTGAATGTATTATGTACAAAGAGAAATGACAGAGACCACCCCTTCTTTAGCTCTTTGCTGTTTCTTTTTCTTTGTTTTCCGCATCCTCAGGATATGCATGCCACGTCAGTCTCTCTTCATAAAATGCTATCACAATCTGTGGACATTTTACATTAGCTTCTTTTGCAAGAACCAGGTCTGCTTCATCTGTGTCTTTCCATTTCATTAGGAACATTAAATCGCCACAGGAATCTGTCACCCCAATGATCTTTTCTGGATCCAGTCCTCTCTCAAAGCCCCGAGCAATATCATTGCTTTGTTCTCTCTTTTTTTTGGATTTGATATCATCAGTACTGTTTGACAAACTGGATTTCCTCTTGTTAGTTTCTGACTTCTCCCTGGGTTTGTTATTTTCACCCTCCTTCATCTTCTTATACTTTTTCATAAACTCAAAATTAGCTCAGGGCAATCCAAATTTTTCTCAGGTTCCCAAGTATTGTGCTCCTCAGAAAAGCCTTTCCACTTCAGTAGATATTCCACTTGCCCCTTAACCACACGCCTATCTAGCACCTTCTCCACGATGTATTCCTCCTCATCCTCTGAAGAACAACTGTCAGCTGTTCACTTGGTTTTCTTTCCCATGTCACACGCTGTTCCACGTGAAGGACTAAGGCCACTAGGTTCCCGGGATCGAGACCAATCTCTCATGCTAATATCTTCTCTGTTCCTCTGTGATGAGAGCTGGACCACAAGCCACCGCTGCCGCTGTCTTCCTAAAATGAAATATTAATCTAAGTTTGCCTCATATGAAAAATCTAGAGGATAGATATGAATCCATTAATTAAATATGTCTTGTACTTTATTTAAGATATACCCTTAAAATATAAATGTTATTACTAATCTGAGAAATGCTAAGTATTTAACTTGCCACCTAAAATTTGAGGCTTCTAAGAGTTAAAAGTTCAAATTAAGTGGGGAGAATATTAAAACTGGTTTAATTTAATTAATGTCTTTTAGAATAACTACAAAAAGTGTGTTGATAAATGTTAATCTAAGAAATCCTGGTTGTTTACTTTTTGGCAAATTATTGAAAAAAATTAAGGTTTCTAAGAATGAAGAATTCTAATACAAAAAAAAAGAGATCTGTATAAATTGCTGATGGTGTGACAGAAAGAAAGAAAATCGAAATGGAGATGCTTAATGGAAGGACTGAGGCATGGTTATGCATTTTGAAGGAAACAGAAGGTGGTTCCTAAAGGTGGTTATTTCTGGAAATTGTAAAAATGTTTTTGAAAGTTGTAAGAATGTCTGTGGAAATTATAAGAAGTTTATAAAAAAAGAAATGTTAAAAGGAAATTTATTAAATGATACAGGTCAGTAAGCCAGGACAGAGCAGAGAAACTGAAATATTAAAACAGCAGTTTGCAACCATCTAGAAAGCTCTGTCTTCCCTAAACCAAGGACACTTAAGAGTCAATGATTTGCATTTTTCCTCCCTAAACAGAGGGTAAATAGCTTATACCAAAGTACTCAGGAAGACTGATGGGAGAAATCCAATTAGTGTCATTTGTTGTCCACACCCAAGGACAAATGAAGTTAGAAAATAAGCCTTATTTTGGTTAGTTCTTTTCTAGTAAAATAATTATGTTATATTTATCAGGTATTTAATAAGAAGATCATCTTTTAATCATAGGAACTGAAGTTTGCTGGCCTACGTTCCTGTCTAATACAATTTAATATATAATCTTTCGGTAAAATCAAGTTTGACAACCTTCCTAGGGTTTGAATTTTAAGAAAAGTTTTGTTTTTGTTTTTTTACCTAGAGTTGGCTGTAGGTGATTCCAATAGGCCCTGGAATGCCTTAAGATATTCCTACAATGGAAACTAGAGACCAATTTCTTAAGAACTGTGTACTGGGTATCTCTTCTACTTTAATCTCTCTCAGGTTAGAAGGCCTCCTGACCCAAGGCCCTCTTTAGTTTCCGGTTCATCACCATCGAGGGCAGTTAGGGGTGACCAGGCCTGCAGGGGAGGGCAGTTAGAGGCAAATAGGCTGTCAGGGGATCAGTTAGGCATCAATCAGGCTGGCAGGGGAGTGGTTAGGGGGTGATCAGGCTGGCAGGCAAAAGCGGTTTGGGGCAATCAGGAAGGCAGGCAGGAGAGCAGTTGGGAGCCAGGAGTCCTGGATTGTGAGAGGGATGTCCAACTTCTGGTGGGATTGGGCTTAAACGGGCAGTCAGACATCCCTTGAGGGGTCCCAGATTGGAGAGGGTGCAGGCTGGGCTGAGGGACACCCCCAGTGCACGAATTTCATGCACTGGGCCTCTAGTCCTTAACATAAAATAATAGAACAGGCATGCATGTGAACAGCCAAGCCTTACACAGCACCACTGCATTTGACTGCCGGAGGAGCAGCCAGCACCTGCAACCACACAAGAAGCAGCCACCTACTCCCGCGCCCCCCACAGGAGCACCACCACCCATGACCACGTGAGAAGCAGCCACCCCACGACCACGAGGAGCAGCTGCTCCGTGACCCCCTCCAGGAGCAGCCACCCCACAACCGCATGACTAGCGGCTGCCACTTGAGCAGCTGCCACCCTGTGACCAGGTGAAGAGTGGCTACACTGTGACTGCCTGAAGAGCAGCCACCACCCACAGCCACCTGAGGAGCAGATGCTGCCCAAGACCACCTGAGGAATAGCCACCGCCCATGAACATATGTCCCACCACTAAGCCCACTGCTGCAGCCACAGGCCGTGCGCAGCTCAACACCTAGATCCTTTGGTGAGAGCAAAAATGGGGAGACAGAAGAACAACCACCAAAGGAAAGAAAAAGAGGAATTGCCAGAAAAGGAATTAATTGAAACAGAGGCATGCAATATGTCAGAAAAAGAATTCAGATTAAGGGTCATACAATGCATAAACTGGATGGATGAGAAAATCAACAACCTATATAAGAATCAGGAGAAAATAAAGAGTGATATAGCTACAATAAAAAACAATATGGAAGGTTTCAACAGTAGACTAGGTGAAGAAGAGGACTGAATTAGCAAATTAGAAGACAGGGAGGGAAAACACAACCAATCTGAACTGCAATTGGAGAAAAAAAATCAAAAGACAGAAGGAGAGCCTGAGGGAGCTTTGGGACAACATGACGCGAAGCAACCTGTGTATATTAGGGGTGCCAGAACAATAAGAAGAAAAGCAAGCTTTAGAAAACCTATTTGAAGAAATAATGTCAGAAAACTTCCCTGACTTGGGGAAGAAAAAAGTCACACAAGCACAGAGAGTCCCAAACAAGATGAACTCCAAAAGACCCACAAACAAAATGAACTCCAAAAGACATGTCATAATAACAATGGCAAATGTTAATGACAAAGAGAGAATCTTAAAGGCTACAAGAGAGAGACAAAAAGTTATATACAAGGGATCTCCCATTAGATTATCAAATGATTTCTCAACAGAAACACATCAGGCTAGAAAGGAATGGAAGGAAGTATACAAAGTGATGCAAAGCAAGGGACTGAATCCAAGAATACTCTATCCAGCAAGGCTATCATTCAAAATTGAAGGGTCAATCAGGAGCTTCATAGACAAAAAAAAAACAAAACAAAACAAAACAAACAAACAAACAAACAAAAAACAACAAAAACTAAGGGAGTTTATCACTACCATGCCAGCAATGCAAGAAATGCTAAAGGGACTGTTGTAAAAACATGAAATAAAAAGGCAAGAAGGAACACTGGCACAAAAAATAAAAATGGCTAGAAACAAGTACCTTTCAATAATAACTTTAAATGTCAATGGCCTAAATGCTTCAATTAAAAGACATCCAGTGACTGAATGAATAAGAAAATAAGACCCATATATCTGCTATCTACAATATACTCACCTCAGAACAAGAGACTCACACAGACTGAAAGTGAAAGGATGGAAAAATATCTTTCAGGCAAATAGAAATGAAAATAAAAAGCTGGGGTAGCAATAGTTATATCTGACTAATTAGACCTCAGAGTGAAGGCCATAACAAGAGATAAGGAAGGCCATTTCATAATACTAAAGGGATTGATACAACAAGAGGATATAACTCTGGTAAAGATATATGCACCCAATGCAGGAACAACCAAATACATAAAAAAAAAACGGCTGGAATATATAAAGGGAGAGGTAGACAGCAATGTAATTATACTAGGGGACTTTAATACCCCACTGACATCACTGGATAAATTCTCTAGACAAAAAATTAGCAAAGAAACAGCAATCCTAAATAACTCACTAGATCAGATGGACTTAATCAACATCTTCAGAACATTTCACCCCAAAGCTACAGAATATACATTCTTCTCAAGTGTGCATGGGTCATTTTATTTTTTTAAAAAATTTTTATTTATTTTTTTATTAAGGTATTATATGTGTACATATCTTACCATTGCCCCCCTCCCATACATGTCCTCACCCCCCAATGTTTTGCATCCGTTGGTTATTCTTATATGCATGCATACAAGTCCTTCGGTTGATCTCTTATTTCCCCCACCTCTCCCTAACCTTCCCGCTGTAATTTGACAGTCTGTTTGATGCTTTACTGCCTCTGTATCTATCTTTTTGTTCATCAGTTTATAATTTTTTGCATGGGTCATTTTCAAAGATAGACCACATATTGGGTCATAGGCAAAATGTCTCCAAATTTAAGAAGATAGAAATCATATCAAGCATCAACTACAATAAAAACAATAAAAATAATTCAAACACTTGGAGGCAGAATAGCATGCTATTAAACAATGATTAGGTTACCAAAGAGATAAAAGAAGAAATAAAAAACATCCTGGAAATGAATGACAATGAAAACACAACAATCCAAAACCTATAGGACACAATGACAGCAGTCTTGAGAGGGAAGTTCATAGCATTACAGGCCTACCTCAAAAAAACAAGAAAACTGGTAATAAAATATCTAACTCTACAACTTAAAGAATTAGAAAGAGAGCAACAAGAAAAGCCCAGAGTGAGCAGAAGGAAGGAGATAATAAAGATCAGAGCAGAAATAAATGACATAAAGACCAAAAAAACAAAACAAAACAAAAAGATCAATGAAACCAAGAGCTGGTTCTTTGAAAGGATAAACAAGATTGATGATCCTCTTGCCAGGCTCACCAAGAATCAAAGAGAGCCAAAACCGGTTTGGCTCGGTGGATAGAGCGTCGGCCTGCGGACTGGGAGTTCCCGGGTTCGATTCCGGTCAAGGGCATGTAACTTGGTTGCGGGCACATCCCCAGTAGGGGGTGTGCAGGAGGCAGCTGATCGATGTTTCTCTCTCATCGATGTTTCTGACTATCTATCCCTCTTCCTTCCTCTCTGTAAAAAATCAATAAAATATATTTAAAAAAAAAAAAGAATCAAAGAGAGAGGTAAACAAAATCAGAAATTAAAGAGGCAAAATAACAACAGATCCAACAGAAATACAAAAGATTGTAAAAAAAAATACTATGAACAACTCTACCCCAACAAACTAAACAACCTAGAGGAAATGGACATATTCCTAGAAAAATATGACCTTCCAAAAGTCAACCAGGAAGAATGAAAAAATCTCAACAGGCTGAAAACTAAGGAGAAAATTGAAGCAATCATCAAAAAGCTTACAGCAAACAAAAGCCCGGCATGAGTGGCTGCTGTTCATTACTGCTCTGGTTGCAGGTCAAGTGGGATTTCTTTTTCTTTTCTTTTTTTAAAATATATTTTTAAATACATTTTTTTTACAGAGAGGAAGGGAGAGGGATAGAGAGTTAGAAACATCGATCAACTGCCTCCTGCACACCTCCTACTGGGGATGTGCCCACAACCAAGGTACATGCCCTTGACCAGAATCGAACCTGAGACCTTTCAGTCTGCAGGCCGATGCTCTATCCACTGAGCGAAACCAGTTAGGGCAAGTGGGATTTCTTAAAAGCTTAGGGGTGCCTGGCCGGTGTGGTTCAGTGGATGAGTATTGACTTATGAACCTGGAGGTTAAGGTTTGATTCCCAGTCATGACACATGCCCCAGTTGGTAGGCTGGATCCCCATTGTGGGGCAAGCAGGAAGCAGCCAATCAGTGATTCTCTTTCATCACTGTTGTTTCTATCTCTCTCTCACTCTCTCTTCCTCTCTGAAATAAATAGAAATATATTTTTTGAATATATGTTTTAAATCAATTACACTTAAAACAAAGTTTTTAAAAATGTTTAAAACTTGACACTTCCCCATTATTTTATTATTTTATCATGATTGTTCTTGAGCATATTTGTACCTACCGTGTCAGTAAGTTGTAAATACAATACAATGTTTTGCTACTGAAATATATTATCAGGCCCATGTTCAGTGCCATCATTTTGGCAGTTTGAAACTGACAACGATGAGAGTGTTTACACCACGGAAATAGAGAAAAATTACAAACCTTAACTTCACTTAATGTACTATTCAATGCTTTAACTAAAAGGAATGGTGGAGAATATTAGTGCATTAAATTTATAAATGTATCATGCAAGCGGGCTTTAAATTGTCCATAGGATAGAATTTGAGAAAAAGCAATTTTCCTTCCAGTATTCAAAACATATAGTTCCAAATGGCAAAGAAGACAGTTGAGTCCTTGAGGAATGAGTGAGATGAAAACAGATGTCTAAGGTGCTGAAGTCTCCTCCTATTGGTTAAATCATAAATTCATTTTAAAAGTTGGCAAAAGTTTCTGACCAGACATTTAAACAAAATAGATAAAGACAGTTTAAATAAATGTATGAAGAAATGCTTACCATAAAAATTTCTTAGAAAAATGAATTTAAAACAAAACAACTTAACACTAAACTCATTTCTGGGCCTACAATTAAAAAATATTAAACTTTGGACAAAGGGGTGGGACTTGCTGCTTCCCTAGCACCAGGATCCAGCAACCCAGGTCACCCCTAGGGCTGGAGGGGCTGAGGGCAGTGGGCTGAGGTGGTGTCCCCCACCTGAGGAGGTACAGGGCTGGCCCTGCACCCCTGAAAAGGCAGCCCCACTGCAGAGGATCAGGGCAGTGCTAGTTTTGTGTCTGCACCTTGCAAGGCTGTGTGTGAGTCTGGTATAGTTTGGCCTCCCAAGATCTTGTCTTAGCAAGAAGGAAGTGGAAAATAATCTTGGAAAGAAAATGAAGACAATAAGAAAACCAGAACTTATTTTCACATGGTTGTCAGCTTACCCACCGATATGAACACTCTTCCCACCATTTGTCCTCCTGGTGGAGACAGTGGGCTGACAGATTCTGACGTTGTGTTACAAGCAATGTTAATTGATGAAAGATTACGATGTGAACATCATAAAACTGTCACTATGAGAAATGAACACAACAGGTTGAAAGATAAGTACACAAAGTCACAAAATAAACTCAAGCACCTGCTAAATGAAAAGCAAACTAACCAGGAAAAATTTCAGCTACTGTTTGAAGAACTAAGAGAGGAATTATTAGAGAAAATAAAGACTTAGAAGAAATAAAGCTGCAGGTATTAACTCCACAAAGCTTGGAATTGTTCAGAGCCCAAATACAATGAGAATTAGAAACTAAATGAGAGAGCGTTTTAGGAATCTGGATGAAGAAGTTGAAAAGTATAGAGCTGAATATAATAAGCTTCTCAAATCAGAGTTCAAACACCAGAAAGAAGAATTTGCATGTATTTTAGAAGAAAAAATAAAAATATGAATCAGTGATTGCAATACTGGAGAAAGATAAAGAAATACATAATCAGCTGCTTAGTCTTGATCCCACAAGAGATAGCAAATGAGTGGAGCAACTTATTCGAGAAAATGTTCATTTGGTTCAGAAATTAAAAGAATTAGAGGCTAAAGCAGCTGAATTAAGTGCTGTAAAAGAGAATTCTAGAGCTCAAATAGAAAATGTCCAAAGAATTCAGGTGCAGTAGGTGAGATGCAAGCTGCAATCAGATCCCTGGAGGCTGAAAAACAGTCAAACTGCAGGCTGAATACTTGGAAAAAGAGCTACAATCAAGCAATGAACAAAATACTGTTTTAATCAGTAAATTACATAAAGCTGAATGGGAAATAAATGCATTGACATGTAAAGGAACTTAAACAGTCAAACAAATTAGAAATAACAAACATCAAACTGGAAGCAGCAGGAGCTAAAGAGTGATCTAGAAAGAGAAAGAAATAAGATGCAAAGTGAACGGGTTACAGTCAGACAATGAAATTCTCAAATCAGCTGTTGAACACCACAGAGTGCTCTTAGCAGAAAAGGATCGTGAATTATTATGTAAAGTACAAGCTGCCAAGGAAGAAGGTTAACAAAAACTTGTGGTATTACAAGATGAACAGCTTGAACTTGAGAACAGATTGGTGGACTTAGAGAAAAATGTGTGGAGGCAGTCTGAAAAGGATCAGTGTGAACAGAAATTGCGGGCTCCACAGATGGCAGAAGAGTCGGCCAGAAGAGAACTTCAAAGTATTAGGTTAAAACTTGAACAACACATTGTGAGTATTAAAAATGCAGAGAAAGAGAAAAATGAAAATTCTGACCTGAAACAGCAAATCAGTGGCTTGCAGATCCAAGTGACCTCACTTACACAGTGTATGAATGAATTGCTGAATTCAAACCAAATACAAAGGAAATGGTTAAAAATACATACATATGTGTGTGTGTGTGTGTGTGTGTGTGTGTGTGTGTGTGTGTGTATAAACATCGCATGTGCTGGCTGGGTTTCAGAAAAACTAGAATTTTCATTACTGTGGGTGGCTGGGAAGGCAAAGGGAACAACCATTTTAGATCACAGTTCTGCATGTCTTAAAAAGTAAAACACTTACCTATATTGAAACAATTACATAAGTAAAATATACATCTATATAAAGAACTGAACCCACTATTCCCAGAAAATTTATTTATAATACCTCAAACCTGGAAATAACAAAAACCATAGACAGATCATAGATAAAGTTATTACCCATAGAACACAATAATACTCAGGAATAAAAAATAATTAAAAATTTACATACTCATTAGTGTTCAATCTCAAAATAACTGAGTAGCATGAAGGAAACTGGTATTTGTTAAAGAGTATACAACTTATAGTGCTTACAAAATTATCAAAAATACTAGTGGCCCAGTGCACAGATTCGTGTACATTGAAAAGAAATTAATTAGAAAGTGGCTAGTGGGGCAGGACTGGGCGAGATGGGCTGGACATGCCCTGGGGCCAACCTCCCTTGGTCCCTTCCCAGCCAGCTGCACCTGGGCTGGAACCGTGGCTCGAAGGGGTCTGTGGAGTTAGTGGGATCCCTCTGGCATAGGTGGGGTCCCTCAGCCTGGCCTGTGGAGATCAGGTCAAAACCAGCTCTCTGACATCCCCTGAGGGCATTCTGCAAAGTTGCTGTCACTCAGCAGTTCTTGCATAGAGTGTCTGCCCCCTGGTGGTCAGTGCACATCATACCTACCGGCCAGTCGGCCAATCGGTCAGTTGGATGGTCGCTTAGCCTTTTAAATATATCTATACTAATAAAAGGGTAATATGCTAATTAGTCCGGGTGATCGGACATTAGACTTCCTTCTGGACAAAGCCACAGTGGTGGGAGCTGAGGCAGAGATTGTTAGAGGAGATCAGGCCAGTAGGGGAGGGCAGTTGAGGGCCTACAGGCTGGCAGGGGAGTGGTTAGGGGATGATCAGGCCAACAGGCAGGCAAGCGGTTAGGAGCCAGCTGTACTAAACTGGCAGTAGGACATCCCCTGAGGGGTCCCGGATTGGAGAGGGTTCAGGCCAGGCTGAGGGACCCCCTCCCATGCTTGAATTTCGTGCACAAGGCCATATATATATATATATATATATATATATATATATATATATATATATACTTGTAAAAGAAGGGAAATAAATGACTGCATTTAGGGCAGGTGAAGGCAGAAATAGAAATTATGAAAGGGCAGGAGACAAATATAGGGTGTGGCAAAAGAAGGTTTAGAATTGTTGTATGGATATTAATTCAATAATTAAAAATAAAATACAAGCATAAACTCTTCTCTGGCCAGTGTGCCTCAGTTGGTTGAGCAACATCCCCTGCTATGAAAGGTCAATGGTTTCTTTCTAGGTCAGGCCATATGCCTGCCTGGATGCTTTGGAGGTGGCATGCATGAGGTAGCAGTTCAATGTTTCTTTCTAATATCACCATTTCTCTCTCTCTCCCTTCCTCTCTTCCTAAAAAGTCAATAAAGTATTCATGTCAATTATAAATCTACCTAAATAAAGCCTTAAAAAGTACTTCCAAATAAAAACCTAGATAATCCCTCTTGTTAGTAAATTAAAATGGTGACCTAATATGGGTTCTACCGTCTCTCTCCTAATTTCTTTGGATGATCAGCCTTGTCTCCGGGACAGAAAATATTGGAAGGAAGTGAAGACTATTGCCATCATAATCAACAGAAATGCAGACTGGTTCCAAAACACACATCCGAGACTGATTACAGTGTACTCCTCCCTCTAGCTTTGAGGTCTTGCCTGTTGAGGAAACATTGAGGTGAAGACCCTAAATGGGCCAGGGGAATCCAGTAAACTGTTAGATGATTTTTTCGGTCAATGACTTCAGCCAGAGGAAAGAGCTATGGAGGTTTCAAGAATGTCTGTACACAAATATATCACAAGCCACGGCCCTTTGATCATTTCTGGATAATGTTCAGAAGAGTCACTTTTCATCTAATTCACTACCATCCTTCCCACTCACTATTAATACAATGTTTATGCCCTAATGCTGGCTCGATTTATACCTCAGAGTCTTGAAACAAATGACCACCGTATGAAATTTCCTACATGGCTCATGGTTCCTTTACAGTATGTGGGGAAGAATTCCCCTAAACATTGCTGAGAATTATCTAATTCATATCGTGAACAGAGAATATAATTCATATAGTTAGCAGAAGTACAACACAGGACTCCTCTTCTGGGTGACCAATTCAGCTCCTTAAAATCACACTTATAACTGAAACTTATGAGGAAACTAGAAGTGTATGATCCATTAAAAGGAGGTTAAATTCAGGTAAACGGATCCCAAAGAGTCTCCTTCAGTGTTGTTATTCCAAGTGAGAAAAAGAAAACATTCCCTGCACATTTAAGGCTTTTCTCCATTGTGAACTCTCGGGTGTGTAACCAGGCTACATTTGCAACTAAAAGTTTTCCCACATTCACTACACACTAAAGATTTTTCCCCATTGTGACCTCCATAGTCTTCCATGAGCTTAGAGTTTTGCCTGAAGGACTTCCCATAATTACTACTCTCACACAGATTTTCTCTAATGTAAACTCTCTTGTGGTTAAGGGGGCGATTATTGCACTTAAAAGATTTCGCACATACACAATTTAAATGGTTTTTCACCAGTGTGAACTCTGAGGTGTTGAGTGAATTGGAACCTTCAATTGAAGGACGTTCTGCATTCAGTACATTCATATGGCTTCTCTACAATGTGTAGCCTCTTGTGTTTCGTGAAGTTATATCTTTGTCTAAATGACTTAAAACAATAAGTACACTAATATGGCTGCTCTTCAGTGTTAACTCTGTGGTATTGAATTAGGGAATGCCATCGACTGAAGGGCTTCCAACAACCACTACACTCATATAGCTTCTCTCCTGTGTGAACTCTATGGTGTGTAATGAGGGTGGATCATAGACTGAAGGATTTCCCACAATCACTACACTCATACTGCTTCTCTTCCGTGTGAACTCTGTAGTGTTCAATGAGGTGAGACCTTCGACTGAAGGACTTGCCACATTTACTATACTCATAACACTTTTCTCCAGTGTGAACTCTGTGGTATTGAATGAGGGTAGATCTTTGAGTGAAGGCCTTCCCTAAATCACTATACTCATATGGCTCTTCTCCAGTTGAATTATCTGGTGTTTAATGAGTGCAGTGCTCTCACTAAAGAAATTCCCACAACCAGTCCACTCATAGGGCATTTCTCCAGTATGAATTCTCACTGAGGTTAAAGATTTGCCTAAAAGATTTCCCCACTTTTGTTACACTCATAATTGACTTCTCTAGAGCAGACACCCTGATGTTGGACAACTTCCTGTTTGTGCCTGGCACCATTTTCACATTTCCCACTCTGGTGCAAACAATTTCAACGAATAAATTCCCGTGAAATCTCACTGCCATTGTGTGGATCCTCATTGTTAAAAGTTGCCTGGTGCTGGACATGATATGAGGTGGCTGGGAAATCTTCCTCCCACCTCCCTACCAGTTGAAGACACTCAAGATAAATACAAGATGATCTTGGACTCAAATGAAGCCCTGTCCACATCTGTTTTTCCCACGTTTCCTCTTCACTAGCATCCCACTGTTGCTGGTGAGGATTTGCACTCAAAGAGATATCTCTCACACATGCATCACTGAAGAAGTCTTTCTGCAAAAAGAATGCTGCTGGTAACTTAGTCAGATGGAGAATATCTTTTAACACTGAGAAACATCCAGTACACAGAAGGGACTGCTGTGTTGGTGGAGTTGTCTTAAAAGCCGCTACCTGTGACTATTCTTCTACAGATACACTCTATTCAAAAGGTTCCACCATATCTTCCATTTTATGATAACAATAACACTGTGGTGTGAGGGAAGTTCTCTTTTTTTATTAATTTCTTTATTGATTAAGTCAGTGGTCGGCAAACTCATTAGTCAACAGAGCCAAATATAAATAGTACGATAGAAATTTCTTTTGAGAGCCAAATTTTTTAAACTTAAACTTCTTCTAATGCCACTTCTTCAAAATAGACTAGCAGAGGCCATGGTATTTTGTGGAAGAGCCACACTCAAGGGGCCAAAGAGCCACAGGTGGCTCGCGAGCCGCAGTTTGTTGACCACAGGATTAAGGTATCACATATTTGTCCTCATCCCCCCATTCCCATCCCAAACCCCTCCCCACGCATGCCCATACCCCCTGTTGTCCCTGACCACTGGTTAGGCTTATATGCATGTATACAAGTCCTTTGGTTGATCTTTCTCCCTTACCCCCACCCTCCCCTACCTTCCTTCTGAGGTTTGACAGTCTGATCAATGCTTCCCTGTCTCCGGGTCTGTTTTTATTCATCAGTTTATGTTGTTCATTATTTCCCCTAGATGAGTGAGATCATGTGACACTAGAAATACACTTATAAGAACCGAAAATGAGACAAGCAATAATGGTTATGCTGAGAGGCAAATGAATCAGTCTGTAGTGAGTTTCTTTCTGGGCCAACAGTTCTTTTGAGTCCCAATTTCAATGTCAAACAGTTCCTTATGTGTACATGTCAGCAATGATATTTCAATTCTGGATGGTGGACAAATGGTGGTAATGCAGGACCGACCCTCTCTGGTTTGGTCCTGGGCGACCTACAGCAATGCACAGCTGCTGACTGCTAGTATGGCAAGGCGTCATCAGCATCTTCCATCTCTGGACTGTTTCTCTTCTGTCTTCATGGCTGGAGCAGTCCTGTCAATTCCTCTCTGTTGCAGGAATCCACATGGTCTTGGAGCTGTTTTCTGAAAATATACAAACATATTCTCGACCAAAAGTTAATAAAGGAATCTTTTCTATAAATTTGACTTGGGATCCTTTTTCATTTTTTTGCCCAGATGATTTTCCTTTGGCTTGTTTTGACACCATGTGTGTTTATCATGGGTGTCTTGCTGTTAGCATTCCAAATGAAAGTTAATTTTCTAAAGTAAAAATTTTCTAGATGTAATTTATTTACAGGATACTTTTCCTTACATGATATTCTTCTACTATCCCCCCCCCCCTTTTTATTTAAATATTAGGAGGCTTTTGGAAATTTTATAATGTTGTCTTCATAGCTTTTACATTTTAATTTTTTGCACCAAAATATGCCTGCTTTAGGTTCATTACATGTTATGCAATTTTACCATGAGATGAACTACCAATAAAAATTTTAGTTAACACTTTAGGAACAGCTTTTTGTCCAGTACCATTAATTTTTCTAGAATATTCGCTTATTTCACTTAGCCAATTTAAATTAGTCTGAGAACTTGACTACTATTTTACTGTCAAATTTAATACTCTAACAACATTCTTATTTTACCCTGTAAATATTAGTGGAAAGGATTATTTGCCTTCTTGAGTAGGCCCTGAGCATTCCTGGTGCTAGGCTGGATTTAGATATCAAAAACCCATTTCCCCACACCATGGGTACAAGACAACTCAAACAAGTCTTGTTGCAGTGAGAGGGCAGCTGCTGTTGGCCAAGTCTCTGTCTGTTACCTGGGTCCCGATTTGAGCAGGGCATGGGAAGGGAAGCAGCCACGGGGGCAGGAGACCTCCCTCAGAAGGGGTGAGGGTTCAGGCTTCTGCAAGGCTTGGGGGGGATGAGGGAATGTGCCCCACTTCTGTTGACCCCCAAGTTCTCTCCTGATGGCCCCTCTGCAACTGTGCCTGTCTTAGGTTGTTCCTTCCCTGAGGAATCTTACCCATCTCTGGCTAACCAGCCATTCTCCGGGGCGAAGCAGGGTGATGTGATGTTCAGTTCTGTCTTCTTGGTAGCCTATACCCCTGGGGCCTCCATGCCCAGCACCTGCCTTGGTATCCCCTCTCCTGCTGGCAGGACCCCAGCACTAATTACATATCTTGGGGAACCCAGGTTTCTTCTCCAGGGAGGGCCCAGCTCACCCTCCTGGGGGAGAGACAGATCCATGGTACCAGCCACCACGAGGCTTCAACCTCAGCATGAACAGAAAGCACAGGCAACAGCTGTGGGCAATTGGATTGTGAGAAGAGGGTCCCTCTTGGCCAAAAGGGCAAGAGGGGCCAATATAGAATGCTCAGGTGCCTTCCCAGGGGGCCCTCTACACAGTGGAATGGATTAAATCCTTTCATGTCCTTTTTAAATTGCTGCCAGACATGCAAAGAATTAGTTTGTAAGTTTGTTTGGGATAATTGTACATTATGCTGTTGTAATTCTAAAATATCAAGAGATGTGTTACCTTTGTCTCCAAGCACCAAAAAGATGATTTTTTATTGATTCCCAAGGGTGCGAGGTACTATTATAGGTAATGGGGGTAGTACAAATCTGGGAAAAATTATAATGACATTGTAGAATAATATCATGTAAGGATATTCTTTGCACTAGGCCATGGCAATTCCATTTCAAACTGGTTGTCAATTTCTTTTTGTATAGATAAGGTCTTAGTTACATTTTCTGCACCTCTCCCAGGAGCAAGTAGTGATAGTCCTTTCCTGTGGTGTCCACGCAAGCCAGAAACCTCTCTTTAAGTTTACATACAAAGGAGCAGTGGTTTGATTTTGTGTCATACAAAAGGGAAGCTGGGGGGCGACCCCTGTTTAATTATACTTCCTTGCCCCACCCATGGTCCTCCTGGCTAACCAAGGTATTTGGTATTATTGGTGACTACATTAGGCGGGGGATCAGTCTACGTAAGGGCTCTTACCCATGAAGGGTCAGGAACATAAGTCCAAAATACTTCCCCATTTTCCCCAGTTAATATTACTGTAGAGCTGATGACTGCTAGCATGGCAAGAAAGATGTCCTCAGGCGTTCTTGGGGTTCTGGTTACCTCACAATTTCTTTTCTATTTTTTTAATATTTATTATTATATTTTTACATGTGTCCTTATTCCCCCATTACGCCCCACCTCCCACTCATGCCCCACCCCCCTGTTGTCTGTGTCCACTGATTAGGCTCATATGCATGCACACAAGTCCCTTGGTTGATCTCTCCACCTTACCCCCACCCTCCCCTACCTTCCCTGAGGTATGACACGCTGTTCGACGTTTCGCAGTCTCTGGATCTGTTCTTGTTCATCAGTCTATGCCGTTCATTATATTCCACAAATGAGTGAGATCATGTGATATTTATCTTTCTCTGCCTGGCTTATTTCACTTAGCATAATGCTCTCCATCTCCATCCATGTTGTTGCAAATGGTAGGAACTCCTTCTTTTTTACAGCAGCGTAGTATTCCATTATGTAGATGTACCACAGTTTTTTAATCCACTCATCTGCTGATGGGCATTTAGGCTGTTTCCAAATCTTAGCTATGGTGAATTGTGCTGCTATGAACATAGGGGTACATATATCCTTTCTGATTTGTGTTTCTTGTTTCTTGGGATATATTCCTAGAAGTGGGATCACTGTGTCAAATGGGAGTTCCATTTTTAGTTTTTTGAGGAAACTCCATACTGTTCTCCACAGTGGCGGCACCAGTCTGCATTCCCACCAGCAGTGCACGAGGGTTCCTTTTTCTCCGCATCCTCGCCAACACTTGTCGTTTGTTGATTTGTTGATGATAGCCATTCTGACAGGTGTAAGATGGTACCGATTTGTTGTTTTGATTTGCATCTCTCTGATGATTAGTGACTTTGTGCAGGTTTTCATATGTCTCTTGGCCTTCCTTCTGTCTTCTTTCGAAAAGTGTCTATTTAGATCAGTTGGCCATTTTTTGATTGGGTTGCTTACCTTCTTTTTGTTAAGTTGTATGAGTTCTCTGTAAATGTTGGAGATTAAACCCTTATCATAGATATCATTGGCAAATATGTTCTCCAGATGCAGTGGGATTTCTTGTTGTTTTATTGATGGTTCCCTTTGCTGTGCAAAAGCTTTTTATTTTGATGTAGTTTCATTTGTTTATTTTCTCTTTAGTTTCCATTGCCCTAGGAGCAGTATCAGTGAAGAAGTTCCTTCGGCATATGTCTGAGATTTTTCTGCCTGTGGATTTCTCTAGTATTTTTATGGTTTCCCGTCTTATGTTTAAGTCCTTTATCCATTTTGAGTTTATTTTTGTGTACGGTGAAAGTTGGTGATCTAATTTCATTTTTTTGCATGCATCTGTCCAATTTTCCCAACACCATTTGTTGAAGAGACTGTCTTGACTCCATTGTATGTTCATGCCTCCTTTGTCAAATATTAATTGGGCATAGTGGTTTGGGTTGATTTCTCTCTATTCAATTCCATTGATCTATATGTTTGTTCTTGTGCCAGTACCAGGTTCTTTTAAGAACAGTGGCTTTGTAAAACAGCTTTATATCTGGTATTGAGATTCCCCTACTTTGTTCTTCTTTCTCAGGATTGCTGTGGCTATTCGGGGTCTTTTTTTAGTCCAGAAGAATTTTTTGAAGGTTCGTTCTAGGTCTGTGAAATATGCTGTTGGTATTTTAATGGGAAGTGCACTGAATTTATAGATTGCTTTGGGTAGTATGGGTATTTTGGTGATGTTGATTCTACCAATCCATGAACATGGTATGTTCTTCCATCTGTTTATGTCTTCCTCTATCTCTTTTTTCAGTGTCATGGTGTTTTCCACATATAGGTCTTTTACCTCCTTAGTTAAGTTTATTCCTAGGTATCTTAATTTTTTTGGGATGATGGTAAATGGGATTGCTTTTTTAGTTTCTCTTTCTGTAAGTTCATTATTGGTGTATAGAAATGCCATAGATTTCTTGGCGTTAATTTTGTATCCTGCTACATTGCCAAATTCATTTATTAAGTCTAATAATTTTTTGATGGAGTCTATAGGGTTTTCTATGTACAGTATCATGCCTTTTATTTCTTCTTCTTGTCTGATCACAATGGCTAGTACTTCCAGCACTATGTTGAACAGGAGTGGTGAGAGTGGGCATCCCTGTCTTGTTCCTGTTCTTAGGGGAAATGGTTTTAGTTTTTGTCCATTGAGTATGATGTTAGCTGTGGGTTTGTCATATATGGCTTTTATTATGTTGAGGTATGATCCTTCTATTCCCACCTTGTTGAGAGTTTTTATCAAGAAAGGGTGTTGGATTTTGTCAAATGCTTTTTCTGCATCAATTGATATGACTATGTGATTTTTATCTCTCAATTTGTTTATGTGATGTATCACGTTTATTGATTTTCAAATATTCTACCATCCTTGCATCCCTGGGATAAATCCTCCTTGGTCATGGTGTATGATCTTTCTGATGTACTGCTGGATTCGATTTGCTAGAATTTTGTTGAGGATTTTGCATCTATGTTCATGAGGGATATTGGCCTGTAATTCTCTTTCATTATGTTATTTTATCTGGTTTTGGTATTAGGGTGATGCTGGCTTCATAGAAGGAACTTGGAAGTGTTCCTTCCTCTTGAATTTTCTGGAATAGTCTGAGGAGGATAGGTTTTAGTTCTTCCTTGAATGTTTGGTAAAACTCCCCTGTGAAGCCATCTGGCCCCGGGCTTTTGTTTGCTGGGAGCTTTTTGATGACTGCTGCAATTTCTTCCATAGTTATCAGCATATTGAGATTTTTAGAATCTTCCTGAGTAAGTTTTGGAAGGTTGTATTTTTCTAGGAATGTGTCCATTTCTTCCCGTTTGTCTAGTTTGTTAGAATAGAGTTGTTTATAGTATTTTTTAACAATCCTTTGTATTCTGGCGGGATTTGTTGTTATTTCACCTCTTTCATTTCTGATTTTGTTTATTTGGGTCCTCTCTATTTGCTGCTTTTTTTAAAAAAAATAAATCTTTATTCAGATTATTACAATTATTTCTCCTTTTCCCCCCCATACTCCCCTCCACCCATTTCCCACCCCACCTTCTGCCCTTACCTTCCCCCCACTGTCCTCATACATAGGCGTATGATTTTTGTCCATTCTCTTCATGAACCCCCCATACCCCTTTCCCCCTGAGAATTATTAGTCCACTCCCTTTCTATGCCCCTGATTCTATTATATTCACCAGATTATTCTGTTCCTCAGGTTTTTAATTCACTTGATTTTTAGGTTCGCTTGTTGATAGATATGTATTTGTTGTTCATAATTTTTCTCTTTACGTTTTTCTTCTTCCTCTTCTTTAAGAATACCTTTCAGCATTTCATATAATACTGGTTTGGTGGTGATGAACTCCTTCAGCTTTTTCTTATCTGTGAAGCTCTTTATCTGCCCTTCAATTCTGAATGATAGCTTTGCTGGGTAGAGTAATCTTGGTTGTAGGTTCTTGCTATTCATCACATTGAAAATTTCTTGCCACTCCCGTCTGGCCTGCATAGTTTCTGTTGAGAAGTCAGCTGACAATCGTATGGGTGCTCCCTTGTAGGTAATGAACTGTTTTTCTCTTGCTGCTTTTAATATTCTCTCTTTGTCTTTTGCTCTTGGCATTTTAATTATGATGTGTCTTGGTGTGGTGCTCTTTGGATTCCTTTTGTTTGGGGTTCTGTGGGCTTCCTGGACTTGTAAGTCTATTTCTTTCACCAGGTGGGGGAAGTTTTCGGTCATTATTTCTTCAAATAGGTTTTCAGTATCTTGCTCTCTCTCTTCTTCTGGCACCCCCATAATTCTGATGTTGGTACGCTTGAAGTTGTCCCAGAGTCTTCTTACATTATCTTCAACTTTTTGGATTTTTTTTTTTTTTTTGCTTTTTGCTTTTTCGGTTGAGTGTTTTTTGCTTCTTTGTATTTCAATTCTTTGACTTGATTCTTGTGTTCCTCTATTCTGTTTTTGGGTCTCTGTATAATATTTTTTATTTCAGTCAGTGTATGTTTAATTTCTAGTTGGTCCTTTTTCATATCTTCGAGGGTCTCGTTATATTTATCGGCCTTTACTAGGATATTCTTAAAAAGTCTTATAACCGTGGTTTTGAATTCTATATCCAGTCATTTGTTTTCCTCCATTTCTTTCGTTTGTGATCTGATTCTATGACCCCACATTTTCACTGATTCCCTGAGTTGGTAAGGTAGATATTTGTGCTAGGTTTCTAATATGGCCCAGTGGGTCTGCTTCCCCAGTTAACCTGAGGTGGACACTCTTGGTGCACCCCTTTGTGGACTGTGTGTACAGCCTTGTTGTAATTAAGTCTTTATTGTTGTTGGTATCACTGGGAAGAATTGACCTCCGGGCCAGTTGGCTGTAAGGATCAGCTGTGTTTATGCTGGGAGAAGTTCGGTGCTGGAGACAGCCTTATAGGATTAGACTTGCCAAATTGCAATAGCCTCTGTGCTCAGCTTGGATGGGGTGGAGTCTCAGTCTTGGCTTCCTGTCAGCCTTGCCCTTGCGCGCATGTGCGCTTTCAGTCCTCCGCCTTCCCCAGCTCGAGTCTCCGCCTGAGAGTCCAGACTCCCCCCACTAGAGCGTGGGTCCCCAGGGGCTCGCCTGGAACTGGGGTTCACTGCAGTCAGAACTGGGGCTCAGTGCCGTCAGGAGCCTCTGATTCCCTTCCACTAGGGAAAGACTGTGGCAACCTCCGCAGCCTTTGTGCACACTGGCCAGCGTGCGCCTTCAGACTTCTGCCTTTCCCAGCTCGAGTCTCCGCCCAAGAGTCCAGACTCCCCCCGTAAGAGCGTGGGTCCCCAGGGGTTTGCCCAGAACTGGGGTTCAGTGCAGTCAGAACTGGGGTTCAGTGCAGTCGGAGGCTTCCTTCCCCCTTCCGCCAGAGAAAGTCAGCCAGGCTCTCAGCCGCCCTTCCTCTCTGCGCGCACAAAGCCCCTTTGCCGTACCTCCAATTCTCTGTGAGCTTTTCTTTTTCCTTCTAGTTGTAGAATTTTCACTCAGCCAGCTTTCCTGTGCTTCTGGATGGTGTCCGTTCTGTCTTTTAGTTGTAGTTTTGAAATTGTTGTGCGAGGCAGCAGTTTAGGTGTTTACCTATGCCGCCATCTTGGTTTCTCCCCTCTCTTTGCTTCTTGGTGAGCCTGGCTAGAGGTTCATCAATCTTGTTTATCCTTTCGAAGAACCAGCTCTTGGTTTCCTTGATGTTTTGTATTGGTTTTTTATTTTTGGTCTCTATGTCATTCATTTCTGCCCTGATCGTTATTATTTCCTTCCTTCTGCTGACACTATGCTTTTCTTGTTGCTCTCTTTCTAATTCTTTGAGTTGTTGAGTTAGATGATTTATTACCAATTTTTCTTGTTTTTTGAGGTAGGCCTGTAGAGCTATAAACTTTCCTCTCAGGACTGCTTTCATTGTGTCCCATAGGATTTGCAATGTTGTGTTTTTATTGTCATTAGTCTCCAGGATGTTTTTAATTTCTTCTTTGATTTCATTGTTAACCCAATCATTGTTTAGTAGCATGCTATTCAGCTTCCAAGTGTTTGAATTTTTTGGAATGTTTTTATTGTAGTTTATTTCTAATATTATGCCATTGTGGTCTGACAAAATGCTTGATATGATTTCAATCTTTTTGATTTTGGGGAGACTTTGCTTGTGAACCAATATATGGTCCATTTTTGAAAATGCCCCATGTGCACTTGAGAAGAACGTATATTCCATGGCTTTGGGGTGAAATGCTCTGAAGATGTCAATTAGATCCATCTGATCTAGTGTGTCATTTAGAATTGCTGTTTCTTTGCTGATTTTTTGTCTAGAGGATTTATCCAGTGATGTCAGTGGTGTATT
Source organism: Plecotus auritus (assembly GCF_963455305.1). NCBI lineage: Eukaryota > Metazoa > Chordata > Mammalia > Chiroptera > Vespertilionidae > Plecotus > Plecotus auritus. Next base: position 101,992,677 of record NC_137782.1, read on the forward strand.
AAAGTCTCCTACTATGATGGTATTGTTATCGATCTCTCCCTTGATATCTTCCAGGAGATTTTTTATGTATTTGGGTGCTCCTACATTGGGTGCATATATGTTTAACAGAGTTGTATCTTCTTGTTGAATTGCTCCCTTTAGTATTATGTAGTGGCCTTCCTTATCTCTTATTATGGCCTTTACTTTGAGGTCTAGTTTATCAGATATAAGTAGCACAACCACAGCTTTTTTCTCGTTTCCATTTGCCTGAAAAATGCTTTTCCATCCCTTTGCTCTCAGTCTGTGTGAATCCTTTGCTCTGAGGTGGGTCTCTTGTAGACAGCAAATGTATGGGTCATGTTTTCTTATTCATTCAACTACCCTAACTCTTTTCATTGGTGCATTTAATCCATTTATGTTTAATGTTATTATTGACAAGTAAATGTTTGTTGTCATATTTTTTCTTAGTGTTTGTGTTTCTTCTTGCCTTTCCCTTTCTTCTTTTTACAGCAGTCCCTTTAGCATTTTTTGTATTGCTGGCTTTGTAGTGATAAACTCTCTTAGCCCTTTGTTGTCTGTGAAGCTCCTGAATCCACCTTCAATTTTGAATGAAAGACTTGCTGGGTATAGTATTCTTGGATCCAGTCCCTTGCTTTGCATCACTTTGTATATTTCATTCCATTCCCTTATGGCCTGGTGTGTTTCTGTTAAGAAATCAGTTGATATTCTAATAGGAGATCCCTTGTAAGTAACTTTCTGTCTCTCTCTGGCAGCCTTTAAGATTCTTACTTTGTTGTTGGTGTTCGCCATTGTAATTATGATGTGTCTTGGTGACGCTCTTTTGGGGTTCAACTTGTTTGGGACTCTATGTACTTCTTGGACTTGCATAGTTGTTTTCTTGCCAGTATTGGGGAAGTTTTCTGTTATTATTTCTTCAAACAGGTTTTCTATTCCTTGCTTCTCTTCCTCTCCTTCTGGTATCCCTATTAAGTGAACGTTGTTCATTTTCTGTTGTCCCAAAGCTCCCTTAGACTCTCCTCTTGCTTTTTAAGTCTTGTTTCCAGTTGTTGCTGTGTTTGTGTGTTTTTTCCTACCTTGTCTTCTAATTCGCTGATGCGGTCCTCAGCCTCTTCTAGTGTACTGTTTAGGCTTTCCATTGTGTTCTTTATTGCAGCTATGTCATTCTTCATCTCCTCTTGGTTTCTTTTCACGTTGGTGACATTCTCATTCAGCTTCTTATAGTTCTCACTGAGTTGTGTGTATTTGTCATTTAGTTATGTGTATTTGTCATCCATCCGTTTAAACATCCTTATAACCATTACTCTGGATTCTATCTCTGATAAGCTGCTAGCCTCGAATTCATTTAACTCCCTTTCTGGTGGTTCCTCTTTTTTTTGGGGGGGGGGGGGGATTGCTTTTTTGTCTTCCCATGTTTTCCTGTAATGTTTTAATTGTAGATCCAATTGCTTTGCTACCCAGGTTCTTTGGGGGATGGTGCTACTGGCATAACCTCTCAGTTATCCTGGGCTTGTTAATCTAGTGTAGCTCCCTACTTGAGCTATTTGGGTTCTCTTGATGTAGGCCTGCGAGCTTGAGAGGCACAACTGCAGTGTCTAGAAGTCAGCTGCCATGGAGGGGAGTTTCCCAATTTTTGCTGTCTTGCACCCTTAATTGAAATCATGCATGCCCAGCAGGGACTCACAATGGCACCCAGGAACCATCTGTTGGGGTGATGGGGCTCAGGGGGCCTGCTCTCTGGAAAGACGTAATTGTGGTGCCCAGAGTTCTGCAGTATTGGGGTAGGCAGACCCAGCTTTTGCTGTTGCACCTGTGGTGGATAGGCGCTTACTCCCAGTGGCGGCTCACAGGAGCAGCCACGGTACGTTTGCCAGCTAGGTACACTGAAGGATTCTGAAGGGCCCTGGCAGTGTAGCCGCACAATTGAGGCACCTGTGGGCCGGTATCCAGGATGAGTGAATCAAAACTTCTACTGCTGGGGGGAAGTGCGCCCTTGTTTGTTCAGGATCACACCAAGAGAGAGCTCACAGTGGCTCCCACTAGCGCCCATTGGGTAGATGGGCTTAGGGTGGCTGCCTGTTGGAACTTCACATCTGTGGAGGTGCGCTTGCCTGGTGCAGAGTTCTGATGCACTCTGAGGGCGCCTGGCACCACGGTTGAGCCGCTGGGGTGAATGTGGGCAGTTATCCAGGAAAAGGGAATTCAGAATTTCTGCTGCGGGGCTGCAAGCCCTTGTCTGTGCAGAATCACACCCTCGGGGGCTCTCAGCAGCTCCCCAATGCTGACTAAGGAGTGGAGTGCCCTGGCTGTCTGAGGGTCTGGAAATGCCAAATCCAGAGTGGAGTGCCCTGGCTGCCTGCAGGGCTGGATACTTCGAATCCAGAGTTCTGTCCCTGAGGAGGGAGAGGTTGCACTTACTGCTGCTGAGCGGTGCACCTTTGGAGGTGGAGGTCCCAGGGTCTGCTGGTCTGCAGTGGGGGTAGCAGGATTTTGGCTGGAGTGGCTGCTGGGTCGTGGGGCAGTTCCAAGGCCTGTCTGATTGGTGGTGTTAATGAGTTCCTTAAAAAGGCCTTTCTCCCCTTCAAGATGGCCTGGGCTCCGTGCTGGAGTCCCGCCATCCAGGGAGTGTCTGCAGTGGTGATAATCTCTCCTTGTCAAGGAAAGCCTGTCTGCCGGCCCCTGCTGCTCCTGCGAGATTTAACTTTCCCTCACTCACTCACACACACACCATGCACATCCACACACTCTCCTTTCATACTGTCACTCACTCACTTCCTCTCCCTCACCTCTGTCCTGCCAGCCGCCATCTTTTCTCAGCTCTAATACTGAGATTTGTATTCAAAGAGCTGTGAAAGATAGGATAGTCTTTAAAAAGTAATCACTCACTTTAAAAGAGCTGGTATATATGGAAAAAGGCTGTATTATCACTTGGAATTCACAATGAATGAGCTCGAATCACTGGACTAAAGTGAATGAAACAGAATTCACAATGAAAGACTAAGGAAAAATTTAGGAATACATGTTCAAAGAGCTTTAATATCTGAAGGAAACTGTTTAGTCCCTGGTAAATCGTGTTCAAAGAGCTGAGAACTGAGTTGGACACTGGTTACATTTATAATTTAGTCTAAATGAGTTGGACGTTTTTGAAAGAAAGTTGGTTAAACACATAAACATTCATTTTCATAGGGCTCACATACCTGTATGAAAATGTGAAAACTCTCACAGCTAAAAATGACAGACCAGGAAAATATCTATGAATGTATCTGAAGCACTTGGAATATATTTGTAGAACCTTAATACCTCTAGTGTACTGTTGAAATACTGAGAATTTGTATTCAAAGAGCTGTGAAAGGTAAGATAGTCTTTAAAATAGTAATCACTCAGGTTAAAAGAGCTGGTATATATGGAAAAACACTGTATAAACACTTGCAAATCACAATGAAGTAGCTTGAAACACTGGACAAAAGTGAGAAGAGCTGGCATATATGAAAAAATGCTGTATAAACACTTAGAGTTCACAATGAATGAGCTCGAATCACTGGATAAAAGTGAATGAAACACTGAGAATTCACAATGATAGACTAAGGAAATATTTAGGGATGTGCTTGAAACTCTAGGACTACATCTTCACAGAGCTTTAATATCTGAAGGAAACTCTTTAGTCCCTGGTAAATCGCTTTCAAAGAGCTGAGAACTGAGTTGGATACTGGTTACATTTATAATTTAGTCTAAATGAGTTGGCGTTTTTGAAAGAAGGTTGGTTAAACAGTTAAACATTCATTTTTTTAGGATTTTTAAAAAAATGTATATTGTTGAAAGTATTATAGATGTCTCCTCCCCCCCCCCTGCAGTGACCCCCTCCCACCCCGCAACTGCCCCTCCCAAGCATTAGTATTTCAACATATGAATTTGGGGGTGGTGGAAGACACAAACATTCAGACCATAACAAAAACAAATACTTAGTTTTCAAAATTCATGTTTTAACTGTCTTCCTCTCTAGGTGCTCTCTGCCCTATCTCTTCTCTTTTCATTGTCACCTAACTTCTTGAATTGTCTTTATGGTTGTTTTTTTTTCCCCCTCTCAAGAGACTGCTCTATCAGAGGTCAACAGTGAACACCCTAATTCCCAAGTCCAGTGGCCACAGATACTCATTAAAGCACTACTCCAGAGGCTGGCCAACTTTAGGGTCTGACAATACAAAAATTATCTAGTGTCTGCCCTCAAGAACTCACAATCTACACAAATAGATGTTTTGACATCCTCTTCCTCTGCATTTGAGACACCAGTGTTCTAGTTGTCCTTTTACCATCCTCAGTGGGCTTCTCTTTCTCTCTCTGGTCTTTGTATGTTTGCTGGATGATAAGCCTTTTTAAAAATTTCTTACTCTGTATTTTTTTGTTGGAAATCTCATCTAGTCCAATTGCTTCCATTCTCATGTATGTGTATGTGTGACATTCACATCTATATTGCTAGTTTACATATAGCCTCTGAGCTCACACAAATGTTACATATATCATTTGTCCACATGATAGCTCCTTAAGGGGATTAGTATGTTTTCAACAAAGTTCATCATGGCAATCTCAGATCTGCTTTTCCTTTGCTATTCTGTTAGTAGAAAGATTCTCTGTGAATGGAACTCAACTTCTTCCTCTACCTCATGTAATCCCACACAAGGTCTGACCTACTCTGTCTCTGTCAGTTTCTACCTCCCTTGCCTGTGGCTTCGTCTAGTCTTCAGTCTACTCCCCTTGAATTCCTAAAATAGGATCCTATTTGGTTTCTTTGCGTTTAGTCTGTCTATCCCATCTTCCAGTCTGATGCAAGAATGATCTTTCTGAAATGTAAATCTGATGCCTTTTCTCTCCACTTAAAAATCCTTCAGTGGCTTCCCCTGAAGCACTTTATCATGTCTTACGTGGCCCTTTGTAACCTGATCTTGCTTGGCTTTCCTGCTTCATTTCCTACACTTCCTCCTCAAATACTAAATCCCAGATGTACCAAATTACTTCCTTGGAATTTTTCAATCACTACATACTGCTTCATAATTCAGTGCACTTATACCTGGAGCTCTTGCTGCCTAGAATGCCCTCACAGCTGACTTCTCTCCCCCATGTCCTATGAATACCTATTTTCTTAAAGATTCAGCTGTTTCCTCTGAAGTTCTTCATTGACCTTTTGCTTTCTTGATACTCCAGTAAGCCTTGTGTACGTCACTTTCATACTACCTGTCTACTGTGCTGTATTTATTTGTTTATTATCTGTCCCTCCAATTGGCCTTTGGGTCCTTGAAAAGTCATCCCTGTATTTTCTATACTAGCAGAGTGCTTTGAATGGAGGAATAGACTTGCTGAATGTATGTGATTATTTTTTGAGTGCCTTCTATGCACAAGGAAGACACTGCACTAGGTACTGTGATGAATTTTGCAGGTTCTCTTTCCTCTTAAAAGGCAATTTCTCAGACTCCTTCATAGATTCTGTATCCTGTCTGATGTCAACCTCCTTCCCCTCCACATATACACTCTGAGTCACTCCATTAATTTCCTTAGCTTTAATTGCTGACAACTCCCAAATCTGTTCTCACAGTAAATAACTCTTGCAAACTCCAGATGCTCCCAAACATCTTAAACTCAGCACATACAAAAGTGAACTATTTTATTTCTTTTATCCTCTGCATAAAAAGATGACTGTGGTAACGTTTCTGCGACAATTAAAAAAAAGCAATTAGAAATTATGTCAGGATAATAACATTAAGTTTTCTGTGACATCCCAAGAAATAGCTTTTGTATTTTTTTTTTTTTTGCCTTGAAGTGAACAGCAGAAAAGCTTTAATACTGTGCTTCCTATGCTGGACTACATGGTGGTCTGCCAAGGTATCTGTGAAGTCACAGTGTAAGCGAGGCTCACCTCCTAGAGCATCAATTTTAACAGAAGTTTGTGTGTGTGTGTGCAATGTAAACTATTTGATTTTTAAGAATGGAAAATACTATTTTCATATTGTGAACATAATGCAAAATACCAGAAGAGTTTAAACTCCTTTCCTCAAAATATAGGCACACAGACCATTTCTATTATTAGAGAATCCCAAGTGTAACTACCAAATTCATGTCCCAGAGACAGAGATGTGAATTAGAAAATGCCCATGTATTTAAGGGCACAGAGAGGAAAGCCTTTGGGGTACAGATGTTATTCAGTAGTGAACAATGGGAAATCAGCACTGCAGGAAGTTCTTTTTCAGATGAAGTAAGAGGAAACTGGGGAAGGGAGGAGTTAGTGAGTTTTAAATACCAAGCAAGGCTGAGAACTTTGTTCAATGCATTGATTCAGTCAATAGGTATTTTCAAAAGCCTATTTTGTCCTATGTTCTCTACTGGGTGCCACAAGAGTGAACTGGATATGTCGCCTTACCTTAAGAAGTTCACTGTCTAGTGAAGGTTGCTAAACAATGTAATTGGGCCTTTGCCAAAATAAAGGACAGTGTGAAATTGGGCCACTGGAGAAATGCCTAGCTTTGCTTGGGGAATTCAGTGATTGTTTCACATAAGATACATCATTTTAGCTTTTGGTTAAATCTTGGAAAATGTATAGTTATTTTCTGCCTGTGGGTTTGTGAGAAAGTTTTCAGAAAACAGGAATATGAAATGTGTGGGATATTAATTAGATACTTGTTTACATCCTTGACAGTCATTACCAGCACTTAAGTCCCTGGAGAGGAAGAAGTCCATTACTTCAGACTTGGACTACTCAGCAGTGTAGCTTTGCACTGTCCCTGCACACAGCACCATGTTTATTGTTTTGTAAAAGCTCAGCCTGAGAGCTCAGTATGTCAAAGACAACATGTGGCTTTCTCTTCATCATTTAATAAGCTCCTATTGAGCAGCTATTTTGAATTAGTTCCTTTGGTAGGAATAGGCATCCAGAAGAATGAGTCCCAGTTTCTGGCTTCAGGAGCTCAGTTGAGTGAAGGATATCAGTCAAGTAGACAAACATTGGTGATATAGTATGATGAAAGCTTTGGTAGGTGTATGCCCCGAGGACCATAACTGCACACAGGGGCCTCGCCACATTTGGAGGGTGAAGTGGAAGTTGGAAGCCTCAAAAAGGCAACTTCTGAGTAGAGGTTTGAACAAGGTCTTCTATGGTTGGGTCTCAACCTCATCTCCTACCATTATCTGCTTCCACTCTTCATAGGAAACTACTTGATATTTTCTGATTATCAGACCTTTGTGTCATAACAGTCTTGATTTTATCCGCAAAGGCAACGATGAGTCACTATAATTAGTGCTGATTGAGATCAGTATTTTTCAGGAAAGGCTGTAATCCATTAGTGAGTGTGAGCCAGAAGTCAGCCATGCCCGTGGCTCTTTTGTTGGTGTCTCCCAGCTTTACATAATCGATGAGCTTCTCAGTGTAACCCCTCATCTCGTCCACGTGCGCCCAGGATGCCTCGATGCATTCGTGTCGCACTAGTCCCATAAACAAATTCCGCAACAGGTGGATGCGGGACTCGGGACCAAGGCCCAGGAGGCTATAAACTCGGCCATGGGAGATGGCGGTGGTGACCGACAACCGCATGTTACCCGCAACTCCCCAAACCCCTGGAACTGGAACTGGAAACACCTAAACATTAATTTTCATAGGGCTCAGATCCCTGTATGAAAATGTTAAAACTCTCACAGCTAAAAATGACAGACCAGAAAAATGTCTAGGAATGTGTCTGAAACACTTGGAATACGTTTGTAGAACCTTAATACCTCTAATGCACTGTTGAAATACTGAGAATTTGTATTCAAAGAGCTGTGAAAGATAGGATAGTCTTTAAAATAGTAATCACTCACATTAATAGAGCTGGTACATATGGAAAAACGCTGTATAAACATTGGAATTCACAATGAAGGAGCTTGAAACACTCGACAAAAGGAAATCAAACACTGAGAATTCACAGTGAAAGACTCGAGAAATAGTTAGAAATGTGCTTCATACAGTAGGAATACATGTTCAAAGAGCTTTAATATCTGAATGAAACTGTGTAGTCACTGGGATATCATGTTCAAAGAGCTGAGTACTGAGTTGGATGCTGGTTACTTTTATAATTCAGTCTCAATGAGTTGGAGTTTTTGAAAGAAGGTTGGTTTAACATTTAAACATTCATTTTCATAGGGCTCACATACTTTAAAAAGTTATTTTCATACCGCTGATATGACAGTTTAGGGTTACGATTAGGGTTAGGGTTAGGGTTAGGATTAGGGTTAGGGTTAGGGATAGGGCTGGGTTAGTGTTAGGGTTAGGGCTAGGGTTAGGGTTGGGGCTAGGGCTAGGGTTCGGGTAAGGGCCAGGCTTATGGTTAAGGCTGGGTTGGTGTTTGTGCTAGGGTTAGGGCTAGGGTTAGGGTTAGGTTTAGGGCTAGGATTAGGTTTAGGATTAGGGTTAGGGTTTGGGTTAGGGTTAGGGTGTATAAACACTTGAAATTTACAATGAATGAGCTTGAATCACTGGACAAAGTGAATGAAACACTGTGAATTCACAGTGGTAGATTAAGGAAATATTTAGGAATGAGCTTTAAATAATAGGAATACATGTTCAAGGAGCTTTAATATCTGAAGGAAACTGTTTAGTCACTGGGAAATCGTGTTCAGAGAGCTGGGAACCGAGTTGGTTACTGCTTACATTTATAATTTAGTCTAAATGACTTGGCTTTTTTGAAAGAAGGTTGGTTAAACTTTTAAACATTCATTTTCATAGGGCTCAGATACCTGTGAAAATGTGAAAACTCACAGATAAAAATGACAGACATGGGAAATATCTAGGAATGTGTCTGAAACAATTGGAATACATTTGTAGAAACTTAATACCTCTAGTGTACTGTTGAAATACTGAATTTGTATTCAAAGAGCTGTGAAATGTAGGATAGTCTTTAAAATAGTAATCACTCACATTAAAAGCGCTGGTATACATGAAAAACGCTCTATAAACATTTGGAATTCACAATTAAGGAGCTTGAAACACTCGACAAAATGAAATCAAACACTGAGAATTCACAGTGATAGACTCAGGAAATAGGAATGTGCTTCATACATTAGGAATTCATGTTCAAAGAGCTTTAATATCTGAATGAAACTGTGTAGTAACTGGGAAATCGTGTTCAAAGAGCTGAGAACTGAGTTGGATACTCGTTACAATTATTGGGTTAGGGATAGGGTTAGGGTTAGGGTGAATAAACACTTAAAATTCACAATGAATGAGCTTGAATCACTGGTCAAAAGTGAATCAAACACTGAATTCACAATGATAGACTAAAGAAATATTTAGGAATGTGCTTGAAACACTAGAAATACATGTTCAAAGAACTTTAATATCTGTAGGAAACTGTTTATCACTGGGAAATCATGTTGAAAGAGCTGAGTACTTTGTTAGATACTGGTTACATTTATAATTTAGTCTAAATGAGTTGGCGTTTTTGAAAGACAGTTGGTTAAACACTTAAACATTCATTTTCATAGCGCTCAGATACCTGTATGAAAAATTGAAAAATCTCAAAGTGAAAAGTGACAGACCAGGGAAATGTCTAGGAATGTGTCTGAAACACTTGGAATACGTTAGAAGAATGTTAATACCTCTAGTGCACTGTTGAAATACTGAGAATTTGTATTCAAAGAGCTGTGAAATGTAGGATAGTCTTTAAAATAGTAATCACTCATATTAAAAGCACTGGTATACATGAAAAACGCTCTATAAACATTTGGAATTCACAATTAAGGAGCTTGAAACACTCGACAAAAGGAAATCAAACACTGAGAATTCACAGTGATAGACTCGGAAAATAGTTGAATGAAAGTGTGTAGTCACTGGGAAATCATGTTCAAAGAGCTGAGTACTGAGTTGGATACTGGTTACTTTTATAATTCAGTCTCAATGAGTTGGAGTTTTTGAAAGAAGGTTGGTTTAACATTTAAACATTCATTTTTTCATAGGGCTAAGATACCTTAAAAAGTTATTTTCATACCGCTGATATGACAGTTTAGGGTTAGGTTTAGGGTTAGGGTTAGGGTTAGGGTTAGGGTTAGGGTTAGGGTTAGGGTTAGGATTAGGGTTATGGCTAGTGTTAGGGTTAGGGCTAGGGTTAGTGTTAGGTTAGGGTTAGGGTTATGGTTAGGGTTACGGCTAGGTAAAGGGTTTCGGTAAGGGCTAGGGTTAGGGCTCAGGTTACTACTAGAGCTTGGGCTAGCGTTAAGGCTAGGGTTATGGTTAGGTATGGGGTTAGGGGTAGAGTTAGGGTGTATAAACACTTGAAAGTCACAATGAATGAGCTTGAATCATTGGACAAAAGTGAATCAAACACTTTGAATTCACAATGATAGACTAGGGAAGTAATAGGAATGTGCTTGAAACACTAGGAATACATGTTCAAAGAGTTTTCATATCTGAAGGAAACTGATTTGTCACCGGGAAATCATGTTCAAAGAGCTGAGAACTGCATTGGATACTGGTTACATTTATAATTTAGCCTAAAAGAGTTGGCCTTTTGGAAAGAAGGTTGGTTAAACACTTACATATTCATTTTCATAGGACTCAGGTATCTGTATGAAAATGTTAAAACTCTCACAGTTAAAAATGACAGACCAGGGAAATGTCAAGGAATGTGTCTGAAACACTTGGAATACGTTAGAAGAACGTTAATACCTCTATTGCATTGTTGAAATACTGAGAATTTGTACTCGAAGAGTTGTTAAAGGTAGGATATTCCTGAAAATAGTAATCACTCACATTAAAAGAGCTGGTATATATATATATAAAAAAAAACGCTATATAAACACTTGGAATTCACAATGAAGGAGCTTGAAACACTGGACAGAAGTGAGAAGAGCTGGTATATATGGAAAAACGCTGAATAAACACTTGGAATTCACAATGATTGAGCTTGAATCACTGGACAAAAGTGAATCAAACACTGAGAATTCACAGTGATAAACTAGGGAAATATTTAGGAATGTACTTGAAACACTAGGTATACCTGTTCGTAGAGCCGTAATATCTCAAGGACACTGTTTAATCACTGGGAAATCATGTTCAAAGAGTAGAGAACGGAGTAGGACACTGGTTACATTTATAATTCAGTCTCAATGAGTTGGCGTTTTTGAAAGCAAGTTGGTTATATATTCATTTTCGTACGACTCAGATACCTTAAAAAGTTATTCTCAGACATCTGATATAACATTTTAGGGTCAGGGTTAGGGTTAGGGTTAGGTTAGGGTTAGGCTTAGGGTTAGGGTTAGGGTTAGGGTTTTGTTAGGGCTAGGTTCAGGGCTAGGGCTAGGGTTAGTGTTAGGGTTAGGTTTAGGGCTAGTGCTAGAGTTAGGGTTTAGGCTAGGGTCAGGGTTAGTGTTAGGGCTAGGGTTAGGATTATAGTTAGGGTTAGGTTTAGAGTTAGGGCTAGGTCTAGGGTTAGGGTTAGGGGTAGTTTTAGGGCTAAATATAGGGTTAGGGTTAGGGTTAGGGTTAGGGTTAGGGTTAGGGTTAGGGTTAGTGTCTGGCTTAGGGCTAGGGTTAGGGTTAGGTTTAGTGTTAAGGTTAGGGCTAGGGCTAAGTTTAGGGTTTGGGCTAGTGTCAGGGTTAGTGCTAGGGTTAGGGCTAGGGTTAGGGTTAGGCTTAGAGTTAGGGTTAGGGCTAGGGTTAGTTTTAGAGTTAAGGTTAAGGTTAGGGCTAGGGTTAGGGTTAGGGTTAGGGTTTGGGCTAGGTTTAGGGTTAGGGTTAAGGTTAGGGCTTGGGCAAGGGTTATGGTTAAGGTAAAGGTTAGGGTTAGGGTTAGGGCTAGGGTTAAGGTTAGGGTTAGGGTTAGGGCTAGGGTTAAGGTTAGGGTTAGAGTTAGGTTTAGGGTTAGGGCTAGGGTCCGAGTTAGGGTTATGTCTTAGGTCAGGGTTAGGGTTAGGTTTAGGGTTAGGGTTAGGGTCAGGATCAGTGTCAGGGTCAGGGTCAAAGTTACAGTTAAGGTTAGCGTTAGGGTGTGGGCTAGGGTTAGGGCTATGATTAGGACTCAGGTACTGCTACGGCTAGGGCTAGAGCTAAGGCTAGGTAAGGGTTAGGTTTTGGGTTAGTGTTAGAGTTATGGTGTATAAACACTTGAAATTCGCAAAGCATGAGCTTGAATCACTGGACAAAGTGAAGAAAACACTGTGAATTCACAATGATAAACTATCGAAATATTTAGGAATGTACTTGAAACACTAGGTATACCTGTTCATAGAGCCGTAATATCTCATGGACACTGTTTAATCACTGGGAAATCGTGTTCAAAGAGTAGAGAACTGAGTAGGACACTGGTTACATTTATAATTCAGTCTCAATGAGTTGGCGTTTTGGAAAGCAGGTTGGTTAAACATTTATTTTCATAGGGCTCAGATACCTTACAAAGTTATTCTCAAACATCTGATATAACATTTTAGGGTCAGGGTTAGGTTTACGGTCATGGTTAGGGTTAGGATTAGGGCTAGGGTTATGGTTAGGCTTTGGTTTAGGGCTAGGCCTAGGGATAGGGCTAGAGTTAGGGTTAGGGTTAGAGTTAGAGCTTGGGTTAGGGCTAGGGATAGGGTTAGGGTTAAGACTAGGGTTAGTCTTAGGGTTAGGGTCTGGGCTAGGGTTAGGGTTAGGGTTATGGCTAGGGCTAGGGCTAGGTCTAGTGTTAGGGTTTGGGCTACAGTCAGGGTTAGTTCTCAGGTTAGGGCAAGGGTTAGGACTAGGCTTAGGGTTATGGTTAGGCCTAGGGCTAGAGTTAGGGTTAGAGTTAGGGTTAGTGTTAGAGCTAGGGGTAGGATTCAGGTTAGGGTTAGGATTAGGGTTAATGTTATGGTTATGATTAGGGTTATGGTTTGGTTAGGGTTAGGGTTAGGGCTAGGGCTAGGGCTAGGGTTAGGGTTTGGGCTAGGGTCAGGGTTAGTGCTAAGGTTAGGGCAAGGGTTAGGGCTAGGTGTAGGGTTAAGGTTAAGGCTAGGGCAAGATTTAGGCTTAGGGCTAGGGTTAGTGTTAGGGTTAGGGGTAGGATTAGGGATCTGGCAAGGAATAGGGTTTGGACTAGCATCAGGGTTAGGGCTAGGGTTAGGGCTAGGGTTAGGGTTAGGCTTAGGGCTAGTGTTAGTGTTAGGGTCAGGGTTTGGACTAGGGTTAGGGTTAGGGCTAGGGCTTGGGCTAGGGTTAGGGTTTGGGCTAGGATCAGGGTTAGTGCTAAGGTTAGGGCAAGGGTTAGGGCTAGAGTTAGTATTAGGGTTAGGGTTATGGTTAGGGTTAGGGTTAGGGTCAGGGTCAGGGTCAGTGTCAGGCTGAGGTTTAGGGTTAGGTTTAGGGTTAGCATTAGGGCTAGGTTTAGGGTTAGGGTTAGCGGTAGGTTTAGGGCTAGGTCTAGGGCTAGAGTAATGGTTAGGGCTTGCTAGGTTTAAGATTTGGACTAGCATCAGTGTTAGCGTTAGGGTTAGGGTTAGGTTTAGGGCTAGGGCTAGGGCTAGATTTAAGGTTAGGGCTAGGGTTATTGTTAGGGTTAGGGGTAGGGTTAGGGCTCGGCAAGAGATAGGGTTTGGACTAACATCAGGGTTAGTGGTAGGGTTAGGGCTAGGTTAGGGTTAGGGTTTGGGTTGGGGCTAGGGTTAGGGTTAAGGATAGGGTTAGGGCTAGTGCTCGGGTTAGGGTTTGGGCTAAGGTCAAGATTAGTGCTATGGTTAGGGCTAGGGTTAGGACTAGAGTTAGGGTTAGGGCTGGTGTTAGGGTGAGGGCTAGGGTTAAGGTTGGGTTTAGGGTTATGGCTAGACTTAAGGTTAGGGCTAGAATTAGGGTTAGGGTTAGGGTTAAGTTTAGGGCTAGGGCTAGGGCTAGATTTAGGCTTAGGGCTAGGGTTAGTGTTAGGGTTAGGGGTAGGGTTAGGGATCGGGCAAGGGATAGGGTTTGGACTAGCATCAGGGTTAGTGCTAGGGTTAGGGTTATGCTTAGGGCTAGTGTTAGTGTTAGGGTCAGGGTTTGGGCTAGGGTTAGGGTTAGGGTTAGGGCTAGGGCTTGGGGTATGGTTAGGGTTTGGGCTAGGGTCAGGGTTAGTGCTAAGGTTAGGGCAAGGTTTAGGTCTAGGTGTAGCATTAAGGTTAGGGCTAGGGCTAGATTTAGGCTTAGGGCTAGGGTTAGTGTTAGGGTTAGGGCTAGGGTTAGTGTTAGGGTTAGGGATCGGGCAAGGGATAGGGTTTGGACTAGCATCAGGGTTAGTGCTAGGGTTAGGGCTAGGGTTAGGTTTAGGCTTAGGGCTAGTGTTAGTGTTAGGGTCAGGGTTTGGGCTAAGGTTAGGATTAGGGTTAGGGTTAGGGTTAGGGCTTGGGCTGGGGTTAGGGTTTGGGCTAGAGTTAGGGTTAGTGCTAAGGTTAAGGCAAGGGTTAGGGCTAGAGTTAGTATTAGGGTTAGGGTTATGGTTATGGTTAGGGTTAGGGTTAGGTTTAGGGTTAGGTTAGGGTTAGTGCTAGGGTTAGGTTTAGGGTCAGGGTCAGGGTCAGTGTCAGGCTGAGGTTTAGGGTTAGGTTTAGGGTTAGCGTTAGGGCTAGGTTTAGGGTTAGGGTTAGTGGTAGGTTTAGGGCTAGGTCTAGGGCTAGAGTAATGGTTAGGGCTTGCTAGGTTTAGGGTTTGGACTAGCATCAGTGTTAGCGTTAGGGCTAGTGTTAGGTTTAGGGTTAGGGCTAGGGCTAGATTTAAGGTTAGGGCTAGGGTTATTGTTAGGGTTAGGGGTAGGGTTAGGGCTCGGCAAGAGATAGGGTTTGGACTAACATCAGGGTTAGTGGTAGGGTTAGGGCTAGGTTAGGGTTAGGGTTTGGGTTGGGGCTAGGGTTAGGGTTAGGGATAGGGTTAGGGCTAATGCTCGGGTTAGGGTTTGGGCTAAGGTCAAGATTAGTGCTAGGGTTAGGGCTAGAGTTAGGACTAGAGTTAGGGTTAGGGCTGGGGTTAGGGTTAGGGCTCGGGTTAGGGTTAGGGTGAGGGCTAGGGTTAAGGTTAGGTTTAGGGTTATGGCTAGACTTAAGGTTAGGGCTAGAATTAGGGTTAGGGTTAGGGTTAGGTTTTGGGTTAGTGTTAGGGTTAGCATTCGGGTTTGGTTAGGGCTCGGGCTAGGGCTAGGACTAGGGTTAGGGTTAGGGTTTGGTTGAGGGCTAGGGCTAGGGTTAGGGTTTAGGTAAAGGTCAGTGTTAGTGCTAATGTTAGGGCTAGGTTTCGGGTTAGGGTTAAGGTTATGGCTAGGGCTAGGTTTAGGGTTAGGGTCAGGGTTAGTGTTAGGGCTAGGGTTAGGGTTAGGGCTAAAGATAGGGTTCGGGTTCGGGTTAGGGTTAGGGCTAGGGCTAGGTTTATGGTTTGGATTAGGGTTAGGGCTAGGGCTAGGGCTAGGGTTAGGGTTTAGGCTAGGGTCAGTGTTAGTGCTAAGGTTAGGGCTAGGGTTAGGGTTAGGGTTAAGGTTCGGGCTAGGGCTATGGTTTGGGTTAGTGTCAGGGTTAGTGTTTGAGCTAGGGTGAGGTTTAGGCTTAGAGTTAGGGTTAGGGTTAGGGCTATGGCTAGGTTTAGGGTTTGGGCAAGGGTCAGGGGTAGTGCTAGGGTTAGGGCTAGGGTTAGGGCTAGGGCTAGAGTTAAGGTTAGGGCCAGGGTTAGTTTTAGGGTTAGGGTTAGAACTAGGGCTAGGGTAAGGGTTAGAGATAGGGTTAGGGCTAGGGTTATGGTTAGGGTTAAGGTTAGGGTTTGAGTGAGGGTTATGGTTAGAGTTAGGGTTAGGGTTAGGGTTTAGGTTAGGGTTAGTTTTAGGGCTAAATATAGGGTTAGGGTTAGGGTTAGGTTTAGGGCTAGGGCTAGGGTTAAGGTTAGGGTTAGAGTTAGGTTTAGGGTTAGGGCTAGGGTCAGGGTCAGGGTCAAGGTTACAGTTAAGGTTAGGCTTAGGGTTAGGCTTAGGGTTAGGGTTAGAGTTAGGGTTAGATTTAGGGTTAGGGATATGATTAGGGTTAGTGTTAGGGTTAGGGCTAGGGTTAGGGTGAGGGTTAGTACTAGGGTTAGGATTAGTGTTTAGGGTTGGGTTAGTGTTAGGGATAGGGTTAGGTCTAGGGCTAGAGCTAGGATTAGGGTTTGGGCTAGGCACCGGTTTAGGGTTAGGGTTAGGTTAGGGTTAGGGTTAGGGTTAGGGTTAAGGTTAGGGTTAGGATTAGGCCTATGGTTAGGTTTAGGGTTTGGGCTAGGGCTAGGGTTAGGGTTAGGTTGAGGTTTCGGGCTAGGGCTAGGGTTAGGGTCAGGGTTAAGGTTAGGGTTCGGGTTAGGGTTATTTTTATGGTTACCTTTAGGGCTAGGGCTAGGGTTAGTGTTAGGTTTAGGGTTAGGGTTAGGGTTAGGGTTAGGGTTAGGTTTAGGGTTAGGGCTAGGGTTAGGCTTAGGATTATGGTTAGAGCTAGGGTTAAGTTTAGGGTTAGGGCTCTCATTAGGGTTAGGGTTAGCGTTAGGGTCAGGGTTAGGTTAGGCTTAGTTCTTTTGGTAGGGTTAGGGTTAGGGTTAGGGTTAGGGCTATGGCCTGGGTTAGGTTTGGGCCAGTTTCAGGGTTAGTGCTCGGGATAGGTCTAGGGTTAAAGTTAGGGTTCGGGTTAGGGCTAGGGTTTGGTTTAGGTTTAGGGCTTGAGCTAGGGTTAAGGTTTGGGCTAGAGTTAGGGATAGGGTTAGAGCTAGGGTTTGGGTTAGGGTTAGGGTTAGGGTTAGGGTTAGGGTTAGGGTTAGGGTTGGGGTTATCGTTAGGGCAAGAGTTAGGGTTATGGTTAGGGCTAGGGATAGGGGTTGGGTTGTGGTTATGGTTAGGGCTAGTGCTAGGATTAGGGATAGGCTAGAATTAGTTATAGGTTTAGGGTTAGGGCTAGAGTTATGGTTTAGGGATAGGGTTAGGGCTAGGGCTAGGGCTAGGGCTAAGACTAAGGTTAGGATTAAGTTTAAGTTTTGGGTTAGGGTTAGGGTTAGGGTGTATAAACACTTGAAATTCACAATGAATGAGCTTGAATCACCGGACAAATGTGAATCAAACAATGTGAATTCACAATGATAGACTAGGGAAATATTTAGGAATTTTCTTGAAACACTAGGAATACATGTTCAAAGAGCTTTAATATGTGAACGCAACTGTTTAGATAGTCTTTAAAATAGTAATCACTCACTTTGAAAGAGCTGGTATATGTGGTAAAACGCTGTATATATATTTGGAATTCACAATGAAGGAGCTTGAAACACTGGACAAAAGTGAAAAGAGCTGGTATATATGGAAAAACAATTAATAAACACTTGGAATTCACAATGAATGAGCCTGAATCACTGGACAAAAGTCACTTTAACACTGAGAATTCACAATGATAGACTTGGGAAATATTAAGGAATGTACTTGAAACACTAGGTATACCTGTTCATAGAGCCGTAATATCATATGGACACTGTTTAATCACTGGGAAATCGTGTTCACCGAGTAGAGAACTGAATTGGATACTGATTACATTTGTAATTCAGTCTCAATTAGTTGGCGTTTTTGAAAGAATGTTGGTTAAACTTTTAACATTAATTTTCATAGGGCTCAGATACCTTAAAAAGTTATTTTCATTCAGCTGATATGACAATTTTGGGGTAGTGTTAGGTTTAGGGTTAGGGTTAGGGTTAGTGTTAGGGTTAGAGTTAGGGTTAGGGTTAGGTTTAGGGCTAGGGTTATGGTTAGAGTTAGGGTTAGGGCAAAGGTTAGGGTTAGGGCAGTGGTCGGCAAACTCATTAGTCAACAGAGCCAAATATCCACAGTACAATGATTGAAATTTCTTTTGAGAGCCAAATTTTTTAAACTTAAACTTCTTCTAATGCCACTTCTTCAAAATAGACTCGCCCAGGCTGTGGTATTGTGTGGAAGAGCCACACTCAAGGGTCAAAGAGCCGCATGTGGCTCCTGAGCCGCATTTTGCCGACCACTGGGTTAAGGTTAGGATTAGGGTTAGGGCTAGAGTTAGGGTTATGGTTAGGGTTAGGGTTAGGGCTAGAGCTAGGGTTAGTGTTAGGGTTACGGTTAGGTGTAGGGTTAAGTCTAGGGTTAGGGTTAGGGTAAAGGTTAAGGCTAGGGTTAGTGTTAGGGTTAGGGCTAGGGGTGGGGGTAGGGTTAGGGTTAGGCTTGGGCTAGGCTAGGGTTAGGGTTAGAGTTAGGGTTAGGGATAGGGCTCAGGTTAAGGTTAAGGGATAGGGTTAGGGTTAGGGTTAGTTTTAGGGCTATGTTATAGATTAGGTTTAGGGGTTGAGTTAGGGTTAGAGTTGGGCTAGGGTTAGGGATATGCTATAATTAGTGATAGGGTTAGGGTTAGGGCTAGGGCTAGGGTTAAGGTTAGGGTTAGGGCTTGGTTTATTGTTGGTACTATGTTTAGATTTAGTGGTAGGGTTAGGGTTAAGGTTTGGGTTAGGTTTAGTGCTAGGACTAGGGTTAGGGATAGGGCTAGGATTAGGGCTCAGGCTATTGTTAGTGCTAGGGCTAGGGCTCGGATTAGGGTTAGAGTTAGGGTTAGGGATAGGGCTCAGGTTAAGGTTAATGGCTAGGGTTAGGGTTAGGGTTAGGTTTAGGGCTAGGGTATAGGTTAGGTTTAGGGGTTGAGTTAGGGTTAGAGTTGGGCTAGGGTTAGGGATATGCTATAATTAGTGATAGGGTTAGGGTTAGGGCTAGGGCTAGGGTTAAGGTTAGGGTTAGGGCTTGGTTTATTGTTGGTGGTATGTTTAGATTTAGTGGTAGGGTTAGGGTTAAGGTTTGGGTTAGGTTTAGTGCTAGGACTAGGGTTAGGGATAGGGCTAGGATTAGGGCTCAGGCTAGTGTTAGTGCTAGGGCTAGGGCTTGGGTTAGGGTTGCGTTAGGGTTAGGGTTAGGGCTAGGGAAAGAGTTAGGGTTAGGGTTAGGGGTAGGGCTAGGGCTAAGGCTAGGGCTAGGGCTAGAATTAGGGTTAGGTAAAGGTTAGCATTAGCGTTAGGGCTAGGGATAGGGATAGGGTTAGGGCTAGGGGTTGGGTTAGGTTTATGGTAAGCGTTAGGGTTAGGGTTAGGGTTAGGGTTAGGGTTAGGGTTAGGGTTAGTGTTAGGGTTAGGGTTAGGCCTTGGGCTAGGACTAAGGCTAGGGCTACGGTTTGGCTCAGGGTTCTGCTAGGGCTAGGGCTAAGGCTAGGGTTAGGACTAAGATTAGGTTTTGGGTTAGGGTTATAGTAAGGGTGTATAAAACATAAAATTCACAATAAATGAGCTTGAATCACTGGACAAATGTGAATCAAACAATGTGAATTCACAATGATAGACTGGGGAAATATTAGGAATGTGCTTGAAACACTAGGAATACATGTTCAAAGAACTTTAATATCTGACGGAAACTGTTTAGTCACCTGGAAATCATGTTCAAAGAGCTGAGAAGTGAGTTGGATACCATTTACATTTATAATTAAGTCTAAGGAGTTGGCGTTTTTGAAAGAAGCTTAGTTAAGCACTTACACATCCATTTTCATAGGGCTCAGATATCTATATGAAAATGACAAACTCTAAGAGTTAAAAATGACTCACCTGGGAAATGTCTAGGAATGTTTCTAAAACACTTGGAATACGTTAGAAGAACGTTAATACCTCTATTGCATTGTTGAAATCCTGAGAATTTGTATTCAAAGAGCTGTGTAAAGTGGATAGTCTTTAAAATAGTAACCACTCTCGTTAAAAGAGCTGGTATATATGGAAAACACTGTATATACACGTGGAATTCACAGTGAAGGAGCTTGTAACACTGGACAAATGTCAATCCAACACTGAGAATTTACAGTGATAGACTAGGGAAATATTAAGAAATGTACTTGAAACACTAGGTATACCTGGTCATAGAGCCGTAATATCGGAGGGACACTGTTTAATCACTGGGAAATCGTGTTCACCGAGTAGAGAACTGAGTTGGATACTAGTTACATTTATAATTCAGTCTCAGTGAGTTGGCGTTTTTGAAAGAATGTTGGTTAAACTTTTAAACATTAATTTTCATAGGGCTCAGATTCCCTAAAAAGTTATTTTCATTCAGTTGATATGACAGTTTAGGGTTAGGGTTAGGGTTAGGGTTAGGGTTAGGGTTAGGGTTAGGGTTAGGGTTAGAGTAGGATTAGGGCAAGGATTAGGGCTAGCGTTAGGATTGGGTTTATGGTTAGGGTGTACAAACACTTGAAATTCACAATGAATGAGCTTGAATAACTGGACAAATGTCAATCAAACAATGTGAATTCACCATGATAGACTAGGAAAATATTTAGGAATGTGTTTGAAACACCAGGAATACATGTTCAAAGAGCTTTAATATCTGAAGGAAACTGTTTAGTCACCTGGAAATCATGTTCAAAGATCTGAGAACTGAGTTGAATACTTCTTACATTTATAATTCAGTCTCTATTAGAGGGGGAAAATGGCGGCGGAATAGAAAGACGTGTTCCAAGCCTTGTCCCGGAGCAGAAAGAAAGAACAGCTGAGGGTCACGTGAGGAGTGTTTGTTGGCAAGTTGGGGGACAGCTGAACTCCAGAAGAAGGTGGGGGACTGCTAGATGGGGTTCCCCTGACCTAGAAGCCCCCACTGCGGCTGGGTCCCCTCCCGGAGCTGCGGGCTTGGACGCGGAGTCTGCGCCATCTTGGACTGGAAAGTGGAGCTTATCAGAAGCCTGAGAATCCACAACTGCGGCACCCATGGAACAGCTGCGAGCCCCAGAACATCGCTCCCCAATTGGCGCAAACACACGGGTTCAGAGGAGCTCTACACTCCACCACGGAAAGGTCAGATTTCGCCTGGGATAAGGTGAGGTCTCTGGTCCCGGCGTGGGAGAGGAACGCGCGTTTTGCGGGAGCTGGAGGACCAGGGAAGTCTGTGCCTAGAAAAATCCGTGGCTGTTGGGGCTGGCGTGATCTGTGAATGTGGAAGGGGGTCCTCAGAGCTGCTAACAGAAGGTCTCTCTAAAAAGCAACCCATTTTGATCTGACGTGCAGGGACACCCTAAGAATTTCAAGGGTGTGCCGGCTACCTAGACTTACGCGCAACCCCGGAGTTCGCACACTTGGGCTTTTTCCTCTTCAGATCCTTGCTTCTGATTGCTAAGCCCAATACATAGGATCACCCAGTTGGGGACACCCTGGGAGACTGCAGGGGAAAGTGTTTTTCTGGAGCCTGGGGATCGGAGCAGGGAGTGACCATCGGAGGGCCAGCTCTGAGGCAGCCCACTCCCACAAACCGGTAGTGAGTGCCACAGGGAAAGAAGGCTCTAACACTGCCTAGAGAGGCCATAGATAGACCCAGAAGTCAATCCAGAAACACTGCCACCCAGGGGCTGAATCACAAATTGACTCTTGTGTAATCAAAAATAAAGGAATACGAGAAATTAAGACACACTGCCTACTTAAAATCAGGACTGGCTTACAACACTGAAGAGCAGTGGAACGCAGGGAACTGCAATACTGTCCGGACTGAGAAACAGGCGTGCCAAACAGAACAACAGAGGAAGTGAATGACCTTCACTACTCCAAATTTTATTTTTATTTTTTATTTTTTAATTTTCATTTTTTGCATCTTTTACTCAAGAAACTAATTTTTTTTCTTTTTTCCTCACTTGATTTTACCTTTTTAATTATTATATTTTATTTTCAATCCGTATTATTACTACTGCCATTTTATCTTTCTTTTTTTAAAGTGTCATTTTATTTTCTCTTCATTTTATTTTGGGATTAGTGTTCTACATTCTATTTTTATCTTTCCTTTATCATCGTTTTACTCTATCTCAACTCTACCTTTATGCCATCACTCTCTTCCTAACCTTCCCCTTTTCAGTGTCCTGTTTATCTTACCCCTTTCCTGCTTTAGATTTTCCCTATTCTTTCTATTTACCCCTTGTTAAAATTTCACCCTACTTACATATCTAATCTCCAATCCCCTGCTCCAAGTCCATACACACCTCTCTCTTCGCTGTCTTAACTATCCAAAAAATTGTTTTTCTCTCTGTCCTTTTGTTGTTGTTCGCTTGAATGTAGATTATATCGAATTTTTATGCTTCTTTGTGAGATTGTTTTGCTTATTCTTCTTTTGTTTATTTTTTTGTTTGTTTTGTGCTTCTGTTTTCCGTTGCCTCACTCAATATTAGTTGGTGTTGTAGTTTGTATTAATCCCCAGGTACTTGTTGCTGGCATTTGCTGGGATTAGTGATTGTTCTATTGGAGTGTTATCCCCAATATATATAGTCTGTTCCCCTTTCTCTCTGAGTCTCTTTCTTGTCTCTCTTACTTTTTTTCCCCTTTTCCCAATTTCATTTTGACACTCCTTTTTTTTATCTTGTTTCTTTCTTTTTCCTCTTCTGCTTTCTCTCCTATCCCCTAATTTGCCTTTCTCTGGTGGTCACCTTTATTGGAGGTTATTAATATTGTGAATACATTTTGGTTCAGTGCCTTGTGTGTTGTACCTGGTAGTGCTGTATTTTGTGCCTTTAAATCAACGCAGGAGAGAGAGAACTACATAACCAGACACCAGAGAAGAGAGACCATGGGGAGACAAAGAAACAGCCCGCATATGAAAGAAAAGCAGGCATCACCAGAAAAGGAAGTAAATGAAATGGAGGCAAGCAACCTTCCAGAAAAAGAATTCAGAGAAATGGTTATAAGGTGGCTGAAAAGAATGGAAGACAAATTTGACAATGTGAGCAAGAACCAAGAGGAAATGAAGAAGAACCAAGAAGAAATGAAAAATGACATTGCTGCTGTAAAGAACTCAATAGAAAGCATCAAGAGTAGACTAGAAGAAGCAGAGGACCGCATCAGTGAGCTAGAAGACAAGATGGGAAAAAATACCCAAGTAGAGCAGCTTCTAGAGAAAAAAAATTAAAAGGCAAGAGGAGAGCCTAAGGAAACTTTGAGACAACACAAAACAAACAACATCCGCATAATAGGGGTTCCAGAAGGAAAGGAAGCTGAGCAAGGAATAGAAAACATTTTTGAAGAAATAATGACAGAAAATTTCCCTGATATAAGGAAGAAAAAACCCACACAAATCCAAGAAGCTCACAGAGTCCCAAGCAAAATGAACCCCAAAAGACCGACACCAAGGCACATTATAATTAAATTGGCAAACACCAACGACAAAGTAAGAATCTTAAAAGCGGCAAGAGAGAGACAGAAAGTTACATACAAAGGGAACCCCATCAGACTAGCAACTGATTTCTCAACAGAAACTCATCAGGCCAGAAGGGAATGGAATGAAATATACAAAGTCATGCAAAGGAAGGGTCTGAATCCAAGAATACTGTACCCAGCAAGGCTATCAATCAAAATTGAAGGCGAAATCAGAAGCTTCACAGACAAAAAAGGACTAAGGGAATTTATTACCACCAAACCAGCAATGCAAGAAATGCTAAAGGGTCTGCTGAAAAAAAAAAAAAGAAATAGGAAGCGAAGAAGGAACACAGGGGTAAAGAATAGGAATGGCGACAAATAAGTACCTATCAATAATAACTTTAAATGTAAATGGATTAAATGCCCCAATCAAAAGACATATGGTAACGGATTAGATAACAAAACACGACCCATATATCTGCTGTCTACAAGAAACCCACCTCAGAAAAAAAGAGGCACACAGACTGAGGGTGAAGGGATGGAAAAAGGTTTTCCAGGCAAATGGAACTGAAAAAAAAGCTGGGGTAGCAATACTTATATCTGACAAATTAGATCTCAAAGTGAAGGACATAACAAGAGATAAAGAAGACCACTTCATAATACTAAAGGGAGCAATCCAACAAAAAGAAATAACTCTGGTAAACATATATGCACCCAATACAGGAGCACCCAAATACATAAAAAATCTCCTGGAGGATATCAAGGGAGAGATTGTCAGCAATACAATCATAGTAGGAGACTTTAATACCCCACTATCACCATTGGACAAATCCTCTAAACAAAAAATCAGCAAAGAAACATCAATCCTAAATGACTCACTAGACCAGATGGAATTAATTGACATCTTCAGAACATTTCAGCCCAAAGCCACAGAATATACATTCTTATCAAGTGCACATGGGTCATTTTCAAAGATAGACCATATGTTGGCACATAAGCAAAGTCTCTTCAAATTCAAGTAGATAGAAATCATATCAAGCATCTTCTCAGACCACAGTGGCATAAAACTGGAAATCAACTACAATAAAAACAACCCAAAGAAATCAAACACATGTAGACTAAAACAGCATGCTATTAAACCATGACTGGGTTACCAGAGAGATAAAAGAAGAAATAAAAAACATCATGGCAACAAATGACAATGAAAACACTACAATCCAAAATCTATGGGACACAGCGAAAGCAGTCTTGAGAGGGAAGTTCATAGCTCTACAAGCCTACTGCAAAAAATAAGAAACAATGGTAATAAATTACCTAACCCAACAACTCAAAGAGTTAGAAAAAAAGCAACAAGAAAAGCCCAGTGTAAGCAGAAGGAAGGAAATAATGATCAGAGCGGAGATAAACGACATAGAGACCAAAGGAACAATACAAAAGATCAACAAAACCAAGAGCTGGTTCTTTGAAATGATAAACAAGATTGATGAACCTCTAGCAAGGCTCACCAAGAAGCTAAGAGAGAGGACCCAAATAAACAAAATCAGAAATGAAAGAGGTGAAATAACAACAGATCCCGCCGAAATACAAAGGATTGTTAAAAAATACTACGAACAACTCTATTCCAACAAACCGGACAACCTGGAGGACATGGACATATTCCTAGAAAAACATAACCTTCCAAAACTCAATCAGGAAGAATCTAAACAGCTCAATATGTCAGTAACTATGGAAGAAATTGAAGCAGTCATCAAAGAGCTTCCGGCAAACAAATGCCCGGGGCCAGACGGCTTCACAGGGGAGTTTTACCAAACATTCAAGGAAGAACTAAAACCTAACCTCCTCAGACTATTCCAGAAAATTCAAGAGGAAGGAATACTTCCAAGCTCATTCTATGAAGCCAGCATCACCCTAATACCAAAACCAGATAAAGACAACACAATGAAAGAGAATTACAGGCCAATATCCCTCATGAATGTAGATGCCAAAATCCTCAACAAAATTCTAGCAAATCAGATCCAGCAGTACATCAGAAAGATCACACACCATGACCAAGTAGGGTTTATCCCAGGAATGCAAGGATGGTACAATATCCACAAATCAATAAATGTGATACATCACATAAACAAATTGAGAGATAAAAATCACATAGTCATATCAATTGATGCAGAAAAAGCATTTGACAAAATCCAACTCCCTTTCTTGATAAAAACTCTCAACAAGGTGGGAATAGAAGGATCATACCTCAACATAATAAAAGCTATATATGATAAACCGACAGTTAGCATCATACTCAATGGGCAAAAACTAAAACCATTTCCCCTAAGAACAGGAACAAGACAGGGATGCCCAATCTCACCACTCCTGTTTGACATAGTACTGGAAGTATTAGCCATTGCAATTAGACAAGAAGAAGAAATAAAAGGCATCCAAATTGGAAAAGAAGAAGTAAAGCTGTCCTTATTTTCAGATGACATGATATTGTACATAAAAAACCCGAGAGACTCCATTAAAAAACTAACAGACTTAAGAAATGAATTCGGCAAGGTAGCAGGATACAAAATTAACGCCAAGAAATCTATGGCATTTCTATACACCAACAGTGAACTTACAGAAAGAGAGACTAAAAAAGCAATCCCATTTTCCATCGCACCAAAAAAAATAAGATACTTAGGAATAAACCCAACCAAGGAGGTAAAAGACCTATATGCGGAAAACTACAGGACACTGAAAAAAGAGATAGAGGAAGATGTAAACAGATGGAAGAACATACCATGTTCATGGATTGGTAGA
The DNA here is from genome assembly GCF_963455305.1 of Plecotus auritus. NCBI lineage: Eukaryota > Metazoa > Chordata > Mammalia > Chiroptera > Vespertilionidae > Plecotus > Plecotus auritus. The sequence goes on from NC_137782.1 coordinate 102,018,592, forward strand.
ATCAACATCATTAAAATGTCCATACTACCCAAAGCAATCTATAGATTCAATGCACTCCCCACTAAAATACCAATGGCATATTTCACAGACCTAGAAAGAACTCTCCAAAAATTCATCTGGAATAAAAAAAGACTCCGAATAGCCACAGCAATCCTGAGAAAGAAGAATAAAGTAGGAGGGATCTCAATACCAGATTACAAGCTGTATTACAAAGCCACTGTCCTCAAAACAGCCTGGTACTGGCACAAGAACAGACATATAGATCAATGGAATAGAATAGAGAATCCAGATATCGACCCAAACCAATATGCGCAATTAATATTTGACAAAGGAGGCATGAGCATACAATGGAGTCAAGACAGTCTCTTCAATAAATGGTGTTGGGAAAATTGGACAGATACATGCAAAAAAATGAAACTAGATCACCAACTTACACCATACACAAAAATAAACTCAAAATGGATACTGGACGTAAATATAAGACGGGAAACCATAAAAATACTAGAGGAATCCACAGGCAGCAAAATCTCAGACATATGCCAAAAGAACTTTTTCACTGATACTGCCCCTAGGGCAATGGAAGCCAAAGGAAAATAAACAAATGGGACTACATCAAAATAAAAGGCTTTTGCACAGCAAAAGAAACCATCAACAAAACAACAAGAAACCCCACTGTATGGGAGAACATATTTGCAAATGTTATCACTGATAAAGGTTTAATCTCTAACATCTACAGGCAGCTTATACAACTTAATAAAAGGAAGATAAATGATCCAATAAAAAAATGGGCAACGGACCTAAATAGAATCTTTTAGAAAGAAGACAGAAGGAAGGCCAAGAGACACATGAAAACATGCTCAAAGTCACTAATTATCCGAGAGATACAAATCAAAACGACAATGCGATACCATCTCGCACCTGTCAGAATGGCTATCATCAACAAATCAACAAACGACAAGTGTTGGCGAGGATGCGGAGAAAAAGGAACCCTCGTGCACTGCTGGTGGGAATGCAGACTGGTGGCACCACTGTGGAGAACAATATGGAGTTTCCTCAAAAAACTAAAAATGGAACTCCCATTTGACCCAGTTATCCCACTCCTATGAATATATCCTAAGAAACTAGAAACACCAATCAGAAAGGATATATGCACCCCTATGTTCATAGCAGCACAATTTACAATAGCTTAGATTTGGAAACAGCCTAGGTGCCCATCAGCAGATGACTGGATTAGAAAACTATGGTACATCTACACAATGGAATACTATGCTGCCATAAAAAAGAAGGAATTACTACCATTTGTAGGCACCTGGATGGAATTAGAGAACATTATGCTAAGTGAAATAAGCCAGTCAATGAAAGAAAAATACCACATGATCTCACTCATTTGTGGATAATAGAAAACATTATAAACTGATGAAGAAAAAGATAGATATAGAGGCAGTAAAGCATCAAACAGACTGTCAAATTACAGTGGTAAGGTTAGGGAGAGGTGGGGTAAATAAGAGATCAACTGAAGGACTTATATGCATGCATATAAGAGTAACCAACGGATGCAAAACATTGGGGGGTGAGGCATGTATGGGAGTGGGGTGGGGGGGGGCAATGGTAAGATATGTACACATATAATACCTTAATAAAAAAAAGAAAATGAAAAAAAATAATTCAGTCTCAATGATTGGCGTTTTTGAAAGAAGGTTTGTTAAATATTCACTTTTGTAGGGATCAGATGCCTTAAAAATTATTCTCATACATCTGATATAACAGTTTAGGGTCAGGGTTAGGGTTAGGGTAAGGGTTAGGGTTAGGGTTAGGCTTAGGTGTAGGGTAAGGTTTAGGGTTAGGATTTGGTTTAGGGTTAGGGCTAGTGCTAGCGCTAGGGTTAGGGTTAGGGTTAGAGTTAGGTCTAGGGCTAGGGTTAGGGTTAGGGTTAGAGTTAGGTCTAGGTCTAGGGTTAGGGTTAGGGTTAGTGTTAGGCTTAGACCACGGCTAGGGTTAGGGTCAGAGTTAGTGTTAGGGTTAGGGTTAGGGTTAGGGTTAGGGTTGGGTTAGCGTTAGGGCTAGGGCTAGGGTTAGGGTTAGGGTTAGGGCTAGGGTTAGGGTTAGGGTTAGGTTTAGGGTTAGGGCTAGAGTTAGGGTTAGGGTTAGGATTAGGGTTAAAGTTAGGGGTAGAGCCAGCATTAGTGTTAGAGTTAGGGTTAGGGCTAGGGTAAGGGTTAGGGTTAGCGTTAGGGATAGGGCTAGGGTTAGGTTTAGGGCTAGCGATTGGGTTAGGATAGGGTTAGGGTAAGGGTTTCGGTTAATGTTAGGGTTAGGGTTAGGGTTAGGGTTAGGGTTAGGGTTAGGGTTAGAGTTACAGTTAGGGCTAGGGTTAGGGTTAGGGTTAGGGCTATGGCTAGGGTTAGGATTAGGGTTTGGGCTAGAGTCAGGGTTAGTGCTAGGGTTAGGGCTAAGGTTAGGTTTAGGTTTAGGGTTAGGGTTAGGGCTAGGGTTAGAGTTAGAGTTTGCATTAGAGTTTGGGTTAGGGTTAGGGCTAGGGTTAGGGTTAGGGTTAGGCTTAGGTCTAGGGTAAGGTTTAGGGTTAAGATTTGGTTTAGGGCTACGCTAGGGTTAGGGTTAGGGTTAGGGTTAGAGTTAGGTCTAGGGCTAGGGTTATGGTTAGTGTTAGCGTTAGAGTTAGGGCTAGGGCTAGGGTTAGGGTTAGTGTTAGTGTTAGGGCTAGTGTTAGGATTAGGATTAGGGCTAGGGCTTAGGTTAGGTTTGGGGTTAGGGCTAGGGTAAGTGTTAGGGTTAGGGCTAGGTGTAGGGTAGGGTTAGGGTTAGTGTTATGCCTAGAATATGGCTAGTATTAGGGTCAGATTTAGCGTTAGGGTTAGGGCTTGGGTTTGGGTTAGGGCTAGGTTTTGGGCTAGGATATGCCTTAGTGTTAGGGTAAGGGCTTGGGTTAGGGCTAGGGTTAAGGTTAGGTTTAAGGCTAGAGTTAGGGTAGGGTTAGTGCTAGGGCTAGGGCTAGGGTTAGGGTTAGGGCTGGGTTAGGGTATGGGCTAGGGCAAGGCTTAGGATTAGGTTAGGGCTAGGGTTAAGGGTAGGGGTAGCGTTAGGGTAAGGGTTAGGGTTAGGGTAAGTGTTAGGGCTAGGGCTAGGGCTAGGGCTAGGGTGAGTGACGACTAGGTATTGGGTTACGTTAGGGTTAAGGTAAGGGTTAGGGTTAGTGTGGGCCAGGGCTAGGGCTAGGGCTAGGGTTAGGGCTCAGGGTTCTGCCAGGTCTAGAGCTAGGGATAAGGCTATGGTTAGAATTAGGGTTAGGTTTTGGGTTAGGGATAGAGTTAGGGTGTATAAACACTTAAAATTCACAGTGAATGAGCTTGAATCACTGGACAAAAGTGAAACAAACACTGTGAATTCACAATGATACACTATGGAAATATTAGGAATGTGCTTGTAACACTAGGAATACATGTTCAAAGAGCTTTAATATCTGAATGAATCTGTTTAGTCACCTGGAAATCATATTCAAAGAGCTGAGAACTGAGTTGGATCTGATTACATTTATAATTTAGTCTAAAAGAGTTGGCGTTTTTGAAAGAAGGTTGGTTAATCACTTACACATTAATTTTCATAGGGATCAGATATCTGTATGGAAATGTTAAAACTCTCACAGTTAAAATTGACAGACCAGAAAAATGTCTAGGAATTAGTCTGAAACACTTGGAATACGTTAGAAGAATGTTAATACCTCTATTGCACTATTGAAATACAGAGAATTTGTATTCAAGGAGCTGTGAAAGGTAGGATAGTCTTTAAAATAGTAATCACTCACGTTAAAAGAGCTGGTATATATGGAAAAACGCTGTATAAACACTTGGAATTCACAATGAAGAAGCTTGTAACACTGGACAAAAGTGAAAAGAGCTGGTATATGAGCAAAAACGCTGTATACATGTGCCTCGCCAGCACAGCCAAGGGTTCGGCGAGCCTGAGGGAGGGTGGTGAAGGCTGAAGAATAAGACAGAACAAGAGAATAAGCTGGGTCTAGGTGGATCTTCTGTGCCTTGCTGAGGCCACAGAACAGATCCAGACTGCAAAGCTGATGCGTTATTTATAGTCAGGGACAAACAAGGTAATCTACAATGTTCTTGTAAGTTTCACTTGTTTTGGCAGCACTTGCTGCCCCTCCCACAGCCCATTAGCTACCAAGAAAGATCTAGGCAGCCGTGGGCAAACTACGGCCCGCGGGCCAGATCCGGCTGTTCTATCTGGTTCTCTTGCTCTCCCCTCCGCTCCTTTACTTTGAATTTATATTAGTTCACACAAACACTCCATCCATGCTTTTGTTCCGGCCCTCCGGTCCAGTTTAAGAACCCATTGTGGCCCTCGAGTCAAAAAGTTTGCCCACCCCTGAAGATCAAGCTTTATGCTTGGAGGACTGTGCCCTCCAAGCTGGGACTTGTTTGCGACTTTGCCAGCAGGTCAGTCTGAGGCTTAACCCTATAACCTCTCCCTACATCTCACCCTTCTTTTAATTTTAAACAAAACTTAAACATCAAGAACAAAGTTCTGACTATTAAAACATTAACAAAACAATGCCAATGCAAAACCCAATAACAAAGCAATGCAAATGCAAAACCCAGACATGGCTATTAATAAAACAATGCCAATGCAACACATAATAGAGAAATCAAACTACAATAACATTTTTCTACTAAATGAAAGTTTCTTTTGCTGATTTACTCAAGAGTTCTCAGACTTGGCTGCGCAAGAGTTTGCAGAAGACTGGCAGCTAACGAATGCTAGCATGGCCAGAAACATGATTGAGGGAGTAGCTTCTACTTCCTGCTTTTCTGCCATCTGCTGGGCCTCAGTTGTTAATTTCTTCAGCTGACCCCATGTTGGCACCTCAGTCTCTTATGCAGTTTTCGTCATCTTCCTTTTCCGCTTTTCTGTCATCGGGGCAACTCTCAGTCTTTTGAACGATGGGACAAGGAGCTTCTCTGGGTCCATTGTGGTGACGTATGTAACGCTCTGGCACCCAAATTGGCTGTGCTGCTCCTTCTGAAAGATACAAACACAACCTCTTCCCCACATCATTACTGGATCTGGTCCAAACCATTGTCCAGTTTGTGCATCCTTCCATCGGGCTAACCCCGCGGATGCTATTGTACAGGAGGCCCGATGCCTTTCAGCTGCTGTATGACCCTCTGCATCGCAATTCAAAAAATTTAAAGTATAAGGAACATGACTTTGTTTTGAGGTGACACATAACATCCGTCTCCCCCTTTCTGTTTTAGTAATTGCATTTTAAGAGTATGATTTGCTATTTCCACTATCGCTTGACCTTGAGGGTTGTAAGGGATACCAGTTTTATGACAAATTTGATATTGCTGACAAAAATGCAGAAAAGCAGAACTAGTGTATGTGGGTCCATTGTCTGTCTTTAGCTCTAAGGGAGGACCTAGTACCGCAAAGGCAGCTAGGCAATGATTAATTACATGCTTGGCACTCTCTCCCGTTTGGGGAGTCGCAAAGATAAAGCGGGAGCAGGTATCTACATTAACATATACCCATCTGTGCTTACCAAATTCCGGTATGTGGATGACATCCATTTGCCAAATTTGATTAGGTTTAAGACCCCTAGGATTAACCCCCAACGATTGTACAGGGCAATGAATTACACACTGAGAGCACTGCTTAAAAATTTGACGAGCTTGCTCCTGAGAAATACCGAATTGTTTGCATAAGTCAGAAGCATTTTGATGATGCAAAGCATGGGAGGACTGGGCAAGAGAAAATGGGGTAGCCTCGTGCATTACACCAAGGAGGCAATCAATAGCATCATTGCCTATAGCTAATGGACCAGGGAGACCTGAATGAGATCGAATATGACTGATAAAACAGGGAAATTTTCGTTCTCTAATGACTTTTTGAAGGTTGAAAAATAAATGAAAGAGTTCCTCTGAATTAGTGTGCCCTATAGTAGCTGTTTCAATAATTTTGGCCATACTTACCACATAGGCACTATCACTATATAGGTTAATGGGCTCTGTAGCAAAATCTGTCAAGGCATAGATAAGAGCTTGTATTTCTACCCGTTGAGCTGAAATATAAGGGGTTTGAAGGACCTTTGCACCTCTGCTGCAGTAATATCCAGCTTTTCCAGAAATGGATCCATCTGTAAAAATGGTTAGTGCCTGAGGTATAGGTTGTGACTTCATTATCTTTGGGAAGGTAAAGGTAGTAACTGAGAGAAATTGTAAAACCTTATTTGCTGGATAATGGTTACCAACCTGTCTGGAGAAATTAGCAAGTGCAACTTGCCAATTTGTTGATCGTTGCCAGAGCCAATCTTGCTGTATAGCTGTAAATGGCACTACAATAAGGTCAGGGTCTTGGCCTACTAACTGGCCTGTTTGAAGGCGGGCTTGAGCTATTAGCTGGGAAACCGAATTATGGAAAGGAGTTAATACCTTAGTTGGAGAATGAGCCAAATATAGCCATTCAACAACTCCAGGAGCTTGCCAAATGACCCCAGTGGGTGTATGTGTTGTAGGGAAAATTAAAACCTGTAAGGGAATGGAGTAATCAATTCTAATAAGTTGTGCTGAACTTAAGGCATCCTCAACTTTATGTAAGGCTGTCTTGACTTCCTCTGTCAAGCAGCGTGGGGATGACAGAGATGAATCTCCCCTTAGTATATGAAATAAAGGGCTTAAGTCAGCAGTGGTTAATTTTAAAGTAGGTTGAACCCAGTTAATATCTCCTAATAATTTTTGGAAGTCATTTAATGTAAGTAAAGTGTCAGTCTGAATTTGAATTTTCTGAGGTTTTATTGTTTTTCCCTCAATAATGCTACCAAGATAAGAAAAAGGAAATGTCCTTTGAATCTTTTCAGGTGCTATGCATAATCCAGCACAATGCAGGGAATCCTATATAGATATTATTTAGATGTGTTTCATTTTTATGAGCTAAGAGAATGTCATCCATATAATGAATAATATAAGCCTCGGGATATTTTTTCCTTATAGGATTTATGGCTGCAGCCACAAAATTCTGACATAAGGTAGGACTATTGGCCATGCCCTGAGGCAATACTTTCCATTGGTACCTCTTTATGGGCTCCTTAAAATTTATCGCAGGGACACTAAATGCAAATCTTTTGCAATCCTCAGGATGGAGAGGAATAGTAAAAAAACAGTCCTTAAGATCTAAGACCAGTAAATGATATTTCAATGGGATACCTGTAGGGGATGGTAACCCCGACTGAAGGGGCCCCATAATCTCCATGGTTTTATTAATTGCTCTTAGGCAGGGGTCCTCAAACTTTTTAAACAGGGAGTCAGTTCACTGTCCCTCAGACCGTTGGAGGGCCGGACTATAGTTTTTTAAAAAAAACTATGAACAAATTCCTATGCGCACTGCGGGCCCGGGACGAGTCCGCTGCTAAGCAGGACAGGCAGCGGCACCCGGCGGGCCATATAAATGTCCTCGGTGGGCTGCATGTGGCCCGCGGGCCGTAGTTTGAGGACCCCTGCCTTAGGTCTTGCAACAGTCTCCATTGACCATACTTTTTCTTTATTACAAATATGGGCGTGTTCCATGGACTGTGAGTGGGTTCGATATGCCCTGCCTCAAGCTGTACTTGAACCAATTCTTGTGCAGCTTTTAACTTCTCTCCTAATAGGGGCCATTGATCAACCCAGACAGGGGTATCTGCAAGCCAGGTAATTTTAGCTGCTGTACGCTGGGTCGGAGAGACAATCAAGGCCCCTGTTGAAAATTCTGGTAACCTAATCCATGCCTCCCCTTTTGAGTGGACATTGGGATAGATAATTGCCTCCCTTGCTGATTCTTTCCTGCTCCTCTTAGGGGGTGAAGCCCTTGAGTAAGCATTTGAGACGTCACAATGGAACTGGGACTTGTTATTAAAATCCCCATCTGTTCTAGAATATCTTGAACCCATAAGTTAACAGGCAAATGTTGCAATACATAAGGTTGAAAATAGCCTGTATTTTTATCTGGATCTTCCCATGGAAGGAGTTGCGCACTCCGCAAGGGTTGAGTAACATGCCCCACTCCTTGCAATTCAGAAGCCGTGGGGTTTAAAGCCCAGGTCTGCGGCCAGTGTCTGAAAGCAATGACTGACACATCAGCTCCAGTATCTATAACCCCTTTAAAAGGTTTCCCATTAATCCTCAGTTCTAACTCAGGCCGGCCCTGCTTAACTAATCTTGCCCAGTATACCCCGTCGCTGGACCCAAAGCCTGCTGCACCACGGGGCCAACCAGTTAAAGGCCGCCCTTCTGGATAGTAGGACAGAAGGAGAATTTGTGCTATTTTTGTTTCCGGTAAGACCTGAATTATAGTATTTATTGTTTGTGCCATTACTTTAATTTCTCCAATATATTTCTCCTGATCTATCACCCCGGGCAGAACTTGAAACCCTTTCAATGTTAAACTATTCCTCCCTAAAATTAGTCCCATCACGCCTGCAGGAAGGGGACCATACATTCCCGTGGCAATGGCCTGAGGCCTCATCTCTGGGGTTAGTACATATCAGGAGGTGGGACTGAGGTCCAATCCTGCACTTCCTGAGGTGGCATGGTAGAGGTTTCCAACGGTTGGTTTTGGGACCAAGCTGGCTGGAAAGACTGCAGTGGGATTAAGGATAAGGCCCCTACTGTTTGGTGGGGCCGGAGCTGGCCCCGCTTGAAGTTTCCCTGCCTAAGGGGTATTAAATTACCATCAACATCGGTCGTGGAGCGGCATTCATTTACCCAATGCATCTTGGGTAAATGCATCTTGGACACAATCCGAACTGCTTGTTTCCACTCCCTGTAGCCCTTTGACTTCTGCTTGTAGCATTACAGTCTTTAGCAAAATGCCCTAGTCCGCCACAGTTAAAGCAGCCCCCTTTCCTTTTCTGCTGACCAGCGAACAACATCTCCTTTAATGTGGCAGCTAATACTGATCCTTGAACATAGGCTGGTCCAATGTCAGCACAAACACGGATGAAATCATGTACAGTACCATTCTTCCTGTAGGGACGTAAAGCCTCTTGACATACTCTATTTGCATTTTCAACAGCTAATTGCTTCACTAGTATCACTCCAGCCTCAGGGGCAGCCACAACCCTGCCTATGGCCTGGAACAAACGAGCCACAAAATCCTGATATGGTTCCTCAGGGCCTTGCCTAATTTTGCTTATGTCTAAAGACTTTTCCCCTTTTGTTGGCAGCTGCCTCCAGGCTTTGGTGGCACATATATTTATTTGCTGATAAGCTTGCATGGGGTATACTAACTGAGCCTGCAAAGCCCCATGAGGTTCGGTGCCCATGAGCATATTAATTGTAATGGGTACCCCATGAGCTTGGTTTCTGTTAGCCTGCTCTGCACTAAGCTCTGCCCAATTAGATTTCCATAACAAGTAATCTCCAGGTGAGAGACAAGCTTTTGCAACAGTGTTCCAATCACTAGGAGCCATAGATTCCTCAGATATTGTATCTAGTAACCCCAGCACAAAGGGGGAAGTCGGTCCATACATAGAACAAGAAGTTTTCAACTCCTTCAAAGTTTTAAAAGGTATAGACTAATGACCATGGAGCATCTGCCCTGGATTCTGAGGATCAGGTTGCTCAAATACAGGATATAAACTGAATCCTGATGTATCTTCCCCAGCCTGCCTGGCCTTATGCAGAGTTTGCTGGAGTAGAGACAAAGGCACCATTCTTTTTTCTGCTTGTTTAGGGGGTAAAAGGAGAGGCTTATGAGCAACAGTAAGCTCTCCAAATGTTTGCATCAGACCCCCATCATCCCAAACCCGCCGGCGCTGTGCCCCTGCCTCCTCCAATTCTTGTTCATATTTGGAAGGAGGCACATCGTCCTGAGGGCTCTCTCCCACAGGAGCTGTAGCTCCAGGGACTGGAGGAGGTGGCGGAGGCGCCAATGGTGGAGTCAGAAGCCTTTGGCAACCTTCCCCCATCTATTCTGATTCCCCTGCCACATTCCTCCACTCCCCTTTTGGAGTGGGCTCTAGGAAGTCCCGAATCAGGGACCACAGACTGAAAGTCGAGGCAGGCATTTCTTCTGGACCTTCAGCTATATAATGATCGCGAAGTTGTTTTCCTACCTTCTCCCATGCCTCTATATTTACCTTTCCTTCCTCAGAAAACCATGGGCAGGTTTTACTTACAAAATCCAAAAAATTGAAAAGCTGTTCGTACCTCACAGAACAGCCCCTTGCTTGGAGCATAGCCTTAAGCATGGATATGCATAAATTCTTTCCCTGCGATCCTGAATTTCCCATGTTTTACACCTAGCTAGTACTAAATTGTGCTCCTTATCTTCCTTTTTGCTTTCTGCACGTGCTTCACTGGAGCGTCCTTTCACCTGACAATTGCAGTTCCCTCACACTCAGTCTCGCATTTGAGTGCCACTTGGGCTGAACTCAGCACCACATTGGGCGCCACTTGTGCCGCGCCAGCACAGCCAAGGGTTTGGCGAGCCTGAGGGAGGGTGGTGAAGGCTGAAGAATAAGACAGAACAAGAGAATAAGCTGGGTCTAGGTGGATCTTCTGTGCCTTGCTGAGGCCACAGAACAGATCCAGACTGCAAAGCTGATGCGTTATTTATAGTCAGGGACAAACAAGGTAATCTACAATGTTCTTGTAAGTTTCACTTGTTTTGGCAGCACTTGCTGCCCCTCCCAGAGCCCATTAGCTACCAAGAAAGATCTAGGGAGTAGTCACAAGATCAAGCTTTATGCTTAGGGGACTGTGCCCTCCAAGCTGGGACTTGTTTGCGACTTTGCCAGGAGGTCAGTCCGAGGCTTAATCCTATAACCGTTTCCTACATATACACACTTGGAATTAACAATGAATGAGCTTAATTCACTGGACAAAAGTGAATCAAACAATCAGAATTCACAATGATAGACTAGGGAAATATTTAAGAATGTAATGGAAACACTAGGTATACCTGTTTTTTGAGCCATATTATCTGATGGACACTTTTTAAGCACTGGGAAATCGGGTTCAAAGAGTAGAGAACTGAGTTGGATACTGATTTCATTTGTAATTCAGTCTAAATGAGTTGGCGTTTTTGAAAGAAGGTTGGTTAAATATTCATTTTTGTAGGGCTCAGATACCTTAAAAACTTATTCCATACATCTGATATAACAGTTTAGGGTCAGGGTTATGGTTAGGATTAGGCTTAGGGCTAGGGTTAGGGTAAGGGTTAGGGTTAGGGTTAAGGCTGGGGCTAGGGCTAGGGCTAGGGTTAGGGTTAGAGTTAGGATTAGGGATCGGGTTAGGGTTAGGGTTAGTGTTAGGGTTAGGGCTAGGGTTAGGATTAGGGTTAGGTTTAGGGCTAGGGTTAGGGGTAGGGATAGATTTGGGTTAGGGTTAGAGTTAGTGTTAGGGTTATGGCTAGGGTTAGGGTTAGGGTTCGGGTTAGGGTTAGGCTTAGGGCTAGTGTTAGGGTTAGGGTTAGGTTAGTATTAGGGCTAGGGCTAGGGCTAGGGTTAGGGTTAGGGTTAGGGTTAGAGTTAGGTTTAGAGTTAGGGCTAGGGTTTGGGTTAGGTTTAGGGCTAGAGTGAGGGTTAAGGTTAGGGTTAGTACTAGGGTTTAGGTTAGGGTTAGGGTTTGGGCTGGGGTTAGGGTTAGCGTTAGGGCAAGAGTAAGGGTTAGGGTTAGGGCTTGGGATAGCCCTGGGGTTAGGTTATGGTTAGGGCTACTTCTAGGGTTAGGGATAGGTAGAGTTAGTGATAGGTTTAGGGTTAGGGTTAGGGCTTGGTTTATTGTTACTGCTATGGTTAGGGTTAGTGGTAGGGTTAGGTTTAGGGTTCTGGTTAGGGTTAGTGGTAGGGTTATGGTTAGGGTTAGGGTTAGGGTTAGGGCTGGTGTTTGGCCTAGTGCTAAGGCCAGGAATAGGGTTAGGGTTAAGGTTAGGGTTAGTGCTAGAGCTAGGGCTAGGACTAGGGTTAGGGTTAGGGTAAGGGTTAGGGTTAGCATTAGGGCCATGGCTAGGGTTTAGGTTAGGGCTAGAGATTGGGTTAGGTTAGGGTTAGAGTAAGGGTTTGGGTTAGGGTTAGGGTTAGGGTTAGGGTTAGGGTTAGGGATAGGGCTAGAGATAGGGTTATGGCTCAGCCTTTTGCTAGGCCTAGGGCTAGGGCTAAGGCTAGGGATAGGATTAAGGTTAGGTTTTGAGTTAGGGTTATAGTAAGGGTATATAAACACTTGAAATTCACAATAAATGAGCTTGAATCACTGGACAAATGTGAATCAAACAATGTGAATTCACAATGATAGACTAGGGAAATATTTAGGAATGTGCTTGAAACACTAGGAATAAAAGTTCAAAAAGCTTAATATCTGAACACAAATGTTTATTCCACTGGAAATCATGTTAAAAGAGCTGACAACTGAGTTGGATACTGGTTCCATTTATAATTTAATGCAAAAGAGTTGGCGTTTTGAAAGAAGGTTGGTTAAACACTTACACATTCATTTTCATAGGGCTCAGATGAGTTAAAAATGACAGACCAGGGAAATGTCCAGGAATGTGTCTGAAACACTTGGAATATGTTAGAAGAACGTTAATACCTCCATTGCACTGTTGAAATACTGAGAATTTGTATTCGAGAGCTGTGAAAGGTAAGATAGTCTTTAAAATAGTAATCACGTTGAAAGAGCTGGTATATATGGAAAAACGCTGTATGTATATTTGGAATTCACAATGAAGGAGCTTGAAACACTGGACAAAAGTGAAAAGAGCTGGTATATATGGAAAAACGCTTTATAAACACTTGGAATTCACAATGAATGAGCCTGAATCACTGAACAAAAGTCAATCCTACTCTGAGAATTCACAATGATAGACTAGGGAAATATTTAGGAATGTACTTGATACACTAGGTATACCTGTTCATAGAGCTGTAATATCTGTGGACACTGTTTAATCACTGGTTAATCGTGTTCAAAAAGTAAAGAACTGAGTTGGATACTGCTTACATTTATAATTCAGACTCAATTAGTTGGCGTTTTTGATAAAAGGTTGGTCAAATTTTAAACATTCATATTCTTAGGGCTCAGATACCTTAAAAAGATATTTTCATTCAGCTGATATGACAGTGTAGGGTTAGGGTTAGCTTTAGGGTTAGGGTTAAGTTTAGGGTTAGGGCTAGGGCTAGGGTAAGGGGTAGGTTAAGGTTCAGGTTAGGGATAGGGCTAGGTTTAGGTTTAGGGTTAGGTCTAGAGTTAGGGTTAGGGTTAGGGCTAGGATTAGGGTTAGTGTTAGGGTTAGGGCAAGGGTTAGGGTTAGGGTTAGGTTTTGGTCTAGGGATTGGGTTAGGGTTAGGGTTAGGGATAGGGTTATGGTTAGGGTTAGGGATAGGGCTAGGGTTAGGGATAGGGCTAGAATTAGTGTTAGGGTTGGGTTAGGGCTAGGTTTAGGATTAGGGTTAGGGTTAGGGCTAGGGTTAGTGTTATGGTTAGGGCTAAGGTGAGGGTTATGGCTCAACCTACTGCTAGGGCTAGAGCTAGGGCTCATGCTAGGGTTAGGGTTATGTTTTGGGTTAGGGTTACGGTTAGGGTGTATAAACACTTAAATTCACAATGAATGAGCTTGAATCACTGGACAAAAGTCAATCAAACACTGAGAATTCATAATGAAAGACTAGGGAAATATTTAGGAAGGTGCCTGATACAGTAGGAATACATGTTCATAGAGCCTTAATATCTGAAGGACACTGTTTAGTCATTGGGAAATTGTGTTCAAAGAGCAGAGAAGTCAGGAGATACTGTTTACTTTTATAATTCAGTCTAAATGAGTTGGCCTTTTACGAAGAAAGTCAGTGAAACATAAATTCATTTTCATAGAGCTGATAGTATAAAAGTATTCAAACTTTTACAAATCAAAATTATATTCAAGCTAGTGTTCAAAATAGTAATAATTTACATTTAAAGACCTGATATATTTGGCAAAACGCTGTATAAACTATTGGAATTCACAATGAATGAGCTTGAATCACTGGACAAAAGTGAATCAAACACTGAGAATTCACAATGAAAGACTAGGGAAATATTTAGAAAGGAGCCTGAAACAGTAGGAATACTTGATCATAGACCTTAATATCTGAAGGACACTGTTTCATCACTGGAAAATCGTGTTCAAAGAGCAGAGAACTGAGTTGAATACTGGCTACATGTATAATTCAGTGTGAATGTGTTGGTGTATTTGAAAGAAGGTTGGTTAAATACTTAAACTTTCATTTTCATAGGGCTCACATACCTGTATGAAAATGTGAAAACTCTCAGAACTCAAAATCACAGAGTAGGGAAATGTCTAGGAATGTGTCTGAAACACTTGGAATACGTTTATAGAACCTTAATATCTCTAATGCAGTGTTGAAATACCAAGAATTTGTATTTAAAGAGCTTTGAAAGGTAGGATAGTCTTTAAAATAGAAATAATTTACATTTATAGAGCTGGTATATATGGAAAAAGGCTGTATAAACACTTGGAATTAACAATGAATGAGCTTGAATCACCGGACAAAATTCAATCAAACACAGAATTCACAATGAAAGACTCGAGAAATGTTAAGGAAGGTGCCTGAAACAGTGAGAATACATGTTCATAGAGCCTTAATATCTGAAGGACACTCTTTAGACCCGGGGACATTGAGTTCAAAGAATAAAGAAGTGAGGCGATAGTGTTACTTTTATAATTCAGTCTAAATGAGTTGGCCTTTTAGGAAGAAACTTGGTGAAACATAAATTCATTTTCATAGAGCTGATATGAAAACAGTATAAAAGTATTCAAAACTCTTAGAAATCAAAATGATAGCCAAGCTAGTGTTCGAAATAGTAATAATTTACATTTAAAGAGCTGGTATATTTGGCAAAATGCTGTATAAACACATGGAATTCGCAATGAATGAGCTTAAATCACTGGACAAAAGTGAATCAAACACTGACAATTCACAATGAAAGACTAGGGAAATACTTAGGAAGATGCCTGAAACAGTAGGAATACATGTTCAAAGACCTTAATATCTGAAGGAAACTGTTTAGTCACTGGGAATTGTCTTCAAAGAGCAGAGAGGTGAGTGCGATACTGTTCACTTTTATAATTCAGTCTAATTGAGTTGGCGTTGAGATCACGGAGATGGAAAAAGATGGCGGCTGGCAGGACGGAGGTGAGGGAGAGGAAGTGAGTGAGTGAGGGTATGAAAGGAGAGTGTGTGGATGTGCATGGTGTGTGAGTGAGTGAGTAAGGGAAAGTTAAATCTTACAGGAGCAGCAGGGGCTGGCAGACAGGCTCTCCTTGACAAGGAGAGACTATCACTGCTGCGGGCACACCCCGGACAGCGGAACTCCAGCAAGGAGCCCACGCCATCTTGAAGGGAGAGCGGCCTTTTTTAGGAACTCATCAACACCACCAAACAGACAGGCCTTGAAACTGCCCCGCGACCCAGGAGCCACTCCAGCCAAAATGCTGCTACCCCAGCTGCAGAACCCTGGACCTTGGGACCTCCACCTCCAAAGGTACACTGCTTGGCAGCAGTAAGTGAAACCTCCCCCTCCACAGCCCCAGAACTCTGGATTCGCAGGTATCCAGCCCAGCAGGCAGCAGGCAGCCAGGGCACTCCACTCCAGATTCACACGTTTCCAGACCCTCAGGCAGCCAGGGCACTCCACGCTTTAGGTAGCGCTTGGGAGCCGCTGAGAGCCCCTGAGGGTGTGATTCTGCACAGACAAGGGTGCGTGGCCCCACAGCAGAAATTCTGAATTCCCTCTTCCTGGATAACTGCCCACATTCACCCCAGCGGCTCAAGTGCGGTGCCAGGCCCCCTTAGAGTGCATCAGAACTCTGCACCCGGCAAGCGCACCTCTACAGATGCGAAGTTTCAACAAGCAGGCACCCTTAGCCCATCTACCCACTTGAGCTCTCCCTGGGTGCGATCTTGAACAAGCGGGGGCGCACTTCCCCCCAGCAGTAGAAGTTTTGATTCACTCATCCTGGATACCAGCCCACAAGTGCCTCAATTGCGCGGCTACACTGCCAGGGCCCTTCAGAGTCCTTCAGTGTGCCTTGCTGGCAAACATACCGTGGGTGCTCCTGTGAGCCACCACTGGGAGTAAGCGCCTATCCACCACAGGTGCAACAGCAAATGCTGGGTCTGCCCACCCCAGGACTGCAAAACTCTAGACACCACAGTCACACCTTTCCAGAGAGCAGGCCCCCTGAGCCCCATCACCCCAAAAGAGGGTTCCTGGGTGCCATTGTGAGTCCCTGCTGGGCACGTGTGATTTCAATTAAGGGTGCAAGACAGCAAAAATTGGGAAACTCCCCTCCATGGCAGCTGACTTCTAGACACTGCAGTTGTGCCTCTCAAGCTCGCAGGCCTACATCAAGAGAACCCAAATAGCTCAAGTAGGGAGCTACACTAGATTAACAAGCCCAGGAGAACTGAGAGATTACACCAGTAGCACCATCCACAAAAGAACCTGGGTAGCAAAGCAATTGGATCTACAATTAAAACATTACAGGAAAACATGGGAAGACAAAAAAGCAATCCCCATAGGAAAGAAAAAGAGGAACCACCAGAAAGGGAGTTAAGTGAATTCGAGGCTAGCAGCTTATCAGAGATAGAATTCAGAGTAATGGTTATAAGGATGTTTAAAGGGATGGATGACAAATACACACAACCTAATGACAAATAGACACAACTCAATGAGAACTATAAGGAGCTGAATGAGAATGTCACCAACATGAAAAGAAACCAAGAGGAGATGAAGAACGACATAGCTGCAATAAAGAACACAATGGAAGGCCTGAACAGTAGACTAGAAGAGGCTGAGGACCGCATCAGCGAATTAGAAGACAAGGTAGGAAAAAACACACAAACACAGCAACAACTGGAAAGAAGACTTAAAAAGCAAGAGGAGAGCCTAAGAGAGCTTTGGGACAACACAAAATGAACAACATTCACTTAATAGGGATACCAGAAGGAGAGGAAGAGAAGCAAGGAATAGAAAACCTGTTTGAAGAAATGACAGAAAACTTCCCTGATATTGGCAAGAAAAAAACTATGCAAGTCCAAGAAGTACATAGAGTCCCAAACAAGTTGAACCCCAAAAGAGCGTCACCAAGACACATCATAATTACAATGGCGAACACCAACAACAAAGTAAGAATCTTAAGGGCTGCCAGAGACAGAAGGTTACTTACAAGGGATCTCCTATTAGAATATCAACTGATTTCTCAACAGAAACACACCAGGCCATAAGGGAATGGAATGAAATATACAAAGTGATGCAAAGCAAGGGACTGAATCCAAGAATACTATACTCAGCAAGGCTATCATTCAAAATTGAAGGTGATAGCTCTTAAATTTTATTTTTTTGCACTGAAATATGTCTGCTTTAGGTTCATTTACATATTACGCAATTTTACCATGAGATGAACTACCAATAAAAGTTTTAGTTAACACTTTAGGAACAGCTTTTTGTCTAGTACCTTTAATTTTTCTAGTGAAATATTCACTTATTTCACTTAGCCAATTTAAATTAGTCTGAGAACTTGACTACTATTTTAGTGTTAAATTTAATACTCTAACAACATTCTTATTTTACCCTGTAAATATTAGTGAAAAGGATTATTTGCCTTCTTGAGTAGGCCCTGAGCATTCCTGGTGCTAGGTTGGATTTAGATATCAAAAACCCACTTCACGGTTGTCTGGTCGCCGCCGCCGCGCGTCTCTGGTCTCCCGGCCGCTGCCGCTGCCGCCGCCTCAGGTCCTGGAGCCAGGAGCGACGTCACCGCCATGGCTGGCATCAAAGCTTTGATTAGTTTGTCCTTTGGAGGAGCAATTGGGCTGATGTTTTTGATGCTTGGATGTGCCCTTCCAATATACAACCAATACTGGCCCCTCTTTGTTCTGTTTTTTTACATCCTTTCACCTATTCCATACTGCATAGCAAGAAGACTAGTGGATGAAACAGATGCTATGAGTAACGCTTGTAAGGAACTTGCCATATTTCTTACAACAGGCATCGTTGTCTCAGCTTTCGGACTCCCTATTGTATTTGCCAGAGCACACCTAATTGCGTGGGGAGCTTGTGCACTTGTTCTCACAGGAAACACAGTCATCTTTGCAACTATACTGGGCTTTTTCTTGGTCTTTGGAAGCAATGACGACTTCAGCTGGCAGCAGTGGTGAAAGAAATTACTGAACTATTGTCAAGTGGACTTCTTGTCATTTGTTGGCCATCCATGCACACAGGAGATGGGGCAGCAATGCTGAGTGGTATAGCAAGCCTGTTGGGGTGTTCTAGGTACTTCCTTCTCCCTTTTATTGTAAGCATACTATTTTCACAGAGACTTGCTAAAGGATTAAAAGGATTTTCTCTTTTGGAAAAAAAGCTTGACTGATTTCACACTTATCTATAGTATGCTTTCTGTGGTGTCCTGCTGAATTTAAATATTTATGTGCTTCTCTTGTTCAATTTTTTTTTTTTATCAATATGCAGTGTTAAAATTTTTTTTTAATGTAATAACCATTCACATTGGTTAGGAATTAGATTTCTGCAGGATATTACTGGGCTAAAGTATATCTTTTAAAATTATTTAACCTTCATTATTACAAAAAGTTATAAAAGTAAGTTTCAATCAGTCAGGATGACATCACTCCCAATTTTATGCAAACATTCGGACTGTTGGCATACCTTATAGACTATATACTCAGTGCAAATATAGCTGCATTTATACCTCAGAAGGGCCAAGCATTAATGCCTGTGCTGGTTTTGCCAGTAAGCAGATGTTTTGTGAATTGAAAATTATTTTATGGAATTGCTACAAAGGAGTGCTTTTCTTCTCAATTGTTTGAAGAATTTTTTTGTTAAACTTTAAGGTAAGGGTGTAAAAACAGATTTTTGAGATAAGGTTTTTATTTATGTTTATGATAGTTAAAGAGTTGCATTGTGGAAGGAAATGATGTTGAAATTTCATTTTTTGAGTCCTATTTCTATTTATAAGGGAAATTTTTGATCTTTTATCAGCCTTTCATATTTTACCATAGGTAAAATGGACATTTGTGGAACTACTACTGATAAGAAAAAGATGTTTGCATCATATATACAGAAAACCTCTCCTTGCTCCCTCCTTTTAACTTATTTTATACAGTGAATATAGTAAGTAAAATAACTTCAAATATAGTTTAATAACACTTTAAATCAGAGGTGTTTAACTCACCTGGAAAGTAATTGCTATGCCATACATTCAGAGTGCCCCTTGCCCCACAAGGCCTTGGCATGATTAACAATTGACTTGTTAATCCTGCAGATAATTCATGCATTAACAATTTAAGATTTAGACAATGGTAATTGTAGTTCTTATTCTCTAATGTTATATGTAATTTAAAACTATTTAAGACAAGTTTCCTGTATACCTCTCAATTGTTTTCATTTTTATTCCATCACGATAGAGCTGCTGTTTCCTTTTAAATGGCATTTATTGTGTGAATTAATGCAAAGTAGCCAAATCCAACTTCAGACACAAACCCAACCTGAAAATTCCCAGTAACCAGGCATGATCAGATTGTAGTGGTTATTTGCAGCTTACAATTATCAGTACTTTTTTCAGGAGCTTGTTATGAAAATGTTTAAATTGGTCTGACAGTATTTTGTTAAGGACATTTGTTTGTATGTTTATTCAGTATACTTCCATAAAAAATTGTCTTGCCTTCAGACAAAACTGAGTAATCATGACATCTATCCTTTGTTATTTTATCAAGTTTTCAAAAAAAAAAGGGAACAAATTTTAGGTTTGGTCATCTTTTTACTAAAGATGCCTAAAGGCCATAGGTTTATAAAGCTGCACCCAAGTTGTTACTTTTAGCTGTGAGATGGGAAGCAGAATGAAATATCTGCATGTGGTTGTCCCATTTACACATTAGGCTGAAGATGGCTTGCAGTGTTAGAGTACTGTAGTCTTAAAGAGGAAGGTACAGGTTCACATGAATTAGCTGGTGAAACCGTTGGGAACTCAGTGCCTGTAATCTCGATTTTTTTTGGCAGGAAGTGCATTCTTTAGTCATTCCCCATTTTCTGTTCTAGAATGTCAGCACAGTGCACTGCAACTGTTTCAGTCACTTGGCCATAGACTCCTTTTCTAACAGCTGCATATTCTTTCTGTATACTGATTGCATTGGCGGCATTGTGTCTTTGATCTTGCACACTAGCTTGACATAGTGCTGTCTCTGATTTCTAAGCTAGTTACTTGAGGTATGAATTTTCCATAGAATATGCACTGATACTTCATTGCCATTCTTCTATGGAAAGAAAACTTTTGATGATGAAACAATAAAGATTTTAAATATCAAAAAAAAAAAAAAAAAACCCACTTCACCACTCCATGGGTACAAGACAACTCAAACAAGTCTTATTGCAGTGAGAGGGCAGCTGCTTTCGGCCAAGTCTCTGTCTGTTACCTGGGTCCCGATTTGAGCTGGGCATGGGAAGCGAAGCAGCCATGAGGGCAGGAGACCTCCCTCAGAAGGAGTGAGGGTTCAGGCAAAGTTGGGGGGGTGAGGATCTGTGCCCCACCTCTGTTGAGCCCCAAGTTCTCTCCTGATGGCCCCTCTGCAACTGTGCCTATCTTAGGTTGTTCCTTCCCTGAGGAATATTACCCATCTCTGGCTAAGCAGCCATCCTCCGGGGCCAAGCAGGGTGATGTGAGGTTCAGTTCTGAGATATCAAGACTACATTGTAAAATTTCCAAAAGCCTCCTAATATTTAAATCAAAAAAGGGGGGTTAGTAGAAGAATATCATGGAAGGAAAAATATCCTGTAAGTAAATTACATCTAGAAAATTTTTACTTTAGAAAATTAACTTTCATTTGGAATGCTAACAGCAAGACACCCATGAAAAACACACATGGTGTCAAAACCAGCCAAAGGAAAATCGTTTGGGCAAAAAATGAAAAAGGATCCCAATTTATATTTATAGAAAGGATTCCTTTATTAACTTTTCGTTGAGAATATGTTTGTATATTTTCAGAAAACAACTCCAAGACCATGTGGATTCCTGCAACAGAGAGGAATTGACAGGACTGCTCCAGCCATGAAGACAGAAGAGAAACAGTCCAGAGATGGAAAATGCTGACGACGCCTTGCCATACTAGAAGTCAGCAGCTGTGCATCGCTACAGGTTGCCCAGGACCAAACCAGAGAGGGTCAGACCTGCATTACCACCATTTGTCCACCATCCGGAACTGAAATATCATCGCTGACATGTACACATAAGGAACTGTTTGACATTGAAATTGGGACTCAAAAGAACTGTTGGCCCAGAAAGAAACTCACTACAGACTGATTCATTTGCCTCTCAGCATAACCATTATTGCTTGTCTCATTTTCCATTCTTATAAGTGTATTTCTAGTATCACATGATCTCACTCATCTAGGGGAAATAATGAACAACATAAAATGATGAACAAAAACAGACCCAGAGACAGGGAAGCATCGATCAGACGTCAAACCTCAGAGGGAAGGTCAGGCAGGGTGGGGGAAAAAAAGGGAGAACAACCAAAGGACTTGTATGCATGCATATAAGCCTAAACAGTGGTCACGGACAATAGGGGGATGGGGGCATGCTTGGGCAGGGGTTTGGGATGGGAATGGTGGAATGAGGACAAATATGTGATACCTTAATCAATAAAGAAATTAATAAAAAAAAACAAAACTAAATTGAAGGTGGAATCAGGAGCTTCACAGACCACAAAGGGCTAAGGAGAGGTTATAACTACCAAGCCAGCAATGCAAGAAATGCTAAAGGGATTGCTGTAAAAAGAAGAAAGAGAAAGGCAAGAAGAAACACAAAAACTAAGGAAAAATATGACAACAAACATGTACTTGTCAATAATAACATTAAACGTAAATGGATTAAATGCACCAATCAAAAGACATAGGGTAGCTGAATGGATAAGAAAACATGACCCATACATTTGCTGTCTACAAGAGACCCACCTCAGAGCAAAGGATTCACACAGACTGAGAGCAAAGGGATGGAAAAACATTTTTGAGGCAAATGGAAACGAGAAAAAAGCTGGGGTTGTGATACTTATATCTGATAAAATAGACCTCAAAGTAAAAGCCATAATATGAGATAAGCAAGGCCACTACATAATACTAAAGGGAACAATTCAACAAGAAGATATAACTCTGGTAAACATATATGCACCCAATACTGGAGCACCCAAATACATAAAAAAAAAACTCCTGGAAGATATCAGGGAGAGATCGACAACAATACCATCATAGGAGGAGACT
The DNA here is from genome assembly GCF_963455305.1 of Plecotus auritus. NCBI lineage: Eukaryota > Metazoa > Chordata > Mammalia > Chiroptera > Vespertilionidae > Plecotus > Plecotus auritus. The sequence continues at coordinate 102,040,920 of NC_137782.1, forward strand.
TTAACACACCACTGACATCACTGGATAAATCCTCTAGACAAAAAATCAGCAAAGAAACAGCAATTCTAAATGACACACTTGATCAGATGGACCTAATTGACATCTTCAGAGCATTTCACCCCAAAGACACGGAATATAAATTCTTCTCAAGTGCACATGGGACATTTTCAAAAATAGACCACATATTGGGTCACAAGCAAAGTCTCCCCAAAATCAAAAAGATTGAAATCAAATCAAGCATTTTGTCAGACCACAATGGCATAATATTAGAAATAAACTACAATAAAAACATTCCAAATATTTCAAACACTTGGAAGCTGAATAGCATGCTACTAAACAATGATTGGGTTAACAATGAAATCAAAGAAGAAATTAAAAACATCCTGGAGACTAATGACAATAAAAACACAACATTGCAAATCCTATAGGACACAATGAAAGCAGTCCTGAGAGGGAAGTTTATAGCTCTACAGGCCTACCTCAAAAAACAAGAAAAAAATGCTAATAAATCATCTAACTCAACAACTCAAAGAATTAGAAAGAGAGCAACAAGAAAAGCCCACAGTGAGCAGAAGGAAGGACATAATAAAGATCAGAGCAGAAATGAATGACAAAGAGACCAAAAAAAAAATACAAAAGATCAACAAAACCAAGAGCTGGTTCTTCGAAAGGATAAACAAGATTAATGAACCTCTAGCTAGGCTCACCAAGAAGCAAAGAGAGATGGCCCAAATAAACAAAATCAGAAATAAAAGAGGTGAAATAACAACAGACCCCACAGAAATACAAAGGATTGTTTAAAAATGCTATGAACAAGTCTATTCTAACAAACTACACAACCTGGAGGAAATGGACACATTCCTAGAAAAATACAACCTTCCAAAACTCACTCAGGAATATTCTAAACATCTAAATAGGCTGATAACTATGGAAGAAATTGAAGCAGTCATCAAAAAGCTCCCAGCAAACAAAAGCCCGGGGCCAGATGGCTTCACAGGGGAGATTTACCAAACATTCAAGGAAGAACTAAAACCTAACCTCCTCAGACTATTCCAGAAAATTCAAGAGGAAGGAACACTGCCAAGCTCCTTCTATGAAGCCAGCATCACCCTAATACCAAAAAACAGATAAAAACAACACAATGAAAGAGAATTACAGGCCAATATCCCTCATGAATGTAGATGCCAAAATCCTCAACAAAATTCTAGCCAATTGAATCCAGCAGTACATCAGAAAAATCATACACCATGACCAAGTAGGATTTATCCCAGGGATGCAAGGATGGTACAATATTTGCAATTCAATAAACGTAATACATCACATAAACAAATTGAGAGATAAAAATCACATAGTCATATCAATTGATGCAGAAAAAGCATTTGACAAAATCCAACACCCTTTCTTGATAAAAACTCTCAGCAAGGTGGGAATAGAAGGGTCATACCTCAACATAATAAAAGCCATATATGACAAACCCACAGCCAACATCATACTCAATGGGCAAAAACTAAAACTATTTCCCCTAAGAAAAGGAACAAGACAGGGATGCCCACTCTCACCACTACTGTTCAATATAGTGCTGGAAATACTAGCCATTGCAATCAGACAAGAAGAGGAAATAAAAGGCATCCAAATTGGAAAAGAATAAGTAAAACTGTCCTTATTCGCAGATGACATGATACTGTACATAGAAAGCCCTAAAGACTCCATCAAAAAATTATTAGACTTAATAAATGAATTCGGCAATGTAGCAGGATACAAAATTAATGCCAAGAAATCTATGGCATTTCTATACACCAATAATGAACTTACAGAAAGAGATATTTAAAAAGCAATCAAATTTACCATCGCACCAAAAAAATTAAGATACCTAGGAATAAACTTAACTAAGGAGGTAAAAGATCTATACGTGGAAAACTACAGGACACTGAAAAAAGAGATAGAGGAAGACATAAACAGATGGAAGAACATACCATGTTCATGGATTGGTAGAATCAACATCATCAAAATGTCCATACTACCCAAAGCAATCTATAAATTCAATGCACTTCCCAATAAAATACCAACAACATATTTCACAGACCTAGAATGAACTTTCCAAAAATTTGTCAGGAATAAAAAAAGACCCCGAATAGCCACAGCAATCCTGAGAAAGAAGAATAAAGTAGGAGGGATCTCAATACCAGATTTCAAGCTGTATTACAAAGCCACTGTTCTTAAAACAGCCTGGTACTGGCACAAGAACAGACATATAGATCAATGGAATAGAATAGAGAACCCAGAAATTGACCCACATCACTATGCTCAATTAATATTTGACAAAGGAGGCACGAACATGCAATGGAGTCAAGACAGTCTCTTCAACAAATGGTGTTGGGAAAATTGGACAGATACATGCAAAAAAAATGAAACTACACCACCAACTTACATCATACACAAAAATAAACTCAAAATGGATAAAGGACTTAAACATAAGATGGGAAACCATAAAAATACTAGAGGAATCCACAGGCAGAAAAATCTCAGACATATGCCGAAGGAACTTCTTCACTGATATTGCCCCTAGGGCAATGGAAACTAAAGAGAAAATAAACAAATGGGACTACATGAAAATAAAAAGCTTTTGCACAGCAAAGGGAACCATCAATAAAACAACAAGAATGCCCACTGCATGGGAGAACATATTTGCCAATGATATCAACGATAAGAGTTTAATCTCCAACATTTACAGGTAACTCATGCAGCTTAACAAAAAAAAGATAAACAACCCAATCAAAAAATGGACAACTGATCTAAATAGACACTTTTTGAAAGAAGACAGAAGGAAGGCCAAGAGACATATGAAAACCTGCTCAAAGTAACTAATCATCAGAGAGATGCAAATCAAAACAACAATGCGGTACCATCTCACACCAGTCAGAATGGCTATTATCAACAAATCAACAAATGACAAGTGCTGGTGAGGATGTGGAGAAAAAGGAACCCTCGTGCACTGCTGGTGGGAATGCAGACTGGTGCAGCCACAGTGGAGAACAGTATGGAGTTTCCTCAAAAACTAAAAATGGAACTCCCATTTGACAGTGATCCCACTTCTAGGAATATATCCCAAGAAACTAGAAACACGAATCTGAAAGGATATATGCACCCCTATGTTCATAGCAGCACAATTCACCATAGCTAAGATTTGGAAACAGCCTAAATGCCCATCAGCAGATGAGTGGATTAAAAAACTGTGGTTTATCTACACAATGGAATACTACGCTGCGGTAAAAAAGAAGGAGTTCCTACCATTTGCAACAACATGGATGGAGATGGAGAGTATTATGTTAAGTGAAATAAGCCAGGCAGAGAAAGATAAATATCACATGATCTCACTCATTTGTGGAATATAATGAACGGCATAGACTGATGAACAAGAACAGATCCAGAGACTGCGAAACGTCGAACTGCATGTCATACCTCAGGGAAGGTAGGGGAGGGTGGGGGTAAGGTGGAGAGATCAATCAAGGGACTTGTGTGCATGCATATGAGCCTAATCAATGGACACAGAAAACAAGGGGGTGGGGCATACGTGGGGGTGGGGGTTATGGGAGAATAAAGACACATATGTAAAAAATAACAATTTTTTAAAAAATTAAAAAAATTATTAAAAAATTAAATTAAAATAAAATATTAAATCTAATCCATACTAGTGGTCACCATAACCTTAAGAGAAATTGTTTCATGTGACAAAGATTTTTAAATGAAACTCTCTGTAGTCCGAAAATTATTTTGGAAGGAAATAAAGATAAGTTTCCTTCAAAATTCGTAAGGGTTGTAATTGAAAGTCAATATATTTGGCCTCTTGAACTAAAGTAAGTAATTTGTGTTTTTGCCTCCCTGACAAAGTTTATATAAAGTTACAAAAAGAAATTGACAGCCAGTTTGAAATTGAATTGCCATGGCCTAAAGCAAAGAATATCCTTACATGATATTATTCTACAATGTCATTATAATTTTAGATATTTTACAACAGCATATTGTACAATTATCCCAAACAAACTTACAAACTAATTCTTTGAATCTTTGGCAGCAATTTAAAAAAAAAGGACATGAAAGGATTTAATCCCTTTCAGAAGGAATTAAGGTGCTGGGAAGGCACTTGAGCATTCTGTATTGTCCCCTCTTGCCTTTTGTGCCAAGAGGGACCCTCTTCTCACAATCCAGTTGCCCTCAGGTGTTGCCTGAGCTTTCTGTTCATGCTGAGCTGGAAGCCTCGTGGTGGCTAGTACCATGGATCTGTCCCTCGCCCAATCGTGTGAGCTGGGCCCTACCTGGAGAAGGAACCTGAGTTCCCCGAGATATGTGATCAGTGCTGAGGCCCCACCAGCAGGCCAAGGGATCCCAAGGCAGGTGCTGGACGTGGAGGCCACGGGGGCATAGGATACCAAGGAGACAGAATTGAACCTCACATCACCCTGCTTGGCCCCAGAGGATGACTGGTTAGCCAGAGACGTGTAAGATTCCTCAGGGAAGGAACAACCTAAGATAGGCACAGTCACTGAGGGGCCATCAGGAGAGAACTTGGGGGTCAACGGAGGTGGGGCACAGACCCTCACCCCCTCCCCAGCCTTGCAGGGGCCTGAACCCTCACCCCGTTTGAAGGAGGTCTCCTGCCCCAATGGCTGCGTTGCTTCCCACGCCCAGCTCAGATCAGGACACAGGTGACAGACAGTGACTTGGCCCAGCTCAGATTGGGACCCAGGTAACAGACAGAGACTTGGCCAACAGCAGCTGCCCTATATCTAAATCCAGCCTAGCACCAGGAATGCTCAGGGCCTACTCAAGAATGCAAATAATCCTTTCCACTAATATTTACAGGGTAAACTAAGATTGTTAGTAGAGTATTAAATTTAACAGTAAAATAATAATCAAGTTTTCAGATTAATTTAAATAGGCTAATTGAAATAAGTGAATATTCAAGAAAATTTAATTGTACTGGACAAAAAGCTGTTCCTAAAGTGGTAACTAAAATTTCTATTGGTAGTTCATCTCATGGTAAAATTCCTGAACATGCAATGAACCTAAAGCAGTCATATTTTTGTGCAAAAAAATAAAATTTAAAGTTATCAAGACAGCATTATAAAATTTACAAAAGCCTCCATTAATCAAAAAAGGGGGGATAGTAGGGTAATATCATGTAAGGAAAAATATCCTATAAGTAAATTACATCTAGAAAATTTTTACTTTACAAAATTAATTTTCATTTGTAATGCTAACAGCAAGACACCCATGAAAAACACACATGATGTCTAAATAAGACAAAGGAAAATCGTTTGGGCAAAAATAAAAAGGATCCCAAATCAATTATATAGAAAAGATTCCTTTATTAACTTTTGGTCGAGAATATGTTTGTATATTTTCAGAAAACAACTCCAAGACCATGTGGATTCCTGCAACAGAAAGGAATTGACAGGTCTGTTCCAACCACGAAGACAAGAGGAGAAACAGTCCAGAGATGGAAGACGCTGACGACGCCTTGCCACGCTAGCAGTCAGCAGCTGTGCGTCGCAGCAGGTTGCCTAGGACCAAACCAGAGAGGGTCAGACCTGCATTGCCACCATGTGCCCACCATCCAGATATCATTGCTGACATGTACACATAAGGAACTGTTTGACATTGAAACTGGGACTCAGAACTGTTGGACATTGAAATTGGGACTCAAACATTTTTTGTTATTATATGTTTATTTCTAGTCTGCAGAGGCAAGATTTTTTAAAGGAAAGAAAAGGGGAAAAAAATAGATACAGAGGCAAAGAAGCATTAAACAGACTGTCAAACTACAGCGGGAAGGCAGGGGAGGTTGGCGGGGGGGGGGCTGTAAGAGATCAACCGAAGGACTTGTACGCATGCATATAAGCATAACCAATGGATACAAGACACTGGGGGGAGGGGGCAGGTAAAGGCATGTACTGAGCAGTTGGGGAGGCCAGGGAGGAGGTCAATGGGGGAAAAAAAGGAGACATATGAACTACTATTTGTAATACTTCAAACAAACAAAAAATTTTAATAAATAAATAAATAAATAAATACATACATACATACATACATACATACATACCACAATGGAAGGTTTCACTAGTAGACTAGAAAAAGCAAAGGACCGAATCAGTGAGTTAGAAGACAGGGTTTAAAACATACCCAATCAGAACAGTAATTGGAGAAAAACTATTAGAAATCAGGAGAAGAACCTAAGGGAGATTTGGGACAACATGATATGAAGCAACATCTATATAATAGGGGTGTCAGAAGGAGAGAAAGAGGAGAAAAGATAAGAAAATCTATTTGAAGAAATAATGACAGAAAACTTCACTAACATAGGGAAGAAAAAAGTCACACAAACAAAGAGAGTCCCAAACAAGATGAACCCAAAAAGACCCACACCAAGACACATCATAATTACAATGGCAATTGTTAGTTACAAAGAGAGAATCTTAAAGGCTGCAAGAGAGAAAGTTACCAACAAGGGATCTCCCATTAGACTCTACCAACTTACTTCCCAACAGAAACACATCCAGCCAGAAGGGAATGGAATGAAGTATACCAAGTGATACAAAGCAAGGGAATGACTTCAAGAATACTCTTTCCAGTGAGGCTATCATTTAAACTGAAAGGGAAATCAGGAGCTTCACAGAAAAGTAAAAGGCTAAGGAAGTTTATTACTATCAAGCCAGCAATGCAAGAAATGCTAAAGGGACTGTCGTAAAAAGAAGAAATAGGAAGAGAAGGAACACATCCATAAAAAATTAAAATTGCTGCAAACAAGTACTTATCAATAATAAACTTAAACATTAATGGATTAAATGCTCCAATCAAAAGACATCAAGTGGCTAAATGGAAAGAAAACATGACCCATACCTATGCTGGCTACGAGAGACCCACCTCAGAACAAGGGACTCACAATACTGAAAGTGAAGGAATGGAAGAAATTTTTCAGGCACATGGAAATGAATTTTAAAAAGCTGGGGTAGCAATACTTATATATCACAAAATAGACCTCAAAGTGAAGGCTATAACAAAAGATAAGGAAGGCTACTTCATAATACTAAAGGGATTGGTACAACAAGAGGACATAACTCTGGTAAACATATATGCACCCAATGCAGGAGCATCCAAATACATGAAACACTTCTGGAAGATATCAATGGAGAAATCCACAGCAATACATTCATAGTAGGGAACTTTAATATCCCGTTGACAACACTGGATAAATCTAGACAAAAATCAACAAAGAAACAGCAATCTAAAGGACTCACTAGATCAGTTGCAATTAATTGACATCTTTAGAACATTTCACCCCAAAGCTAGGGTATATACATTCTTCTCAAGTGCACATGGGACATTTTCATACATAGACCACATATTAGAACATAGGCTAAGTCTCTACAAATTCAAGAAGTTTGAAATCATATCAAGAATCTCTCAGATCACAATGGCATAAAATTAGAAATCAACTACACTAAAAACAATTTTATAAAAATCAAACACTTGGAGGCTAAATAGCATGTTATTAAACAATGATTGGGTTACCAAAGAGATCAAATAAAAAATAAAAAACATCCTGGAAACAAATGACAATGAAAACACAACAATCCAAAAATGATGGGACACATTGAAAGCAGTCAGGAGAGGGAAGTTCATAGCACTAACGTCTACCTCAGAAAACAAGAAAAACAGGTAATAAATTATCTAACCCTACAACTTAAAGAATTAAAAAGAGAGCAACAAGAACAGCCCAGAGTAATCAGAAGGAAGGAGATAATAAACATCAGAGCAGAAATAAATGGCATAGAGAAAGAAAAGATCAATAAATCCAAGAGCAATTTCTTTGAAAAGGTACACAAGATTGTTGATTTTCTAGCGAGGACCACATAGAAGTAAAGAGAGATGGCCCAAATAAACAAAATCAGAAATGAAAGAAGTGAAGTAATAACCAACCCCGCAGAAATATAAAGGATTGTAAAGAAAAAAATACTATGAACAACTCCATTACAACAAACTGGACAACCTAGAGGAAGTGAACTTGTTCCTAAAAAGTACAATCTTCGAAAACTCAATCAAGAAGAATAAAAAAATCTGAAAAGGCCAATAACTATGGAGGAAATTGAATCAGTCATCAAAAAACTTCCAGCAAACAAAAGCCCTGAGCTGGACAGTTTCACAGGGGAGTTTTACCAAACATTCAAAGAACTAAAAATTACCCTCCTCAGACTATTCCAAAAAAATAAAGAGGAAGGAACACTTCCAAGCTTTTTCTATGTAGCCAGCATTACCCTAATCCCAAAAGCAGATAAAGACACCCCAAAGAAAGAGAATCAGCAGACGGAAGAACAGCTAATATCCGTGATGAACATAGATGCTAATATACTCAACAAAATTCTAGCAAATCAGATTCAGCGTTACATTCAAAAGATCATACACCATGACCAAGTGGGATTTATTCCAGGGATGCAAGGCTAGTATAATATCCGCAAATCAATCAACGTGATACATCACACATAAAAATTGAGAGATAAAAATCACCCAGTCATATCAATTCATGCAGAAAAAGCACTTGACAGAATCCAACACCCTTTCTTGATAAAAACTCGCAGCAAAGTGGGAATAGAGGGATCATACCTCAACATAATAAGGCCCATATGATAAACCTACAGCCAACAGCATACTCAATGGGCAAAAACTAAAACCATTTCCCCTAAGAACAGGAACAAGACAGGGATGCCCACTCTCACCACTCCTGTTCCACATAGAACTGAAAGTGCTAACCATAGCTGTTGGGAGCGACCTCAGTTGACAAAGTCCTGAGAGGGCAGGTTTCACAAAGTGGCCTGCCTGTTCCCAAGGTTAGTCATGCATCCTGCCCCCTTTTAGGCTTAGAGACCCTTAAGCACAATAGTTTAGTAATCACACATTCTGCCCCCTAGAGCTTAGTTAATCTTCAAGCACAGTTGATTTATAAGCGTAATTATCCTTAAGCAAGAAGCATAGCTAGACTATCTCATGGAAAGGAACTTAGGTGGCGCCGGAGGTGTATGTGCAGGTATAGCCACTGGAATCTTAGCCAAGATAAGGAGCTTTGTGTAAAGGTCAGTAGGAAACCTGAAACAAAGGGGTATAATTATGTTTACCACATAATAGGAATGATGTATTGTATGGAATGTAACTGACCCTGTATAAATGTATGGTGAGAAATAAACTCGGGACTGTAAGCGGGAAGTGCTACAGTCCTCCCGATCCCATTCTGTTTTCTGTCTGTCTTTTCTCATCCTCTCCCCCCCTTGCAGGTACTGTTCGACTGATGCCGGCAGGCTCCGGCATTTTCTGGCGCCCGAACAGGAGACCTGATATAGGGGGAAACGGAGAAGGACACTGCAATTTAAGAAGAAGGTGCACCGAGTAAGGTAAGTGGAGCAGTGAGTTTATAGTCGGGAGAGATAAATTATGGGACAAAGTAATAGTAAAGAGTTGTTTGTACATGTGCTTAAAAATATGCTTCGCGCTCGGGGAACTAGGGTAGGGCATAAACAGCTTGAGCGCTTTCTGGCTTTTGTGGTAGAAGTTTGTCCTTGGTTTCCAGAAGAAGGGACTGTGAATCTTGAGACTTGGATTAGGGTTGGAAAAAGAATACAAGATTATTATTCTGCTCATGGCCCGAAGAAGGTGCCTGTGGATACATTTTCTTTGTGGAATCTTATTCGGGATTGTCTTGACCCCCACCATGAAGGGAAAAGGTGGAATGAGGGAATGAGGCAAAGAAGTCCATCATGTCCTAGTCTAGAGAGGCTGTCTTTAAAAGACAAGAACCTTTCTTGCCCCAGCCTAGAAAAGTTATCCCTTCCTGAGGTGTTTAATAAATCTCCTGAGCCTTCAGCACCGCTAGAACGGCCGCTGTCTGAAAACCCTCACTTAAAATCAGAGAATAAAGAGCAGGAAGTGCTGCTAGCACAGAAAGAGGAAAACCCGTATGAGGACGAGCCTTGGGATCTTCTTCCTCCCGAGGAAGAACAGGCTTTAGAAGATGCAGCCGCTCATTATCATGATAATGATAACGGTTGGCTCTTCTTTCAGAGGGTGTTGGCAACAGTAACTGAACCAGCCCCCAGTCGTATGGAGAAAATTGAGGAGGAATTAGCTGAGATAAAAAGGGAATTAACACAGCCAAACTGTTCAGAGAAATTGGGAGAGGAGGTAGAAATGAAAGAGGGACTTAGAGGAATTAAGGAAGAACTGTTACGACTGGCCTCCAAGCTAAAGAATTGTGAGCTAATGTCACCACCTGAGGAAAAAACAATTAAGCTGCATAGTAGATGTTTTATGCCTTCCTCTGGCAGAGGAACGCCTCAGGAGCCCTCCATCCTAAAAGTAGAAAAACTGGATGAAGGGGAACCGCGCCCAATACGGGTCCCTCCGTCAGAAAATAAAGAGCTATCCTGGGGACCTAGCAAGCTAGGTTTAAATTCCCCTCTGCAGCAGACGTTACAGAGAGCAGCAGAAAAGGATGAGGACACAGGAGGATTTCATATGGCGTTTCCCATACTGGAACGGCCAGATGATCAGGGACAAATGCAGAGATATCACTCTCCCATTCCATTTAAACAACTAAAAGAACTTAAAGTAGCTTGTTCCCAGTATGGGCCAACAGCACCTTTTACTGAGGCGCTGCTGGACACTTTAGCTACGGATGCTCTGCCTCCTAATGATTGGAAGAACATGGCAAGAGCTTGCTTGGGAGGAGGAGATTATCTGTTGTGGAAATCAGAATTTATAGAACAGTGTCAAGCTACAGCAGAAATAAACAGAGGCCAAAATATTCCTTTTACTTTTGAGATGCTAGCAGGAGAAGGACCTTATGGAGGACTGAACAACCAACTTCAGTATCCTCCTGGGGCTTATGCTCAGGTCAATACAGCTGCCACTAAGGCATGGAGAAAATTGCCTTCTACAGGAAGGCAAACAGAAGATTTATCTAAAATCAGGCAAGGACCTGATGAGCCTTTTCAGGATTTTGTATCCCGCCTGCTGCAAACAGCAGGACGGCTCATTGGTGATGGAGAATCAGGAATGTTACTGGTAAAACAACTGGCATTTGAGAATGCTAACACGGCCTGCCAGGCTGCGATAAGACCTTTTAGGAAAAAAGGTTAATGAGACAATGGAACTTATGGGAGCCTTACAACCAGGACTTCCCTCACCTTCTGCCATTCCAGCAGGTACTTACAAAATAATTCTTGATCTTAAGGACTGTTTTTATACTATTCCCCTAGCACCTCAAGATTGTAAAAGATTTGCTTTTAGTATACCATCCACTAATTTTCAGGAACCTATGAGGAGATATCATTGGCTAGTTCTCCCTCAAGGGATGGCCAATAGTCCCATGTTATGTCAAAAGTTTGTTGCTCAAGCTCTTATTAGTACTAGAAAGAAATTTCCTCAAGTTTATATTATACATTATATGGATGATATTCTGTTAGCTTATCAGAATGAAGGCATATTGCTAGCTGCATATGCTCAACTACAAGAAGGGCTTAAAGAAAAGGGACTGGTCATTGCCCCTGAGAAAGTACAGAGACAGTCTCCTTTCTCTTACTTAGGATATACTTTACATCAGAATTGTATTACCCCTCAGAAAATACAGCTAAGAAAGGATGGGTTAAAAACACTTAATGATTTTCAGAAACTGCTAGGAGACATTAATTGGCTAAGACCTTATCTTAAAATCACCACAGGACAACTTAAGCCTCTTTTTGAAGTCCTCAAGGGAGATTCTAATCCTAACTCTCCCAGAGAGCTATCAGAAGAAGCCAGACAGGCTTTACATATAGTAGAAACAGCTATTAGTCAACAGCAGGTTTCATATTTAGACTATTCTCAGCCATGGGGAGCTTACATTCTTGCTACTCAACACACCCCCACGGCAGTATTATGGCAGGAAGGTCCTTTATTATGGATTCACCTGCCTGTATCGCCTGCAAAAGTATTTACACCTTACTATGATCAAGTAGCTACTCTTATCCACATGGTAAGGACTGAAGCTTGCAAATTAATTGGACGTGAGCCGCCTTATATCTGTCTTCCTTACTCTAAACAGCAAGTAGATTGGTTGTTACAACATAGTGACAACTGGGGAGCGGCTATGGCTAATTACCCTGGTCAAACAGATAATCATTACCCTCACAATAAACTTTTGCAGTTTGCAAGCCAGCATGCTTTTGTATTTCCCAAAATAGTACAAAAAGAACCTATTACAGAGGCTTTGTTAATTTTTACTGATGGTTCATCTAATGGTAATGCAGCCTACAGTATTCAGGGTAAAGTAACAACTTTTCTAACTACCTATACATCTGCGCAGGTAGTAGAACTGTGTGCCATCTTAGCAGTATTACAATGTGTTCCAAATCAAGCATTTAACCTGTATTCAGACAGTCAGTATGTAGTAAAAGCAATGGAAGTAATTGAAACTGTTCCCTTTATTGGGACAACTAATTCCATAGTACAAAGTATGTTTAGGGACATACAGCGCGCCCTACAGCAGCACATCCAGCCATGTTTCTTTGGTCATCTCAGAGCTCATACTGGACTGCCTGGACCGTTATCAAAAGGGAATGAACAGGTAGACATTGCAACTAGAATAATATTATATACCCAGGAACAATTGGCTGAGCAATCTCATGCGCTGCATCATCAAAATAGTAATAGTCTCAGGCAGCAATTTAAAATTACCAGGGAAGCTGCCAGACAAATAGTAAAACAATGTACAAATTGTCCTACTACTCAATCAGTGCCTCATTATGGGGTTAACCCAAGGGGACTAAAAGCTAATCATTTGTGGCAAATGGATGTGACTCATATCTCCAGTTTTGGGCAGGTAAAGTATGTACATGTCACTGTAGATACTTTTTCTGGCTTTATTATGGCTACAGCTCAGACTGGTGAAGCAAGTAAGCACTGTATAGCCCACTGTTTAAAGTGTTTTGCAGTTATGGGACAGCCAAAATGTATTAAAACTGACAATGGCACAGGCTATACTGGAAAAAGTTTTCAACAGTTTTGCCAGAAGCTAAATATTACCCATAAAACAGGAATTCCATACAATCCCCAAGGACAGGGGATAGTAGAAAGAGCTCATAGCACTCTAAAGATACAATTACAAAAAATAAAAAGGGGGGAGTTATATCCCCTGACACCACAGAACTTATTACATCATACTCTATTTATTCTTAATTTTTTAATTTTGGATGTGCATGGGCGATCAGCTGCACAGCGTTTCTGGAATACAGGAACTGCATCCACCTATGCTCAGGTCAGGTGGAAGGACCCTTTAACCGGACAATGGCATGGACCAGACCCCGTGCTCATTTGGGGACGAGGGCATGTTTGTGTTTTTCCCCAGGATGCCGAAAGTGCGAGGTGGCTTCCGGAGAGGCTTGTGCGCTTCGCAGGAGATGGGCGAGCTGGTCAAGGGAGTTCGACAACTGACTCTCCAAGAGCAACCCTACAACCTGGCTCAGACAACACGGACAGCAGCGGTGCCCACCTGGGGACAGATGAAGAAGTTGGCGGTTGAAGCAGAACAGACGCTGATACAGACTTCTACTCCAAAGACAGGAGTCTCAATGTTCCTGGCAATGATGGCTATCCTAAGCTGCCAAGTACCGAGCGTCCGAGGAGACATCCACTGGGCCTACGTTCCTGACCCTCCTTTACTTCATCCAGCTGAATGGGGCGGACCGTCAGTTCCGGTATATGTGAATGACACTCACACCCTGGGGATACCTTCTAATGGACATATATGACCAGAACTACATATGGGTTTTGACTATTTTGGACAAGGGAATGGAATGCCTATTTGTTTGTCACTAGAGGGTGATGTAACGGGATGTCTACAAATGGACTCTGTAGCAATGGCATCTCCCGGCTGGACAGTGTTTCTTAAAGGACTGAGCGGAAAGAAGGGAAAGGTAATCAACATCACTCCACCCCAGGACTTGCCCCCTTGTGAAAAAGAATCCCTGACTGCCACGTACGCTGTGCCATGGAAACGCTGTCATGGTACTCAGGCAGTACAGTATGTACTCCCAGGAACTAATTTTTCCATTTATGACTGGTCTCAACCCAATAGGACAGACTCCTTAGAACTGGGAATGTATAAGGGAATATGGGGATCAAGTAATGGGAAATTCCAATATGGGTTATGGAAGTTAGGAGCAAGTATGGGTACTCCTCTGGTTCAGAAAGATAATAAGGACATCTCTCGCCTTGGACCAGAGTCATTACTTTATACTAATCTGCCTGAAAAAAGACCTGTCATTGCCTGTGTGCCTGAACCTTATGCTCTATTAGTAGGAAGGATTAATGTCACATTTTCTGGAAATAGATACCAGTTACAGTGTGTCCAATGCAATTTGACCAACTGTGTCAAGAATTTAGAAAATGGGAAACAAGTTGCTGTGGTACACCAACCATCCTTTGTAATGGTGCCTGTCAATCTTACAGGCCCCTGGTATTCAGACAAGGGGTTACAGGTTTGGCACGAGATCACAGGGGCACTATCCAGGCCAAGGAGATTCATTGGCTTACTGATAGCAGGTATCACAGCCCTCATCACCTTGATTGCCTCTGCTACTGCAGCGGCAGTGGCATTAACTCAGCAAGTACAAACAGCGCATTTTGTTAATAACTTGTCAAAAAATGTCTCCCAGGCATTGGGCACTCAGGAAAATATTGATAGGAAAATAGAGGAGAAACTGAATGCTTTACATGACATGGTACTGTACCTAGGAGAAAAGGTACAGAGTCTCCAAATAAGATCTAGATTGGACTGTCACGCAGATTATAGTTGGATCTGTGTTACTTCTAAGAAATATAATAAGAGTGTGCATACCTGGAATAGAGTGAAGAACCACTTAGAAGGCATATGGCATAGTGCGGATGATTCTTTAGACTTATTAGCTTTGCATAAAGAGATTCAAGTTTTGCAAGAAGCAGGACCCTTGCGTTTTGATGCCAGTGATACCACTAGAAATTTTCTTGATCAATTTCTTAAGATTGTTCCCTCTGTAGGAGATTTTCAGCATTTAGCTTTAGGAATTTCTGGATTAGGAGGTTTAGTTCTGATACTGTTTTGTTTATTTCCTATCTTAATGCATAGAGTAGGTAAAGGCATTCTTGCACTGCGCACTGGGCTACATGAACTAAAATTAAAAGCCCAACCTACTTAATTTTTAAGGAGGGGGGAATTGTTGGGAGCGACCTCAGTTGACAAAGTCCTGAGAGGGCAGGTTTCACAAAGTGGCCTGCCTGTTCCCAAGGTTAGTCATGCATCCTGCCCCCTTTTAGGCTTAGAGACCCTTAAGCACAATAGTTTAGTAATCACACATTCTGCCCCCTAGAGCTTAGTTAATCTTCAAGCACAGTTGATTTATAAGCGTAATTATCCTTAAGCAAGAAGCATAGCTAGACTATCTCATGGAAAGGAACTTAGGTGGCGCCGGAGGTGTATGTGCAGGTATAGCCACTGGAATCTTAGCCAAGATAAGGAGCTTTGTGTAAAGGTCAGTAGGAAACCTGAAACAAAGGGGTATAATTATGTTTACCACATAATAGGAATGATGTATTGTATGGAATGTAACTGACCCTGTATAAATGTATGGTGAGAAATAAACTCGGGACTGTAAGCGGGAAGTGCTACAGTCCTCCCGATCCCATTCTGTTTTCTGTCTGTCTTTTCTCATCCTCTCCCCCCCTTGCAGGTACTGTTCGACTGATGCCGGCAGGCTCCGGCACATAGCAATCATACAAGAAGAAAAAAATAAAAGGCATCCATGTTGCCAAAGAAGAAGTAAAACTGTCATTATTCACAGATGACATGATATTGTACATAGAAAACTCTAAAGACTCCATCAAAAAACTACTAGACTTAAATGAATTTGGCAATGTAACAGGATACAAAATTAACACTCAGAAATGTATGGCTTTTTATACACCAATAATGAACTCACAGAAAGAGAAAGTAAAAAAAAAATCAATTTATCATTGCAAAAAAAAAAAACCAACAACAACAATAAACGAAGATACCTAGGAATAAACTTAACTAAGGAGGTTAAAGGTCTGTACTCAGAAAACTACAGGACATTGAAAAAAACAGATAGGAGAAGATGTAAACAAATGGAAGAATATACCGTGTTCATGGATTGGTAGACTCAACATCATTAAAATGTCTATACTACCCAAAGCAATCTATAGATTCAATGCAACCCCCATTAAAATACCAATGGCATATTTCATAGACCTAGAACAAACTCTCCAAAAATTCATATGGAACTGAAAAAGACCCCAAATACCTGCAGCAATCCTGAGAAAGAGGAACAAAGTTGGAGGAATCATAACACCAGATATCAAGATATATTACAAAGCCATTGTTCTCAAAACTGCCTGGTACTGGCACAAGAACAGACATATTCACCAATGGAACATAACAGAGAACCCATAAAAAGATCCAAGCAATTATGCTCCATTTATATTTGACAAGGAGGCAATAGCATACAATTTAGTGCACGGGTAGACCCATGGCCTGCAGCTTCCAAAGGGCCTGGGTTGGGTTCCTCTCCAAGGCCAGGGCGGCCTCCATGGAGCTCTGAGTTTTGCGCACTCATCTGGGGGAGCCTTCAGCACAACCTGGAAGAGATGTAGCCACCGGGCTGGTTTTGCAGCTTTAGGAGCCACTCAGCACCCTCACACTTCTTCTCTGCCAACTTGAGGAAGAAGTGAGAGTTACTTCATCATGGTGGAAATACTAGTAGAAGCCCAGAGAGAGAAGAAAAGCCGTGTGAGGACACAGTGAAGAAGCGGACATCTATATACCAAGAAAAGAGTCCTTATGGAAATTCAACCCTGACAGTGACACCTTGATATTGGCCTTCTAGTATTCAGAACTGAGGAGCAGCAGCCCAGTGAGCAGTGTGCCCTCATCCGAGGAGCAGCAGCCTTGCACAGCCCACCCTCATCTGAGGAGAAGCAGCCTCACAAGTAGCCTGTCCCCATCCAAAAATCTGCAGCTGCATGCCACCTGCCCCTGTCTGAGGAGCAGCAGCTGTGCAAACTGCCCATCCCCATTCGATGAGCAGCAGCCTTGCACAGCCCGCTCCCATCTGAGGAGCAGCAGCTGCATGAGCTGCCCGCCACCATCCAGGGAGCAGCAGCTTCATAAGCAGCCTCCCCTTGTCCAAGGATCAGCAGACGGAAGAGCAGCCCACCCCCACCAGCCAGAGGAGCCACCACTGCTGCAAGCAGCGGCACAAGCAGCACCCACTAGAGGAGCTTCTGCCACCTGAGGAGCAGCCACTGCCATGACTGCCTGAAAAGCAGCCACCACCCAAAGAGCCACTGCTGCCTGAGGCGCAGCCCTCGCATGACTCGACACCTAGGTCCTTCAGTGAGAGCAAAAATGGGGAGACAAAGAAACCCCCAAAGGAAAGAAAAGAAGGAACTGCCAGAAACTGAGCTAAGTGAAATAGAGGTGTGCAATATGTCAGAAAAAGAATTCAAAATAAGTGTTATACAGTTCATAAACCAGATAGATGAAAAAATCAACAACTTATGTAAAAACCAAGAAGAAATAAAGAGTGATGTAGCTTCAATAAAAAAAACACTATGGAAAGTTTCAACAGTAGACTAGGAGAAGCGGAAGACCGAATTTATAAATTAGAAGATAGGGAAGCAAAATGCACCCAAACTGAACTGCAATTGGGGAAATAATTAAAAGACAGTAGGAGAGCCTAAGGGAACTTTTGGACAACATGAAACGAAGCAACATACAAATAAGAGGGGTGCCACAACGACAGGAAGAGGAACTAGGGTTAGAAAACATATTTGAAGAAATAATGTCAGAAACCTTCCCTGATGTAGGAAAGAAAAAAGTCACACAAGCACAGAGAGTCCCAAACAAGATTAACCCAAAAAGACCCACACCAAGACACGTTGTAATAACAATGGCAATTGTTAACGACAGAGAGAGAACATTTTTTTAAATTTCTTTATTGATTAAGGTATTACATATGTGTCCTTTTTCCCCCATTGCCCCAAACCCCCCCCCATTCATGCCCTTACCCCCCTGTTGTCTGTGTCCATTGATTAGGCTTATATGCATGCATATAAGTCCTTTGGTTAATCTCTCCCCCTTTCCCCCACCATTCCCTACCTTCCTTGAGGTTTGACATTCTGATCGATGTTTCTCTGTCTCTGGATCTGTTTTTGTTCATCAGTTTATGCCGTTCATTATATTCTATAAATGAGTGAGATCATGTGATATTTATCTTTCTCTGCCTGGCTTATTTCACTCAGTATAATGCTCTTCAGCTCCATCCATGGTGTTGCAAATGGTAAGAACTCCTTCTTTTTTACCACAGCATAGTATCCCATTGTGTAGATGTACCACAGGTTTTTAATCCACTCATCTGCTGATGGGCACTTAGGCTGTTTCCAAGTCTTAGCTATGGTGAATTGTGCTGCTATGAACATAGTGGTGCATATATCCTTTCTGAATCGTGTTTCTAGTTTACAAAGAGAGAATCTTAAAGGCTGCAAGAGAGAGACAGAAAGTTATGTCCAAGGATCTCCCATTAGATTATCAAATGATTTCTCAACAGAAATACATCAGGACAGAAAGGAATGGAAGGAAGTTTACAAAGTGATGCAAAACAAGGGACTGAATACCAGAATATTACATTCAGCAAGGCTATCATTCAAAATTGAAGGGGAAATAAGGAGCTTCACAGACAAAAAAAAAAGGCTAAGGGAGTTTATCACCACCAAGCCAGCAATGCAAGAAATGCTAAAGGGAATGGTATAAAAAGGGAAGGAGGAACACAGGCACAAAAAATAAAAATGGCTACAAACAGCTACCTATCAATAATAACTTTAAACATAAATGGACTAAATGATCCAATCAAAAGACATTGAGTGGCTGAATGGATAAGAAAACATGACCCATACACTCTCTGTCTACAAGAGACCCACCTTAGAACAAGGGAATCACACAGATTGAAAGTGAAGGGATGAGAAAATATCTTCCAGGCAAATGGAAATAAAAAAAAAAAAAAGCTGGGGTAGCAATATTTATATATCACAAAATATACCTCAAAGTAAATGCCATAACAAGCAATAAAGAAAGCCACTTCAGCCAAAACCGGTTTGGCTCAGTGGATGGAGCGTCGGCCTGCAGACTGAAGGGTCCCGGGTTCGATTCCGGTCAAGGGCATGTACCTTGGTTGCGGGCACATCCCCAGTGGGAGGTGTGCAGGAGGCAGCTGATCGATGTTTCTCTCTCATTGCTGTTTCTAGCTCTCTAGCCCTCTCCCTTCCTCTCTGTAAAATATCAATAAAATATATTTAAAAAAAAAAAAAAAAAGCCACTTCATAGTACTAAAAGGGATCGGTACTACAAGAGGATATGACCCTGATAAACATATATGCACCCAATACAGGAGCACCCAAATACATTTAAAAAAAAAAACCTCCTCGAAGATATCAAGGAAGAGATTGACAACAATACAATCATAGTAGGGGACTTTAACACCCCATTAACATCACTGGATAAATCATCTAGACAAAAAATCAGTAAAGAAACAGCAATCCTAAATGACTCACTAGATCAAATGGACTTAATTGACATCCGCAGAACATTTCATCCCAAAGCCAGTAAATATACATTCTTCTCAAGTGCACATGGGACATATTCAAAGATAGACCACATATTGGGTCACAGGCAAAGTCTCTTCACATTCAAGAAGATTGAAATTATATCAAGCATCTTCTCAGACCACAATGGCATAATATTAGAAATAAACTACAATAAAAAACAATTAAAAAAATCAAACACTTGGAAGCTGAATAGCATGCTATTACACAATGATTGCGTTACCAAAGAGATCCAAGAAGAAATTAAAAACATCCTGGAAACAAATGATAATGAAAACACAACAATCCAAAATCTATGGGACACAGTGAAAGCAATCCTGAGAGGAAAGTTTATAGCTCTACAGGCCTACCTTAAAAAACAAGAAAAAAATGATAATAAATCATCTAACTCTACAACTTAAAGAATTAGAACGAGAAAAGCCCCCCAAAAGAAAAAGAAAAGCCCAGAGTGAGCAGAAGGAAGGAGATAATAAAGATCAGAGCAGAAATAAATGACATAGAGACCAAAAAAAACAATACAAAAGATCAATGAAACCAAGAGCTCTTTCTTTGAATGTATACACAAAATGGATGAACCTCCAGCCAAGCTCATCAAGAAGCAAAGGGAGAGGACCCAAATAAACAAAATCAGAAATGAAAGATGTGAAATAAAAACAGACCCCACAGAAATACAAAGTATCCTCTATAATAAAGAGCTAATATGCAAATGGTCATCACATGGTCATGCCATCATGCCATCACACTGGGGCCAGGGAACCTGAGGCCAGGCCGGGGGACCTGAGGCCATGCCCCCTGCCCCAGTGCCGAGGCTAGGGGACTGGAGGCTAGGTTGGGGGACTAGAGGCTGCACTGGGGGACCTGAGGCCATGCCCCACACCCAGTGGGGCTTGACGGAGGACCTTAGGATGTGCCCCCTGCCCAGTGCCGGGCCAGGGGACCTGAGGCTGCAACCCCAGCCAATGTGGGGCTTGATGGGGTGGGGCCAGCTGGGTCTGGGTCTCGAGTGATTTCAAGGCATACACGGGGGGGTGGGGACTTGACTCTGGGTCTCGTGGCGTGCCCCAGATACTGACAAGAGGAAGATTTGAGATTTCCATATATATTTTACTAATTTTCTTTCATCTCTGACACTTCTATTATAGAGAAAGGTCAAATAGCAATATTAAAATATTTCCTTTATTTAATTCCCTTTTAATGTGCATGAATTTCATGTACCGGGACACTAGTTGCAAAAAAAAAAAAAAAAAAGAAAAAGAAAGAAAGAAAGAAAAGAAATACTATGAACAACTCTATTCCAACAAACTAGACAACCTAGAGGAAATGGACATATTCCTAGAAAAATACAACCTTCCAAAACTCAATCAGAAGGAATCTAAAAATCTCAATATCTCAATAGGCTGATAATTATGCAGGAAATTGAAGCAGTCATCAAAAAGCTTCCAGCAAACAAAACCCAAGGTCCAGGCTGCTTCACAGGGGAGTTTTACCAAACACTCAAAGAAGAACTAAAACCTATCCTTCTGAGACTATTCCAAAAAATTAAAGAGGAAGCAACACTTCTAAGCTCATTCTATGAAGCCAAGATTACCCTAAAGACACCACAAAGAAAGAGAATTATAGGCCAATATCCCTCATGAACATAGATGCCAAAATCCTCAACAAAATTGTAACAACTCAGATCCAGCATTACATCAGAAAAATTCATACATCATGACCAAGTAGGATTTATCGAGGGATGCAAGGATGATACAATATCCACAAATCAATAAACATAATACATCACACAAACAAATTGAGAGATAAAAATCACATAGTCACATCAATTGATGCAGAAAAAGCACTTGAAAAAATCTAACACTCTTTCTTAATAAAAACCCTCTGCAAAGAGGGAATAGAGGGATCATACATCAACATAATAAAAGCCTTCCTTATATGACAAACCTCAGCCAACAGCATACTCAATGGGCACAAACTAAAACCATTTCCCCTAAGAACAGGAACAAGACAGGGATGCGCACTGTCACCACTCCTGTTCCACATAGTACCAGAAGTGCTAATCATAGAAATTAGACAAGAAGAAGAAATAAAAGATATCCAAATTGGAAAAGAATACATAAAACTGTCCTTATTCACAGGTGACATGATGCTGTACGTAAAAAAAACAAAGACTCCATAAAAAATTATTAGACTTAATAAATGAATTCAGCAATGTAGCAAGATACAAAATTAATGCCAAGAAATCTATGGAATTTTTATACACCGATAGTGAACTTTCAGAAAGAGAGGTTTAAAAAATTCCATTTACCATTGCACCAAAAATATTAAGATACCTAGGAATAAACTTAACTGAGGAGGGAGAAAACCTGTACTCAGAAAACTACAGGACACTGAAAAAAGAGATAGAGGAAGACATAACCAAATGGAAGAACATACCATAGAATCAATATCATTAAAATGTCCATACTACCCAAAGCAATCTGTAGATTCAATGCATTCCCCATTAAAATACTAACAGCATGTTTCATAGTCCTAAAACGAACTCTCCAAAAATTCATCTAGGATAAAAGAAAAAAGAAGACTCCAAATAGCTGCAGCAATCCTGAGAAAGAAGAACAATTAGGAGGGATCTCAATACCAGATATCAAGCTGTATTACAAACTCACTGCTCTCAAAACTCCCTGGTACTGGCACAAGAAGAGACATATAGATCAATGGAACAGAACAGAGAACTCAGAAATCGACCCAAGCCATTATGTTCAATTAATATTTGACAAAGGAAGCAAGAGCATACAATGGAGTCAAAACAGTCTCTTCAATAAATGGTGTTGGGGAAATTGGACAGATAAATGCAATAAAATGAAACTAGACCACCAACTTACATCATACACGAAAGTAAACTCAAAATGGATACAGGACTTAAACGTAAGACGGGAAACCATAAAAATACTAGAGGAATCCACAGGCAGAAAAATCTCAGACATGTTGCAAACCAATATCTTCACCGATATAGCTCCTAGGGCAATGAAAACTAAAGATAAAATAAATAAATGGGACTACATCAAAATAAAAAGCTTCTGCAAAAGAAACCATCAACAAAAGAATGAGAAATCCCACAGCATGGAAGAACATATTTGCCAATGTTATCACCGATAAGAGTTTAATCTTCAATATTTACAGGGAACTCATACAAATTAACAAAAGGAAGACAAACAACCTAATAAAAAAATGGGCAACAGATCTAAATAGATATTTTTCATAGGAGGACAGAAGGAAGGCCAAGAGACATGTGAAAACATGCTCAAAGTAACTAATCATCCGAGAGATGCAAATCAAAACAACAATGAGGTACCATCTCACAACTGTCAGAATGGCTATCATTAGCTATCATCAACAAATCAACAAATGACAAGTGTTGGCGAGGATGTGGAGAAAAAGGAACCCTCATGCACTGCTGGTGGGAATGCAGACTGGTGCAGCCACAGTGGAGAACAGTATGGTGTTTCCTCAAAAAACTGAAAATGGAACTCCCATTTGACCGAGTAATCCCACTTCTAGGCATATATCCAAAAAAACTAGAAACACCAGTCAGAAAGGATATATGCCCCCCTATGTTCATAGCAGCACAATTCACCATAGCTAAGATTTGGAAACAGCCTAAAAGCCCATCAGCAGATGAGTGGATTAGAAAACTATGGTACATCTACACAATGGAATACTACGCTTCAGTAAAAAAGAAGGAATTCTTACCATTTGCAGCAGCATGGATGGAACTGGAGAGCATTATGCGAAGTGAAATAAGCCAGTCAATGAAAGAAAAATACCACATGATCTCACTTTTTTATGGAAAATAAAGAACATTATAACCTGATGAACAAAAAGATAGATACAGAGGCATAAAACATCAAACAGACTGTCAAATCAGTGGGAAGGGTGGGGAGTGTTGGGGAGGGGGGGAAAGAGATCAACCAAAGGACTTGTATGCATGTATATAAGCAAAACCAATGGACACAAGACACTGCTGGGCGGGGGAGAGTGGGAATAGGGCATGCAACAGAGTGCAGGGGAGGCTGGGCGAAGGTCAATGCAGGAAAAAGGAGATATATGTACTACTATGTGTAATACTTTAAACAATAAAATAAAATTTTTTAAAAAAGACAATGAAACCAAGAGCTGGTTCTTGAAAGAATAAACAATATTGATGAACCTCTAGCCAGATTCATCAAGAAGCAAAGAGAGAGGACCCAAATAAAAAAAAATCAAAAATTAAAGAGGCGAAGTAACAGCTGACCCCACAGAAATACAAAGGATAGTAAAAAATAATAATAATAATACTATAAGTGACTTTATTCTAACAAATGAGACAACTTGGACAAAATGGACATATTTCTAGGAAAATGCAATCTTCCAAAACTCAATCAGAAAGAGTCAGAAAACCTAAATAGGCTGATAACTACTGATGAAATTGAAGCAGTAGTAATAAATAAATAAATAAATAAATAAATAAATAAATAAATAAATAAATATAAAAATTCCCAGCAAACAAAAGCCTTAGACCAGATGGCTTCACAGGGGAGTTTTACCAAACATTCAAAGAAGAATTAAAACCTATTCTCCTCAAAATATTCCAAAAAATTCCAGAGGAAGAAACACTTCCAAAATTTTTCTATGAGGCCAGCATTACCCTAATTCCAAAATCAGACAAAGACATGACAAAGAAAGAGAACATCAGGCCAATATCCTTGATGAACATAGACACTAAAATCTTCTCCATAATTTTAACAAATCGGATCTAGTAATATATTAAACAGATCATACACCATGACCAAGTGAGAAACTAGACCACCAACTTACATCATACACGAAAGTAAACTCAAAATGGATACAGGACTTAAACGTAAGACGGGAAACCATAAAAATACTAGAGGAATCCACAGGCAGAAAAATCTCAGGATGCAAGGCTAGTACAATATTCCCAAATCAATAAATGTGATACATCACATAAACAGATTAAATGACAAAATCACATGATCATTCCCAGGATGCAAGGCTAGTACAATATTCCCAAATCAATAAATGTGATACATCACATAAACAGATTAAATGACAAAATCACATGATCATATCAATTGATGCATAGAAAGCATTTGACAAAATCCAACACCTTTCTTGATAAAAACTCTCAGCAAAGTGGGAATAGAGGGATCATACCTCAACATAATAAAGACCATATATGACAAACCTACAGCCAATATCATACTCAATCGTCAAAAACAATTTCCTTAAGAAAAGGAACAAGACAGGGATGCCCTCTTTCACCACTCTTATTTAACATAGTACTGGAAGTCCTGGCCATAAGTATCAGACAAGAAAAAGAAATAAAAGGCATCTATGTTAGAAAGTAGGAAGTAAAATGCTTATTATTCACAGATGACATGATACTGTACATATAAATGCCAAAATACTTCATCAAAAAAAACTACTAGACTTAATAAATGAATTCAGAAACACAGCAGTGTACAAAATTAACACCCAGAAATCCATCATATTTTTATACACCAATAGTGAATGCTCAGAAATATAAACTAAAACAACAATTCTATTTACCATTATAACAACAAAATTAAGATACTGAGGAATAAACTTAATCAAGGAAGTAAAAAAAAAACTGTGCTCTGAAAACTATAGGACATAGAAAAAAGTGATAGAGGAAGATATAAACAAGTGGAAGAATATACTATGTTCATGGATTGGTAGGATCAACATCATTAAAATGTCCATATTATCCAAAACAATCTAAAGATTCAATGCAATGTCCATTAAAATATCAATATGTTTCAAAATTCTAGAACAAACATTTACATGGAACAACAAAAAAAGACCCTGAAAAGCTGCAGCAATCTTGAGAAAGAAGAATAAAGTTGGAGGAATCACAATACCAGATATCAAGTTACATTACAAAGCCATGTAATCACAGAAATCAACCCAAGGCACTATGCTCAATTAATATTTGACAAAGGCGGCAAGAGCATACATTGGAGCAGAGACAATCCTTCAATAAATGGTGTTGGGAATATTGGACAAGTACATGCAAAAAAATGAAACTAGACCACCAACTTACACCATACATAAGAATAAAGTCAAAATGGATAAAAGACTTAAATGTAAGATGTGAAACCATAAAAGTCCTAGAAGAAGCCGTAGGCACCAAAATCTCAGACATCTCTCATAGCAATGTCTTTACCGATACATCTTCTAGGACAATGGAAACTAAGGAGAAAATAAACAAATGAGACTACATCAAAACAAAAAACTTGAAGGGGCTGCCAAACCAGGCAGTCTTAGACAGTGGAGCCCCGCTCCCAATGTGGACACTCCGGGGGGGCAGCTCGGGTACAGAGACCATGCCATCTTGAGAAACAGAGCTGCTTGAGACTAGGATCCTGGCCTCAACACCATCCAGTCTGGTTTCAGACATAAACCAGGACCCTGCAGCCACTGGGGACAGAGACCTGCGACCACAGCTGCAGACCCACAGACACCAAGAATCCAGACATCCTGGCTGCAGATTTCTATGAGTCACAAAGCCTATCTCCTCCCCGCATGCTCGCAGGCAGCGCCATAGTAACTGATAGACCCATCCCTCACACGGGCCGCAGCTCCGCTACAGGAATTTGAGCCTGGGAGTGTGTGAACACTGGGAATATGTTCCCTGCAATCAGGCGACCAAACCCAAAGCCCACGCAGGGCAGCAGTGCCACCTGACTTTGATTTTGGGCAAGCACACACAGAAGTCTGTTTTCTGCAGTGCAGGAGCGGACCTCCTGCTGACACAGTGCCACTTTGCAACCCAGTCCCCCAAGCTGTCCAGGACCCTGATTCTCCAGGCGAGAGGCAGCACTAAGCACCAGTGACTTGACTCTGTTTCGTATCGCGTGCACCTGGGATCCCTGACACCCAGTGCATTCACACTAAGAGCCAGTGACTCCAATACTTGGTGCATGTGCACACAGGGACCCTGATTCTTAGTGCAAGGCCATACCAAGCAACATAGACTCTGATACTGGATTCTTGGTGCAGGCACAGGGGAACTTTGACTCCTGGCATGCGGTAGGGGGCTCTGATTTTTTGCACATGCCAGCGGGGTCTCTGTTTCAGCATGGTGCGGGCAGGGTCCCTGATTCTAGGTGCGCACACGAGGCAACACTGAGCACTGGTAACGCTGACTCTGGGCAAGCCGGGTGCCCACCAATCCATGGCAGCCACACATCTTAGTGTTGGAGCTCTTCAGTGACACTCAGGTGGTGTGAAGCTCCCACTGTACACAGCCCAGGCCCACGAAACTCGATGTTTAAACTTTCTAGTGATAGAATGAGGAGACGACACAATCCCCAGAGGAAAGAAAATGAGGAGTTGCCAAGAAAGGATATTAATGGAAAGAAACCAAGATGGCGGCATAGGTAAGCACCTAAACTGCTACCTCGCACAACAATTTCAAAACTACAACTAAAAGACAGAACGGACACTATCCAGAACTACAAGAAAACTGGCTGAGTGGAACTTCTACAACTAGAAGGAAAGAGAAAAGCTCACAGAGAATTGGAGTTACGGCAAAGGGTCTTTGTGCATGCAGAGAGGAAGGGTGGCTGAGAGCCTGGCTGACTTTCTCTGGCAGAAGGGGGAAGGAAGCCCCCGACCACACTGAACCCCAGTTCTGACTGCACTGAACCCCAGTCCCGGGTGAAACCCCATGGACCCAGGCTCATACAGGGGGAGTCTGGACTGTCAGGTAGAGAGAAAGGCACCCAGAGACTCACTCGGAGACCCAGGGGAGACCCGGGGGAGCCCCGGCAGGCAGGGGTCTGGAGGCGTGCGAGACAGTGTGCACAAAGGCTGTGGAGGTTGCCACAGGCTTTCCCTAGCAGAAGGGAGTCGAAAGCTCCTGACTGCACTGAACCCCAATTCTAACTGCAGTGAACCCCAGTTCCAGGTGAGCCCCTGGGGACCCATGCTCTTACGGGGGAATCTGGACTCTCTGGCGGAGACTCGGGAGCCGAGGAGGCAGAGGTCTGGAGGTGCGCGCATGCAAGGGCAAGGCTGACTGGAAGCCAAGACTGTCTGCTCCGCCCTGAGACTCCACGCCATCCAAGCTGAGCACAGAGGCTATTGCAATTTGGCAAGTCTAATCCTATAAGGCTGTCTCCAGCACCAAACTTCTCACAGCATAGACACAGCTGATCCTTACAGCCTACTGGCCTGGAGGTCAATTCCTCCCAGTGATACCAACAACAATCAAGACTTAACTACAACAAGGCTGTACACACAGTCCACAAAGGGGTGCACCAAGAGTATTCACCTCAGGTTAACTGGGGAGGCCGACCCACTGGGCCATATAGGAAACCTAGCACACAAATCTACCTTACCAACTCAGGGAAGCAGTGAAAATGCAGCGTCAAAGAAACAGATCACAAACGAAAGAAATGGAGGAAAACAAATGGCTGGATATAGAATTCAAAACCATGGTTATAAGGCTTTTCAAGAATATCCCAGAAAAGGCCGATAAATATAATGAGACCCTCGAAGATATGAAAAAGGACCAACTAGAAATTAAACATACACTGACTGAAATAAAAAATATTATACAGAGACCCAACAACAGACTAGAGGAACACAAGAATCAAGTCAAAGAATTGAAATACAAAGAAGCAAAAAACACTCAACCGAAAAAGCAAAAAGAAAAAAAAATCCAAAAAGTTGAAGATAGTGTAAGAAGCCTCTGACAACTTCAAGTGTACCAACATCAGAATTATGGGGGTGCCAGAAGAAGAGAGAGAGCAAGATACTGAAAACCTATTTGAAGAAATAATGACTGAAAACTTCTCCCACCTGGTGAAAGAAATAGACTTACAAGTCCAGGAAGTGCACAGAACCCCAAACAAAAGGAATCCAAAGAGGACCACACCAAGACACATCATAATTAAAATGCCAGGAGCAAAAGACAAAGAGAGAATCTTAAAAGCAGCAAGAGAAAAACAGTTAATTACCTACAAGGGAGCACCCATACGATTGTCAGCTGATTTCTCAATAGAAACTATGCAGTCCAAACGGGAGTGGCAAGAAATATTCAAAGTGATGAATAGCAAGAACCTACAACCAAGATTACTCTACCCAGCAAAGCTTTCATTCAGAATTGAAGGGCAGATAAAGAGCTTCACAGATAAGAAAAAGCTAAAGGAGTTCATCACCACCAAACCAGTATTATATGAAATGCTGAAAGGTATTCTTTAAGAAGAGGAAGAAGAAAAAAGTAAAGATAAAAATTATGAACAACAAATACATATCTATCAACAAGTGAACCTAAAAATCAAGTGAATTAAAAACCTAGGGAACAGAATAATCTGGTGAATATAATAGAATCAGGGGCATAGAAAGGGAGTGGACTGATAATTCTCAGGGGGAAAGAGGAATGGGGGGATTCAGGAAGAGACTGGACAAAAATCATACACCTATGGATGAGGACAGTGGGGGGGGGAGGTAAGGGCAGAAGGTGGGCTGGGAACCCGGTGGAGGGGAGCTATGGGGGGGAAAGGAGAAACAATTGTAATAATCTGAATAAAGATTTATTTTTTTAAAAAAAGAAAGGATATTAATGAAATTGAAGCATGCAACGTGACAGAAAAAGAATTCAGAGTAATGGTTGTACAATTCATTCACCAGATGTATGAGAAAATCAACAACATATGCAAGAATCAGGAAGAAATGAAAAGCGATATAGCTACAATCAAAAACACCATGGATGGTTTCAACAGTAGACTAGAAGAAGCAAAGGACCAAATTAATGAGTTAGAAGATAAGGTAGAAAAACAAGCTCAATCTGAACAGCAACTGGAGAAAAAAATTTAAAAGCAGGAGGAGAGCCTAAGGGAGCTTTGGGACAACACGAAATGAAGTAACATACATATAATAGGGCTGCCAGAAGGACAAGAAGAGCAGCAAGGATTCAAAAATCTATTTGAAGAAATAAGGACAGAAAACTTCTTAGATATGAGGAAGAAAAAGTTACACAAGTACAGAGGAGTCCCAACCAAGATGAATCTCAAAAGACACACACCAAGACACGTCATAATTACAATGGCAAATGTTCACGACAAAGAGAGAATCTTAAAGGCTACAAGAGACAGAGAGTTACCTACCAAGGATCCCCATCAGATTATCAAATGATTTCTCAACAGAAACACATCAAGCTAGAAGGGAATGGAAGAAGATATACAAAATGTCGCAAAGCAAAGGACTGAATCCAAGAATACTCTATCCAGCAAGACTAGTAATCAAAATTGAAGGGGAAATCAGGAGCTTTGCAGTCAAAAAAAAGGCTAAGGGAGTTTATCACTACCAAGCCAGCAATGCAAGAAATGCTAAAGGGAATGCTGTAAAAAGAAGAAATTAAAAGGTAAGAAAGAACACAAGCACAAAAATAGAAATGACTACAAACAAGAACCTTTCAATAATAAGTTTAAACGTAAACTGATTAAATGATACAATCAAAAGACATTGAGTGGACAAATGGTGGTAATGCAGGTCTGACCCTCTCTGGTTTGGTCCTGGGCAACCTGCTGCGACGCACAGCTGCTGACTGCTAGTATGGCGAGGTGTTGTCAGCGTCTTCCATCTCTGGACTGTTTCCCTTCTGTCTTCATGGCTAGAGCAGTCCTGTCAATTCCTCTCTGTTGCAGGAATCCACATGGTCTTGGAGGTGTTTTCTGAAAATATACAAACATATTCTTGACCAAAAGTTAATAAGGGAATCTTTTCTATAAATTTGACTTGGGATACTTTTTCATTTTTTGCCCAAACAATTTTCCTTTGGCTTGTTTAGACACCATGTGTGTTTTTCATGGGTGTCTTGCTGTTAGCATTACAAATGAAAGTTAATTTTCTAAAGTTAAAATTTTCTAGATGTAATTTACTTACAGGATATTTTTCCTTAAGTGATATTCTTCTACTATCCCCCCTTTTCTGATTTAAATATTAGGAGGCTTTGGGAAATTTTATAATGTAGTTTTGATAACTTTTAAATTTTAATTTTTTGCACTAAAATATGACTGCTTTAGGTTCATTACATGTTACGCAATTATACCATGAGATGAACTACCATCCAGAACTGAAATATCATCACTGACATGTACACATAAGGAACTGTTTGACATTGAAATTGGGACTCAAAAGAACTGTTGGCCCAGAAAGAAACTCACTACAGACTGATTCATTTGCCTCCCAGCATAACCATTATTGCTTGTCTCATTTTCGGTTCTTATAAGTGTATTTCTAGTATCACATGATCTCACTCATCTAGAGGAAATAATGAACAACATAAACTGATGAACAAAAACAGACCCAGAGACAGGGAAGCATCAATGAGACTGTCAAACATCAGAGGGAAGGTAGGGGAGGGTGGGAGTAAGGGGGAGAGATCAACCAAAGGACTTGTATGCATGCATATAAGCCTAACCAGTGGTCACAGACAACAGGGGGGTGGGGGCATGCGTTGGGAGGGGTGTGGGTTGGGAATGGGGAGATGAGGACAAATATGTGATACCTTAATCAATAAAGAAATTAATTTTTTAAAAAATATATTGAGTGGCTGAATGGAAAAAAAAAAAAAAAAAAACATGACCCATATATATGCTGTCTACAAGAGACCCAGCTCAGAACAAGGAACTCACACAGACTGAAAGCGAAGGGATGGAAAAATATCTTTCAAGCAAATGGAAATGAAAAAAAAAAAAGCTGGGGTACCAATACTTATATCTGACAAAATAGACCTCAAAGTGAAGGCCATAACAAGAGATAAGGAAGGCCACTTCATAATACTAAAGGGATTGATACAACAAGAGGATATAACCCTGATAAACATATATGCACCCAATGCAGAAGCACCCAAATATATAACAAAACTCCTGGAAGATATCAAGGGAGATATTGACAACAATACAATCAGAGTAGGGGACTTTAATACACCACGGACATCACTGGATAAATCCTCTAGACCAAAAAAATCAGCAAAGAAACAGCAATCATAAATGACTCACTAGATCAGATGAACTTAATTGACATTTTCAGAACATTTCACTCCAAAGCCATGGAATATATACATTCTTCTCAAGTGCACATGGGTCATTTTCAAAGACAGATCATATATTGAGTCACAGGCAAAGTCTCTTCAAATTCAAGAAGATAGAAATCATATCAAGCATCTTCTCAGACCACAGTGGCATAAAACTGGGAATCAACTACAATAAAAACAATTTTAAAAAAGCAAACACATGCAGACTAAATAGCATACTATTAAACAATGACTGGGTTACCAAAGAGATCAAAGAAGAAATAAAAAACATCATGGCAACAAACGACAATGAAAACACAACAATCCAAAAATGATGGGACACAGCGAAAGCAGTCTTGAGAGGGAAGTTCATAGCTCTACAAGCCTACTGCAAAAAATAAGAAACAATGGTAATAAATTACCTAACTCTACAACTCAAAGAGTTAGAAAGAGAGCAACAAGAAAAGCCCAGTTTAAGCAAAAGGAAGAAAATAATAAAGATCAGAGCGGAGATAAACGACATAGAGACCAAAAAAACAATACAAAAGATCAACAAAACCAAGAGCTGGTTCTTTGAAAGAATAAACAAGATTGATGAACATCTAGCCAGGCTCACCAAAAAGCAGAGAGGACCCAAATAAACAAAATCAGAAATGAAAGAGGTGAAATAACAACAGACCCCACCAAAATACAAAGGATTGTGAAAAAATACTATGAACAATTCTATTCTAACAAACTACACAACCTGGAGGAAATGGACACATTCCTAGAAAAATACAACCTTCCAAAACTCACTCAGGAATATTCTAAACATCTAAATAGGCTGATAACTATGGAAGAAATTGAAGCAGTCATCAAAAAGCTCCCAGCAAACAAAAGCCTGGGGCCAGACGGCTTCACAGGGGAGTTTTACCAAACATTCAAGGAAGAACTAAAACCTATCCTCCTCAGACTATTCCAAAAAATTCAAGAGGAAGGAACACTTCCAAGCTCATTCTATGAAGCCAGCATCACCCTAATACCAAAACCAGATAAAGACAACACAATGAAAGAGAATTACAGGCCAATATCACTCATGAACATAGATGCCAAAATCCTCAACAAAATTCTAGCAAATCGGATCCAGCAGTACATTAGAAAGATCATACACCATGACCAAGTAGGATTTATCCTGGGGATGCAAGGATGGTACACTATCCACAAATCAATAAACGTGATACATCACATAAACAGATTGAAAGATAAAAACCACATAGTCATATCAATTGATGCAGAAAAAGCATTTGACAAAATCCAACACCCTTTCTTGATAAAAACTCTCAGCAAGGTGGGAATAGAAGGATCATACCTCAACATAATAAAAGCTATATATGATAAACCCACAGCCAACATCATACTCAATGGACAAAAACTAAAACCATTTCCCCTAAGAACAAGACAGGGATGCCCACTCTCACCACTCCTGTTTGACATAGTACTGGAAGTACTAGCCATTGCAATCAGACAAGAAGAAGAAATAAAAGGCATCCAAATTGGAAAAGAAGAACTAAAACCGTCTTTATTCACGGATGACATGATACTGTACATAAAATCCCTAAAGACTCCATCAAAAAATTATTAGACTTAATAAATGAATTCGGCAATGTAGCAGGACACAAAATTAATGCCAAGAAATCTATGGCATTTCTTTACACCAATAGTGAACTTACAGAAAGAGACTAAAAAAGTAATCCCATTTACCATCGCACCAAAAAAAATTTAAGATTCCTAGGAATAGAGAAACCAAGATGGCGGCATAGGTAAACACCTTAAATTGCTGCCTCACACAACCACTTCAAAACTACAACTAAAAGACAAAACGGACATCATCCAGAACCACAGAAAGGCTGGCTGAGTGGAAATTCTACAACTAGAAGGAAAGAGAAAAGCACACTGAGACTCAGAGGAGCTGCGGAAATAAAATGCAGAGGTACGGGGGCGCGTGCACAGAAAGGGCTGGCAATTGAGTACGCAGTGGTCTTTTTCAATCAGGATGGAGACACAAGCTCCCAACTGTCCTGAATTCCAGTTCCCGGCAAGACTCTGGGGACCCAGACTCATACAGGGAGAGACTGGATTGTCTGGCCTCAGGCAGCACTCGAGGGTGGCTTTCTCTCAGAGGTGCTTGAAGCGATTACGGAGGGACACTGAGACCCAGGGGCCTCTTAGGGCAGGGCTCAGGATCAGCCATAGCTTTTTGCTCCGTCCTGAGACCCCGCCCCACTCAAGCTGTGCACAGAGGCTTTTGCATATGAATGGCCTGGCCCTTTGCAACCTAAAATTACCTAACAAACTGCAGCTGGGTCAGAGAGCCCCAGAGCCACCAAAAGAAGGCCCAAGGCCCCACAGCAGCTTGCATTGCTTCACAGCTGGGCCTCATCTGGGCACCTCCAAAACCCAAACAAAGAAGAGGAATCTGCAGAACTCTCCATAGCTCCTGCTGGGTGGCCTCAGGCAGAGGCTAAATTAGCACCTCCTTGGAGATCCCAGTGGTCAGAGTAGGACCATCCAGATTACAACTCCTCAGATCAATAAGGGACACACTCAAGGGGCAGACTCAGTGAGCACCAAAGCCCCACTGAAGCAAGCCTTGCCCCATAAGGGTGTCTCCAGCACAGAAGTTCTCCCATTGTAGACACAGCTGATCATCATAGCCAGTTGGCCTGGAGCTCATTTTCTCGCAGTGATACCAACAACAATCAAGGCTTAACTACAACAAGACTGTGCACACAGCCCACAAAGGGGTGCACCAAGGGTGTCCATCTCAGGTAATTGGGAAGGCTAAGCCACTGGGCCCTATAGGACACCTAGCACACAAAGCCACTCTATCAACACAGGGAAGCAGCCAAAATGTGGAGACAAAGAAACAGGTCACAAATGATAGAAATGGAGGACAGCAAACTACTGGATATAGAGTTCAAAACCATGGTTATAAGGTTTTTCTTTCTTTTTTTTTTTTTAAAAAAAAGGTATTTTATTGATTTTTTACAGAGAGGAAGGGAGAAGGATAGAGACTTAGAAACATTGATGAGAGAGAAACACCAATCAGCTGCCTCCTGCACACCTCCCACTGGGGATGTGCCCACAACCAAGGTACATACCTTTGACCAGAATCGAACCTGGGACCCTTCAGTTCACAGGCTGACACTCTATCAACTGAGCCAAACCGGTCAGGGCCAGTTATAAAGTTTTTCAAGAATCTTCTAGAAACCGCCGATAAATTTAGTGAGACCCTCGAGGATATGAAAAAGGACCAACTAGAAATTAAGTATACAATGACTGAAATAAAGAATAATATTCAGAGATCCAAAAGCAGACTAAAGGATCCCAAGAATCAAGTCAAAGATTTGAAATACGAACAAGCAAAAAACACCCAACTGGAAAAGAAAAAAGAATCCAAAAATATGAAGATAGTGTAAGGAGCCTCTGGGACAACTTCAAGCATACCAACATCAGAATTATGGGGGTGCCAGAAGAGAGAGAGCAAGATATTGAAAACCTATTTGAAGAAATAATGACTGAAAACTTCTCCCACCTGGTGAAAGAAATAGACTTACAAGTCCAGGAAGTGCAGAGAACCCCATACAAAAGGAATCCAAAGAGGACCACACCAAGACACATCATAATTAAAATGCCAGGAGCAAAAGACAAAGAGAAAATATTAAAAGCAGCAAGAGAAAAATAGTTAGTTACCTACAAGGGAGTACCCATACGATTGTAAGCTGATTTCTCAACAGAAACTATGCAGGCCAGACGGGAGTGGCAAGAAATATTCTAAGTGATGAATAGCAAAAACCTACAACCAAGATTACTCTAACCAGCAAAGCTATCATTCAGAATGGAAGGTCAGATAAAGAGCTTCACAGATAAGAAAAAGCTAAAGGAGTTCATCACCACCAAACCAGTATTATATGAAATGCTGAAAGGTATTCTTTAAGAAGAGGAAGAAGAAGAAAAAGGTAAAGATAAAAATTATGAACAACAAATACATATCTGTCAACAAGTGAATCTAAAAATCAAGTGAATAAAAAATCTGATGAACAGAATAATCTGGTGAATATAATAGAATCAGGGGCATAGAAAGGGAGTGGACTGATAATTCTCAGGGGGAAAGAGGGATGGGGGGGATTCAGGAAGAGACTGGACAAAAATGGTATACCTATGGATGAAGACAGTGGGGGGAGGAAGTAAGGGCAGAAGGTGGGGTGGGAACCGGGTGGAGGGGAGCTATGGGGGGAAAAAGAAGAACAACTGTAATAATCTGAACAATAAAGATTTATTTAAAAAATTAAAAGCTTTTGAACAGCAAAGGAAACCATCAACAAAACAACAAGAAAGCCTACTGCATGGGAGAACATATTTACCAATGTTATCACCGATAAGGGTTTAATCTCCAACATTTACAGGGAACTTATACAACTTAACAAAAGGAAGATAAATAATCCAGTCAAAAAATGGGCAATGAACCTAAATAGATACTTTTCGAAAGAAGGCAGAAGGAATGCCAAGAGGCATATGAAAACATGTTCAAAGTCACTAATTATCCCAGAGATGCAAATCAAAACGACAATGCGGTATCATCTCACACCTGTCAGAATGGCAATCAACAAATCAACAAACGACAAGTGTTGGTGAGGATGTAGAGAAAAGGGAACCCTCATGTACTGCTGGTGGGAACGCAGACTGGTGCAGCCACTGTGGAGAACAGTATGGAGTTCCCTCAAAAAACTAAAAATGGAACTCCCATTTGACTCAGTAATCCCACTTCTAAGAATATATCCCAAGAAGCTAGAAACACCAATCAGAAAGGATATATGCACCCCTATGTTCATAGCAGCACAATTCACCATAGCTAAGATTTGGAAACAGCCTAAAAGCCCATCAGCAGATGAGTGGATTAAAAAACTGTGGTACATCTACACAATGGAATACTATGCTGCGGTAAAAAAGAAGGAATTCTTACCATTTGCAGCAGCATGAATGGAACTGGAGAGCATTATGCTAAGTGAAATAAGCCAGTCAGAGAAAGATAAATATCACATGATCTCACTCATTTATGGAATATAATGAACAACATAAACTGATGAACAAAAACAGATCCAGAGACAGAGAAGCAACGATCAGACTGTCAAATCTCAGAGGGAAGGTAGGGGAGGATGGGGATATGGGGGGGAGATCAACCAAAGGACTTGTATGCATGCATATAAGCCCAACCAATGGACACAGACAACAGGGGGGTGAGGGCATGAGTGCGGAGGGGGGTTTGGGGAGTTAATGGGGGGATGAGGACACATATGTAATACCTTAATCAATAAAGAAATTAAAGATTCAAACAAACAAACAAACAAAAAACTTCTGCACAGCAAAAGAAACCATCAGCAAAATAACAAGAGAGCCCACTACATGGAAGGACATACCAGTATTTGCCAATGATACACCCTATAAGGGGTTAATCTCCAAACTTATAGGGAACTCATACAACTTAACAAAAGGAAGACAAACAATTCTGCTGGAAGCCACGCATTGTCTACACTATCAGGAAAATGTAAACAAGGAACCCAGAAGGCTGATGGATCTTGAGCTTTGACAAGGGCTAAAAGCTATGCACTGATTGTTTAGTCAAGACAATGGTGGCTCTAGCAATTTCCTGACCTAATAGTTTCAAAGTAAATCTTTACTAATATTTACTGACCTTTAAGATAGTCTGTCTGCTACTGGAATTGCCTGCCTGAATAAGGGTAATATGTGTATCCAAAATTGAATAAAAAGCTGGCAGGGCCTGGGTGCCAGTAAAGCCCTTCCACTTGAGTTGGGTCTCCGCCTGGCCCCCTGTGATTTCCAAATTCATATTTCTTATCTAGTCTCTTCATTTGTGTGCAGCCCTTCCCCAGGTCCCAACCCAAGCCACGCAGGATGTGGCTATCACAACTTATATACAATCCAATTTAAAAATGGGCAAAGGACCTAAATAGACACTGGTCCAAAGGGGACATACAGAAGGCCAAGGGACATATGAAAACATGCTCAAAGTCACTAATCATCTGAGAGATGCAGATCAAAACGACAATGAGGTTTCACCTCACACCTGTCAGAAAGGCTACCATGAGCAAATCAACAAATGACAAGTGTTGGTGAGGATGTGGAGAAGAGATCTATGCTAGTACACTGCTAGTGGGAATTCAGACTGGCACAGTCACTATGGAAAACAGTATGGAGTTTCCTAAAAAATAAATAAATAAAGGAACTCCCATTTGACCCAGTGATCCCACTTCTAGGAATATATCTAAGAAACCTGAAACACTCATCAGAAAAAATATATGCACCCCTAGATTCATAGCAGCGTCATTTACAATAGCTAATTTCTGGAAACAGCCCAAGTGCCCATTAGCAGATTAATGGATAAAAAAACAACAACTTTGGTATATACCATTTGCAACAGCATGGAGGGACCTGGAGAGTATAATGCTGAGAGAAATAAGCCAGTCAGAGAAAGATAAGTATTACATGACCTCACTCATATGTGGAATCTAATGAACTAAATAAACTGATGAACAAAAATAGACCCAGAGACACAGAAGCATGAACAGACTGTTGAACCTCAGAGGGAAGGCAGGGTGGGAGGAGATCTACCAATGAACTTGTATGCATATATGCATCACCCTTGGACCCAGACAATGAGGTGGTGAGGGCCTGGGGTGGGGAGGAGAGCGGTTGGAAGAGGTTAATGGGGGGAAAGGAGGACCTATGTAATACTTGCAACAATAAAGATTTTTTTTAAGTGGGATGCAGAGTTTGATAACTTGATAAGGTGGCACCCACTAGATTTATACATTATTAAAAAATACTTTGAATTTGTTAATAGTCTGTCCCCCAATTAACTTGCACTCAATGCTATAGACCCAATGATAATTCTTGCCTGAATAAATTATGATATTAGTGATTGAATAAAAGGGATTTTATAATATTATCATTAATTACACATTTTTTCACCCAACAGTCTTCTGAAAAAGAAGCTTTTCCTTTTCCCTCTCTTCTCTCATTTTTTGTGTGGATTGGTACACTTTTTGTTGTTCAATGTGCTAAAATTCATAGTAAGCAGGTTGTTTTGATGTTTAAATTCCTCGAGGTTGGACAGTAGATTCCCTCGATGCCTCCATCAGTCTCTATGCACTTCCTTGCTTTCTGGCACATTAACTCACATGTACCTTCTCTCACCCAAAGCTTTATCAGTTCTTTCTCCAAAGAGGCCAGTTCCTCTTACTGCGAAATGAATTAGGAACAGAGAATTATCTAATTCTCTAGCATACCAGAGAAATTTCTCTACTTCCATGTATTATCCATCTGTATATTGCCATCCTCCTTTTCTTTTTTTTCTTTTTTTTTTTTTTGATATTTATTTATTTATTTATTTATTTATTTAATTGATTGATTAAGGTATTACATAAGTGTCCTTTTTTTTAAAATAAATCTTTATTCAGATTATTACAATTATTTCTCCTTTTTCTCCCCATATCTCCCCTCCACCCATTTCCCACCCCACCTTCTGCCCTTACCTCCCCCCCACTGTCCTCATCCATAGGTGTATGATTTTTGTCCAGTCTCTTCATGAACCCCCCATACTCCATTCCCCCTGAGAATTATCAGTCCACTCCCTTTCTATGCCCCTGATTCTATTATATTTACTAGATTATTCTGTCCCTCAGGTTTTTAATTCACTTGATTTTTAGGTTCACTTGTTGATAGATATGTATTTGTTGTTCATAATTTTTATCTTTACTTTTTTCTTCTTCCTCTTCTTAAAGAATACCTTTCAGCATTTCATATAATACTGGTTTGGTGGTGATGAACTCCTTTAGCTTTTTCTTGTCTGTGAAACTCTTTATCTGCCCTTCAATTCTGAATGATAGCTTTGCTGGGTAGAGTAATCTTGGTTGTAGGTTCTTGCTATTCATCATATTGAAAATTTCTTGCCACTCCCGTCTGGACTGCATAGTTTCTGTTGAAAAGTCAGCTGACAGTCGTATGGGTGCTCCCTTGTAGGTAACTAACTATTTTTCTCTTGCTGCTTTTAATATTCTCTCTTTGTCTTTTGCTCTTGGCATTTTAATTATGATGTGTCTTGGTGTGGTCCTCTTTGGATTCCTTTTGTTTGGGGTTCTGTGGGCTTCCTGGACTTGTAAGTCTATTTCTTTCACCAGGTGGGGGAAGTTTTCAGTCATTATTTCTTCCAATAGGTTTTCAGTATCTTGCTCTCTCTCTTCTTCTGGCACCCCCATAATTCTGATGTTGGTACACTTGAAGTTGTCCCAGAGTCTTCTTACATTATCTTCAACTTTTTGGATTTTTTTTTTTGCTTTTTGCTTTTTCGGTTGAGTGTTTTTTGCTTCTTTGTAATTCAATTCTTTGACTTGATTCTTGTGTTCCTCTTGTCTGTTTTTGGGTCTCTGTATAATATTTTTATTTCAGTCAGTGTATGTTTAATTTCTAGTTGGTCCTTTTTCATATCTTCAAGGGTCTCGTTATATTTATCGGCCTTTTCTAGGATATTCTTAAAAAGCCTTATAACCGTGGTTTTGAATTCTATATCCAGTCGTTTGTTTTCCTCCATTTCTTTCGTTTGTGATCTGATTCTTTGACGCCGCATTTTCACTGCTTCCCTGAGTTGGTAAGGTAGATTTGTGTGCTAGGTTTCCTATATGGCCCAGTGGGTCGGCCTCCCCAGTTAATCTGAGGTGGACACTCTTGGTGCACACCTTTGTGGACTGTGTGTACAGCCTTGTTGTAATTAAGTCTTGATTGTTGTTGGTATCACTGGGAAGAATTGACCTCCAGGCCAGTAGGCTGTAAGGATCAGCTGTGTCTATGCTGGGAGAAGTTCGGTGCTGGAGACAGCCTTATAGGATTAGACTTGCCAAATTGCAATAGCCTCTGTGCTCATCTTGGATGGGGTGGAGCCTCAGTCTTGGCTTCCCGTCAGCCTTGCCCTTGCGCGCACGTGCGTGCCTTCAGACCTCTGCCTTCCCGGCTCCCAAGTCTCTGCCCGAGAGTCCAGACTCCCCCCACTAGAGCGTGGGTCCCCAGGGGCTCGCCTGGAACTGGGGTTCACTGCAGTCAGAACTGGGGCTCAGTGCAGTCAGGAGCCTCTGACTCCCTTCCACTAGGGAAAGCCTGTGGCAACCTCCGCAGCCTTTGTGCGCACTGGCGCGCGTGCACTTTCAGTCCTCTGCCTTCCCCGGCTCCCGAGTCTCCGCCCGAGAGTCCAGACTCCCCCTGTAAGAGCGTGGGTCCCCAGGGGTTCGCCCGGAACTGGGGTTCAGTGCAGTCAGAACTGGGGTTCAGTGCGTTCGGGGGCTTCCTTCCCCCTTCCACCAGAGAAAGTCAGCCAGGCTCTCAGCCGCCCTTCCTCTCTGCGTGCACAAAGACCCTTTGCCATACCTCCAATTCTCTGTGAGCTTTTCTCTTTCCTTCTAGTTGTAGAATTTTCACTCAGCCAGCTTTCCTGTGGTTTTGGATGGTGTCCGTTCTGTCTTTTAGTTGTAGTTTTGAAATTGTTGTGCCAGGCAGCAGTTTAGGTGTTTACCTATGCCGCCATCTTGGTTTCTCCTCGCCATCCTCCTTTTCTGATGTTGTGTGGTATCTAAGAAAAGGCCACAGGTTGGCCTTTCTGAAAATCGTGTTTGTAATGAAGCTGTTATACTATTTGGGTAGGCCATAAGCTCAAGAATATCATGAGAGAGGGTTTGGAAGCAGGTTATAGCTTTTTAAGATGTTTGTCTATCTTTTGCCCTGGCCGGTGTGGTTAGGTGGTTAGAGTGTCGGCCTAAGCACCAAAGAGTCACAGGTTCAATTCCCAGTCAAGGGCATGTACCTGGGTTGCGGGTTCACTCCCTGACCCCAGAAGGGGTGAAGGGGTGAGTGGGGGAGGCAACCAGTCCATGTTTCTGTCTCACATCTGTTAACGTAAAAAAACCATTGAAACCTGTAAAGAATTTTTGTGAGTTTATTTGAGCCAAACTGTCGACATATGCTGGGAAGCAGAACCTTAACGAATTGAGATAATGCTCCTGAGAATGGCGGGTTACGTTTGTATTTATACATTGCAATCAGAGGAGGGACATAGGTGGGTTACATGAAATTCATTGGTGATAGATTAAGGAGGTGGGATAAAGCAAAAGGGAGGAAACTGCTGGGATTGGATAAAATGATGGACACATACTTAGGTGGGTGCAGGAATAATTAACATGATAATGAAGGAATTTGTGGCATCTGTCCTGGTGTCCACCACATTTGGTTGTGCCCCAAGGGCTCCAGAAAAAGGGAAGTTACAAGTTACCCAGACATTTCAAGGGTATGTTATCATAGATGCAAAAAGACAGATAGGCTCAGTTAAGGTAAAGGTTGACCTTGTCAGTGAAGATACTGGCCTAGGATGTAACTGCCCACCATAACTGTGTTTAGTTAAAGTTTAATTTCAGACCATCCTTTGTGGTGACTTTAGGTCTTTAAGTTTGCAAGACTGCTATGCAGGCATCCCCTGAGCTTGTCAGGTCAGTATGTGGCCCCTTTCGTCCACACATCGATATTTCTCTGTCTCTCTTTAACTCTCTCTCTCTCTCCTCTCTCTCCTCCTCTCTCTCTCTCTCTCTCTCTCTCTCTCTCTCTCTCTCTCTCTCTCTCTCTCTCTCCTCTCTCCCTTCCACTCCCTGAAAAGCAATGGGGAAAAAATATCCTCTAACGACAAAAAATGTTTATGTTTATGTTCACTCCACACCCACTCTATTTCAAAAAGCATTGAGATACCTTAAAATGTACCAGAGATTGTAAAAACGTTTTTACACAATGCAAAGAGCACTACAGGCTGAAGAGTGAAATAGAAGCCCAGAGAGGTTGTTCCCTGATGTTCATGCCAAAGCCCTTCATCCCACTGCAGGTCAAGTGCCTCATCCCAGCTGGCTCCTAACTGTGGGGAACAGGAGGCCGGGCTCCTTAACCCAGTGTTACAGGCGAGGAACCTCGCAGGAGCTTCAAGACCTTCCCAAGTAAAAAGGCGGCAGATCTACTAGCAAATGTCCCACCTTCTGCCCGCAGCTGGGTTTCAGATGCCTGGACCTCAGCGGGGCGACCCGGGAAGCAGGGGTGGCTCAAGAACTCTGTTCTGACTTGTCTGAGGTCCAGCCCCTGTGCTGTTGAGGCTCCCAGCACCCCTGCCAGCGCCGAGGCCACCCTCCCCTCCGCCCTCACCCCACCGGTCCTGCTGAGCCGGCTCCCCCAGGAGCAGTCACTCCAGGCCTTTGTCAGGGCAGAAGCGCAGCCGGTTGGCAGGTCCCTCGGGGCTAATGCTTGGCCTGCGGGCATGGCGGAGTGGGGCGCTGGGATTCTGTATTATTACCGAAGTGCCCAGGCCAGAACCTTGGGGCTTGTTCTCAGGTCCAGACAGAGAAGTAACCGGGGAGGCAGGCAGTGAGAGGGGGCAGTAGGGCCCCCGCTCGCCATGGGAGGGGGCAGTAGGGCCCCTGCTCACCCAGGTGGCGCCCTGTGATGTTCCTGTGGCACCTGCTGCCAGTCCCACCAGCCTCCCTGCCTCAGGGGGCTGGTGGGGGGAGGGGCCGCTCCCCAGGCATTCCAGGTGCAGGTGTCATAGGAAACAGGGAAACCCTGCTTGCAGCGGAGGGTTTTGAAATAAGACTTTAAGAACGTTCATACATTCATCACAGGTAAAAACTGCTGTTTGAATTTTAACCCTGCTATTCTGGTTTCTGCACACACTTACTTGCTTAAACAATAGGGTAGTTACCTCAGCACATAAATCCATCCCACATCACAAAGGTTATTTCCTGTGCCTGTGGACCAGAACCACAGGAGATTGATTCCCACTGACTCAGTAGCTCCAGGAGTTGAAACTGCAGACAACTTTTAGAGATTATTAACTTTGCTCAATTCTGCTTCTGTACAATCTGCTTTCACAAGATAGGTCCACATTCCAACGTCCAGCAGGATGTGGCTGGGGGCTCGTTTAGAACAAAGGAAAATTTTTGTGGTTTAGACCTTTAAAAGGACTGCCTACACCTGAAACGGCGCGGTCGTGAGGGTGGACTCCACCTGCGTGTGGTGCTCTCTCGGCCGTCCTGGCCAGCTCAATAAATCCTTGCCTGCTTTTTTTTTTTAATCAATCAGCAGCCTCCGGTGGTCTTATTCTGACTCCAGGGTTCGACCCCAAAACATTTGGAGGCCCCAGCGAGATGAGAGAGAGAGAGAGAGAGAGAGAGAGAGAGAGAGAGAGGAGACAGGGACCCCCCAG
The DNA here is from genome assembly GCF_963455305.1 of Plecotus auritus. Taxonomy (NCBI): domain Eukaryota; kingdom Metazoa; phylum Chordata; class Mammalia; order Chiroptera; family Vespertilionidae; genus Plecotus; species Plecotus auritus. The sequence continues at coordinate 102,085,091 of NC_137782.1, forward strand.
AAAGGGGCTGGAGGCTCTCCGTCCCGAGAGAGGTGAGAGGGACTCCCTAGAAGGGGCTGGAGGCTCTCCCTCCTTTCAGGGACCTTAGCCGGAGACAGGAGCCACAAGGATTTATTGAAAATGGGGAGACCGGTCTCACAGAAGGTAAGGCGCCTAGGTTGAGATCTCAAGGGTAAGAGTCTGTTGGAGGGCTGGACGCAGCATAACCTCCAGACTCTGGCCGGAGGACACGACAGTGTCCTTGGCCCGGTACAGGTGTCCAGACTGGTTGTCTTGTGTTTTGTCGTGTTGGTGTCAGGACTATTTGTTTTGTGTTTTGTTCTTCGTCAAAATGGGTCAAGGTTCGTCTGTGTCTCTGAGTTCCCCTCTACAATGTTTTTTGAAAAATTTCCAGGACTTCAGAAAGCGGGCGGACGACTACGGCTCCGATGTTAATGCTTTTGATTTACAGAAATTTTGTGAACGGGAATGGCCTACTTTCGGGGTTGGCTGGCCATGGGAAGGTTCCTTTGACCTTTCATCTGCATATAGGGTCCACCATGTAGTCTACGGACGGCCTGGTCACCCTGATCAGATCCCATATATCCAAGTTTGGGTTGACATTTTAGCTGAAAAACCCCGGTGGCTCCAGGCCTGCCTCCCGAGGGGAAATTCGGGACAGAGACAGAACATCTTATTGGCCGCCCCTCAAAAGGGGAAGCCACCCCGGGTCCTACAGGGGGAGGAGGAAGAGCCTCCCGTCCCCAGGCCACCTCCATATGTACCCCCTGGCCTGGGGCGAACCGCCCCAGCTGTCCAGGACCCCCAAGTAAGTCAATCAGCGGCATTTCCGCCCCAGGCCCTGGCGGCCGAGCCCATTCAGGTGGGTTTGCTCCTGGTTCTCGCCACCGTTCAGGAGGCCGCCGCTACCGCTACCGTTGCTGCAGCTCCTCCAGCCCCAGCCACTGATTCCACTATAGACAAGCGACTCTAAAGCAGCCGCCCGCACCTCCTCCGCCAGAACTCCCCCTCCCCCGTCCTCCACCAGAACTCCTTTCTCCCCGTTCCCATCGTCCTCCCTCCCAATCCGCCCTACTCCCCTTCAAGCCCCTCCCATACCTGGCAGGGGACTACTTACCGGGAGAGTACCGGAGGGACAGGCTCTCAGGCCGTTCCTATCCTGCCCCTGAGACAGGCAGGTCCCCCAGACACTGGACTGAACGGACAGCCATGTATGATCTATGTCCCGTTCTCCACCAGTGATCTCTACAACTGGAAGAATCAGAACCCATCCTTTTCGCAGAATCCTCAGGGGTTGATCTCCCTACTGGAGTCTGTCTTTTTTACCCATCAACCTACTTGGGATGACTGTCAGCAGCTCTTACATACCCTTTTTACCTCGGAAGAGAGAGAGAGAGAGTGAAGACAGAGGGGAGGAAACTGGTCCTCGATCCCCACGGGCAGCCTAGTGGGGACCCTGGGCGGGTGGAAGCCGCCTTCCCCAGCGCCAGACCTGGGTGGGATTTTAATGACCCCCGGGGAAGGGAGGCTTTAGACCGGTATGGCCAGACTCTATTGAGGGGAATCCGGGCGGCGGCTCGGAAACCCACTAACCTTTCCAAGGTGTCAGAGACTACTCAGGGGCCGAAGGAGAGCCCTGCCTCTTTTCTGGAGCGACTGTGTGAGGCTTATGGGATATATATGCCCATAGATCCAGACGCTCCAGAAAACAGGCGAGCCATAAATGTAGCTCGTGTCCCAATCAGCCCCAGACATTAGGAAGAAACTACAGAAGTTAGAAGGCTTTGAGGGGAAGTCACTGTCTGAGCTGGTCGAAGTAGCCCAGAAAGTTTTCAATAATCGAGAAGACCCAATCGCCAACCTAAATCAAAGGATGGCTAAGGTCCTCCTAGCAATGAATGAGGGAAAAAGAATTAAAAAGAAAGGGCTCCGCGGTGGGAAAGGCCCCCCTCGAGGTAGGCTAAGCAGAGACCAGTGTGCCATCTGCAAGGAAAGAGGGCACTGGATTAACGAATGCCCGAAGAAAAGAGGAGGACGAGCCGCCCCAATCTTGGTGGAGGAGGTGGATTAGGGAAGTCAGGGCTTGGAGCCCCACTGAAACCCCAGGTAACCCTTACAGTAGCGGGGGAAACCTGTAGACTTCTTGGTGGACACTGGAGCTACATTTTCAGTGCTCAAGATGCCAATTGGCCCCACATCCAAGGAACGGGTACCAGTCCAGGGGGCAAATGGGAAGATCCGGACCTACCCATGGACGGGGAGCAGGATCTCAAATTTGGGAACCGGACTAATTACACACTCCTTCCTGGTGATGCCAGAGTGCCCTTACCCCTTGCTGGGCCGAGACCTCCTAACAAAATTAAGGGCCACCATTACTTTTAAAGAAGGCCATCCTGAGGTAAGACTGGGGACGGCGGGTGTGTTCCTACTAACGTTGCCACAGGAGGAAGAATACTGGCTGCATGAGGAGTCCAACCAGCCACCCAGCTCTTGGCTCCCAGTTCTACAGGCGGAGATACCGCAAGTGTGGGCCGAAGACAACCCTCCCGGACTGGCTGCTCACCGACCACCTATAATCGTCCAACTCGTGAGTAATGCCGAGCCGATTCGGGTAAAGCAATACCCTATGAGCCAGAAGGCCTGGGTAGGCATTGCCAAGCACATCCGGAGGCTTCGGGAGGTGGGAATACTCATTCCCTGCCAGTCCCCTTGGAACACCCCCTTGCTTCCAGTACAGAAGCCTGGCACTGATGACTACCGGCCTGTACAAGATTTGAGGGAGGTAAACAAACAGGTAGAGACTATTCACCAACTGTGCCCAACCCATACACCCTCCTGAGCCGTCTACAGCCGGGGTGTAGGTACTACACTGTCCTAGACTTAAAGGATGCCTTTTTCAGCCTCCCCCTGGCCCCACAGAGCCTCTCCATCTTTGCCTTTGAATGGACAGATCCTGAGGAAGGCAGCTCTGGCCAGCTAACCTGGACCAGGCTCCCCCAAGGATTTAAGAATTCCCCAACTTTGTTTGGCGAAGCCTTAAGCCAAGATCTCGTAGCCTACCAGTTGAACCACCCCCGGGTGACCCTCCTCCAGTACGTAGACGACCTCCTAGTAGCAGCAGAAAACTCAGAGGAGTGCCTTGAGGCAACCAGGAACTTGCTGCAGGTACTGGCAGATTTAGGGTACCGGGTATCAGCCAAGAAAGCCCAGATATGTGAAACCAAAGTAACTTACCTAGGATACCACATACAGGAGGGGAAGAGAACTTTATCCCCAAGCCAGATACAAGCAATCCTAACTATCCCCCCTCCCACCACCAAGAGGCAAGTGCAGAAGTTCCTCGGAGCCGTAGGATATTGCCGACTGTGGATATTAGGATTTGCTGAGATTGCTAAACCGCTCTATGCCTGTACAGGGGGGAAAGAACCCCGATTTAGAATGAACTCAGGAGGCTGAGGAGGCTTTTGAGAAACTAAAGCAGGCATTGGTCAGCGCCCCCTCTTTGGCCCTACCAGACCTAGAGAAGCCCTTTCTCCTGTTTGCGGCTGAAGCAAAAGGGGTGGCCAAAGGAGTGCTGACCCAAACCTTGGGACCCTGGAGACGGCCGGTAGCCTACCTTTCCAAAAGGCTAGACCTGGTCGCAGCAGGATGGCCGAGTTGCCTGCGAATGATAGCGGCCTCGGCAGAACTGGTAAAGGAGGCCAAAAAGTTAACCCTCAGCCAGGACCTCCAAGTAGTGGCCCCACACGCGGTTGAGGCACTCCTACAAAGCCCCCCTGAAAGGTGGATGTCCAATGCTCGCATCACACAGTACCAAGTTCTCCTTTTAGACCCACCCTGAGTAAGCTTCTTGAAGACTGCGGCAGTGAATCCTGCCACCCTTCTGCCTGATGGGGAAAACAGCCCCCTACATGACTGCGGGGAGATCCTGACTACCCTGACCTCCCTCTGTTCCGACCTGAAGGACGTCCCTGTAGAAAACCCAGACGAGACTCTCTATACGGATGGGAGCAGTTTCATAGAGGATGGGGTGCGCTATGCGGGAGCCGCCGTAGTCACAGAGGAGAAAGTTGTCTGGGCCCAAGCCCTAGGACATGGGACCTCAGCCCAGAGGGCTGAACTCATCGCCCTGACTCAGCCCCTATGGTGGAGAAAAGGGAAGAAACTCAACATAAACACTGACAGCAGGTACTCTTTCGCCACCGTCCATGTCCATGGGGCCCTGTACCAGGAATGGGGACTGCTTACATCAGGGGGAAAGGAGATCAAAAATGCCCCCGAAATCCTGGCCCTACTGGCAGCAATTTGGGGGCCAACTGAAGTCGCAGTAATACACTGCTGAGGACACCAGAAGGGGGATTCCCCCATAGTGAGGGGAAATACCTTAGCCAACAGGGTGGCTAGGGAGGCAGCCAAAAGACCAGTAGGGCCACTAAAGGTCCTAGTGGCCCTACCTGACCGACGGCTGCCAGACTCACCTTCTTACACAGAGCAGGAACTGAAACAAGCTCAGCTCCTGCAGGCACAGAGAACTCAGGGAGGGTGGCTGGTATTGCCTAGGGGATGAATATTTCTCCCGGAGGCTCTAGGAAGAACCATCATTGAACAAACTCATAGAGGCACTCACCTAGGGGGAACTCGGCTGGCCCAGCTGATCCAGCGAGACTTCTATGTGCCCCAACTTCATGAAGCAGCAAAAAGCATCGGCCCAGAGATGAAGGGCCTGCGCTCAGATCAACACAAGTAGGGGACCGGGAAAGGTCGAAGGAACCAGACTCCGAGGAAGCCATCCAGGAGAGCACTGGGAGGTAGACTTTACAGAACTCCCATCTGGACCCGGTGGCTACCGGTACCTCCTAGTTTTCATAGACACCTTTTCAAGATGGGCAGAAGCATTCCCCACCAGGACTGAGACCGCTCAGACAGTAGTCAAGAAACTCCTCAGCGAAATTGTCCCCCGGTTTGGCCTACCGTTATACATGGGGTCTGACAACAGCCCAGCGTTCATCGCCAAAACCACCCAGTTGGCAGCAAAGGCTCTACAGGTGAGTTGGAAGCTCCACTGTGTATATAGACCACAGAGTTCAGGTCAGGTAGAGAGGATGAATCGGACTCTTAAGGAAACATTGACTAAACTCAAACTAGAGACTGGCGAGAACTGGGTAAGTCTACTCCCCTTTGCCCTACTTCGCGCCCGCTGAACCCCATTTATAAAAGGTTTAACTCCTTTTGAGATTATGTTTGGCTGGCCACCACCACTTATTCCCTGGTTGGGAGAGGAGGAGATGGCTCGCCTAGCTATTCATAATTTGCTTAAGTCCCTACAGGCACTCCAGAAAGTCGCCACGTCAGCACGGGAAATTGTAAAGGCAGCTTACGAAGAGACTGGAGGTGCCGGTGCTGCAGCAGGCGGAAAAGGCAACCTGTTTGCTCCGGGAGACCTGGTCTGGGTAAAGAGACACCAGCCAGGAGGACTTGAGCCTCGGTGGAGTGGCCCCTACACCGTCATCCTAAGCACCCCCACTGCCGTAAAGGTAGCCGGGAAGAAATACTGGATTCATCAGTCCCAAGTAAAAATAGCTGGGGAGGAACCGGGACCCAGGCGGTGGAAAGTTAAGCTGACCCAGGATCCGCTGAAGGTGAAATTGGTGCCAGCAGAATGAAGGGACTACTGTTACTCATCTGTGTGTTCAGTCTCGCAGTAAGTCAGCCCCACCGGGTACCCCATTACACCTGGGAAGCGACCCGCACCATCGACAGGACCGTATTGGCCTGGACAGAGGGAACAGGGCCCCCACCCTGACTTTTGACCTGTGCCAACTCTTTGGGGAAACCTGGAACCGCCCCCATCTCCCGGCCCAAACGATGGGTTTCAGGGGGGCATACTGACCAACAGGTTTCCACCTCTTACAGGTGTGGAACCAGGGGAGCAGAACAACAACTAGGGAAGACTCAACTCTACATCTGCCCCAGACAGCCTCGGATAGCCTTCCTCAAGTGTGGTGACCACGAGGACCTCTACTGCGGGCAATGGGGTTGTGAGACCTATGCCCAAGGGTGGGCCCCCAAGATGCAGGACAGAGATGCTAGGTTTACCCAGACTCAGCCAGGAGACTGCCAGGTTGGGGGATGCAATCCCCTAACGATTCAACCCATCAATTACTGGTCCAGAGATTGGGCAGGGGGGAAGACGTAGGGCCTGAGATTATATGTTTCAGGGTACGACCCAGGAGTGTCGTTCACGGTCCAGCGGAAGGAGACTCCCAGGCCACCCAAGCCCATTGGACCCCTGGCACCCCTTGCACCCACGACGAAGACTCAGACGCCGGGCCCAGCGACCTCGACAACAGGCAAACCGCTGAAGGGAGACCCCCCTGCTCCTGTTCCCAAACTGGAGGTGGATAAAGTAATGTCCCGCTTTGATATTTTCTCCCCTTTGGACACCTCTTTCCGCCTGCTAAATGCTAGCTCCCCAAACCTCACCGCGGACTGCTGGCTATGCTTGAACCCTGAGCCCCCATACTACGTGGGAATTGGAGCCATAGCTGAAATTGGAGCAGACTCAGGATCAGTCCGGAACATGTCCACGGACAACGGGGAGACTGATCAGTTGTGCCCTTGGGGACGCGGAAAACAAGGAATGACTCTGGGGGACATTTCGGGGGAGGAACTTTGTGTACATTCTTGGAAATATGATCTCAAAGCATCCCCGTATGCAGGAAATTGTAACCAAACAATCCGCCTACCCGAAAATCGGGGTGAGGGGACCCCTGGTACCTGGTCGCTCCAAAAGGAGCTTGGTGGGCATGCACCACCGGTGTCACCCCGTGCATGGGGTCCTTAGGCCTACAGGTAGGCAAGGAACCTGGACTGTGCATACTCGCCCATATCCTGCCCCAAGTGTACTACTATTCAGAAGAAGGGGGACTTGAGCACCTCCTAATAGAGCCCCGGAGGGTCAAGAGAGCCCCAGTACTAATCCCTCTGCTGGTAGGTTTGGGGTTAGCGGGCTCCACTGCAGTAGGCACAGCAGCCCTAGTCACGGGACAACAAAACTATAAGGAATTAGATCAGCAAATAGATCAGGATCTAAGTACCCTAGAGAAATCTATAGGAAAATTGGAAGAATCTGTCGAGTCCCTTGCGGAAGTAGTCTTACAGAACAGAAGAGGCTTAGATTTGTTGTTCCTAAAGCAAGGGGGACTTTGCCTCGCTCTAGGAGAAACCTGCTGTTTCTACACCAATCATTCCGGGGTCATAAGGGAAAGCCTAAGTCAATTACGAAAGAGGCTAGCTGACAGAAAGGAAGCTCGAAAGACTGCAGGAAACTGGTATGAGAACTTGTTCTCGTGGTCCCCTTGGCTAACCACTCTACTGACTGCCATAGCAGGCCCACTATTACTATTACTTATGGGCTTAATCTTTGGGCCATGCCTGGTAAAATGCTTAGTTAATTTTGTACAGGATAGAATACAAGCAGTGAAACTAATGGTCTTACATACTCAGTATTCCCAACTAGTAGATACTAGTAATGAATCTAAGGTTTAGATTCATTCCCAAAAGACCAGTAGGGAATGAAATAAGACTTTAAGAAAGTTCATACATTCATCACAGGTAAAAACTGCTGTTTGAATTTTAACCCTGCTATTCTGGTTTCTGCACACACTTACTTGCTTAAACAATAGGGTAGTTACCTCAGCACATAAATCCATCCCACATCACAAAGGTTATTTCCTGTGCCTGTGGACCAGAACCACAGGAGATTGATTCCCACTGATTCAGTAGCTCCAGGAGTTGAAACTGCAGACAACTTTTAGAGATTATTAACTTTGCTCAATTCTGCTTCTATACAATCTGCTTTCGCAAGATAGGTCCACATTCCAATCCGATGTCCAGGAGGATGTGGCTGGAGGCTCGTTTAGAACAAAGGAAAATTTTTGTGGTTTAGACCCGTGGTCGGCAAACTGTGGCTTATGAGCCACATGCGGCTCTTTGGCCCCTTGAATGTGGCTCTTCCACAAAAAACCACAGCCTGGGCGAGTCTATTTTGAAGAAATGGCATTAGAAGAAGTTTAAGTTTAAAAAATTTGGCTCTCAAAAGAAATTTCAATCGTACTGTTGATATTTGGCTCTGTTGACTAATGAGTTTGCCGACCACTGGTTTAGACCTTTAAAAGGATTACCTACACCTGAAACGGTGCGGTAGTGAGGGTGGACTCCACCTGCGTGTGGTGCTCTCGCGGCCATCCTGGCCAGCTCAATAAATCCTTGCCTGCTTTTTTTTTTAATCAATCAGCAGTCTCTGGTGGTCTTATTCTGACTCCAGGGTTCGACCCCACAACAGGGTTGGGAGCTGCGCGAGTGGCAGCCAGCCATTTCCTGGCTGAGGGGCGCACTGCTCCTGGGTCTGAGGCGGGGCATGTCCCATTCACTGTGTGTGTGTGTGTGTGTGTGTGTGTGTGTATTAAGGCAAATCATGAACCAAAGGCCATAATTATAAGGAACGATGCTTTGGTCTCAATAAAATAAAAACCCTTCTAATAACAGGGCTATCTATGCCCTGAGTGGATTGGGCGCGTGGGGGGAGCAATGGGAGAGGGGGGGCTCCCACCCCTGCAGCAGCCCCCAGACAGGCTGGCCCACTGGTGCCCTCCTGCCAGGGGCGCCGCGTGGGGCTCCTCAGCTCCACTGGCTGGTAGAGGCTCTGCCTCTGCTTCCAACGCCTCCGGATGCCAGGAGGCCCCTTGTGCGCCTGCCCCTTGCAGTCCTGGCTGCCCATCCCAATAGTGGGGGCCTGTTCACTCTCCCTTCAGCCTGAATGAAACATCAAGCAGGGCAGCCCCTGTGAATATAGTGTCCTTTCTGACATTTCCCACCTCTCCTCTCCTCCTGGGCCTTTGGAGAGACCGCCGTCTCATAAAGATTGCTGTTGGGAGGCAGAGGAGGCAGCCTTTTTGCGTTTTCATCTGTGCTTTAGTTTAGACAGTTGCTATTTCCATGTCTCCAGGTCACAAATCTCTTGTTTCCACAACACGCAACTTACTGTTGAGCCCATCAACAGGCATAAGGTTTTGGATTTTAGATTTTTTACACATACAGTCTTCCTTTCTTTCATTTTTGTTTATTTTTATGTTTGTTATAAACACCTGAATATACTTTTAAATGCTGGGGTGGTTTATCATCAACCCTGTCATTCTGTGTTGGTTTCTACTATTTTCTCTTGATGATCAGTCATACGTTGGCTTCTTCGCGCCTAGTGTTTTGTTAGGTGCTGGACGCCACGCTGTTCATCCTGAGGCAGCCACATCAGGACGGGTTCCCGTAGATCTTGTGCTTCGTTTGGCAACAACTTATTAAATTTCACACAGACGTGGTCCATCTGAGGCTTGCTTTTAAAATAAGCCCAGGTGCCTCTAGAGCAGCCTTGACCGGTCCCAGCTCTCTCCTGGGGGACTGGTCTTCAGGGAGTCTCTGCTCCCGGGGCCGCGAGGAGGGATTCCCGAGCCTGAGGGGTCCCGCCTCCCAGGAGAGGCTCGGTCTGCAGGCGTGTCCTTCCAGGCCTCTTGGTATCTCATCCATGTATGTGCAGCTTGGTGCTCAACCAAAGAATCAAGAAGAATCTTCATGACATTTTGGAGACTCTTTTTCTGCTTAAAACCCTCCTCTCTGGTGCTCACCCCGCAAACTCCAGCCATCTCACCATTACCACTCCCACTCCCTGCCTCCAGCCTGTTTTGTTTTGTTTTGTTTTGTTTTGTTTTAACTGATTTTAGAGAGAGAGGAAGGGAGACAGGAACATCGATAGAAACACCAATGCGCTGCCTCCCGCACGCCCATACCGGGGACCAAGCCTGCACGCGGGCCGTGCCCTGACCAGGAAGGGGACTGGGGCCTCCTGATGACAGGACGATGCAGCCCCTGAGCCACGGGCCAGGCTCCTCCAGGGGTTAAAATCCATGCTCCTGGCCACAGCGCAGGTCTGCTTCTGCCCAGCCCCTTCCCGAGGCCTCACCTGCCCAGAGCTTCCTGGCGGCTCCGAGTGGAGCCCAGGCCCTTAGGGGCAGGGCCTGAGCTGGACAGCACAGAGCCCGCTTCTGGCCCCACCACCTCCCAGCTGTGCGGCTTCAAGCAGAGAAATGGAGCCTCAGTCTCCCCTGTCAGAGGGGACGCCGCTCCCTCTGGGTGGCTGGGGGACGCAGTGAGGTGGTGCCCTTGGCTGCTGCCCCGCGTGCGACCAGCGCTATCCTCCCTCCCTTCTTAGTCCTTCCTTCTTTCGATGGCCAATAAACCCACAGGTTAGCAAATAGTCTCTTTTCAGCAGAATGAGCTCTCCTATTGGGGTCCGAATGGCCAGTCCCCCTAGGTACCAGCTCCCACACCCGTGCTGGCTCCATCCTCAGGACAGTGCTGATCACGCCTCTCTGGTCCTCACACCCTGCTCCTCTGCCCACCCCATCCTGCCTCAGCTCGGCCAGCACCACACTCACCAGCGGTCCCACTGTCCAGCTTCCTGTCCCCTCTGTCCAGTCCCACCTCCACACTGTGACCAGTCGACCTTTCCAAGTTAGGACCGACTCCTGTCACTTTGCATGTGTAAGAGCTGCCCACAGGCCTCCCCCATGCAGTCCCTGCGGGCTGCACAGCACGGACCCTGGCAGTGCATTTCTCCCCTGCTCCCGTGTCCTAGCATAACACCCCAACCAGTTGGAAGACTGGAGAGTAATTAAAAGAGGTGTCAGGACTGAGACTGAGCCTTGACTATGGGAGCCTAAATGAAATGTAGACTTAAGTTGACAATAATGTATCAATATTTGTTCATTAACTGTAACAATTCTGTAGAAAACTAGAAAGAGGAGAAATTAAAAGTAAAATAAAAGAAACTTATTGCATCAACCTGGAAACCTGGAGGACTTGGGTGATTTCCTAGGAAAATACACGTTAATAAAACAGAACGTAAAATGAAGACACTACAAACAGACCAATTAGCTACCTGGACAAAGCTGTGTCCTCTTCCCCTTCCTCTGCTCTCACCCCCTCAGGCCTACAGGACACAGAGCACCAGGGAGCCCTCGGTACTCCCAGGGGGTGGTGGGGAGGGTATAAGCTGACCAGCCTCTGGGGTTCACCTGATGCACGCCTGTGGCCACGATGGAGGTGCGGCTGCACTCAGGCAGTACAGCCTGCTCACCCGCCCTTGAGGAACAGAGAAAACAGGCTCTACCCACAAACATACTGCACTTACACTCACTCCATTTCTATTCCTTTAGAAACGTATTTTCTTAGAGATTTTTATTCCAAAGTGTCTTCTGCAACAGAGAAGTTCAGTAGTGAGATTTCTCCAAGTTTACTTTGTGTACATGGTGTGTCCCTAAAGAGGGCTGTGTGTGAATGCGATGTGTGGTTGGCCATTTCTGTGAAGTCAGAGGCACAGAGGGCAGAGCAAGTCTGTATTAGTGCGACTGCCACAGTTCCTGGAGTTTTCACACCTTAATCTCCAGACTCGGGCAGGAAACAAAGGCAACGCGGACTTCACACTCACAATGACCGCAGGAATCTGCAAAACCACGTTCTTACAGGAGCTAAAGGGCAGGGACATGGGCAACCAGAGGGAGGCTAGCAGCTCACCAGGAGCAGGTGCACGGCCGCGTCTGGGCAGCCCACCTTCTCCACCTGCAAGAACCAGCACCACCGCAGCCTGTCCTCCGGTCCTGCTGCTTTAATCACGGCTTTGGTGCAGTTTGTTACTCAGTAGCAGGTAACTGGAACTGTAGCTTCAGTAGGTAAGGAAGCAAGAAGAAATATTTTACTGGCTGACACATTACCTGCTTATATTGTGCTTTTATTCTAAAAGGCATATTAGCTCATCTGAAGAGAGATGGCAAAATATCATAATCATGAATGCCTTGGATTGATGAGTATTTTTTACCATATGTTGAGTAACCATAAACTATATTATCTTTAAACTAGAACAAAGTGATACTTATCTAATAAACCTTTTGAAATTTTTGTAAAACTCAACATTGCTATAAATATAATCTCAGTAGACACACTACCTTTTATAGTATAAGACGAGTAATTGCCATCAGCTGTAATACCCTCAAATGAGGTCTAAAACAGAGAAGCCATAAAAAGAAGTCAAGCAAGAAAAAATGTATACTAATAATTTTACATAGACAATAAAGAAACCTTACTTATAAAAATATATTCCTATCTAATAAAAAGGTGGTATGCAAATTAACCATCACTCTGTCACAAAGATGGTGGCGCCCCTAGCCCTCAGCCCTGCCAGAGTCCCCGGTCCTGTCAGCCCCATTGCTGGAGTCCGTGGTCCTGTCAGACACACCGGGGGTGGGGGTGGGTTGGGGGGCGAGCAGGTGAGTGGCAAGGCTGGATCCGGGCAGATCCAGCCACACTGCTCATCCGCAGCTGGACGGAGAGCAGACAGCAGGGCATGACGGCTTCGTTTCCATGGTGGTGGTGAAGCCCCCAGGCCCTGCAATCAGAGGAGGACAGCTGGGCATAGCGGCTTTGTTGCAGCAGCAGTGGCAAAGCAGCCAGGCCCTGCAGAGAGCAGAGAGCAGAGAACCACAGGGAGTGGGCCTAAGCTGTCAGTAGGACATCCCCCTGATGGCTCCTAGATTGGAGAGGGTGCAGGTTGGGCTGAGTGACCCCCCCCCTCCCATGCACGAATTTTGTGTACCAGGCCTCTAGTGAAATAATAAAACCATTGGTCAGTCACATGTCAAAACTATCATCTTCATCCAAAAATCAAGAAATGCTCTTAACATTTCTTTTTCTTTTTCTCTTACCTTAGACCCGTGGTCGGCAAACTGTGGCTCGCGAGACACATGCAGCTCTTTGGCCCCTTGAGTGTGGCTCTTCCACAAAATACCACGGCCTGGGCGAGTCTATTTTGAAGAAGTGGCGTTAGAAGAAGTTTAAGTTTAAAAAATTTGGCTCTCAAAAGAAATTTCAACCTTTGTACTGTTTATATTTGGCTCTGTTGACTAATGAGTTTGCCGACCACTGACTTAGACAATTCTTTTAGTGAGATTCTACGTCTGTGTGGGATTTGTTCATATACTCTTTTGCTTATTGATTTGGCAAATATTTATCACTTATTACTGTGCCAGACATTGTGTTAGGTACTGGAGATGTCCTGGTGAATTAGGCGTGGTTTCTGTCCACAGTCAAGATTGGTGGGTAATTGAAATGTGGACACACTGTTACCAAAGAGTGTGACTGTTGACAAGACAGGACACTATAGTAATATGATTTTGTTGATTCTTCTTTAAAGTTTCTTTAGCTCAATAGATTCTAGGCTGTGGCTGTTAAAACATTACTGTTTATTTTCTAAATCAAGCATGTCAAACTCGTGGCCCACAACAAATATTTTTGCCGCCCAGCCAATATAACAGTATGTAAGAAATGTTTTAATAAAAATTTTGTAATTTAATTTTTACAATATCCTATTATACATAATTAATAACAAACTACAACGTTCACTAATGACTGATTACTACAATCGTGTTGCATTCATTTCCCTTACATGCTTATGCGCAGGCACACCATTTCTCTCCACTAATACTAGCAGTGAATATTTTAGCAGCTGATAGCCATGTCATTAGTCTTGGATTGACTTGTTTGGTGTGCGCAACAGGAAATATTTTGCTTTCGGAGAACAAGAAAAATAGGTTTATTTGTGTTATGCTTATTAATTTGTGCAGTTATTCAGTGTCTGGTAAGTTAATGTTCAAGAAAAATATTAATTTTTATTAAAATATTCTATTATTTTATGTAAGTGATGACTCATTTATTTCAGCCCTTTGTATTCAGCATGTCTCTATAGGAATAAACCTATATTTCTATGGAAATCGAAGCTTTTGTTTGTTTGTGGCCCGCATAAACTTACACCTTGTTTATTTGGCCCCTGTTAGCCTTTGAGTGTGACATGCTTGTTCTAAATAGTTCGCTTTTGCTGGACCTGCTCGGCCTTGACCCCTCACTCCCTGTGCCATTGGCCTTGCACCATATCAGAGGAGGACCCTTTTGTTAGACTGTGTCCTGACGCTGCTGACCCACAAAAGAGAACACATGAGAAACACCATGTGTTGCCTTCCTTTAAGGCTTCAAGCTGATGCCCAAGTGCACTTTTTGAAAGAAAGAGTATCTTCAGAGAGCAACATGAAGACCCTTCTTTTTTTTAAATATATTTTTATTGATTTCAGAGAGGAAGGAAGAGGGAGAGAGATAGAAACATTAACAATGAGAGAGAATCATTGATGGCTGCCTTCTGCACGTCCCCTACTGGGGACCAAACCCACAACCTGGGCATGTGCCCTTGACTGGAATTGAACACAGGACCCTTCAGTCCTCAGGCCAACACTTTATCCACTGAGCCAAACCAGCTAGGGCTGAAGATGTTTCTTAACAACACAGAAGTAATTTCAATTGTCTACAGTCTGCTTTTCCTCACACAGCTTTAGATCTATGGCTGGGACTTCGACCTGCCTTATTCACCTTTGTAGACCCTGTGAGCACATAATACATGTTTGCTGAATGATTCACTGAAGAAAAATGACCATTCAAGATCATTACTATGTTCCAATTGTGTGAGGTTGTTTTTTTTTTAATCTGGGCATGTTCAAAACTTTGATTTTTTTCAAAATATATTTTTATTGATTTGAGAGAGAGTAAGGGAGAGGGAGAGAGAGAGAGAGAAATATTAATGATGAGAGAGTCCCCTGACTATAGAATTGAACTGTGACCCTCCTGGTTCATGAGTTGATGCTCAGACACTGAGCAACACTGGCCTGACCAAATCTTTCATTTTTAAACCACTTTAGCAAACTACCAAAAAAGAAAATTAAAAAAAATAAAGACAGAAAGCAGGACAAGCATGGTGCCCAGCTGTTTTTTTGTTTTTTGTTTTTTGTTTTTTGCTTTTTTTACTCTTTTACATGTGAAAGATATTTTAAAGCATTATCTCAAGAAAATAGTTTTTCATTTCTTATTCATAAACTTCATTATTGTCTATGTGTCAGGAACAATTTAGTACAAAAACAAAACTAAATTATTAACCTATTTTGTGAAATGAAACCTAAACCAATTTGCATTGTTTCAATAAGCCATTACTAGAGTGCCAAACAGATATTAAACAATTAACAAAACATTATCAAAAATTTATTTCCTTTTGAATGACAGGTCATCATTGAAAAAGACTGGGAAATGATTTTCTATCAAAAGAGGCGGCCCCAAGAAAAAAACCGATCGCCCAAGGAATACGTTGCGAAAATTACAGCAAGGACCCCTCCCAGGAGGGCTGAGCTGACCCCTGAGCACCGCCTCCTGGGGTCCAGCCTGAGGCTCTCCTCCAACCCCCAGGTCGCTCTACAGGAGCAGCAACTCTGGGAGAAGGGCTGCAGCCCCTCCCCCCCTCACCCCTCCCAGTCTGTCACTGCTGCCGGCCCCGCCTCCCTCCCTCCCAGAGCCGGGTGCCTGTCGCCTCCTTCCCAGCAGCGCGGCCAGCACCTCCTTGGGCGTCGCAGCAGCCGAGGCTGCAGATGGGGCGGATGAGCGCTCGCCTCTGCTGTCCGCCCCCCACTCGGGACACGTCACCCCAACCGCCCCTCCGCGCTTACCGGAAAGCAGCCCGCGAGGTGAGACCCGCATTGCCCTTCCCACCGGCCGGTCCAGCGGGAAAGGGGCGCTGTCCCCAGGGGGAGAGGAGCATTGTGCGGGAGGGGAAAAGAGGGGGAAGAGGGGCGCTGTCCGGGGTGTGGCGAAGAGGGGCGCTGTTGGGCATTGCTGGAAACAAGACACAAATCACGGTATTGCTGGAAACAAGACACAAATCTCATTGTGTAGATTGCAAAATTATAAAGTACCAACCAGAGCAGAGAGCGCTAACCCTCATCACGCTGAGCCTCACTTCTGAGGAGAGTTTGTCCTCTGTGTCTGAGGAGACACCCGCTGACTTGCCCAGGGCAGCCTTCTGGCTGAGATCCTTCCTTCCACCCCCTGTCCCCTCCACACCCATAGCTACCATGTTTCCCTGAAAATAAAATATCCTCCGAAAATAAGACCTACTTACAGGTTTCCTTCTGAGTGAAATATAAGGCATCCCCCGAAAATAAGGCCCCCAGGCTCTGTCTCAGAATGAAAATTAATTTACCATAAACTGGTCGCTAGGGCCGCCCCGACTGGCGTCTAGCAACCAGTGACGTTAAGCGGAGTCCTGTGTCACTGTGTGGAGGCAGAGCGGAGGTCGGAGTGAGCGGTGAGCGCAGGGCGGGAGAGAGGAGGAGACTTTCGCAGATGCGTGTAGAAGAACAGGAGGATTAGAGCGGACGGGACGCGGCGAAGGTGGTGAGTGCTGGTCTGTCTCTGGTGACACTACCTGATGCTCGCGGCCGCCTTCATGATGACTTAAGGTTCTCAGTCAGTGGCAGACCCTGCTCCAGCCCAGATCCAGGCCCCAGCAAGCCCAGTGACAGTCCCCAGGCAGGCCCCAGGGGGTAAATGTCTGATAAAGGGGTAGGGGGGATGTCTGGTGAAGGTGTTCAGTGGCACAGGGGTGGGGGGAGGGGGATCACTTAAAATGACACAGGAGGATCAGAGGGGGCAATCAAAATGACACAGGAGGATCAGAGGGGACAATCAAAATGACACAGGAGGATCAGAGGGGACAATCAAAATGACACAGGAGGATCAGAGGGGACAATCAAAATGACACAGGAGGATCAAAAGGGGTTACTAAAATGGTAATCCCCCCTCTGATTCTCCTGTGCCATTTTGATTCCCCCCTCTGATCCCCCGTGTCATTTTGAGTGATCCCCCTCCCCCACCTTGATACCCCAATTCCTTTTTTTTTACCCCTAGAAATGAGCGCAAAAAGAAAAAGCTACTCCGTGGAGTACAAGAAAGGAATTGTGGAAGACTCTTGGGGCCAAAATCTTGCTATTTTCTGCAAAGAGAAGATGTTGAGTATCCGATTGGTCCGAAAATGGCGAGCAGAGTATGGTAACCTCATTGAACAAGTGGACAAGGGAAATGCTAAAAAGCGCAAGTGTGGATCAGGTCGGCAACCATTATTTTCCGAGCTGGAAGACCTGATCTGTGAATAGGTTGTTGACAGGAGAGCAAAGGCTTTGGTTGTGAATAGGGCTCAGATTCAAGAATTTGCCCTTGCAATGGCACCACAGTTTGACATAGCCCCCGAAGACTTCAAAGCATCACAACACTGGCTGGATAATTTCCTTCAGCGAAGTGAACTGTCTTTAAGAAGATCTACAACATTGTTTAGGTTGGAAGATACTCAAGTTATTAAGCGAGCACTTGCATTCAAGTCCTTTATTGATGATGCTGACTTCTCTAAATACAATCTTTCCAACATGATTGCTATGGATGAAACTGCAGTGTTTATGGGCCAATCATCTCAAACAACAATTGAACAGCGGGGTGCCTCCTTAGCGTACATTCCCTCCACTGCTTACGAAAGTGCACGTGTTTCCTGTATTTTGGCAATTCGTCTGGATGGCACTAAAATCCCACCTTTAATCATTTCTAAGGGCAAGAAGGAAAAGATTGAACGTGGTTTGGCGTTTTTATTCCTGAAACTGAAAAAGCCTGGGCCACACAAGCAGTTATAAGGAAGTGGGTCGATTTAATGCTGCCGCTTGTTATGCGAGGGAGCCAAAGAGGTGTGCTAGTCTGGGATGCAGCCAGCACTCACCGCGCTAAAGACATGAAGACATTTCTTCACGAAAGAAAAATAGATCAGATAATGATTCCCTCAGGAATGACAGCCTATCTCCAGACTCTTGATATTGCAATAGACAAGCCATTCAAAGACAATTTGCGCATGGAAATTAATGACTACATTGAAAATAGAATGGAGAGAAATCAGCGTGGAAACTTTGTGAAACCTAAACTGCAAGAAGTTGTGACTTGGGTGAAGAATTCATGGGAGAAAATCACTGACAGTTGCATTGCAAATGCACTGCGAGCAGGCTACCTTGACAAGAAGTACTCATTTAAAGACAGTGCTATTGCTAAACATGAGAGATTTGGTCCACTGATTCTGAAAGAAATGGAGTCACAAGAAATTCACCAGGAAATTCAGGAATTGGATTGTTATGATCATGTTCCAGAAGATGATGACATGATTGTCACTGAATAAATGAGTAAATTCTTGATACTGTAGGATTCACAGTTTGTCTGGTTTGTGTTGACAATTACCGTACTACCATACTGTATACAGGTAATAAATTTCCTTTATTTTCATTTAACAATAAATGTGTACCATATTCTTCTTCATGGAAAAATAAGACATCCCCTGAAAATAAGACCTAGCGTGTCTTTGGGGGCAACAATTAATATAAGACACTGTCTTATTTTCGGGGAAACACGGTAGAAGTCCCATGAGGGTGAGAAATAAGTGGTGGTTTTAGGCTGTGATAGAAGTTCTCTGGTTGTCTGATGAGGCCTTTAGCGGAGAGCTTCTCATTTTCTTTCTATCAAGGCTCCAATTGATGTGAGAGCCCACCCAGGCCACAGTCCGGGGAGTGGCTGTCCCTGCTGTGTGGTCAGCAGCCCATTCCACCTTGGAGGAAGCTTTGCTTGTGCCATAATCACCACCCCGAGCCCTCCAGCCCTGCCCAGGGTCACTTCCTGGGTGTGAGTTTACATAAGTGAAGACTTGAAGGTAGAAACCACACAATAAAATATAAGATTGTTAATTAGGTAGAAAGTTATTACTTAGGTAACTAAAAGGTAACAATATTAAAGCATCCATCTTATATAAAAACTGCTGTTTAAAATTTTAACCCTGCTATTTTGGCTTCTGTAAATGCTTGCTTGCTTAAATAATAAGGAAAATAAGACTACTCCCACTTCAGAGAGGCCATTAAACCTTCCCCAGATGAAGTTATCAGTTCTGGCACCAGGCCAAGCCTTTGGTCGAGGTCTCAAAGCCCCAGCACATAGGGGCTCTTTAAGAACTTGCAAAGGGGACCAGAACAGAACCCCATATTTGGGAGACAAAGAAGGTAAAAACATATAAATAGGGAAAGTTCCTCCATGTTGGGGCCCAGAATTTGAGAGACATTTTCCTCTGGGCCCGCACGTAATAAATGTAACTCCATCTCTCTAAGCATTGCTTGGTTCTTCTCTGGTTTTCTATAACATTAATGGTTCCCTGACTGGGAAATAACTGAGCTTGGCCTTTTGGCCTCCGGTGAATGGGCCAGGTTTGGGGCCTGGGGGAGCCAGATAGGCCTCCGGGAGGCACCACTCTGCTGATTTGGCAGAATTGAACCAGGGGACTCCAGGAGCTCCCCGACCTCAGCCCAGGACCCGGCCAGCATCTGGAGAGAGTGGACGGACACTTCTGGACCTGTCGACAGAATGGGTAAGGTAGGGGCCCCAGTCAGTTAGCCCCACTCCAAGTGAGTGGAAGGGGGAGCTTGATCACCTCCCCAGAAGTCAAGGACTTCCTCAGGCCAATTAATCAGGAATCAGATGGACTGTTTAAACGCTGGGTAAATATCTGGTAGAAGTCAAAAACTCAGACTATCTGGTATATAAATGTGGGACTCCGGAGGTGAGTGAATTCAGATTCGATTAAGGAATTATGAGTTCACTCTGCTGTTTGTTTGTGTGGGACTAGCCAATTTGCTACCGAGAAGGGGAACTGGATGCAGTCTTAACTCCTCCGGTAGGTTCTCACCAAGACGTTGGTTGAGAATTCTGTTCTGGGGCATGGGTGCTGGGAGTGCCCCCATGCCCATGTGGGGAGTTGGGCATTGTTTCGTTTATCTGCTCAGCTCCAGTCTGGACTAGTCTACTGAGAGAGTGTGAGTACGGATGTTTGTCTGTCTTGGCGTAATTATCTGCTCATTAGCTGGTCTGTGTGATGCAAAAGCTACTTTGTGCCTTCTGGCTGTACACATGAGAGTATTTGTTATCTCTTTCTATTGTTTAATTTGTTTAATGATAGGGCGGACTTGCTGGGGTGAAATGCAAAAGTCTCTAGCAGCTGAGAGATTTATTTTTCTCAGAGTCTTTTGCTCTCCGTCAGAGAGGGAATCAGCCAACCTAGATAATAAAAATTTTTGCCTTTCAGTTGCTCTTCCCTGAGTTGTGAATTTGCTGTATTAAATTGAAATTTTGAAGTTCTGCGGTAAGTTATTTTTAATCCTTATTGTTCAGATTATTACAATTGTTCCTCTTTTTTCCCCTCATAGCTCCCCTCCACCCGCTTCCAACCTCACCCTCTGCCCTTAACCCACACCCCCCCACACACTGTCCTCATCCATAGGTGTACAATTTTTGTCCAGTCTCTTCCCACACCCCCCACACCCTTTTCCTCCCTAGAACCCCCTAGAATTGTCAGTCCACTCCCTTTATATGCCCCTGATTCTATTATATTCACCAGTTTATTTTGTTCATCAGATTTTTTATTCACTTGATTTTTAGATTCACTTGTTGATAGATATGTATTTGTTGTTCATAATTTTTTCTTTACCTTTTTCTTCTTCTTCCTCTTCTTAAAGAATACCTTTCAGCATTTCATATAATACTGGTTTGGCGATGATGAACTCCTTTAGCTTTTTCTTATCTATGAAGCTCTTTATCTGACCTTCAATTCTGAATGATAGCTTTGCTGGGTAGAGTAATCTTGGCTGTAGATTCTTGCTATCCATCACTTTGGATATTTCTTGCCACTCCCGTCTGGCCTGCATAGTTTCTGTTGAGAAATCAGCTGACAGTTGTATGTGCTCCCTTGTAGGTAACTAACTGTTTTTCTCTTGCTGCTTTTAATATTTTCCCTTTGTCTTTTGCTCTTGGCATTTTAATTATGATGTGTCTTGGTGTGGTCCTCTTTGGATTCCTTTTGTAAGGGGTTCTCTGCGCTTCCTGGACTTGTAAGTCTATTTCTTTCACTAGGTCGGGGAAGTTTTCTGTCATTATTTCTTCAAATAGGTTTTCAGTATCTTGCTCTCTCTCTTTTTCTGGCACCCCCATAATTCAGATGCTGGTACGCTTGAAGTTGTCCCAGAGGCTCCTTACACTATCTTCATATTATTTGGATTCTTTTTTCTTTTCTGGTTGGGTGTTTTTTGCTTGTTTGTATTTCAAATCTTCTTTGACTTGATTCTTGGGATCCTTTAGTCTGCTGTTAGATCTCTGTATATTATTTTTTATTTCAGTCAGTGTATGCTTAATTTCTAGTTGGTCCTTTTTCATATCCTCGAGGGTCTTGCTAAATTTATCAGCCTTTTCAAGAAAATTCTTGAAAAACCTTATAACCGTGGTTTTGAACTCTATATCCAGTCATTTGCTTTCCTCCATTTCTTTCATTTGTGACCTGTGTCTTTGTCTCCACATTTTGGCTGCTTCCCTGAGTTGATAGAGTGGCTTTGTGTGCTAGGTGTCCTATAGGGCCCAGTAGCTCAGCCTACCCAGTTACCTGAGGTGGACACTCTTGGTGCACCCCTTTGTAGGCTGTGTGCACAGTCTTGTTGTAGTTAAGCCTTGATTGTTGTTGGTATCACTGGGAGGAATTGACTTCCAGGCCAATTGGCTGTGAGGATCAGCTGTGTCTACAATGGGAGAACTTCTGTGCTGGAGACACCCTTATGAGATAAGACTTGCTTCAGTGGGGCTTTGGTGCCCACTGAGTCTGCCCCCTGAGTGTGTCCCTTATGGATCTGAGGAGTTGTAATCTGGATGGTCCCACTCTGACCACTGGGTACACTGGCTCTTGGATCTCCAAGGAGGTGCTAATTTAGCCTCTGCCTGAGGCCACCCAGCAGGAGCTATGGAGAGATCTGCAGATTCCTCTTCTTTGTTTGGGTTTTGGAGGTGCCCAAATGAGGCCCAGTTGTGAAGCAATGCAAGCTGCTGCGGGGCCTTGGGCCTTCTTTTGGATGTTCTGGGTCTCACTGACTCAGCTGCAGTTTGTTAGGTAAGTTTAGAATTCAAAGGACCAGGCTATTCATATGCAAAAGCCCCTGCACTCAGCTTGGATGGGGTGAAGTCTCAGGGCAGAGCAAAGAGCAATGGCTTCCCATCAGCCCTGCCCTAAGAGGCCCCCTGGGTCTCAGTGTCCCATGGTAATCACTACAAGCACCTCTGAGAGAAAGCTGCCCTCACATTCCGCCCGCTGCCAGACAGTCCAGTTTCTCCCTGCATGAGTCTGGGTCCCCAGAATCTCGCCCGGAACTGGAGTTCAGAGCAGTTGGGGGCTTTTGTCTCTCTCCCACTTGAAAAAGCCAGCTGCATACTCAGTTGCCAGCCCTCTCTGCGCGCACACCTCTGTACCTCTGCCTTCAGCAGCTCCTGTGAGTCTCGGTGTGCTTTTCTCTTTCCTTCTAGTTGTAGAATTTCCACTCAGCCAGCCTTCCTGTGGTTCTGGATGATGTCCGTTTTGTCTTTTAGTTGTAGTTTTGAAATTGTTGTGCACGACAGCAGTTTAGGTGTTTACTTATGCCACCATCTTGGTTTCTCCCTCTATGGTAGATTTAAAGGCTAAAACAAAGGCCGGCTAGGTTCCAAGATTGCTTGGTTCTGAGATTGCTTGTAAGAAAAGCAAGAGAGAAGTCTTTTCAAGTGAACTATTTGCAACAAAGTAGTAAATTTCAAAGAACTTGTTATTTATGGCTTTTCTTATCGCTTTTGGTGGACAGAGACTTCCAGGGACTGGGCTTACAGCTCCGCAGGATGGAGATATTTACAGGCCCTGTCCATGCCTGTGACATCATAGTCCAACATGAGCCACCTGAGGTGGAACTAAAGCTGAAGTTATTAACTATCTATAGACCCCGTTAACCCTGGTTTTGTGTCTTGTGTGGTGTCTTGTCTTCGTGGTTGTTTTATTTGACTTGCCATTTTCAGTTATTTATTAGGATACTCATAGATCTTTCCCTTCCTACCTCATCCTGATTCTGACAGCATCTGTAACTGGATTAAAGATCTTTTCTTTCAGGAGGCCCTCCAGGCTTTCAGTCCACAAGAAATCTCCCTACACACCCTTATCCTCATCCACTATCTTTCCAGGCCGACTAAGAGTCATTTTTCTTCACAGGTCAGAACCCAGCCTCCAGCAGGGAGGACTACTACAGCGGTAGTCTGTGGTTTTCTCGGAAATTCCCACTGTTTCTATTTCTCGCCTCTGTAGGAATTGTGTTCCTCTGACTCACAATAGGAAAGGGAGACAAGCAATGGGCCCTGGGCTGAGGGACAGGGGGGTGTCGGCAGTTAATTATGAAGCAGGGAGAGATAGGTTTTGTTGATTTTTACTGGCTGCAGACCACTCTGCTGGCATAGGGGTCTGGTCCAGGTGTCTTATCAGAACTACACTGGATTCAAGGCCGCAAGTTTTCTGCAAGCACAATTAATCTTCCTCTGCCCCGGTTTATTCTTTTTAACCCTTCCAAAATTAAATTAGACTAATACAATATACTTGAAATTCATAAATATTAATCTAAAAATGCTGACTGTTCACTTTTGATAATCATTAAAGGATTGAGGTTTCTAAGAATAAAGAATTCTAATACATTAAAAAAAAACTAAACTCCCAGGAGCCAAGCAGAGTAGAAACAGAGCTGAAGTCTGGTGATTTAAAACTGGTTGCTAGGCAGACTCAGCCCCCAAGAGCAGGCAAAAGAAGGTAGAGGGGCCAAATATCTAAGCCGGAGCCAGGCAATCCAGAGATCCCTCAACCCCAGCAGAAACCCTTGCCTAGAATGAGAGCGGGCAGGTAAGGGGGGGTAAGAAGAGTGAGCGGAAGGGAAAGTCAGACACCCAGAACCCAACAATGACAAGCAGGGGGTAGCAGACATTTACCTGACACTAGAGCTGCCCAGCTGCTGCCCTGTGAGTAATGAGCGTTTTACAACAAGCAATACAAGACTGAGGCCTTTGGCTTGCTGGCTACAGCAGTTAAACCAGAAGCCAGTGATTCCTGGCCTTCCTGCAGACCCAGGAATAGAGCAGCAGGCCCGCGATCTGTAAAAGCAGCAGATAGAGCTAGTGAAAGCTCCCTGTTTGCAAATGTACTGAAAGGGTGCCAGAATAAATTTTAGGGAAATTAGACAGGCTGTGTTTGTGGCTAGAAAGAAGAACTGGCCACCACGCACAGCCCTGACAGTGACCTGCAGAAAACTGTATAATAGACTTAGATGATGCCTGTGTCTTCATGGACATGGATCCAGAGAGACAAGGACAATTTTGCTTGGGTAGGAAGGTCAAGAATAGACTTTAGTCACTTCCCTAAGATATTTGTATAGCCCTACTATGTGTCATATATGGTAGCAGAAGATTGGCTACCCAAGGTGGACACAGTGCAAATAATTATACTTCATTGTGTTAATAATATTGCATTAACCTTACAGATTTGAATGCAATTGCCAAAAGGACAGGTACCCAAATGAGCAAGGAAAATACCCATCTGGTTGTGGTCTCTATTGAAAGACAGTTGGCAGCCTGTATACTGCCTTGCAGGCCTGTGTGACCATGCCCATGTCAGGGGTGGCACAAACCTCAACTTTAGGAAACTGGGGAAGGCCTGTGTGGAACAGAGGGAAGTGGTGAGCACCAGCTTTTTGTTACAGGAATTACAGACCCTGTGAGGTCCTGTGACACATGAGACTACAAGTCAAGTAGGGAGAACCTCACTACAAGGACAGCTGTAATTGTCTACTTGAATATAGACACATTTTGAATTTCTTCTTGCCATTTGAAGAGAGTTATATTACTCTGAAGAGTCCATGAAAAGGACTGACAAGGAATATCAGAAGATTTTAAAATAGGTCAGTATATTTTTCTCCTCAGATTGTCAAATAAATGACAACAGCCAACACAATAGCCATCTTGTGGGAATGAATAAAAATATACTTGTTTTTTGGTCAGATTGGCAAAAAAAAATAAATAAATACATTTTTTGGAGTGCTACAGGATTTTAGTAATTAGTTTTCTGTGTGCCATGAGATGGGTTCAAAAGCAAGAACCAGCTGCCCCCGAGGGTGGATAGAACAGGTTAGGGCTGGAATTGTTAAGTTTCACTTAGAGGAGGGCCGTGTAGCGCTGAAGCAGGAGCTCCGAGACAAGCCCGCCACCCCCGCGGCTCCCTTTACCCTCCTGGGATCAGGCGGGTGGTGCAGCCGGTTGGCACAGCCACATCAGGACGAAGCCGATGAGTGGGGCTTGGACCTGAGCGTCAGCAACCTCATCACCAGCACATTCCCCTCCAAGCTGGCTTCAGCCGGACGGTCCTTCAGAGGGTGTCCTGGCTCTGGAGGAAGCCAAGGGTCTCCTGGAATAGTTTTGTTTCTTTGGATTCAGGGAGGAGAGAAGAAAAGGTGGGCTTCCCTTTCTCTGTCACTCTCCCAGCCGCCCTCTCCACAAACAGCCCAGGAGGAGAAAGAGCAGGGCTTTCCCCGCAGGCTGTTCCTGATCCTCCCCTTGACCGTCCTATAACCATTGTAGCCCCAAACACCTCTCCTGTTATCTGACGTCATTTTTCAGTTTTAACACAGGCTAGCTATAGAGTCTTTATACAGTGGAATACTTCTTGGCCATAAAAAAAGAGGCAATCTTACCTTTTGAGACAGCATGGATGGGTGAACCTGGAGAGTATTATGCTAAGTGAAATAGGCCAATCAGGGAAAGACAAATACCATATGATTTCACTTATATGTATAATCTAATGAACAAAATATAAACAGACTCATAGATATGAAACAGACTGACAGCTGTCAGGTGGGGGGGGTGTTGTGTGGGGCTGGATGAAAAAGGTGAAGGGATTCACCAAAAAGAAAAAAACGCATCGACACAGAGAACAGTACGGAGGGAAAGGGGTGGGGAGGGAAAGAGACATGACTTTGGATACATGCACACATGATGTGTTATAAAATGTACATATGAAACCCAATAAATTCAATACCATTTTTTTTAAAGCGTGTAATAGTGAATAAGTGAATTAACTGAAGAACATTTCCACTGAAGACACTTGAAAAGGGATGACTATGATGATACCATTCAGAGCATCCAACAGACAGCGTAAGCCTTTCCAATGCTGGGGACACAGCCTGGACAGTATGAAGTGTGGATCAACACACCAGGATGGATCTGTAGGACAGAGGGGCTGTTTGCCATCAAATAGATAAATGAGTTTGGTGTTTGCAAGGGAAAATGTAATTTGACCACTTGTGGGTTTACAGAATTATAATGGTCCTTGGAGTGTTTTGAAGGAACATAACATATACCTTGTGATCCATATTCTTCCATCCTGCCTTTCTCACAAGTCTCAGATTTTCTATAAAGATTTTTATTATTATGAACAGATTGTGTTTTCATACTCTCTTTTAGTTTTTATTTTCCCTGCTTCTCTTTTCCTTCTCCTAATCCCCTGGAACTCAAATCTGATTCTTGTCTAAGTGTTCTAACAGAACCCTCACCACTCCTGCTGTCTCTTCCTTTAGTAAATAATTATTCATGAAGAGAGGAAGCTGTGATTGTGGAGCGGCCTCTGGGAGAGCAGTCAGCTCTTGGCTTTGCTGAAGTGCTTGTAACACTATTCAAGAGTCAAAACCTCTGGGCCTCACTTTTCCCTAATATAAAAAAATTAGACTGTATAATTCCTAAGATCTTGAATTTCTAACATTGTACAATTCTAAAAATTTGAGAGAGTTCTTCAGGATGGAGGACTGCTCACATGTAGGAAAAATGCTCTTCAGATAGGCAAAACCCATAAAGAAAATGACTATTGTTTAAGTAACAAGACTTTCAAAATGCATGATTTTTGTGACTCTTAATACCTACTTACCCCTGATTCTAAGATTATAGTACACTTTTTATACAGGGACGAGATTTAAATTAGATACGATGGTGATCTGCTGACCATTTGAATGTGAAAGGAGATCAAATGAACAATCTGAGTTGCTAATTATTGTAGGTTTACTACCTCTGGAATACACTTTTGGAATTACAGGGCCTTTATAAGAGAATTAGAGGCCCAGGCCACGAATTCATTCAGGGGTGGGGTCCGGCCAGCCGGCCTGGCCCAATTGGGGCAGCCTTGGGCTGGACCTGTTAAGAGGAGGAGATGGCAGAAGGTTGGCTCAGCCAGCTGGGGGAAGAGGCCATGGGCGATTGGCCGGTAGGCCCCACCCCGGATTGGGATTTGGGAGGCCAATTGAGGGCAGGGCTGGCCATGAAGAGGGGTTGTGGGCAGTGGGCCAGCTGGCCCCGCCCCCGAATGGGGTCTGGGGGTGCCAATCATGGACCAGTGGCCTGGGAGAGGGGCCATGAGTGGTTGGCCGGCTGGCCCCACCCCCTGAACAGACGGGTTCGCTGGCCACAGTGGGCGTCATAGCGACCAGTCGTTAGGTCGTTATGGCTGTTACAGTAGCTGGCTTCTTATAGATAAAGAGTTACTAGAGGCCAGATGCATGAATTCATACAATGGTGGGGTCCATTGGCCTGGCCTGTGCTCTCTTGCAATCTGGGCCCCCTCAGGGGATGTTGGAGATCTGGTTTCAGCCCAATCCCTGCAGGCCAGGCTGAGAGACCCCATTGGTGCACGTCATTGAGCCTCTAGTATGCATATAAGATCTGTGGTAAATCTCTTCTCGCCCTCCCCCCTCCCCCCTTCTTTCTGAGATTCATCAGTCTGTTCCATGTTTCCATGTCTGTAGTTTCTGCTCCTGCATTGAGCATCTTCCCCCTGGTGGTCAGTGTGTATCATAGCTACAGGCCTGTTGTCCAGTTGTAACGGTTGCTTAGGCTTTTATATACACTGAGTGGCCAGATTATGATGATCTCTGAACGCATAATAATCTGGCCACTCAGTGTATATCCTATACAATAAAAGGCTAACATGGCAAATTGTCCCCTCGACCAGGAGTTCGACCAGCAGGCAGGCCGGCCAACCACCCATGTCCCCTCCCCCTGGCCAGGCTGGCCAGACCCCACCCATGCAAGAATTCATGCACCGGGCCTCTAATATATATATATATATATATATATATATATATATATATATATATATATATACATATACATACATACATACACTGAGTGGCAAGATTATTATGCATTCAGAGATCATAATAATCTGGCCACTCAGTGTGTATAGATAGTGAAGGTTTCCTTGGATAAAAGTGCATGAAATATGTCCACATCAGCTTAGGGCTGAAATTATGGACAGAACATTGAAGTAATTGGGTGGAGAACAGTGTTTATTGGCGCAATCAGGCAGCAACTTCTGTGACTCTATTGCTCTCCTGACTGGATTCCATTCCGGGGCCCAGAGACCACCTCCCTCGTGCTGGCGGAGAGTCGCCCTTCCAGGTGGAAAAGAGCCCTTCCAGTCACGCTGACTCCCCTGCAGGACCCGCTCTTCTGTGAGGATTGGGCAGTCATAGGCTGAGTGTGCTTTCCCTGGAGAAATGCAGTGTCTGATAAACATCAGTGACTCACTCATTTATTCTTTCATTCCTCCTTCCAGACAACAGATATTTAGTGGGCGTCTCTCAGAGACCAGGCACCATGGCAGAGCTTATAAATCAGTCCAAGCAAGCCTCATGGAACTTATAATCCCCCCATTTTAGATTTATAATCTTCACTGGGTATTGTTCTCTCTCTCTGCTTCCCAAGTTTCCAAAGTAGTAGATTTGGGCATATGTTTGTCATTGAAGGCTTTTTTTAAAAGATTAGACATTGTGAAAAATTAAATAAAAATAAAAAAGAGAAATTATGTAGTGCAAGTTTTAGAGGAAAAAATCACAGGATTTCGCTGGCTCTGGTGCAAATATTTCGTAAGGTCACCCTGAGACTTTCTATTTGAGCCCAGATCTTGCCTGAGTTCTGTGTCCTTTTGTGTGATTGTGATTATGGCCTCCTTCCCTTGACTCCACTGCACTTGTTCTCTTTGTGATATTGTCCTGTCTTTACACTTATTTTCTATCATACTATGTAAGATCGAGGCCTGCATTATAGGCCTGTGTCATAAGGGAAAGGCAAGAGAGGAAGCTCACGTTCACTGGTAATGCTGTCGCTCATAATAACTGATGATGACATTTATTGTCACTCACCAGGCTGTGTGATTGTCCCCTGAGGTGTGTGTCCTTTTGCCAGGACAACAACTTTATTAAGACCTGATCAACTTCTCTGCCACTTGCAAGGCTAACTCTCTATGACTGTTCCTTTAACCTGCTGGTGTCTTCTTGGTTTAATACAATGCAGGTCACTCTGCATCACCCTCAAATTCTTCCCAGGATGTAAAGCTATTTGTAAAGTTTAAGACATCTGTAGCTTCTTTCAGGTTGTGCTGGGGATTGTCGCTCCATAGTGGCCAGTTCAGAGCCGTGGCTGCCACAGATGTTCAGCTTCTAGTGGGTCATTTGAATGAATAACACTTGTTGCTAATCCTTTGCAAGACTGAAAAATGTACATGATAAACTGCAATGATGCCAGGTGGTAATATGTGAATTTTAAACATACCATAATGTGCTCTGCTCTAACTCATTTTAAAATGTCACAGAGCTCAGAATCCAATCCAGTGGATAGAAAAATCTCTATTTCAGAAGTAGCTCTTTTCACGGTTAGCTATTGTGATCATATTTTGGAGCCCTTGCAAACATCAGTTCTTTTTTTTGTGGGACTTCAATCATGTGAAGGCCTTTCTGGGCCCTAAGACAATGGTGCACAGTGGGAGGTTCTCTGCTTGCAGTTGAGAAGCCTGCGGGGGGGCCCGGGGGAGTGGAGGGGGGCAGGGGGGTGGGTGGGGGGAGTCATCGCGGAGGAGCAGGCCCAGATCGCGCTTGTCAGACATTTAGACAAGTATGCACTTCTGGTAGATAAACATGGTCCTGAATCTGGGCCTCAGTCCTATACCCACTCAGTCAGCCTTAGAACTATTAAAAACTGTGTGGCCCTAACCAGTTTGGCTCAGTGGATAGAGCGTCGGCCTGCGGACTGAAGGGTCCCAGGTTCGATTCCGGTCAAGGGCATGTGTCTTGGTTGTGGGCACATTCCCAGTTGGGGGTGTGCAGGAGGCAGCTGATCGATATTTCTCTCTCATCGATATTTCTGGCTCTCTACCCCTCTCCTTTCCTCTCTGTAAATAATCAATAAAATATATTTTAAAATAAATAAATAAAAATAAAAGCAGTGTGTGGATCTCTGATTCTGAGAATTTTCACACACACACACAAAAGCAGTAAAAACAAAATGACCTTCTATCTCATATTTATCAATTATTAAAATTTTGCTACTTTTGTTTCATCTAATTCTTTCTTTTCTTGGAGTATTTAAACTAGATCCCAGCCATACTTTTTACCCATACTTCAGTGAAATCCTTAGATTTTTAATGTTAAATAAAACTTTTTATTTTTGTTTTGTGTCTGAAATTAGCATCCTAATTAGCTTTGTTCTGTGTTGATAAGTTTATTTTTGTCTTCCTTTGATTGACACCAAAACCCTATTTGTTTATCATAGCAGCAGTTATTATACTGGTTCTAGTATAAACTCAGAATAACAGCTACATAGATGTGTGTTTATAAGCTACGTAAAAACTTTGCTTTCATTGACTATTTCTATTTCTTGGTAGTCAGATCGTTAATGTAAGGTTTTTACTTTGGGCATAAATCACCACTTTCTAAGACAAGCCCTATGGGTTTGCACATAGGAAGGCAGTTGATATTTGGGGTATAGTTTTGTAAACAGGAACTGAGTCATTGGGGTAGAGCTGGCAAGATGAGTTGGATTTTATCAGTCCCATGTGTGTTTCTGCTCTGAAACGATGATACTGTAGATTGACTAGTTTTATGCACGTTACTAAAAGAAAAGGGGACCTTTCTGACAGTTTCCTATGCTCAAACCCAACATGTGTGACTGACTCAGTGACTGGTATCCTTTTAGCGGAGCTGCCCCCTCCATACACTGCCATCGCCAGCCCCGACGCCGGGGGCATCCCAGTGATAAACTGTCGTGTGTGCCAGTCGCTGATCAGCCTGGACGGCAAGCTCCACCAGCACGTGGTGAAGTGCACGGTCTGCAATGAGGCTGCAGTAAGTGGAGTTTGCACCAGTAAAAGCATCGATTGTTACCTGACATCTTCTCCCTCAAGGAAGTACTTCAACAGTGTGACTTAAGCGTGGGTGCAGGCTGGACACAGGGATGGCGCATCTCTTCATCCTTGCTTTCTTCTCTCAGCTGTCCATTCCTCTTGAGCATACAAGGATCCTCCTGGTGTGGGCTGAACAGAACGGCTCATTCTCCTCGGGTCAGCCATCTCTGAGAGGAACCTGATATTCCTATGGAGATAAAAAAAAAAAAAAAAAAACAACCCTCACAACAACAACAAAAACGCAGAACAAGGCTAACACAAGCCCTTTTTATTTCAGTAGCTAGGATTGGAAAGGGAAGTAGGAGGGTGGGTGTGTATGTGTGTGTGTGTGTGTGTGAATACGGATACATTTTAGCAAGCTTTAGAGAACACAGGTGAAAGAAGAAGCGATGTCTAGGACAAGTGAATGGGAAACTGGAGAAGCACCCAGAAGAGGGGGCTCGCTGGCCATGGCCGGTGAGGAGGCTGAGGACGAGGACGAGGATGAGGCCGAGGCCAGTGCACGGACGTGAGGCCTGGCCCTGCCACTTAGCAGCTGCGTACCTGGGGACTCCTGCACTTGTTCTCTGGTGCAAAGTGGTAGAACAGTCCTCTCTGCCTTTAGAGTCGCTGTGGGGGTTCCGGGGGGGTGGAGTGCCCAGCACAGTCTCTTACGGGTTCACTTTGCCAAGTAAGAAGGAGAACTCATGCCTAAGGACGACGTTGCTTCCCCTTCGCACTGCACAGCAGATGGCAGCGGCCTGGGCTGGCGCTGAGGCCGCGCTGCACACCTTCTCGTTCAATGGCCTTGTTTTACAGAGAGGAACTGTGGTCTAGACGTGAGGTAGGAATGAAATATAAAAACAAATCTTGTCATTTGCCAAGCACACATTTGCTTAAAGGTAAAATGTGGAGGTATAAAAATTAAGGTTTTCTTCATATTCTGGTTTCCTTGACATTTTAGGTAGTATAGTAATACATTCTGGATGTTTGTGAATTTTAAATATTCAGATATTCTATATAATGTTTTTTTTATTTCTATATAATGTTTAATAAATTATAGGTGGCTTATTGCTAACTTTTATATATTTCTACCAAAATTATTTATTTAAGTTTTTTTAAAATCTTTTTTATTGATTTGAGAGAGAGAGAGAGAGAGAGAGAGAGAAACATTAATTTGTCGTTCCACTTATTCATACACTCATTAGCTGATTCTTGTTCAGGCCCTGACCGGGGATGAAATCCACAACTTCGGCGCATCAGGATGGCACTCTGACCAACTGAGCTACTGGGCCAGGGCTAGAAGTCTTTTTAAAATAAGGTGCAGACTTACAGAGAAGTTATAAAAATAATCGTAGGTGGCACAGAGAGTGCTCGTAGTTTCTTCATGCACAGTCCCCAAATATTAACATCTTATCACATCACCTTTCTCTTTCTAAATAAATAAATTATTGTTTTACATAATATTTTAAGGTAATTGCAGTCATGATGCTTGACTACAGCTAAACCTTTTAGTGTGAATTTCTTTAAAAATAAGACACTTGCCGAAACCAGTTTGGCTCAGTGGATAGAGCGTCGGCCTGTGGACTAAAGGGTCCCTGGTTCAATTCTGGTCAAGGGCATGTACCTTGGTTGCGGGCACATCCCCAGTAGGGGGTGTGCAGGAGGCAGCTGATCAATGTTTCTCTCATCGATGTTTCTAACTCTCTATCCCTCTCCCTTCCTCTCTGTAAAAAAATCAATGAAAAATATTTAAAAAAAATAAAAATAAGACACTCAGCCCGGCTGGTGTGGCTCAGTGTTTGAGCGCTGACCCATGAGTCAAGAGGTCACTGGTTCTATTCCTGGTCAGGGCACATGCCCGTGTTACAGGCATGATCCCCAGTAAGGGGAGTGCAGGAGGCGACCTTTAACTCTCTAGTCAAAAAAACATGTAAAAATAATACATTCACTTATACAATTACAGTGCAATTATCAGATGCATGAAATCAACATAATGTTATGTAATTTTTGACCTAATTCATGTTTGTCCAATTATTCCATTAAAAATAAAAATCAGGTCCAAAGTCAATATAGAATTACATGTTGCACTTGGTTATCATGTTTCTTTAATCTCCCTTTATCTGACATTTGATCTTGCTTTGTCCTTTAATGCCTGGACGTTTTTGAAGACTACAGGCAGAAACTCTGTGAGACGTTCCTGAATTTAGTTTCTCTGACGTTCCCTATGGTTAGATTCAGGTAACACATTTCTGGCTATTGTGCCCAGGAGTGACATTCTACTCCTCTCACTGCATCATGATAGTATTGAAGCTTTAAAACTGATAATATTAGTAAAATTAAACAAAATAAAAGAATTGCTAGCATTAGACCTATTGTACTTTTTAAAAGTTAAAAGATATCATAAAATTAATCCTAATGCCTGGTGGTGTGGCTCAGTAGTTGAGCATCAAAATATGAACCAGGAGTTAAAGGTTCGATGACTAGCCAAAAACAGTTTGGCTCAGTGCATAGAGCATCGGCCTGCGGACTGGAAGGTCCCAGGTTCAATTCCGGTCAAGGGCACGTAACTTGGTTGCCAGCCCATCCCCAGTAGGAGGTGTGCAAGAGGCAGCTGATCCATGTTTCTCTCTCATCGATGTTTCTCTCTATCCATCTTCCTTCCTCTCTGTTAAAAAATCAATAAAATATATTTAAAAAAAAAAAAAAAAGGTTTGATGACTAGTAGGGCACATTCCCAGGTAGGGGGATCTGTCCCCACTAGAGGACATGTAGGAAGGAAGGCCATGAGACAAACTGATAGGATGCCCTCAAGTGCTACCAGTTGTGGCCTCCCTGGGATTATCCAGCTCTAGGCAGTCATACGTTACCATAAGCTACACACTGCTCAATGACAGCGGGCCTCAGAAGGGAGACTAGAGCCACTGTCTGCGGTGAGTGAAACAGCTTTTGTGGTAAGCTTTTCCAAAGACACACCCTGAGACCATCCACAGACCAGTGGAGGACATCCTGCTGTCTCCAAGGTCTCCAGGCAAGTGAGGTGATAGGGGCCAGTCTCAGGAATGTGGGTGCCCGGTGACCAGAGTTCTAGCTTCTGTATTGTCCTGTGACTGAGGAAGTGACGTAAAGTTTGCAAGGTTCCATGACCTGTATGTTTTCCTTTAAGCACACTTGCCTGAAAACCCCTCAGGGCTTTGGACTGACACCCCCATAAACACTCCCAAGTTTTCCAACTCAGCTTTCCCCCACGGCTCCCCGTTCTCGCCACCAGGGTCCCAGCGTTCAGGAGAGCCGAGTTAGACCTGTGTCTGCCTGATCGGTTTAGTGTCCCGGCAAAGCCATTGTGTCCTCCTGGGCCTTCCCAGGGACCCGACCCACACACCAGGGGCGATGCAAGAAACAATTTTCTGGAGACCCGGGCCGGTGGATATGACGTAAAACCTGCCACACCTGTGGGCGGTGTGACGTGTGCCGAAGGAGATGCAAACACTCAGAGGTGGCCAAAATACAGGACGGGGCTGGATGTGGCCCGAATGGCCACTTCAAACAGGCCTGGGTTTCAGCACGGTGATCCTGGTAGAGTCACACCGCTCTGGGCCACTTTTATAGGTCTTCACCCGTAAGAGGGTGAAATGAAGGAAAGGAAGGTGTGACCGCCCGTGCCGTATCACCTTCTGTGCTCTCCCAGGACACGAAGCATCAGACCTTGGGCTTGCTGTGGGCCTACTTGGTGGTGGGCGGCCTCCACCTCCACTGCCCCTGGCCCCTGCCTTCGCACGTGCACATGTTTTGGTCACAGCCAAGCGTTTACCAGTTGGATTCTCCACAACAAGAGGCTGCTGTGGGGATGGGAAGCGGAATCCCTAGGGGAGCCGAGTTGGGGAGGGCGCCCCCTTCCTAGCTACCCAGCACATCGCGCCCCCACCGCGAGCCGCCCTCCAGCATCTCGCCTCTCCTGGAAGCTCCGCAGGTGAGCGGGCGACAGGCAGCTGATGGCTCAGCAAGGAGAGATCTAGTCCCTGCTAGAGGGCGGGGCGGAGGGTGGAGGGAGCTCAACACCAGGTCAGCCAGGGGGCCCAGGGCTCCGCCGGGGCTGGAGGCCCGGCGCGGGCTCATGAAGCTCCCGGAGGCCTGCTCCAGCGTCTACGGCCATACCACCCTGAACGCGCCCGATCTTGTCTGATCTCGGAAGCTAAGCAGGGTCGGGCCTGGTTAGTACTTGGATGGGAGACCGCCTGGGAATACCGGGTGCTGTAGGCTTTTGATTTTTTTTTTTTTTTTTTTTATTTTCCCCCGCCCCAGCCTCCCTTTGGCGGTGTCGGGGGAACCTCCCGTCCCCCACCACCCACCACCCACCACCCCCCCCCCCGGACTACTCTCGGAACTCAACCCCCACCCCCGTAGTGCCCGCCAACTCCCCCCATCCGCCGTCCAAAATTAGGAAAAGCTGTCTCGCGCCTTACACGCAGCACCCAGAGGTCTCAGGGGCGTGTGTGTTACATTCTCCCGCACAGGTGGAAGCCCCCGGCGCTCTTCGGGGGTCAACAGGCGCCCCACAACCGGGGCAACAGATCGAACCCCCGGTGCTGCGGGGGGGCGGGGGGGCGGGGAGGTAGCTCCCAAAACTGCTAAGGGGACCCCGCGGTCCCCACCAGAGGCCCGGGCCGCCCCTCGCTTTTTGCCATCCCTAGGGGGCTTCGTCCTACCCATTTGCCGTGGACACCCCCTTCCGCATTTCAGGCAACCGCACCCCCAACGGAAGGCGCCCTCCTGCATCTTTTGCAAGCTCAGGAGATGGGATTGCCGGGTGCCCTAGGCTCTTTTCATTTTTATTTTTTCCTTGCCCAAGCTCGCCCCCTGGCCAATGCAGGGCCCTGAGGCGCACTGGGACGCCTGCCCCGCTTCCTGCCACTCTGCAACACTCCACCTCCCCACCCCCACACACCCACCCTGGGCCCCGGAGAGTGGAGAGTGGCTCGGCCACTCCCAACCTCGCCTTGGCGATGTTGCGGTTGGGGGGTACCCCTGGGTCTACTCCGGGATCCGACCCTCGGGAGCCTCCCCACCCCCCCCCACCCCCCAGCGCGACCTCCACCCCAAATCAGGGAAAGGTGTCTCCCGCCTCACAGAGGGCACCCCTGGATTGGAGGGATGTGTCTGTTACACAAGGCCCCACGGCCTGGGCGAGTCTGCTTTGAAGAAGCCGCGTTAGAAGAAGTTGAAGTTTAAAAAATTTGGCTCTCAAGAGAAATTTCAATCGTTGTACTGTTGGTATTTGACTCTGTTGACTAATGGGTTGGCCGACCACTGCACTCGGGGAACAGGCTCCAGCGGCTTTGGCTCAGTGGACAGAGCGCAGGCCTGTGGATGGAAGGGTCGCGGGTCCCATTGGGGTCAAGGGCACTTACCACCCTTGCAGGCTGGATCCCTGCCCCCTCAGGGCGCCTGCGGGAGGCAACCAATCCACGTGACTCCCTCGCATCCATGTTTCTCTCTGCCTCTCCGGGCCTCTTCCACGCGCCCTAAGAATCAATGGGAAAATATCCTTGCAGAGGATTAAGACATATAAATGAATGAATGAGTGAGTGAGTGAGTGAGTGAGTGAGTGAATGAGTGAAGGTGGAACAGCTGAACACTCTAGTGGGAATCTGACATCTGGCTCTCCTTGGTCATCTTCATCCCGTGGGCACAGCGCCCTCCGTACCCACCCTCAACTCTGGGCCCACTCCGACTGCCGGTGGTCTGGTCTCTAGCTCCCGGACAAGGTTTGGAAGAAGTCGTACTAGTCCACCTGAGTCTCCAAGACCTCCTCATGATCTCCTGGGTGGAGCTCTGATAGGCAACGCCTGGTGTCCGGGCCCTTATAGAAAACTGCCTGGGTCTCACCACAGTAGGAAAACCCACCGTAAAGTCACTTTCCCTGATCTGGTGCACAGGGTTGTCTGAATAGACTTCCAGCCAGC
Source organism: Plecotus auritus (assembly GCF_963455305.1). Lineage (NCBI taxonomy): Eukaryota > Metazoa > Chordata > Mammalia > Chiroptera > Vespertilionidae > Plecotus > Plecotus auritus. The sequence continues at coordinate 102,122,168 of NC_137782.1, forward strand.
CACGAAGGAATAAAATGACCCCTTGACGCCTAGGATTTCCAGAGGGTAGGGGAGCTTGGAGCCCAGCCCTCACTTCCTCTTGCGGCGCCCCCCTCCCCCACCCATGACCTGAGATGGGCACTTGAGAGACCCAGCAAACCACCCCTCCTGCAGTTTCTTCCACTCCAGCACACACTCACACACACACCCACACGCGCGCGCACGCCCGCTCGCACGCACGCACGCACGCACGCACGCACGCACGCACGCACACAGTGACAAGGACTGATGAGATGCCCTCAAGTGCTCCCAGTTGTGGCCGCCCTGGGATTGGCCAGCGCTAGGCTGTCATACGTTACCTAGAGCCACTGTCTGCGGTGAGTGAAACAGCTTTTGTGGTAAGCTCTTCCAAAGACACACCCTGAGACCATCCGCAGACCAGTGGAGGACATCCTGCTGTCTCCAAGGTCTCCAGGCAAGTGAGGTGATAGGGGCCAGTCTCAGGAATGTGGGTGCCCGGTGACCAGAGTTCTAGCTTCTGTATTGTCCTGTGACTGAGGAAGTGACGTAAAGTTTGCAAGGTTCCATGACCTGTATGTTTTCCTTTAAGCACACTTGCCTGAAAACCCCTCAGGGCTTTGGACTGACACCCCCATAAACACTCCCAAGTTTTCCAACTCAGCTTTCCCCCACGGCTCCCCGTTCTCGCCACCAGGGTCCCAGCGTTCAGGAGAGCCGAGTTAGACCTGTGTCTGCCTGATCGGTTTAGTGTCCCGGCAAAGCCATTGTGTCCTCCTGGGCCTTCCCAGGGACCCGACCCACACACCAGGGGCGATGCAAGAAACAATTTTCTGGAGACCCGGGCCGGTGGATATGACGTAAAACCTGCCACACCTGTGGGCGGTGTGACGTGTGCCGAAGGAGATGCAAACACTCAGAGGTGGCCAAAGTACAGGACGGGGCTGGATGTGGCCCGAATGGCCACTTCAAACAGGCCTGGGTTTCAGCACGGTGATCCTGGTAGAGTCACACCGCTCTGGGCCACTTTTATAGGTCTTCACCCGTAAGAGGGTGAAATGAAGGAAAGGAAGGTGTGACCGCCCGTGCCGTATCACCTTCTGTGCTCTCCCAGGACACGAAGCATCAGACCTTGGGCTTGCTGTGGGCCTACTTGGTGGTGGGCGGCCTCCACCTCCACTGCCCCTGGCCCCTGCCTTCGCACGTGCACATGTTTTGGTCACAGCCAAGCGTTTACCAGTTGGATTCTCCACAACAAGAGGCTGCTGTGGGGATGGGAAGCGGAATCCCTAGGGGAGCCGAGTTGGGGAGGGCGCCCCCTTCCTAGCTACCCAGCACATCGCGCCCCCACCGCGAGCCGCCCTCCAGCATCTCGCCTCTCCTGGAAGCTCCGCAGGTGAGCGGGCGACAGGCAGCTGATGGCTCAGCAAGGAGAGATCTAGTCCCTGCTAGAGGGCGGGGCGGAGGGTGGAGGGAGCTCAACACCAGGTCAGCCAGGGGGCCCAGGGCTCCGCCGGGGCTGGAGGCCCGGCGCGGGCTCCTGAAGCTCCCGGAGGCCTGCTCTAGCGTCTATGGCCATACCACCCTGAACGCGCCTGATCTCGGAAGCTAAGCAGGGTCGGGCCTGGTTAGTACTTGGATGGGAGACCGCCTGGGAATACCGGGTGCTGTAGGCTTTTGAATTTTTTTTTTTTTTTTTTTATTTTCCCCCGCCCCAGCCTCCCTTTGGCGGTGTCGGGGGAACCTCCCGTCCCCCACCACCCACCACCCACCACCCCCCCCCCCCGGACTACTCTCGGAACTCAACCCCCACCCCCGTAGTGCCCGCCAACTCCCCCCATCCGCCGTCCAAAATTAGGAAAAGCTGTCTCGCGCCTTACACGCAGCACCCAGAGGTCTCAGGGGCGTGTGTGTTACATTCTCCCGCACAGGTGGAAGCCCCCGGCGCTCTTCGGGGGTCAACAGGCGCCCCACAACCGGGGCAACGGATCGAACCCCCGGTCCTGCGGGGGGGCGGGGGGGCGGGGAGGTAGCTCCCAAAACTGCTAAGGGGACCCCGCGGTCCCCACCAGAGGCCCGGGCCGCCCCTCGCTTTTTGCCATCCCTAGGGGGCTTCGTCCTACCCATTTGCCGTGGACACCCCCTTCCGCATTTCAGGCAACCGCACCCCCAACGGAAGGCGCCCTCCTGCATCTTTTGCAAGCTCAGGAGATGGGATTGCCGGGTGCCCTAGGCTCTTTTCATTTTTATTTTTTCCTTGCCCAAGCTCGCCCCCTGGCCAATGCAGGGCCCTGAGGCGCACTGGGACGCCTGCCCCGCTTCCTGCCACTCTGCAACACTCCACCTCCCCACCCCCACACACCCACCCTGGGCCCCGGAGAGTGGAGAGTGGCTCGGCCACTCCCAACCTCGCCTTGGCGATGTTGCGGTTGGGGGGTACCCCTGGGTCTACTCCGGGATCCGACCCTCGGGAGCCTCCCCACCCCCCCCCACCCCCCAGCGCGACCTCCACCCCAAATCAGGGAAAGGTGTCTCCCGCCTCACAGAGGGCACCCCTGGATTGGAGGGATGTGTCTGTTACACAAGGCCCCACGGCCTGGGCGAGTCTGCTTTGAAGAAGCCGCGTTAGAAGAAGTTGAAGTTTAAAAAATTTGGCTCTCAAGAGAAATTTCAATCGTTGTACTGTTGGTATTTGACTCTGTTGACTAATGGGTTGGCCGACCACTGCACTCGGGGAACAGGCTCCAGCGGCTTTGGCTCAGTGGACAGAGCGCAGGCCTGTGGATGGAAGGGTCGCGGGTCCCATTGGGGTCAAGGGCACTTACCACCCTTGCAGGCTGGATCCCTGCCCCCTCAGGGCGCCTGCGGGAGGCAACCAATCCACGTGACTCCCTCGCATCCATGTTTCTCTCTGCCTCTCCGGGCCTCTTCCACGCGCCCTAAGAATCAATGGGAAAATATCCTTGCAGAGGATTAAGACATATAAATGAATGAATGAGTGAGTGAGTGAGTGAGTGAGTGAGTGAATGAGTGAAGGTGGAACAGCTGAACACTCTAGTGGGAATCTGACATCTGGCTCTCCTTGGTCATCTTCATCCCGTGGGCACAGCGCCCTCCGTACCCACCCTCAACTCTGGGCCCACTCCGACTGCCGGTGGTCTGGTCTCTAGCTCCCGGACAAGGTTTGGAAGAAGTCGTACTAGTCCACCTGAGTCTCCAAGACCTCCTCATGATCTCCTGGGTGGAGCTCTGATAGGCAACGCCTGGTGTCCGGGCCCTTATAGAAAACTGCCTGGGTCTCACCACAGTAGGAAAACCCACCGTAAAGTCACTTTCCCTGATCTGGTGCACAGGGTTGTCTGAATAGACTTCCAGCCAGCCACGAAGGAATAAAATGACCCCTTGACGCCTAGGATTTCCAGAGGGTAGGGGAGCTTGGAGCCCAGCCCTCACTTCCTCTTGCGGCGCCCCCCTCCCCCACCCATGACCTGAGATGGGCACTTGAGAGACCCAGCAAACCACCCCTCCTGCAGTTTCTTCCACTCCAGCACACACTCACACACACACCCACACGCGCGCGCACGCCCGCTCGCACGCACGCACGCACGCACGCACGCACGCACGCACGCACACAGTGACAAGGACTGATGAGATGCCCTCAAGTGCTCCCAGTTGTGGCCGCCCTGGGATTGGCCAGCGCTAGGCTGTCATACGTTACCTAGAGCCACTGTCTGCGGTGAGTGAAACAGCTTTTGTGGTAAGCTCTTCCAAAGACACACCCTGAGACCATCCGCAGACCAGTGGAGGACATCCTGCTGTCTCCAAGGTCTCCAGGCAAGTGAGGTGATAGGGGCCAGTCTCAGGAATGTGGGTGCCCGGTGACCAGAGTTCTAGCTTCTGTATTGTCCTGTGACTGAGGAAGTGACGTAAAGTTTGCAAGGTTCCATGACCTGTATGTTTTCCTTTAAGCACACTTGCCTGAAAACCCCTCAGGGCTTTGGACTGACACCCCCATAAACACTCCCAAGTTTTCCAACTCAGCTTTCCCCCACGGCTCCCCGTTCTCGCCACCAGGGTCCCAGCGTTCAGGAGAGCCGAGTTAGACCTGTGTCTGCCTGATCGGTTTAGTGTCCCGGCAAAGCCATTGTGTCCTCCTGGGCCTTCCCAGGGACCCGACCCACACACCAGGGGCGATGCAAGAAACAATTTTCTGGAGACCCGGGCCGGTGGATATGACGTAAAACCTGCCACACCTGTGGGCGGTGTGACGTGTGCCGAAGGAGATGCAAACACTCAGAGGTGGCCAAAGTACAGGACGGGGCTGGATGTGGCCCGAATGGCCACTTCAAACAGGCCTGGGTTTCAGCACGGTGATCCTGGTAGAGTCACACCGCTCTGGGCCACTTTTATAGGTCTTCACCCGTAAGAGGGTGAAATGAAGGAAAGGAAGGTGTGACCGCCCGTGCCGTATCACCTTCTGTGCTCTCCCAGGACACGAAGCATCAGACCTTGGGCTTGCTGTGGGCCTACTTGGTGGTGGGCGGCCTCCACCTCCACTGCCCCTGGCCCCTGCCTTCGCACGTGCACATGTTTTGGTCACAGCCAAGCGTTTACCAGTTGGATTCTCCACAACAAGAGGCTGCTGTGGGGATGGGAAGCGGAATCCCTAGGGGAGCCGAGTTGGGGAGGGCGCCCCCTTCCTAGCTACCCAGCACATCGCGCCCCCACCGCGAGCCGCCCTCCAGCATCTCGCCTCTCCTGGAAGCTCCGCAGGTGAGCGGGCGACAGGCAGCTGATGGCTCAGCAAGGAGAGATCTAGTCCCTGCTAGAGGGCGGGGCGGAGGGTGGAGGGAGCTCAACACCAGGTCAGCCAGGGGGCCCAGGGCTCCGCCGGGGCTGGAGGCCCGGCGCGGGCTCCTGAAGCTCCCGGAGGCCTGCTCTAGCGTCTATGGCCATACCACCCTGAACGCGCCTGATCTCGGAAGCTAAGCAGGGTCGGGCCTGGTTAGTACTTGGATGGGAGACCGCCTGGGAATACCGGGTGCTGTAGGCTTTTGAATTTTTTTTTTTTTTTTTTTATTTTCCCCCGCCCCAGCCTCCCTTTGGCGGTGTCGGGGGAACCTCCCGTCCCCCACCACCCACCACCCACCACCCCCCCCCCCCGGACTACTCTCGGAACTCAACCCCCACCCCCGTAGTGCCCGCCAACTCCCCCCATCCGCCGTCCAAAATTAGGAAAAGCTGTCTCGCGCCTTACACGCAGCACCCAGAGGTCTCAGGGGCGTGTGTGTTACATTCTCCCGCACAGGTGGAAGCCCCCGGCGCTCTTCGGGGGTCAACAGGCGCCCCACAACCGGGGCAACGGATCGAACCCCCGGTGCTGCGGGGGGGCGGGGGGGCGGGGAGGTAGCTCCCAAAACTGCTAAGGGGACCCCGCGGTCCCCACCAGAGGCCCGGGCCGCCCCTCGCTTTTTGCCATCCCTAGGGGGCTTCGTCCTACCCATTTGCCGTGGACACCCCCTTCCGCATTTCAGGCAACCGCACCCCCAACGGAAGGCGCCCTCCTGCATCTTTTGCAAGCTCAGGAGATGGGATTGCCGGGTGCCCTAGGCTCTTTTCATTTTTATTTTTTCCTTGCCCAAGCTCGCCCCCTGGCCAATGCAGGGCCCTGAGGCGCACTGGGACGCCTGCCCCGCTTCCTGCCACTCTGCAACACTCCACCTCCCCACCCCCACACACCCACCCTGGGCCCCGGAGAGTGGAGAGTGGCTCGGCCACTCCCAACCTCGCCTTGGCGATGTTGCGGTTGGGGGGTACCCCTGGGTCTACTCCGGGATCCGACCCTCGGGAGCCTCCCCACCCCCCCCCACCCCCCAGCGCGACCTCCACCCCAAATCAGGGAAAGGTGTCTCCCGCCTCACAGAGGGCACCCCTGGATTGGAGGGATGTGTCTGTTACACAAGGCCCCACGGCCTGGGCGAGTCTGCTTTGAAGAAGCCGCGTTAGAAGAAGTTGAAGTTTAAAAAATTTGGCTCTCAAGAGAAATTTCAATCGTTGTACTGTTGGTATTTGACTCTGTTGACTAATGGGTTGGCCGACCACTGCACTCGGGGAACAGGCTCCAGCGGCTTTGGCTCAGTGGACAGAGCGCAGGCCTGTGGATGGAAGGGTCGCGGGTCCCATTGGGGTCAAGGGCACTTACCACCCTTGCAGGCTGGATCCCTGCCCCCTCAGGGCGCCTGCGGGAGGCAACCAATCCACGTGACTCCCTCGCATCCATGTTTCTCTCTGCCTCTCCGGGCCTCTTCCACGCGCCCTAAGAATCAATGGGAAAATATCCTTGCAGAGGATTAAGACATATAAATGAATGAATGAGTGAGTGAGTGAGTGAGTGAGTGAGTGAATGAGTGAAGGTGGAACAGCTGAACACTCTAGTGGGAATCTGACATCTGGCTCTCCTTGGTCATCTTCATCCCGTGGGCACAGCGCCCTCCGTACCCACCCTCAACTCTGGGCCCACTCCGACTGCCGGTGGTCTGGTCTCTAGCTCCCGGACAAGGTTTGGAAGAAGTCGTACTAGTCCACCTGAGTCTCCAAGACCTCCTCATGATCTCCTGGGTGGAGCTCTGATAGGCAACGCCTGGTGTCCGGGCCCTTATAGAAAACTGCCTGGGTCTCACCACAGTAGGAAAACCCACCGTAAAGTCACTTTCCCTGATCTGGTGCACAGGGTTGTCTGAATAGACTTCCAGCCAGCCACGAAGGAATAAAATGACCCCTTGACGCCTAGGATTTCCAGAGGGTAGGGGAGCTTGGAGCCCAGCCCTCACTTCCTCTTGCGGCGCCCCCCTCCCCCACCCATGACCTGAGATGGGCACTTGAGAGACCCAGCAAACCACCCCTCCTGCAGTTTCTTCCACTCCAGCACACACTCACACACACACCCACACGCGCGCGCACGCCCGCTCGCACGCACGCACGCACGCACACACGCACGCACGCACGCACACAGTGACAAGGACTGATGAGATGCCCTCAAGTGCTCCCAGTTGTGGCCGCCCTGGGATTGGCCAGCGCTAGGCTGTCATACGTTACCTAGAGCCACTGTCTGCGGTGAGTGAAACAGCTTTTGTGGTAAGCTCTTCCAAAGACACACCCTGAGACCATCCGCAGACCAGTGGAGGACATCCTGCTGTCTCCAAGGTCTCCAGGCAAGTGAGGTGATAGGGGCCAGTCTCAGGAATGTGGGTGCCCGGTGACCAGAGTTCTAGCTTCTGTATTGTCCTGTGACTGAGGAAGTGACGTAAAGTTTGCAAGGTTCCATGACCTGTATGTTTTCCTTTAAGCACACTTGCCTGAAAACCCCTCAGGGCTTTGGACTGACACCCCCATAAACACTCCCAAGTTTTCCAACTCAGCTTTCCCCCACGGCTCCCCGTTCTCGCCACCAGGGTCCCAGCGTTCAGGAGAGCCGAGTTAGACCTGTGTCTGCCTGATCGGTTTAGTGTCCCGGCAAAGCCATTGTGTCCTCCTGGGCCTTCCCAGGGACCCGACCCACACACCAGGGGCGATGCAAGAAACAATTTTCTGGAGACCCGGGCCGGTGGATATGACGTAAAACCTGCCACACCTGTGGGCGGTGTGACGTGTGCCGAAGGAGATGCAAACACTCAGAGGTGGCCAAAGTACAGGACGGGGCTGGATGTGGCCCGAATGGCCACTTCAAACAGGCCTGGGTTTCAGCACGGTGATCCTGGTAGAGTCACACCGCTCTGGGCCACTTTTATAGGTCTTCACCCGTAAGAGGGTGAAATGAAGGAAAGGAAGGTGTGACCGCCCGTGCCGTATCACCTTCTGTGCTCTCCCAGGACACGAAGCATCAGACCTTGGGCTTGCTGTGGGCCTACTTGGTGGTGGGCGGCCTCCACCTCCACTGCCCCTGGCCCCTGCCTTCGCACGTGCACATGTTTTGGTCACAGCCAAGCGTTTACCAGTTGGATTCTCCACAACAAGAGGCTGCTGTGGGGATGGGAAGCGGAATCCCTAGGGGAGCCGAGTTGGGGAGGGCGCCCCCTTCCTAGCTACCCAGCACATCGCGCCCCCACCGCGAGCCGCCCTCCAGCATCTCGCCTCTCCTGGAAGCTCCGCAGGTGAGCGGGCGACAGGCAGCTGATGGCTCAGCAAGGAGAGATCTAGTCCCTGCTAGAGGGCGGGGCGGAGGGTGGAGGGAGCTCAACACCAGGTCAGCCAGGGGGCCCAGGGCTCCGCCGGGGCTGGAGGCCCGGCGCGGGCTCATGAAGCTCCCGGAGGCCTGCTCCAGCGTCTACGGCCATACCACCCTGAACGCGCCCGATCTCGTCTGATCTCGGAAGCTAAGCAGGGTCGGGCCTGGTTAGTACTTGGATGGGAGACCGCCTGGGAATACCGGGTGCTGTAGGCTTTTGAATTTTTTTTTTTTTTTTTTTATTTTCCCCCGCCCCAGCCTCCCTTTGGCGGTGTCGGGGGAACCTCCCGTCCCCCACCACCCACCACCCACCACCCCCCCCCCCCGGACTACTCTCGGAACTCAACCCCCACCCCCGTAGTGCCCGCCAACTCCCCCCATCCGCCGTCCAAAATTAGGAAAAGCTGTCTCGCGCCTTACACGCAGCACCCAGAGGTCTCAGGGGCGTGTGTGTTACATTCTCCCGCACAGGTGGAAGCCCCCGGCGCTCTTCGGGGGTCAACAGGCGCCCCACAACCGGGGCAACGGATCGAACCCCCGGTCCTGCGGGGGGGCGGGGGGGCGGGGAGGTAGCTCCCAAAACTGCTAAGGGGACCCCGCGGTCCCCACCAGAGGCCCGGGCCGCCCCTCGCTTTTTGCCATCCCTAGGGGGCTTCGTCCTACCCATTTGCCGTGGACACCCCCTTCCGCATTTCAGGCAACCGCACCCCCAACGGAAGGCGCCCTCCTGCATCTTTTGCAAGCTCAGGAGATGGGATTGCCGGGTGCCCTAGGCTCTTTTCATTTTTATTTTTTCCTTGCCCAAGCTCGCCCCCTGGCCAATGCAGGGCCCTGAGGCGCACTGGGACGCCTGCCCCGCTTCCTGCCACTCTGCAACACTCCACCTCCCCACCCCCACACACCCACCCTGGGCCCCGGAGAGTGGAGAGTGGCTCGGCCACTCCCAACCTCGCCTTGGCGATGTTGCGGTTGGGGGGTACCCCTGGGTCTACTCCGGGATCCGACCCTCGGGAGCCTCCCCACCCCCCCCCACCCCCCAGCGCGACCTCCACCCCAAATCAGGGAAAGGTGTCTCCCGCCTCACAGAGGGCACCCCTGGATTGGAGGGATGTGTCTGTTACACAAGGCCCCACGGCCTGGGCGAGTCTGCTTTGAAGAAGCCGCGTTAGAAGAAGTTGAAGTTTAAAAAATTTGGCTCTCAAGAGAAATTTCAATCGTTGTACTGTTGGTATTTGACTCTGTTGACTAATGGGTTGGCCGACCACTGCACTCGGGGAACAGGCTCCAGCGGCTTTGGCTCAGTGGACAGAGCGCAGGCCTGTGGATGGAAGGGTCGCGGGTCCCATTGGGGTCAAGGGCACTTACCACCCTTGCAGGCTGGATCCCTGCCCCCTCAGGGCGCCTGCGGGAGGCAACCAATCCACGTGACTCCCTCGCATCCATGTTTCTCTCTGCCTCTCCGGGCCTCTTCCACGCGCCCTAAGAATCAATGGGAAAATATCCTTGCAGAGGATTAAGACATATAAATGAATGAATGAGTGAGTGAGTGAGTGAGTGAGTGAGTGAGTGAGTGAATGAGTGAAGGTGGAACAGCTGAACACTCTAGTGGGAATCTGACATCTGGCTCTCCTTGGTCATCTTCATCCCGTGGGCACAGCGCCCTCCGTACCCACCCTCAACTCTGGGCCCACTCCGACTGCCGGTGGTCTGGTCTCTAGCTCCCGGACAAGGTTTGGAAGAAGTCGTACTAGTCCACCTGAGTCTCCAAGACCTCCTCATGATCTCCTGGGTGGAGCTCTGATAGGCAACGCCTGGTGTCCGGGCCCTTATAGAAAACTGCCTGGGTCTCACCACAGTAGGAAAACCCACCGTAAAGTCACTTTCCCTGATCTGGTGCACAGGGTTGTCTGAATAGACTTCCAGCCAGCCACGAAGGAATAAAATGACCCCTTGACGCCTAGGATTTCCAGAGGGTAGGGGAGCTTGGAGCCCAGCCCTCACTTCCTCTTGCGGCGCCCCCCTCCCCCACCCATGACCTGAGATGGGCACTTGAGAGACCCAGCAAACCACCCCTCCTGCAGTTTCTTCCACTCCAGCACACACTCACACACACACCCACACGCGCGCGCACGCCCGCTCGCACGCACGCACGCACGCACGCACGCACGCACGCACACAGTGACAAGGACTGATGAGATGCCCTCAAGTGCTCCCAGTTGTGGCCGCCCTGGGATTGGCCAGCGCTAGGCTGTCATACGTTACCTAGAGCCACTGTCTGCGGTGAGTGAAACAGCTTTTGTGGTAAGCTCTTCCAAAGACACACCCTGAGACCATCCGCAGACCAGTGGAGGACATCCTGCTGTCTCCAAGGTCTCCAGGCAAGTGAGGTGATAGGGGCCAGTCTCAGGAATGTGGGTGCCCGGTGACCAGAGTTCTAGCTTCTGTATTGTCCTGTGACTGAGGAAGTGACGTAAAGTTTGCAAGGTTCCATGACCTGTATGTTTTCCTTTAAGCACACTTGCCTGAAAACCCCTCAGGGCTTTGGACTGACACCCCCATAAACACTCCCAAGTTTTCCAACTCAGCTTTCCCCCACGGCTCCCCGTTCTCGCCACCAGGGTCCCAGCGTTCAGGAGAGCCGAGTTAGACCTGTGTCTGCCTGATCGGTTTAGTGTCCCGGCAAAGCCATTGTGTCCTCCTGGGCCTTCCCAGGGACCCGACCCACACACCAGGGGCGATGCAAGAAACAATTTTCTGGAGACCCGGGCCGGTGGATATGACGTAAAACCTGCCACACCTGTGGGCGGTGTGACGTGTGCCGAAGGAGATGCAAACACTCAGAGGTGGCCAAAGTACAGGACGGGGCTGGATGTGGCCCGAATGGCCACTTCAAACAGGCCTGGGTTTCAGCACGGTGATCCTGGTAGAGTCACACCGCTCTGGGCCACTTTTATAGGTCTTCACCCGTAAGAGGGTGAAATGAAGGAAAGGAAGGTGTGACCGCCCGTGCCGTATCACCTTCTGTGCTCTCCCAGGACACGAAGCATCAGACCTTGGGCTTGCTGTGGGCCTACTTGGTGGTGGGCGGCCTCCACCTCCACTGCCCCTGGCCCCTGCCTTCGCACGTGCACATGTTTTGGTCACAGCCAAGCGTTTACCAGTTGGATTCTCCACAACAAGAGGCTGCTGTGGGGATGGGAAGCGGAATCCCTAGGGGAGCCGAGTTGGGGAGGGCGCCCCCTTCCTAGCTACCCAGCACATCGCGCCCCCACCGCGAGCCGCCCTCCAGCATCTCGCCTCTCCTGGAAGCTCCGCAGGTGAGCGGGCGACAGGCAGCTGATGGCTCAGCAAGGAGAGATCTAGTCCCTGCTAGAGGGCGGGGCGGAGGGTGGAGGGAGCTCAACACCAGGTCAGCCAGGGGGCCCAGGGCTCCGCCGGGGCTGGAGGCCCGGCGCGGGCTCATGAAGCTCCCGGAGGCCTGCTCCAGCGTCTACGGCCATACCACCCTGAACGCGCCCGATCTCGTCTGATCTCGGAAGCTAAGCAGGGTCGGGCCTGGTTAGTACTTGGATGGGAGACCGCCTGGGAATACCGGGTGCTGTAGGCTTTTGAATTTTTTTTTTTTTTTTTTTATTTTCCCCCGCCCCAGCCTCCCTTTGGCGGTGTCGGGGGAACCTCCCGTCCCCCACCACCCACCACCCACCACCCCCCCCCCCCGGACTACTCTCGGAACTCAACCCCCACCCCCGTAGTGCCCGCCAACTCCCCCCATCCGCCGTCCAAAATTAGGAAAAGCTGTCTCGCGCCTTACACGCAGCACCCAGAGGTCTCAGGGGCGTGTGTGTTACATTCTCCCGCACAGGTGGAAGCCCCCGGCGCTCTTCGGGGGTCAACAGGCGCCCCACAACCGGGGCAACGGATCGAACCCCCGGTCCTGCGGGGGGGCGGGGGGGCGGGGAGGTAGCTCCCAAAACTGCTAAGGGGACCCCGCGGTCCCCACCAGAGGCCCGGGCCGCCCCTCGCTTTTTGCCATCCCTAGGGGGCTTCGTCCTACCCATTTGCCGTGGACACCCCCTTCCGCATTTCAGGCAACCGCACCCCCAACGGAAGGCGCCCTCCTGCATCTTTTGCAAGCTCAGGAGATGGGATTGCCGGGTGCCCTAGGCTCTTTTCATTTTTATTTTTTCCTTGCCCAAGCTCGCCCCCTGGCCAATGCAGGGCCCTGAGGCGCACTGGGACGCCTGCCCCGCTTCCTGCCACTCTGCAACACTCCACCTCCCCACCCCCACACACCCACCCTGGGCCCCGGAGAGTGGAGAGTGGCTCGGCCACTCCCAACCTCGCCTTGGCGATGTTGCGGTTGGGGGGTACCCCTGGGTCTACTCCGGGATCCGACCCTCGGGAGCCTCCCCACCCCCCCCCACCCCCCAGCGCGACCTCCACCCCAAATCAGGGAAAGGTGTCTCCCGCCTCACAGAGGGCACCCCTGGATTGGAGGGATGTGTCTGTTACACAAGGCCCCACGGCCTGGGCGAGTCTGCTTTGAAGAAGCCGCGTTAGAAGAAGTTGAAGTTTAAAAAATTTGGCTCTCAAGAGAAATTTCAATCGTTGTACTGTTGGTATTTGACTCTGTTGACTAATGGGTTGGCCGACCACTGCACTCGGGGAACAGGCTCCAGCGGCTTTGGCTCAGTGGACAGAGCGCAGGCCTGTGGATGGAAGGGTCGCGGGTCCCATTGGGGTCAAGGGCACTTACCACCCTTGCAGGCTGGATCCCTGCCCCCTCAGGGCGCCTGCGGGAGGCAACCAATCCACGTGACTCCCTCGCATCCATGTTTCTCTCTGCCTCTCCGGGCCTCTTCCACGCGCCCTAAGAATCAATGGGAAAATATCCTTGCAGAGGATTAAGACATATAAATGAATGAATGAGTGAGTGAGTGAGTGAGTGAGTGAGTGAGTGAGTGAGTGAATGAGTGAAGGTGGAACAGCTGAACACTCTAGTGGGAATCTGACATCTGGCTCTCCTTGGTCATCTTCATCCCGTGGGCACAGCGCCCTCCGTACCCACCCTCAACTCTGGGCCCACTCCGACTGCCGGTGGTCTGGTCTCTAGCTCCCGGACAAGGTTTGGAAGAAGTCGTACTAGTCCACCTGAGTCTCCAAGACCTCCTCATGATCTCCTGGGTGGAGCTCTGATAGGCAACGCCTGGTGTCCGGGCCCTTATAGAAAACTGCCTGGGTCTCACCACAGTAGGAAAACCCACCGTAAAGTCACTTTCCCTGATCTGGTGCACAGGGTTGTCTGAATAGACTTCCAGCCAGCCACGAAGGAATAAAATGACCCCTTGACGCCTAGGATTTCCAGAGGGTAGGGGAGCTTGGAGCCCAGCCCTCACTTCCTCTTGCGGCGCCCCCCTCCCCCACCCATGACCTGAGATGGGCACTTGAGAGACCCAGCAAACCACCCCTCCTGCAGTTTCTTCCACTCCAGCACACACTCACACACACACCCACACGCGCGCGCACGCCCGCTCGCACGCACGCACGCACGCACGCACGCACGCACGCACGCACACAGTGACAAGGACTGATGAGATGCCCTCAAGTGCTCCCAGTTGTGGCCGCCCTGGGATTGGCCAGCGCTAGGCTGTCATACGTTACCTAGAGCCACTGTCTGCGGTGAGTGAAACAGCTTTTGTGGTAAGCTCTTCCAAAGACACACCCTGAGACCATCCGCAGACCAGTGGAGGACATCCTGCTGTCTCCAAGGTCTCCAGGCAAGTGAGGTGATAGGGGCCAGTCTCAGGAATGTGGGTGCCCGGTGACCAGAGTTCTAGCTTCTGTATTGTCCTGTGACTGAGGAAGTGACGTAAAGTTTGCAAGGTTCCATGACCTGTATGTTTTCCTTTAAGCACACTTGCCTGAAAACCCCTCAGGGCTTTGGACTGACACCCCCATAAACACTCCCAAGTTTTCCAACTCAGCTTTCCCCCACGGCTCCCCGTTCTCGCCACCAGGGTCCCAGCGTTCAGGAGAGCCGAGTTAGACCTGTGTCTGCCTGATCGGTTTAGTGTCCCGGCAAAGCCATTGTGTCCTCCTGGGCCTTCCCAGGGACCCGACCCACACACCAGGGGCGATGCAAGAAACAATTTTCTGGAGACCCGGGCCGGTGGATATGACGTAAAACCTGCCACACCTGTGGGCGGTGTGACGTGTGCCGAAGGAGATGCAAACACTCAGAGGTGGCCAAAGTACAGGACGGGGCTGGATGTGGCCCGAATGGCCACTTCAAACAGGCCTGGGTTTCAGCACGGTGATCCTGGTAGAGTCACACCGCTCTGGGCCACTTTTATAGGTCTTCACCCGTAAGAGGGTGAAATGAAGGAAAGGAAGGTGTGACCGCCCGTGCCGTATCACCTTCTGTGCTCTCCCAGGACACGAAGCATCAGACCTTGGGCTTGCTGTGGGCCTACTTGGTGGTGGGCGGCCTCCACCTCCACTGCCCCTGGCCCCTGCCTTCGCACGTGCACATGTTTTGGTCACAGCCAAGCGTTTACCAGTTGGATTCTCCACAACAAGAGGCTGCTGTGGGGATGGGAAGCGGAATCCCTAGGGGAGCCGAGGGAGGGCGCCCCCTTCCTAGCTACCCAGCACATCGCGCCCCCACCGCGAGCCGCCCTCCAGCATCTCGCCTCTCCTGGAAGCTCCGCAGGTGAGCGGGCGACAGGCAGCTGATGGCTCAGCAAGGAGAGATCTAGTCCCTGCTAGAGGGCGGGGCGGAGGGTGGAGGGAGCTCAACACCAGGTCAGCCAGGGGGCCCAGGGCTCCGCCGGGGCTGGAGGCCCGGCGCGGGCTCATGAAGCTCCCGGAGGCCTGCTCCAGCGTCTACGGCCATACCACCCTGAACGCGCCCGATCTCGTCTGATCTCGGAAGCTAAGCAGGGTCGGGCCTGGTTAGTACTTGGATGGGAGACCGCCTGGGAATACCGGGTGCTGTAGGCTTTTGAATTTTTTTTTTTTTTTTTTTTATTTTCCCCCGCCCCAGCCTCCCTTTGGCGGTGTCGGGGGAACCTCCCGTCCCCCACCACCCACCACCCACCACCCCCCCCCCCCGGACTACTCTCGGAACTCAACCCCCACCCCCGTAGTGCCCGCCAACTCCCCCCATCCGCCGTCCAAAATTAGGAAAAGCTGTCTCGCGCCTTACACGCAGCACCCAGAGGTCTCAGGGGCGTGTGTGTTACATTCTCCCGCACAGGTGGAAGCCCCCGGCGCTCTTCGGGGGTCAACAGGCGCCCCACAACCGGGGCAACGGATCGAACCCCCGGTGCTGCGGGGGGGCGGGGGGGCGGGGAGGTAGCTCCCAAAACTGCTAAGGGGACCCCGCGGTCCCCACCAGAGGCCCGGGCCGCCCCTCGCTTTTTGCCATCCCTAGGGGGCTTCGTCCTACCCATTTGCCGTGGACACCCCCTTCCGCATTTCAGGCAACCGCACCCCCAACGGAAGGCGCCCTCCTGCATCTTTTGCAAGCTCAGGAGATGGGATTGCCGGGTGCCCTAGGCTCTTTTCATTTTTATTTTTTCCTTGCCCAAGCTCGCCCCCTGGCCAATGCAGGGCCCTGAGGCGCACTGGGACGCCTGCCCCGCTTCCTGCCACTCTGCAACACTCCACCTCCCCACCCCCACACACCCACCCTGGGCCCCGGAGAGTGGAGAGTGGCTCGGCCACTCCCAACCTCGCCTTGGCGATGTTGCGGTTGGGGGGTACCCCTGGGTCTACTCCGGGATCCGACCCTCGGGAGCCTCCCCACCCCCCCCCACCCCCCAGCGCGACCTCCACCCCAAATCAGGGAAAGGTGTCTCCCGCCTCACAGAGGGCACCCCTGGATTGGAGGGATGTGTCTGTTACACAAGGCCCCACGGCCTGGGCGAGTCTGCTTTGAAGAAGCCGCGTTAGAAGAAGTTGAAGTTTAAAAAATTTGGCTCTCAAGAGAAATTTCAATCGTTGTACTGTTGGTATTTGACTCTGTTGACTAATGGGTTGGCCGACCACTGCACTCGGGGAACAGGCTCCAGCGGCTTTGGCTCAGTGGACAGAGCGCAGGCCTGTGGATGGAAGGGTCGCGGGTCCCATTGGGGTCAAGGGCACTTACCACCCTTGCAGGCTGGATCCCTGCCCCCTCAGGGCGCCTGCGGGAGGCAACCAATCCACGTGACTCCCTCGCATCCATGTTTCTCTCTGCCTCTCCGGGCCTCTTCCACGCGCCCTAAGAATCAATGGGAAAATATCCTTGCAGAGGATTAAGACATATAAATGAATGAATGAGTGAGTGAGTGAGTGAGTGAGTGAGTGAATGAGTGAAGGTGGAACAGCTGAACACTCTAGTGGGAATCTGACATCTGGCTCTCCTTGGTCATCTTCATCCCGTGGGCACAGCGCCCTCCGTACCCACCCTCAACTCTGGGCCCACTCCGACTGCCGGTGGTCTGGTCTCTAGCTCCCGGACAAGGTTTGGAAGAAGTCGTACTAGTCCACCTGAGTCTCCAAGACCTCCTCATGATCTCCTGGGTGGAGCTCTGATAGGCAACGCCTGGTGTCCGGGCCCTTATAGAAAACTGCCTGGGTCTCACCACAGTAGGAAAACCCACCGTAAAGTCACTTTCCCTGATCTGGTGCACAGGGTTGTCTGAATAGACTTCCAGCCAGCCACGAAGGAATAAAATGACCCCTTGACGCCTAGGATTTCCAGAGGGTAGGGGAGCTTGGAGCCCAGCCCTCACTTCCTCTTGCGGCGCCCCCCTCCCCCACCCATGACCTGAGATGGGCACTTGAGAGACCCAGCAAACCACCCCTCCTGCAGTTTCTTCCACTCCAGCACACACTCACACACACACCCACACGCGCGCGCACGCCCGCTCGCACGCACGCACGCACGCACGCACGCACGCACGCACGCACACAGTGACAAGGACTGATGAGATGCCCTCAAGTGCTCCCAGTTGTGGCCGCCCTGGGATTGGCCAGCGCTAGGCTGTCATACGTTACCTAGAGCCACTGTCTGCGGTGAGTGAAACAGCTTTTGTGGTAAGCTCTTCCAAAGACACACCCTGAGACCATCCGCAGACCAGTGGAGGACATCCTGCTGTCTCCAAGGTCTCCAGGCAAGTGAGGTGATAGGGGCCAGTCTCAGGAATGTGGGTGCCCGGTGACCAGAGTTCTAGCTTCTGTATTGTCCTGTGACTGAGGAAGTGACGTAAAGTTTGCAAGGTTCCATGACCTGTATGTTTTCCTTTAAGCACACTTGCCTGAAAACCCCTCAGGGCTTTGGACTGACACCCCCATAAACACTCCCAAGTTTTCCAACTCAGCTTTCCCCCACGGCTCCCCGTTCTCGCCACCAGGGTCCCAGCGTTCAGGAGAGCCGAGTTAGACCTGTGTCTGCCTGATCGGTTTAGTGTCCCGGCAAAGCCATTGTGTCCTCCTGGGCCTTCCCAGGGACCCGACCCACACACCAGGGGCGATGCAAGAAACAATTTTCTGGAGACCCGGGCCGGTGGATATGACGTAAAACCTGCCACACCTGTGGGCGGTGTGACGTGTGCCGAAGGAGATGCAAACACTCAGAGGTGGCCAAAGTACAGGACGGGGCTGGATGTGGCCCGAATGGCCACTTCAAACAGGCCTGGGTTTCAGCACGGTGATCCTGGTAGAGTCACACCGCTCTGGGCCACTTTTATAGGTCTTCACCCGTAAGAGGGTGAAATGAAGGAAAGGAAGGTGTGACCGCCCGTGCCGTATCACCTTCTGTGCTCTCCCAGGACACGAAGCATCAGACCTTGGGCTTGCTGTGGGCCTACTTGGTGGTGGGCGGCCTCCACCTCCACTGCCCCTGGCCCCTGCCTTCGCACGTGCACATGTTTTGGTCACAGCCAAGCGTTTACCAGTTGGATTCTCCACAACAAGAGGCTGCTGTGGGGATGGGAAGCGGAATCCCTAGGGGAGCCGAGTTGGGGAGGGCGCCCCCTTCCTAGCTACCCAGCACATCGCGCCCCCACCGCGAGCCGCCCTCCAGCATCTCGCCTCTCCTGGAAGCTCCGCAGGTGAGCGGGCGACAGGCAGCTGATGGCTCAGCAAGGAGAGATCTAGTCCCTGCTAGAGGGCGGGGCGGAGGGTGGAGGGAGCTCAACACCAGGTCAGCCAGGGGGCCCAGGGCTCCGCCGGGGCTGGAGGCCCGGCGCGGGCTCCTGAAGCTCCCGGAGGCCTGCTCTAGCGTCTACGGCCATACCACCCTGAACGCGCCTGATCTCGGAAGCTAAGCAGGGTCGGGCCTGGTTAGTACTTGGATGGGAGACCGCCTGGGAATACCGGGTGCTGTAGGCTTTTGAATTTTTTTTTTTTTTTTTTTATTTTCCCCCGCCCCAGCCTCCCTTTGGCGGTGTCGGGGGAACCTCCCGTCCCCCACCACCCACCACCCACCACCCCCCCCCCCCCCGGACTACTCTCGGAACTCAACCCCCACCCCCGTAGTGCCCGCCAACTCCCCCCATCCGCCGTCCAAAATTAGGAAAAGCTGTCTCGCGCCTTACACGCAGCACCCAGAGGTCTCAGGGGCGTGTGTGTTACATTCTCCCGCACAGGTGGAAGCCCCCGGCGCTCTTCGGGGGTCAACAGGCGCCCCACAACCGGGGCAACGGATCGAACCCCCGGTGCTGCGGGGGGGCGGGGGGGCGGGGAGGTAGCTCCCAAAACTGCTAAGGGGACCCCGCGGTCCCCACCAGAGGCCCGGGCCGCCCCTCGCTTTTTGCCATCCCTAGGGGGCTTCGTCCTACCCATTTGCCGTGGACACCCCCTTCCGCATTTCAGGCAACCGCACCCCCAACGGAAGGCGCCCTCCTGCATCTTTTGCAAGCTCAGGAGATGGGATTGCCGGGTGCCCTAGGCTCTTTTCATTTTTATTTTTTCCTTGCCCAAGCTCGCCCCCTGGCCAATGCAGGGCCCTGAGGCGCACTGGGACGCCTGCCCCGCTTCCTGCCACTCTGCAACACTCCACCTCCCCACCCCCACACACCCACCCTGGGCCCCGGAGAGTGGAGAGTGGCTCGGCCACTCCCAACCTCGCCTTGGCGATGTTGCGGTTGGG
Source organism: Plecotus auritus (assembly GCF_963455305.1). Taxonomy (NCBI): domain Eukaryota; kingdom Metazoa; phylum Chordata; class Mammalia; order Chiroptera; family Vespertilionidae; genus Plecotus; species Plecotus auritus. The sequence goes on from NC_137782.1 coordinate 102,141,529, forward strand.
GGGTACCCCTGGGTCTACTCCGGGATCCGACCCTCGGGAGCCTCCCCACCCCCCCCCACCCCCCAGCGCGACCTCCACCCCAAATCAGGGAAAGGTGTCTCCCGCCTCACAGAGGGCACCCCTGGATTGGAGGGATGTGTCTGTTACACAAGGCCCCACGGCCTGGGCGAGTCTGCTTTGAAGAAGCCGCGTTAGAAGAAGTTGAAGTTTAAAAAATTTGGCTCTCAAGAGAAATTTCAATCGTTGTACTGTTGGTATTTGACTCTGTTGACTAATGGGTTGGCCGACCACTGCACTCGGGGAACAGGCTCCAGCGGCTTTGGCTCAGTGGACAGAGCGCAGGCCTGTGGATGGAAGGGTCGCGGGTCCCATTGGGGTCAAGGGCACTTACCACCCTTGCAGGCTGGATCCCTGCCCCCTCAGGGCGCCTGCGGGAGGCAACCAATCCACGTGACTCCCTCGCATCCATGTTTCTCTCTGCCTCTCCGGGCCTCTTCCACGCGCCCTAAGAATCAATGGGAAAATATCCTTGCAGAGGATTAAGACATATAAATGAATGAATGAGTGAGTGAGTGAGTGAGTGAGTGAGTGAATGAGTGAAGGTGGAACAGCTGAACACTCTAGTGGGAATCTGACATCTGGCTCTCCTTGGTCATCTTCATCCCGTGGGCACAGCGCCCTCCGTACCCACCCTCAACTCTGGGCCCACTCCGACTGCCGGTGGTCTGGTCTCTAGCTCCCGGACAAGGTTTGGAAGAAGTCGTACTAGTCCACCTGAGTCTCCAAGACCTCCTCATGATCTCCTGGGTGGAGCTCTGATAGGCAACGCCTGGTGTCCGGGCCCTTATAGAAAACTGCCTGGGTCTCACCACAGTAGGAAAACCCACCGTAAAGTCACTTTCCCTGATCTGGTGCACAGGGTTGTCTGAATAGACTTCCAGCCAGCCACGAAGGAATAAAATGACCCCTTGACGCCTAGGATTTCCAGAGGGTAGGGGAGCTTGGAGCCCAGCCCTCACTTCCTCTTGCGGCGCCCCCCTCCCCCACCCATGACCTGAGATGGGCACTTGAGAGACCCAGCAAACCACCCCTCCTGCAGTTTCTTCCACTCCAGCACACACTCACACACACACCCACACGCGCGCGCACGCCCGCTCGCACGCACGCACGCACGCACGCACGCACGCACGCACGCACACAGTGACAAGGACTGATGAGATGCCCTCAAGTGCTCCCAGTTGTGGCCGCCCTGGGATTGGCCAGCGCTAGGCTGTCATACGTTACCTAGAGCCACTGTCTGCGGTGAGTGAAACAGCTTTTGTGGTAAGCTCTTCCAAAGACACACCCTGAGACCATCCGCAGACCAGTGGAGGACATCCTGCTGTCTCCAAGGTCTCCAGGCAAGTGAGGTGATAGGGGCCAGTCTCAGGAATGTGGGTGCCCGGTGACCAGAGTTCTAGCTTCTGTATTGTCCTGTGACTGAGGAAGTGACGTAAAGTTTGCAAGGTTCCATGACCTGTATGTTTTCCTTTAAGCACACTTGCCTGAAAACCCCTCAGGGCTTTGGACTGACACCCCCATAAACACTCCCAAGTTTTCCAACTCAGCTTTCCCCCACGGCTCCCCGTTCTCGCCACCAGGGTCCCAGCGTTCAGGAGAGCCGAGTTAGACCTGTGTCTGCCTGATCGGTTTAGTGTCCCGGCAAAGCCATTGTGTCCTCCTGGGCCTTCCCAGGGACCCGACCCACACACCAGGGGCGATGCAAGAAACAATTTTCTGGAGACCCGGGCCGGTGGATATGACGTAAAACCTGCCACACCTGTGGGCGGTGTGACGTGTGCCGAAGGAGATGCAAACACTCAGAGGTGGCCAAAGTACAGGACGGGGCTGGATGTGGCCCGAATGGCCACTTCAAACAGGCCTGGGTTTCAGCACGGTGATCCTGGTAGAGTCACACCGCTCTGGGCCACTTTTATAGGTCTTCACCCGTAAGAGGGTGAAATGAAGGAAAGGAAGGTGTGACCGCCCGTGCCGTATCACCTTCTGTGCTCTCCCAGGACACGAAGCATCAGACCTTGGGCTTGCTGTGGGCCTACTTGGTGGTGGGCGGCCTCCACCTCCACTGCCCCTGGCCCCTGCCTTCGCACGTGCACATGTTTTGGTCACAGCCAAGCGTTTACCAGTTGGATTCTCCACAACAAGAGGCTGCTGTGGGGATGGGAAGCGGAATCCCTAGGGGAGCCGAGTTGGGGAGGGCGCCCCCTTCCTAGCTACCCAGCACATCGCGCCCCCACCGCGAGCCGCCCTCCAGCATCTCGCCTCTCCTGGAAGCTCCGCAGGTGAGCGGGCGACAGGCAGCTGATGGCTCAGCAAGGAGAGATCTAGTCCCTGCTAGAGGGCGGGGCGGAGGGTGGAGGGAGCTCAACACCAGGTCAGCCAGGGGGCCCAGGGCTCCGCCGGGGCTGGAGGCCCGGCGCGGGCTCATGAAGCTCCCGGAGGCCTGCTCCAGCGTCTACGGCCATACCACCCTGAACGCGCCCGATCTCGTCTGATCTCGGAAGCTAAGCAGGGTCGGGCCTGGTTAGTACTTGGATGGGAGACCGCCTGGGAATACCGGGTGCTGTAGGCTTTTGAATTTTTTTTTTTTTTTTTTTATTTTCCCCCGCCCCAGCCTCCCTTTGGCGGTGTCGGGGGAACCTCCCGTCCCCCACCACCCACCACCCACCACCCCCCCCCCCCGGACTACTCTCGGAACTCAACCCCCACCCCCGTAGTGCCCGCCAACTCCCCCCATCCGCCGTCCAAAATTAGGAAAAGCTGTCTCGCGCCTTACACGCAGCACCCAGAGGTCTCAGGGGCGTGTGTGTTACATTCTCCCGCACAGGTGGAAGCCCCCGGCGCTCTTCGGGGGTCAACAGGCGCCCCACAACCGGGGCAACGGATCGAACCCCCGGTCCTGCGGGGGGGCGGGGGGGCGGGGAGGTAGCTCCCAAAACTGCTAAGGGGACCCCGCGGTCCCCACCAGAGGCCCGGGCCGCCCCTCGCTTTTTGCCATCCCTAGGGGGCTTCGTCCTACCCATTTGCCGTGGACACCCCCTTCCGCATTTCAGGCAACCGCACCCCCAACGGAAGGCGCCCTCCTGCATCTTTTGCAAGCTCAGGAGATGGGATTGCCGGGTGCCCTAGGCTCTTTTCATTTTTATTTTTTCCTTGCCCAAGCTCGCCCCCTGGCCAATGCAGGGCCCTGAGGCGCACTGGGACGCCTGCCCCGCTTCCTGCCACTCTGCAACACTCCACCTCCCCACCCCCACACACCCACCCTGGGCCCCGGAGAGTGGAGAGTGGCTCGGCCACTCCCAACCTCGCCTTGGCGATGTTGCGGTTGGGGGGTACCCCTGGGTCTACTCCGGGATCCGACCCTCGGGAGCCTCCCCACCCCCCCCCACCCCCCAGCGCGACCTCCACCCCAAATCAGGGAAAGGTGTCTCCCGCCTCACAGAGGGCACCCCTGGATTGGAGGGATGTGTCTGTTACACAAGGCCCCACGGCCTGGGCGAGTCTGCTTTGAAGAAGCCGCGTTAGAAGAAGTTGAAGTTTAAAAAATTTGGCTCTCAAGAGAAATTTCAATCGTTGTACTGTTGGTATTTGACTCTGTTGACTAATGGGTTGGCCGACCACTGCACTCGGGGAACAGGCTCCAGCGGCTTTGGCTCAGTGGACAGAGCGCAGGCCTGTGGATGGAAGGGTCGCGGGTCCCATTGGGGTCAAGGGCACTTACCACCCTTGCAGGCTGGATCCCTGCCCCCTCAGGGCGCCTGCGGGAGGCAACCAATCCACGTGACTCCCTCGCATCCATGTTTCTCTCTGCCTCTCCGGGCCTCTTCCACGCGCCCTAAGAATCAATGGGAAAATATCCTTGCAGAGGATTAAGACATATAAATGAATGAATGAGTGAGTGAGTGAGTGAGTGAGTGAGTGAGTGAGTGAATGAGTGAAGGTGGAACAGCTGAACACTCTAGTGGGAATCTGACATCTGGCTCTCCTTGGTCATCTTCATCCCGTGGGCACAGCGCCCTCCGTACCCACCCTCAACTCTGGGCCCACTCCGACTGCCGGTGGTCTGGTCTCTAGCTCCCGGACAAGGTTTGGAAGAAGTCGTACTAGTCCACCTGAGTCTCCAAGACCTCCTCATGATCTCCTGGGTGGAGCTCTGATAGGCAACGCCTGGTGTCCGGGCCCTTATAGAAAACTGCCTGGGTCTCACCACAGTAGGAAAACCCACCGTAAAGTCACTTTCCCTGATCTGGTGCACAGGGTTGTCTGAATAGACTTCCAGCCAGCCACGAAGGAATAAAATGACCCCTTGACGCCTAGGATTTCCAGAGGGTAGGGGAGCTTGGAGCCCAGCCCTCACTTCCTCTTGCGGCGCCCCCCTCCCCCACCCATGACCTGAGATGGGCACTTGAGAGACCCAGCAAACCACCCCTCCTGCAGTTTCTTCCACTCCAGCACACACTCACACACACACCCACACGCGCGCGCACGCCCGCTCGCACGCACGCACGCACGCACGCACGCACGCACGCACGCACACAGTGACAAGGACTGATGAGATGCCCTCAAGTGCTCCCAGTTGTGGCCGCCCTGGGATTGGCCAGCGCTAGGCTGTCATACGTTACCTAGAGCCACTGTCTGCGGTGAGTGAAACAGCTTTTGTGGTAAGCTCTTCCAAAGACACACCCTGAGACCATCCGCAGACCAGTGGAGGACATCCTGCTGTCTCCAAGGTCTCCAGGCAAGTGAGGTGATAGGGGCCAGTCTCAGGAATGTGGGTGCCCGGTGACCAGAGTTCTAGCTTCTGTATTGTCCTGTGACTGAGGAAGTGACGTAAAGTTTGCAAGGTTCCATGACCTGTATGTTTTCCTTTAAGCACACTTGCCTGAAAACCCCTCAGGGCTTTGGACTGACACCCCCATAAACACTCCCAAGTTTTCCAACTCAGCTTTCCCCCACGGCTCCCCGTTCTCGCCACCAGGGTCCCAGCGTTCAGGAGAGCCGAGTTAGACCTGTGTCTGCCTGATCGGTTTAGTGTCCCGGCAAAGCCATTGTGTCCTCCTGGGCCTTCCCAGGGACCCGACCCACACACCAGGGGCGATGCAAGAAACAATTTTCTGGAGACCCGGGCCGGTGGATATGACGTAAAACCTGCCACACCTGTGGGCGGTGTGACGTGTGCCGAAGGAGATGCAAACACTCAGAGGTGGCCAAAGTACAGGACGGGGCTGGATGTGGCCCGAATGGCCACTTCAAACAGGCCTGGGTTTCAGCACGGTGATCCTGGTAGAGTCACACCGCTCTGGGCCACTTTTATAGGTCTTCACCCGTAAGAGGGTGAAATGAAGGAAAGGAAGGTGTGACCGCCCGTGCCGTATCACCTTCTGTGCTCTCCCAGGACACGAAGCATCAGACCTTGGGCTTGCTGTGGGCCTACTTGGTGGTGGGCGGCCTCCACCTCCACTGCCCCTGGCCCCTGCCTTCGCACGTGCACATGTTTTGGTCACAGCCAAGCGTTTACCAGTTGGATTCTCCACAACAAGAGGCTGCTGTGGGGATGGGAAGCGGAATCCCTAGGGGAGCCGAGTTGGGGAGGGCGCCCCCTTCCTAGCTACCCAGCACATCGCGCCCCCACCGCGAGCCGCCCTCCAGCATCTCGCCTCTCCTGGAAGCTCCGCAGGTGAGCGGGCGACAGGCAGCTGATGGCTCAGCAAGGAGAGATCTAGTCCCTGCTAGAGGGCGGGGCGGAGGGTGGAGGGAGCTCAACACCAGGTCAGCCAGGGGGCCCAGGGCTCCGCCGGGGCTGGAGGCCCGGCGCGGGCTCATGAAGCTCCCGGAGGCCTGCTCCAGCGTCTACGGCCATACCACCCTGAACGCGCCCGATCTCGTCTGATCTCGGAAGCTAAGCAGGGTCGGGCCTGGTTAGTACTTGGATGGGAGACCGCCTGGGAATACCGGGTGCTGTAGGCTTTTGAATTTTTTTTTTTTTTTTTTTATTTTCCCCCGCCCCAGCCTCCCTTTGGCGGTGTCGGGGGAACCTCCCGTCCCCCACCACCCACCACCCACCACCCCCCCCCCCCGGACTACTCTCGGAACTCAACCCCCACCCCCGTAGTGCCCGCCAACTCCCCCCATCCGCCGTCCAAAATTAGGAAAAGCTGTCTCGCGCCTTACACGCAGCACCCAGAGGTCTCAGGGGCGTGTGTGTTACATTCTCCCGCACAGGTGGAAGCCCCCGGCGCTCTTCGGGGGTCAACAGGCGCCCCACAACCGGGGCAACGGATCGAACCCCCGGTCCTGCGGGGGGGCGGGGGGGCGGGGAGGTAGCTCCCAAAACTGCTAAGGGGACCCCGCGGTCCCCACCAGAGGCCCGGGCCGCCCCTCGCTTTTTGCCATCCCTAGGGGGCTTCGTCCTACCCATTTGCCGTGGACACCCCCTTCCGCATTTCAGGCAACCGCACCCCCAACGGAAGGCGCCCTCCTGCATCTTTTGCAAGCTCAGGAGATGGGATTGCCGGGTGCCCTAGGCTCTTTTCATTTTTATTTTTTCCTTGCCCAAGCTCGCCCCCTGGCCAATGCAGGGCCCTGAGGCGCACTGGGACGCCTGCCCCGCTTCCTGCCACTCTGCAACACTCCACCTCCCCACCCCCACACACCCACCCTGGGCCCCGGAGAGTGGAGAGTGGCTCGGCCACTCCCAACCTCGCCTTGGCGATGTTGCGGTTGGGGGGTACCCCTGGGTCTACTCCGGGATCCGACCCTCGGGAGCCTCCCCACCCCCCCCCACCCCCCAGCGCGACCTCCACCCCAAATCAGGGAAAGGTGTCTCCCGCCTCACAGAGGGCACCCCTGGATTGGAGGGATGTGTCTGTTACACAAGGCCCCACGGCCTGGGCGAGTCTGCTTTGAAGAAGCCGCGTTAGAAGAAGTTGAAGTTTAAAAAATTTGGCTCTCAAGAGAAATTTCAATCGTTGTACTGTTGGTATTTGACTCTGTTGACTAATGGGTTGGCCGACCACTGCACTCGGGGAACAGGCTCCAGCGGCTTTGGCTCAGTGGACAGAGCGCAGGCCTGTGGATGGAAGGGTCGCGGGTCCCATTGGGGTCAAGGGCACTTACCACCCTTGCAGGCTGGATCCCTGCCCCCTCAGGGCGCCTGCGGGAGGCAACCAATCCACGTGACTCCCTCGCATCCATGTTTCTCTCTGCCTCTCCGGGCCTCTTCCACGCGCCCTAAGAATCAATGGGAAAATATCCTTGCAGAGGATTAAGACATATAAATGAATGAATGAGTGAGTGAGTGAGTGAGTGAGTGAGTGAGTGAGTGAATGAGTGAAGGTGGAACAGCTGAACACTCTAGTGGGAATCTGACATCTGGCTCTCCTTGGTCATCTTCATCCCGTGGGCACAGCGCCCTCCGTACCCACCCTCAACTCTGGGCCCACTCCGACTGCCGGTGGTCTGGTCTCTAGCTCCCGGACAAGGTTTGGAAGAAGTCGTACTAGTCCACCTGAGTCTCCAAGACCTCCTCATGATCTCCTGGGTGGAGCTCTGATAGGCAACGCCTGGTGTCCGGGCCCTTATAGAAAACTGCCTGGGTCTCACCACAGTAGGAAAACCCACCGTAAAGTCACTTTCCCTGATCTGGTGCACAGGGTTGTCTGAATAGACTTCCAGCCAGCCACGAAGGAATAAAATGACCCCTTGACGCCTAGGATTTCCAGAGGGTAGGGGAGCTTGGAGCCCAGCCCTCACTTCCTCTTGCGGCGCCCCCCTCCCCCACCCATGACCTGAGATGGGCACTTGAGAGACCCAGCAAACCACCCCTCCTGCAGTTTCTTCCACTCCAGCACACACTCACACACACACCCACACGCGCGCGCACGCCCGCTCGCACGCACGCACGCACGCACGCACGCACGCACGCACGCACACAGTGACAAGGACTGATGAGATGCCCTCAAGTGCTCCCAGTTGTGGCCGCCCTGGGATTGGCCAGCGCTAGGCTGTCATACGTTACCTAGAGCCACTGTCTGCGGTGAGTGAAACAGCTTTTGTGGTAAGCTCTTCCAAAGACACACCCTGAGACCATCCGCAGACCAGTGGAGGACATCCTGCTGTCTCCAAGGTCTCCAGGCAAGTGAGGTGATAGGGGCCAGTCTCAGGAATGTGGGTGCCCGGTGACCAGAGTTCTAGCTTCTGTATTGTCCTGTGACTGAGGAAGTGACGTAAAGTTTGCAAGGTTCCATGACCTGTATGTTTTCCTTTAAGCACACTTGCCTGAAAACCCCTCAGGGCTTTGGACTGACACCCCCATAAACACTCCCAAGTTTTCCAACTCAGCTTTCCCCCACGGCTCCCCGTTCTCGCCACCAGGGTCCCAGCGTTCAGGAGAGCCGAGTTAGACCTGTGTCTGCCTGATCGGTTTAGTGTCCCGGCAAAGCCATTGTGTCCTCCTGGGCCTTCCCAGGGACCCGACCCACACACCAGGGGCGATGCAAGAAACAATTTTCTGGAGACCCGGGCCGGTGGATATGACGTAAAACCTGCCACACCTGTGGGCGGTGTGACGTGTGCCGAAGGAGATGCAAACACTCAGAGGTGGCCAAAGTACAGGACGGGGCTGGATGTGGCCCGAATGGCCACTTCAAACAGGCCTGGGTTTCAGCACGGTGATCCTGGTAGAGTCACACCGCTCTGGGCCACTTTTATAGGTCTTCACCCGTAAGAGGGTGAAATGAAGGAAAGGAAGGTGTGACCGCCCGTGCCGTATCACCTTCTGTGCTCTCCCAGGACACGAAGCATCAGACCTTGGGCTTGCTGTGGGCCTACTTGGTGGTGGGCGGCCTCCACCTCCACTGCCCCTGGCCCCTGCCTTCGCACGTGCACATGTTTTGGTCACAGCCAAGCGTTTACCAGTTGGATTCTCCACAACAAGAGGCTGCTGTGGGGATGGGAAGCGGAATCCCTAGGGGAGCCGAGTTGGGGAGGGCGCCCCCTTCCTAGCTACCCAGCACATCGCGCCCCCACCGCGAGCCGCCCTCCAGCATCTCGCCTCTCCTGGAAGCTCCGCAGGTGAGCGGGCGACAGGCAGCTGATGGCTCAGCAAGGAGAGATCTAGTCCCTGCTAGAGGGCGGGGCGGAGGGTGGAGGGAGCTCAACACCAGGTCAGCCAGGGGGCCCAGGGCTCCGCCGGGGCTGGAGGCCCGGCGCGGGCTCATGAAGCTCCCGGAGGCCTGCTCCAGCGTCTACGGCCATACCACCCTGAACGCGCCCGATCTCGTCTGATCTCGGAAGCTAAGCAGGGTCGGGCCTGGTTAGTACTTGGATGGGAGACCGCCTGGGAATACCGGGTGCTGTAGGCTTTTGAATTTTTTTTTTTTTTTTTTTATTTTCCCCCGCCCCAGCCTCCCTTTGGCGGTGTCGGGGGAACCTCCCGTCCCCCACCACCCACCACCCACCACCCCCCCCCCCCGGACTACTCTCGGAACTCAACCCCCACCCCCGTAGTGCCCGCCAACTCCCCCCATCCGCCGTCCAAAATTAGGAAAAGCTGTCTCGCGCCTTACACGCAGCACCCAGAGGTCTCAGGGGCGTGTGTGTTACATTCTCCCGCACAGGTGGAAGCCCCCGGCGCTCTTCGGGGGTCAACAGGCGCCCCACAACCGGGGCAACGGATCGAACCCCCGGTCCTGCGGGGGGGCGGGGGGGCGGGGAGGTAGCTCCCAAAACTGCTAAGGGGACCCCGCGGTCCCCACCAGAGGCCCGGGCCGCCCCTCGCTTTTTGCCATCCCTAGGGGGCTTCGTCCTACCCATTTGCCGTGGACACCCCCTTCCGCATTTCAGGCAACCGCACCCCCAACGGAAGGCGCCCTCCTGCATCTTTTGCAAGCTCAGGAGATGGGATTGCCGGGTGCCCTAGGCTCTTTTCATTTTTATTTTTTCCTTGCCCAAGCTCGCCCCCTGGCCAATGCAGGGCCCTGAGGCGCACTGGGACGCCTGCCCCGCTTCCTGCCACTCTGCAACACTCCACCTCCCCACCCCCACACACCCACCCTGGGCCCCGGAGAGTGGAGAGTGGCTCGGCCACTCCCAACCTCGCCTTGGCGATGTTGCGGTTGGGGGGTACCCCTGGGTCTACTCCGGGATCCGACCCTCGGGAGCCTCCCCACCCCCCCCCACCCCCCAGCGCGACCTCCACCCCAAATCAGGGAAAGGTGTCTCCCGCCTCACAGAGGGCACCCCTGGATTGGAGGGATGTGTCTGTTACACAAGGCCCCACGGCCTGGGCGAGTCTGCTTTGAAGAAGCCGCGTTAGAAGAAGTTGAAGTTTAAAAAATTTGGCTCTCAAGAGAAATTTCAATCGTTGTACTGTTGGTATTTGACTCTGTTGACTAATGGGTTGGCCGACCACTGCACTCGGGGAACAGGCTCCAGCGGCTTTGGCTCAGTGGACAGAGCGCAGGCCTGTGGATGGAAGGGTCGCGGGTCCCATTGGGGTCAAGGGCACTTACCACCCTTGCAGGCTGGATCCCTGCCCCCTCAGGGCGCCTGCGGGAGGCAACCAATCCACGTGACTCCCTCGCATCCATGTTTCTCTCTGCCTCTCCGGGCCTCTTCCACGCGCCCTAAGAATCAATGGGAAAATATCCTTGCAGAGGATTAAGACATATAAATGAATGAATGAGTGAGTGAGTGAGTGAGTGAGTGAGTGAGTGAGTGAATGAGTGAAGGTGGAACAGCTGAACACTCTAGTGGGAATCTGACATCTGGCTCTCCTTGGTCATCTTCATCCCGTGGGCACAGCGCCCTCCGTACCCACCCTCAACTCTGGGCCCACTCCGACTGCCGGTGGTCTGGTCTCTAGCTCCCGGACAAGGTTTGGAAGAAGTCGTACTAGTCCACCTGAGTCTCCAAGACCTCCTCATGATCTCCTGGGTGGAGCTCTGATAGGCAACGCCTGGTGTCCGGGCCCTTATAGAAAACTGCCTGGGTCTCACCACAGTAGGAAAACCCACCGTAAAGTCACTTTCCCTGATCTGGTGCACAGGGTTGTCTGAATAGACTTCCAGCCAGCCACGAAGGAATAAAATGACCCCTTGACGCCTAGGATTTCCAGAGGGTAGGGGAGCTTGGAGCCCAGCCCTCACTTCCTCTTGCGGCGCCCCCCTCCCCCACCCATGACCTGAGATGGGCACTTGAGAGACCCAGCAAACCACCCCTCCTGCAGTTTCTTCCACTCCAGCACACACTCACACACACACCCACACGCGCGCGCACGCCCGCTCGCACGCACGCACACAGTGACAAGGACTGATGAGATGCCCTCAAGTGCTCCCAGTTGTGGCCGCCCTGGGATTGGCCAGCGCTAGGCTGTCATACGTTACCTAGAGCCACTGTCTGCGGTGAGTGAAACAGCTTTTGTGGTAAGCTCTTCCAAAGACACACCCTGAGACCATCCGCAGACCAGTGGAGGACATCCTGCTGTCTCCAAGGTCTCCAGGCAAGTGAGGTGATAGGGGCCAGTCTCAGGAATGTGGGTGCCCGGTGACCAGAGTTCTAGCTTCTGTATTGTCCTGTGACTGAGGAAGTGACGTAAAGTTTGCAAGGTTCCATGACCTGTATGTTTTCCTTTAAGCACACTTGCCTGAAAACCCCTCAGGGCTTTGGACTGACACCCCCATAAACACTCCCAAGTTTTCCAACTCAGCTTTCCCCCACGGCTCCCCGTTCTCGCCACCAGGGTCCCAGCGTTCAGGAGAGCCGAGTTAGACCTGTGTCTGCCTGATCGGTTTAGTGTCCCGGCAAAGCCATTGTGTCCTCCTGGGCCTTCCCAGGGACCCGACCCACACACCAGGGGCGATGCAAGAAACAATTTTCTGGAGACCCGGGCCGGTGGATATGACGTAAAACCTGCCACACCTGTGGGCGGTGTGACGTGTGCCGAAGGAGATGCAAACACTCAGAGGTGGCCAAAGTACAGGACGGGGCTGGATGTGGCCCGAATGGCCACTTCAAACAGGCCTGGGTTTCAGCACGGTGATCCTGGTAGAGTCACACCGCTCTGGGCCACTTTTATAGGTCTTCACCCGTAAGAGGGTGAAATGAAGGAAAGGAAGGTGTGACCGCCCGTGCCGTATCACCTTCTGTGCTCTCCCAGGACACGAAGCATCAGACCTTGGGCTTGCTGTGGGCCTACTTGGTGGTGGGCGGCCTCCACCTCCACTGCCCCTGGCCCCTGCCTTCGCACGTGCACATGTTTTGGTCACAGCCAAGCGTTTACCAGTTGGATTCTCCACAACAAGAGGCTGCTGTGGGGATGGGAAGCGGAATCCCTAGGGGAGCCGAGTTGGGGAGGGCGCCCCCTTCCTAGCTACCCAGCACATCGCGCCCCCACCGCGAGCCGCCCTCCAGCATCTCGCCTCTCCTGGAAGCTCCGCAGGTGAGCGGGCGACAGGCAGCTGATGGCTCAGCAAGGAGAGATCTAGTCCCTGCTAGAGGGCGGGGCGGAGGGTGGAGGGAGCTCAACACCAGGTCAGCCAGGGGGCCCAGGGCTCCGCCGGGGCTGGAGGCCCGGCGCGGGCTCATGAAGCTCCCGGAGGCCTGCTCCAGCGTCTACGGCCATACCACCCTGAACGCGCCCGATCTCGTCTGATCTCGGAAGCTAAGCAGGGTCGGGCCTGGTTAGTACTTGGATGGGAGACCGCCTGGGAATACCGGGTGCTGTAGGCTTTTGAATTTTTTTTTTTTTTTTTTTTATTTTCCCCCGCCCCAGCCTCCCTTTGGCGGTGTCGGGGGAACCTCCCGTCCCCCACCACCCACCACCCACCACCCCCCCCCCCGGACTACTCTCGGAACTCAACCCCCACCCCCGTAGTGCCCGCCAACTCCCCCCATCCGCCGTCCAAAATTAGGAAAAGCTGTCTCGCGCCTTACACGCAGCACCCAGAGGTCTCAGGGGCGTGTGTGTTACATTCTCCCGCACAGGTGGAAGCCCCCGGCGCTCTTCGGGGGTCAACAGGCGCCCCACAACCGGGGCAACGGATCGAACCCCCGGTCCTGCGGGGGGGCGGGGGGGCGGGGAGGTAGCTCCCAAAACTGCTAAGGGGACCCCGCGGTCCCCACCAGAGGCCCGGGCCGCCCCTCGCTTTTTGCCATCCCTAGGGGGCTTCGTCCTACCCATTTGCCGTGGACACCCCCTTCCGCATTTCAGGCAACCGCACCCCCAACGGAAGGCGCCCTCCTGCATCTTTTGCAAGCTCAGGAGATGGGATTGCCGGGTGCCCTAGGCTCTTTTCATTTTTATTTTTTCCTTGCCCAAGCTCGCCCCCTGGCCAATGCAGGGCCCTGAGGCGCACTGGGACGCCTGCCCAGCTTCCTGCCACTCTGCAACACTCCACCTCCCCACCCCCACACACCCACCCTGGGCCCCGGAGAGTGGAGAGTGGCTCGGCCACTCCCAACCTCGCCTTGGCGATGTTGCGGTTGGGGGGTACCCCTGGGTCTACTCCGGGATCCGACCCTCGGGAGCCTCCCCACCCCCCCCCACCCCCCAGCGCGACCTCCACCCCAAATCAGGGAAAGGTGTCTCCCGCCTCACAGAGGGCACCCCTGGATTGGAGGGATGTGTCTGTTACACAAGGCCCCACGGCCTGGGCGAGTCTGCTTTGAAGAAGCCGCGTTAGAAGAAGTTGAAGTTTAAAAAATTTGGCTCTCAAGAGAAATTTCAATCGTTGTACTGTTGGTATTTGACTCTGTTGACTAATGGGTTGGCCGACCACTGCACTCGGGGAACAGGCTCCAGCGGCTTTGGCTCAGTGGACAGAGCGCAGGCCTGTGGATGGAAGGGTCGCGGGTCCCATTGGGGTCAAGGGCACTTACCACCCTTGCAGGCTGGATCCCTGCCCCCTCAGGGCGCCTGCGGGAGGCAACCAATCCACGTGACTCCCTCGCATCCATGTTTCTCTCTGCCTCTCCGGGCCTCTTCCACGCGCCCTAAGAATCAATGGGAAAATATCCTTGCAGAGGATTAAGACATATAAATGAATGAATGAGTGAGTGAGTGAGTGAGTGAGTGAGTGAGTGAGTGAATGAGTGAAGGTGGAACAGCTGAACACTCTAGTGGGAATCTGACATCTGGCTCTCCTTGGTCATCTTCATCCCGTGGGCACAGCGCCCTCCGTACCCACCCTCAACTCTGGGCCCACTCCGACTGCCGGTGGTCTGGTCTCTAGCTCCCGGACAAGGTTTGGAAGAAGTCGTACTAGTCCACCTGAGTCTCCAAGACCTCCTCATGATCTCCTGGGTGGAGCTCTGATAGGCAACGCCTGGTGTCCGGGCCCTTATAGAAAACTGCCTGGGTCTCACCACAGTAGGAAAACCCACCGTAAAGTCACTTTCCCTGATCTGGTGCACAGGGTTGTCTGAATAGACTTCCAGCCAGCCACGAAGGAATAAAATGACCCCTTGACGCCTAGGATTTCCAGAGGGTAGGGGAGCTTGGAGCCCAGCCCTCACTTCCTCTTGCGGCGCCCCCCTCCCCCACCCATGACCTGAGATGGGCACTTGAGAGACCCAGCAAACCACCCCTCCTGCAGTTTCTTCCACTCCAGCACACACTCACACACACACCCACACGCGCGCGCACGCCCGCTCGCACGCACGCACACAGTGACAAGGACTGATGAGATGCCCTCAAGTGCTCCCAGTTGTGGCCGCCCTGGGATTGGCCAGCGCTAGGCTGTCATACGTTACCTAGAGCCACTGTCTGCGGTGAGTGAAACAGCTTTTGTGGTAAGCTCTTCCAAAGACACACCCTGAGACCATCCGCAGACCAGTGGAGGACATCCTGCTGTCTCCAAGGTCTCCAGGCAAGTGAGGTGATAGGGGCCAGTCTCAGGAATGTGGGTGCCCGGTGACCAGAGTTCTAGCTTCTGTATTGTCCTGTGACTGAGGAAGTGACGTAAAGTTTGCAAGGTTCCATGACCTGTATGTTTTCCTTTAAGCACACTTGCCTGAAAACCCCTCAGGGCTTTGGACTGACACCCCCATAAACACTCCCAAGTTTTCCAACTCAGCTTTCCCCCACGGCTCCCCGTTCTCGCCACCAGGGTCCCAGCGTTCAGGAGAGCCGAGTTAGACCTGTGTCTGCCTGATCGGTTTAGTGTCCCGGCAAAGCCATTGTGTCCTCCTGGGCCTTCCCAGGGACCCGACCCACACACCAGGGGCGATGCAAGAAACAATTTTCTGGAGACCCGGGCCGGTGGATATGACGTAAAACCTGCCACACCTGTGGGCGGTGTGACGTGTGCCGAAGGAGATGCAAACACTCAGAGGTGGCCAAAGTACAGGACGGGGCTGGATGTGGCCCGAATGGCCACTTCAAACAGGCCTGGGTTTCAGCACGGTGATCCTGGTAGAGTCACACCGCTCTGGGCCACTTTTATAGGTCTTCACCCGTAAGAGGGTGAAATGAAGGAAAGGAAGGTGTGACCGCCCGTGCCGTATCACCTTCTGTGCTCTCCCAGGACACGAAGCATCAGACCTTGGGCTTGCTGTGGGCCTACTTGGTGGTGGGCGGCCTCCACCTCCACTGCCCCTGGCCCCTGCCTTCGCACGTGCACATGTTTTGGTCACAGCCAAGCGTTTACCAGTTGGATTCTCCACAACAAGAGGCTGCTGTGGGGATGGGAAGCGGAATCCCTAGGGGAGCCGAGTTGGGGAGGGCGCCCCCTTCCTAGCTACCCAGCACATCGCGCCCCCACCGCGAGCCGCCCTCCAGCATCTCGCCTCTCCTGGAAGCTCCGCAGGTGAGCGGGCGACAGGCAGCTGATGGCTCAGCAAGGAGAGATCTAGTCCCTGCTAGAGGGCGGGGCGGAGGGTGGAGGGAGCTCAACACCAGGTCAGCCAGGGGGCCCAGGGCTCCGCCGGGGCTGGAGGCCCGGCGCGGGCTCATGAAGCTCCCGGAGGCCTGCTCCAGCGTCTACGGCCATACCACCCTGAACGCGCCCGATCTCGTCTGATCTCGGAAGCTAAGCAGGGTCGGGCCTGGTTAGTACTTGGATGGGAGACCGCCTGGGAATACCGGGTGCTGTAGGCTTTTGAATTTTTTTTTTTTTTTTTTTTATTTTCCCCCGCCCCAGCCTCCCTTTGGCGGTGTCGGGGGAACCTCCCGTCCCCCACCACCCACCACCCACCACCCCCCCCCCCGGACTACTCTCGGAACTCAACCCCCACCCCCGTAGTGCCCGCCAACTCCCCCCATCCGCCGTCCAAAATTAGGAAAAGCTGTCTCGCGCCTTACACGCAGCACCCAGAGGTCTCAGGGGCGTGTGTGTTACATTCTCCCGCACAGGTGGAAGCCCCCGGCGCTCTTCGGGGGTCAACAGGCGCCCCACAACCGGGGCAACGGATCGAACCCCCGGTCCTGCGGGGGGGCGGGGGGGCGGGGAGGTAGCTCCCAAAACTGCTAAGGGGACCCCGCGGTCCCCACCAGAGGCCCGGGCCGCCCCTCGCTTTTTGCCATCCCTAGGGGGCTTCGTCCTACCCATTTGCCGTGGACACCCCCTTCCGCATTTCAGGCAACCGCACCCCCAACGGAAGGCGCCCTCCTGCATCTTTTGCAAGCTCAGGAGATGGGATTGCCGGGTGCCCTAGGCTCTTTTCATTTTTATTTTTTCCTTGCCCAAGCTCGCCCCCTGGCCAATGCAGGGCCCTGAGGCGCACTGGGACGCCTGCCCCGCTTCCTGCCACTCTGCAACACTCCACCTCCCCACCCCCACACACCCACCCTGGGCCCCGGAGAGTGGAGAGTGGCTCGGCCACTCCCAACCTCGCCTTGGCGATGTTGCGGTTGGGGGGTACCCCTGGGTCTACTCCGGGATCCGACCCTCGGGAGCCTCCCCACCCCCCCCCACCCCCCAGCGCGACCTCCACCCCAAATCAGGGAAAGGTGTCTCCCGCCTCACAGAGGGCACCCCTGGATTGGAGGGATGTGTCTGTTACACAAGGCCCCACGGCCTGGGCGAGTCTGCTTTGAAGAAGCCGCGTTAGAAGAAGTTGAAGTTTAAAAAATTTGGCTCTCAAGAGAAATTTCAATCGTTGTACTGTTGGTATTTGACTCTGTTGACTAATGGGTTGGCCGACCACTGCACTCGGGGAACAGGCTCCAGCGGCTTTGGCTCAGTGGACAGAGCGCAGGCCTGTGGATGGAAGGGTCGCGGGTCCCATTGGGGTCAAGGGCACTTACCACCCTTGCAGGCTGGATCCCTGCCCCCTCAGGGCGCCTGCGGGAGGCAACCAATCCACGTGACTCCCTCGCATCCATGTTTCTCTCTGCCTCTCCGGGCCTCTTCCACGCGCCCTAAGAATCAATGGGAAAATATCCTTGCAGAGGATTAAGACATATAAATGAATGAATGAGTGAGTGAGTGAGTGAGTGAGTGAGTGAATGAGTGAAGGTGGAACAGCTGAACACTCTAGTGGGAATCTGACATCTGGCTCTCCTTGGTCATCTTCATCCCGTGGGCACAGCGCCCTCCGTACCCACCCTCAACTCTGGGCCCACTCCGACTGCCGGTGGTCTGGTCTCTAGCTCCCGGACAAGGTTTGGAAGAAGTCGTACTAGTCCACCTGAGTCTCCAAGACCTCCTCATGATCTCCTGGGTGGAGCTCTGATAGGCAACGCCTGGTGTCCGGGCCCTTATAGAAAACTGCCTGGGTCTCACCACAGTAGGAAAACCCACCGTAAAGTCACTTTCCCTGATCTGGTGCACAGGGTTGTCTGAATAGACTTCCAGCCAGCCACGAAGGAATAAAATGACCCCTTGACGCCTAGGATTTCCAGAGGGTAGGGGAGCTTGGAGCCCAGCCCTCACTTCCTCTTGCGGCGCCCCCCTCCCCCACCCATGACCTGAGATGGGCACTTGAGAGACCCAGCAAACCACCCCTCCTGCAGTTTCTTCCACTCCAGCACACACTCACACACACACCCACACGCGCGCGCACGCCCGCTCGCACGCACGCACGCACGCACGCACGCACGCACGCACACAGTGACAAGGACTGATGAGATGCCCTCAAGTGCTCCCAGTTGTGGCCGCCCTGGGATTGGCCAGCGCTAGGCTGTCATACGTTACCTAGAGCCACTGTCTGCGGTGAGTGAAACAGCTTTTGTGGTAAGCTCTTCCAAAGACACACCCTGAGACCATCCGCAGACCAGTGGAGGACATCCTGCTGTCTCCAAGGTCTCCAGGCAAGTGAGGTGATAGGGGCCAGTCTCAGGAATGTGGGTGCCCGGTGACCAGAGTTCTAGCTTCTGTATTGTCCTGTGACTGAGGAAGTGACGTAAAGTTTGCAAGGTTCCATGACCTGTATGTTTTCCTTTAAGCACACTTGCCTGAAAACCCCTCAGGGCTTTGGACTGACACCCCCATAAACACTCCCAAGTTTTCCAACTCAGCTTTCCCCCACGGCTCCCCGTTCTCGCCACCAGGGTCCCAGCGTTCAGGAGAGCCGAGTTAGACCTGTGTCTGCCTGATCGGTTTAGTGTCCCGGCAAAGCCATTGTGTCCTCCTGGGCCTTCCCAGGGACCCGACCCACACACCAGGGGCGATGCAAGAAACAATTTTCTGGAGACCCGGGCCGGTGGATATGACGTAAAACCTGCCACACCTGTGGGCGGTGTGACGTGTGCCGAAGGAGATGCAAACACTCAGAGGTGGCCAAAGTACAGGACGGGGCTGGATGTGGCCCGAATGGCCACTTCAAACAGGCCTGGGTTTCAGCACGGTGATCCTGGTAGAGTCACACCGCTCTGGGCCACTTTTATAGGTCTTCACCCGTAAGAGGGTGAAATGAAGGAAAGGAAGGTGTGACCGCCCGTGCCGTATCACCTTCTGTGCTCTCCCAGGACACGAAGCATCAGACCTTGGGCTTGCTGTGGGCCTACTTGGTGGTGGGCGGCCTCCACCTCCACTGCCCCTGGCCCCTGCCTTCGCACGTGCACATGTTTTGGTCACAGCCAAGCGTTTACCAGTTGGATTCTCCACAACAAGAGGCTGCTGTGGGGATGGGAAGCGGAATCCCTAGGGGAGCCGAGTTGGGGAGGGCGCCCCCTTCCTAGCTACCCAGCACATCGCGCCCCCACCGCGAGCCGCCCTCCAGCATCTCGCCTCTCCTGGAAGCTCCGCAGGTGAGCGGGCGACAGGCAGCTGATGGCTCAGCAAGGAGAGATCTAGTCCCTGCTAGAGGGCGGGGCGGAGGGTGGAGGGAGCTCAACACCAGGTCAGCCAGGGGGCCCAGGGCTCCGCCGGGGCTGGAGGCCCGGCGCGGGCTCATGAAGCTCCCGGAGGCCTGCTCCAGCGTCTACGGCCATACCACCCTGAACGCGCCCGATCTCGTCTGATCTCGGAAGCTAAGCAGGGTCGGGCCTGGTTAGTACTTGGATGGGAGACCGCCTGGGAATACCGGGTGCTGTAGGCTTTTGAATTTTTTTTTTTTTTTTTTTATTTTCCCCCGCCCCAGCCTCCCTTTGGCGGTGTCGGGGGAACCTCCCGTCCCCCACCACCCACCACCCACCACCCCCCCCCCCGGACTACTCTCGGAACTCAACCCCCACCCCCGTAGTGCCCGCCAACTCCCCCCATCCGCCGTCCAAAATTAGGAAAAGCTGTCTCGCGCCTTACACGCAGCACCCAGAGGTCTCAGGGGCGTGTGTGTTACATTCTCCCGCACAGGTGGAAGCCCCCGGCGCTCTTCGGGGGTCAACAGGCGCCCCACAACCGGGGCAACGGATCGAACCCCCGGTCCTGCGGGGGGGCGGGGGGGCGGGGAGGTAGCTCCCAAAACTGCTAAGGGGACCCCGCGGTCCCCACCAGAGGCCCGGGCCGCCCCTCGCTTTTTGCCATCCCTAGGGGGCTTCGTCCTACCCATTTGCCGTGGACACCCCCTTCCGCATTTCAGGCAACCGCACCCCCAACGGAAGGCGCCCTCCTGCATCTTTTGCAAGCTCAGGAGATGGGATTGCCGGGTGCCCTAGGCTCTTTTCATTTTTATTTTTTCCTTGCCCAAGCTCGCCCCCTGGCCAATGCAGGGCCCTGAGGCGCACTGGGACGCCTGCCCAGCTTCCTGCCACTCTGCAACACTCCACCTCCCCACCCCCACACACCCACCCTGGGCCCCGGAGAGTGGAGAGTGGCTCGGCCACTCCCAACCTCGCCTTGGCGATGTTGCGGTTGGGGGGTACCCCTGGGTCTACTCCGGGATCCGACCCTCGGGAGCCTCCCCACCCCCCCCCACCCCCCAGCGCGACCTCCACCCCAAATCAGGGAAAGGTGTCTCCCGCCTCACAGAGGGCACCCCTGGATTGGAGGGATGTGTCTGTTACACAAGGCCCCACGGCCTGGGCGAGTCTGCTTTGAAGAAGCCGCGTTAGAAGAAGTTGAAGTTTAAAAAATTTGGCTCTCAAGAGAAATTTCAATCGTTGTACTGTTGGTATTTGACTCTGTTGACTAATGGGTTGGCCGACCACTGCACTCGGGGAACAGGCTCCAGCGGCTTTGGCTCAGTGGACAGAGCGCAGGCCTGTGGATGGAAGGGTCGCGGGTCCCATTGGGGTCAAGGGCACTTACCACCCTTGCAGGCTGGATCCCTGCCCCCTCAGGGCGCCTGCGGGAGGCAACCAATCCACGTGACTCCCTCGCATCCATGTTTCTCTCTGCCTCTCCGGGCCTCTTCCACGCGCCCTAAGAATCAATGGGAAAATATCCTTGCAGAGGATTAAGACATATAAATGAATGAATGAGTGAGTGAGTGAGTGAGTGAGTGAGTGAGTGAGTGAATGAGTGAAGGTGGAACAGCTGAACACTCTAGTGGGAATCTGACATCTGGCTCTCCTTGGTCATCTTCATCCCGTGGGCACAGCGCCCTCCGTACCCACCCTCAACTCTGGGCCCACTCCGACTGCCGGTGGTCTGGTCTCTAGCTCCCGGACAAGGTTTGGAAGAAGTCGTACTAGTCCACCTGAGTCTCCAAGACCTCCTCATGATCTCCTGGGTGGAGCTCTGATAGGCAACGCCTGGTGTCCGGGCCCTTATAGAAAACTGCCTGGGTCTCACCACAGTAGGAAAACCCACCGTAAAGTCACTTTCCCTGATCTGGTGCACAGGGTTGTCTGAATAGACTTCCAGCCAGCCACGAAGGAATAAAATGACCCCTTGACGCCTAGGATTTCCAGAGGGTAGGGGAGCTTGGAGCCCAGCCCTCACTTCCTCTTGCGGCGCCCCCCTCCCCCACCCATGACCTGAGATGGGCACTTGAGAGACCCAGCAAACCACCCCTCCTGCAGTTTCTTCCACTCCAGCACACACTCACACACACACCCACACGCGCGCGCACGCCCGCTCGCACGCACGCACACAGTGACAAGGACTGATGAGATGCCCTCAAGTGCTCCCAGTTGTGGCCGCCCTGGGATTGGCCAGCGCTAGGCTGTCATACGTTACCTAGAGCCACTGTCTGCGGTGAGTGAAACAGCTTTTGTGGTAAGCTCTTCCAAAGACACACCCTGAGACCATCCGCAGACCAGTGGAGGACATCCTGCTGTCTCCAAGGTCTCCAGGCAAGTGAGGTGATAGGGGCCAGTCTCAGGAATGTGGGTGCCCGGTGACCAGAGTTCTAGCTTCTGTATTGTCCTGTGACTGAGGAAGTGACGTAAAGTTTGCAAGGTTCCATGACCTGTATGTTTTCCTTTAAGCACACTTGCCTGAAAACCCCTCAGGGCTTTGGACTGACACCCCCATAAACACTCCCAAGTTTTCCAACTCAGCTTTCCCCCACGGCTCCCCGTTCTCGCCACCAGGGTCCCAGCGTTCAGGAGAGCCGAGTTAGACCTGTGTCTGCCTGATCGGTTTAGTGTCCCGGCAAAGCCATTGTGTCCTCCTGGGCCTTCCCAGGGACCCGACCCACACACCAGGGGCGATGCAAGAAACAATTTTCTGGAGACCCGGGCCGGTGGATATGACGTAAAACCTGCCACACCTGTGGGCGGTGTGACGTGTGCCGAAGGAGATGCAAACACTCAGAGGTGGCCAAAGTACAGGACGGGGCTGGATGTGGCCCGAATGGCCACTTCAAACAGGCCTGGGTTTCAGCACGGTGATCCTGGTAGAGTCACACCGCTCTGGGCCACTTTTATAGGTCTTCACCCGTAAGAGGGTGAAATGAAGGAAAGGAAGGTGTGACCGCCCGTGCCGTATCACCTTCTGTGCTCTCCCAGGACACGAAGCATCAGACCTTGGGCTTGCTGTGGGCCTACTTGGTGGTGGGCGGCCTCCACCTCCACTGCCCCTGGCCCCTGCCTTCGCACGTGCACATGTTTTGGTCACAGCCAAGCGTTTACCAGTTGGATTCTCCACAACAAGAGGCTGCTGTGGGGATGGGAAGCGGAATCCCTAGGGGAGCCGAGTTGGGGAGGGCGCCCCCTTCCTAGCTACCCAGCACATCGCGCCCCCACCGCGAGCCGCCCTCCAGCATCTCGCCTCTCCTGGAAGCTCCGCAGGTGAGCGGGCGACAGGCAGCTGATGGCTCAGCAAGGAGAGATCTAGTCCCTGCTAGAGGGCGGGGCGGAGGGTGGAGGGAGCTCAACACCAGGTCAGCCAGGGGGCCCAGGGCTCCGCCGGGGCTGGAGGCCCGGCGCGGGCTCATGAAGCTCCCGGAGGCCTGCTCCAGCGTCTACGGCCATACCACCCTGAACGCGCCCGATCTCGTCTGATCTCGGAAGCTAAGCAGGGTCGGGCCTGGTTAGTACTTGGATGGGAGACCGCCTGGGAATACCGGGTGCTGTAGGCTTTTGAATTTTTTTTTTTTTTTTTTTTATTTTCCCCCGCCCCAGCCTCCCTTTGGCGGTGTCGGGGGAACCTCCCGTCCCCCACCACCCACCACCCACCACCCCCCCCCCCGGACTACTCTCGGAACTCAACCCCCACCCCCGTAGTGCCCGCCAACTCCCCCCATCCGCCGTCCAAAATTAGGAAAAGCTGTCTCGCGCCTTACACGCAGCACCCAGAGGTCTCAGGGGCGTGTGTGTTACATTCTCCCGCACAGGTGGAAGCCCCCGGCGCTCTTCGGGGGTCAACAGGCGCCCCACAACCGGGGCAACGGATCGAACCCCCGGTCCTGCGGGGGGGCGGGGGGGCGGGGAGGTAGCTCCCAAAACTGCTAAGGGGACCCCGCGGTCCCCACCAGAGGCCCGGGCCGCCCCTCGCTTTTTGCCATCCCTAGGGGGCTTCGTCCTACCCATTTGCCGTGGACACCCCCTTCCGCATTTCAGGCAACCGCACCCCCAACGGAAGGCGCCCTCCTGCATCTTTTGCAAGCTCAGGAGATGGGATTGCCGGGTGCCCTAGGCTCTTTTCATTTTTATTTTTTCCTTGCCCAAGCTCGCCCCCTGGCCAATGCAGGGCCCTGAGGCGCACTGGGACGCCTGCCCAGCTTCCTGCCACTCTGCAACACTCCACCTCCCCACCCCCACACACCCACCCTGGGCCCCGGAGAGTGGAGAGTGGCTCGGCCACTCCCAACCTCGCCTTGGCGATGTTGCGGTTGGGGGGTACCCCTGGGTCTACTCCGGGATCCGACCCTCGGGAGCCTCCCCACCCCCCCCCACCCCCCAGCGCGACCTCCACCCCAAATCAGGGAAAGGTGTCTCCCGCCTCACAGAGGGCACCCCTGGATTGGAGGGATGTGTCTGTTACACAAGGCCCCACGGCCTGGGCGAGTCTGCTTTGAAGAAGCCGCGTTAGAAGAAGTTGAAGTTTAAAAAATTTGGCTCTCAAGAGAAATTTCAATCGTTGTACTGTTGGTATTTGACTCTGTTGACTAATGGGTTGGCCGACCACTGCACTCGGGGAACAGGCTCCAGCGGCTTTGGCTCAGTGGACAGAGCGCAGGCCTGTGGATGGAAGGGTCGCGGGTCCCATTGGGGTCAAGGGCACTTACCACCCTTGCAGGCTGGATCCCTGCCCCCTCAGGGCGCCTGCGGGAGGCAACCAATCCACGTGACTCCCTCGCATCCATGTTTCTCTCTGCCTCTCCGGGCCTCTTCCACGCGCCCTAAGAATCAATGGGAAAATATCCTTGCAGAGGATTAAGACATATAAATGAATGAATGAGTGAGTGAGTGAGTGAGTGAGTGAGTGAGTGAGTGAATGAGTGAAGGTGGAACAGCTGAACACTCTAGTGGGAATCTGACATCTGGCTCTCCTTGGTCATCTTCATCCCGTGGGCACAGCGCCCTCCGTACCCACCCTCAACTCTGGGCCCACTCCGACTGCCGGTGGTCTGGTCTCTAGCTCCCGGACAAGGTTTGGAAGAAGTCGTACTAGTCCACCTGAGTCTCCAAGACCTCCTCATGATCTCCTGGGTGGAGCTCTGATAGGCAACGCCTGGTGTCCGGGCCCTTATAGAAAACTGCCTGGGTCTCACCACAGTAGGAAAACCCACCGTAAAGTCACTTTCCCTGATCTGGTGCACAGGGTTGTCTGAATAGACTTCCAGCCAGCCACGAAGGAATAAAATGACCCCTTGACGCCTAGGATTTCCAGAGGGTAGGGGAGCTTGGAGCCCAGCCCTCACTTCCTCTTGCGGCGCCCCCCTCCCCCACCCATGACCTGAGATGGGCACTTGAGAGACCCAGCAAACCACCCCTCCTGCAGTTTCTTCCACTCCAGCACACACTCACACACACACCCACACGCGCGCGCACGCCCGCTCGCACGCACGCACACAGTGACAAGGACTGATGAGATGCCCTCAAGTGCTCCCAGTTGTGGCCGCCCTGGGATTGGCCAGCGCTAGGCTGTCATACGTTACCTAGAGCCACTGTCTGCGGTGAGTGAAACAGCTTTTGTGGTAAGCTCTTCCAAAGACACACCCTGAGACCATCCGCAGACCAGTGGAGGACATCCTGCTGTCTCCAAGGTCTCCAGGCAAGTGAGGTGATAGGGGCCAGTCTCAGGAATGTGGGTGCCCGGTGACCAGAGTTCTAGCTTCTGTATTGTCCTGTGACTGAGGAAGTGACGTAAAGTTTGCAAGGTTCCATGACCTGTATGTTTTCCTTTAAGCACACTTGCCTGAAAACCCCTCAGGGCTTTGGACTGACACCCCCATAAACACTCCCAAGTTTTCCAACTCAGCTTTCCCCCACGGCTCCCCGTTCTCGCCACCAGGGTCCCAGCGTTCAGGAGAGCCGAGTTAGACCTGTGTCTGCCTGATCGGTTTAGTGTCCCGGCAAAGCCATTGTGTCCTCCTGGGCCTTCCCAGGGACCCGACCCACACACCAGGGGCGATGCAAGAAACAATTTTCTGGAGACCCGGGCCGGTGGATATGACGTAAAACCTGCCACACCTGTGGGCGGTGTGACGTGTGCCGAAGGAGATGCAAACACTCAGAGGTGGCCAAAGTACAGGACGGGGCTGGATGTGGCCCGAATGGCCACTTCAAACAGGCCTGGGTTTCAGCACGGTGATCCTGGTAGAGTCACACCGCTCTGGGCCACTTTTATAGGTCTTCACCCGTAAGAGGGTGAAATGAAGGAAAGGAAGGTGTGACCGCCCGTGCCGTATCACCTTCTGTGCTCTCCCAGGACACGAAGCATCAGACCTTGGGCTTGCTGTGGGCCTACTTGGTGGTGGGCGGCCTCCACCTCCACTGCCCCTGGCCCCTGCCTTCGCACGTGCACATGTTTTGGTCACAGCCAAGCGTTTACCAGTTGGATTCTCCACAACAAGAGGCTGCTGTGGGGATGGGAAGCGGAATCCCTAGGGGAGCCGAGTTGGGGAGGGCGCCCCCTTCCTAGCTACCCAGCACATCGCGCCCCCACCGCGAGCCGCCCTCCAGCATCTCGCCTCTCCTGGAAGCTCCGCAGGTGAGCGGGCGACAGGCAGCTGATGGCTCAGCAAGGAGAGATCTAGTCCCTGCTAGAGGGCGGGGCGGAGGGTGGAGGGAGCTCAACACCAGGTCAGCCAGGGGGCCCAGGGCTCCGCCGGGGCTGGAGGCCCGGCGCGGGCTCATGAAGCTCCCGGAGGCCTGCTCCAGCGTCTACGGCCATACCACCCTGAACGCGCCCGATCTCGTCTGATCTCGGAAGCTAAGCAGGGTCGGGCCTGGTTAGTACTTGGATGGGAGACCGCCTGGGAATACCGGGTGCTGTAGGCTTTTGAATTTTTTTTTTTTTTTTTTTTATTTTCCCCCGCCCCAGCCTCCCTTTGGCGGTGTCGGGGGAACCTCCCGTCCCCCACCACCCACCACCCACCACCCCCCCCCCCGGACTACTCTCGGAACTCAACCCCCACCCCCGTAGTGCCCGCCAACTCCCCCCATCCGCCGTCCAAAATTAGGAAAAGCTGTCTCGCGCCTTACACGCAGCACCCAGAGGTCTCAGGGGCGTGTGTGTTACATTCTCCCGCACAGGTGGAAGCCCCCGGCGCTCTTCGGGGGTCAACAGGCGCCCCACAACCGGGGCAACGGATCGAACCCCCGGTCCTGCGGGGGGGCGGGGGGGCGGGGAGGTAGCTCCCAAAACTGCTAAGGGGACCCCGCGGTCCCCACCAGAGGCCCGGGCCGCCCCTCGCTTTTTGCCATCCCTAGGGGGCTTCGTCCTACCCATTTGCCGTGGACACCCCCTTCCGCATTTCAGGCAACCGCACCCCCAACGGAAGGCGCCCTCCTGCATCTTTTGCAAGCTCAGGAGATGGGATTGCCGGGTGCCCTAGGCTCTTTTCATTTTTATTTTTTCCTTGCCCAAGCTCGCCCCCTGGCCAATGCAGGGCCCTGAGGCGCACTGGGACGCCTGCCCAGCTTCCTGCCACTCTGCAACACTCCACCTCCCCACCCCCACACACCCACCCTGGGCCCCGGAGAGTGGAGAGTGGCTCGGCCACTCCCAACCTCGCCTTGGCGATGTTGCGGTTGGGGGGTACCCCTGGGTCTACTCCGGGATCCGACCCTCGGGAGCCTCCCCACCCCCCCCCACCCCCCAGCGCGACCTCCACCCCAAATCAGGGAAAGGTGTCTCCCGCCTCACAGAGGGCACCCCTGGATTGGAGGGATGTGTCTGTTACACAAGGCCCCACGGCCTGGGCGAGTCTGCTTTGAAGAAGCCGCGTTAGAAGAAGTTGAAGTTTAAAAAATTTGGCTCTCAAGAGAAATTTCAATCGTTGTACTGTTGGTATTTGACTCTGTTGACTAATGGGTTGGCCGACCACTGCACTCGGGGAACAGGCTCCAGCGGCTTTGGCTCAGTGGACAGAGCGCAGGCCTGTGGATGGAAGGGTCGCGGGTCCCATTGGGGTCAAGGGCACTTACCACCCTTGCAGGCTGGATCCCTGCCCCCTCAGGGCGCCTGCGGGAGGCAACCAATCCACGTGACTCCCTCGCATCCATGTTTCTCTCTGCCTCTCCGGGCCTCTTCCACGCGCCCTAAGAATCAATGGGAAAATATCCTTGCAGAGGATTAAGACATATAAATGAATGAATGAGTGAGTGAGTGAGTGAGTGAGTGAGTGAGTGAGTGAATGAGTGAAGGTGGAACAGCTGAACACTCTAGTGGGAATCTGACATCTGGCTCTCCTTGGTCATCTTCATCCCGTGGGCACAGCGCCCTCCGTACCCACCCTCAACTCTGGGCCCACTCCGACTGCCGGTGGTCTGGTCTCTAGCTCCCGGACAAGGTTTGGAAGAAGTCGTACTAGTCCACCTGAGTCTCCAAGACCTCCTCATGATCTCCTGGGTGGAGCTCTGATAGGCAACGCCTGGTGTCCGGGCCCTTATAGAAAACTGCCTGGGTCTCACCACAGTAGGAAAACCCACCGTAAAGTCACTTTCCCTGATCTGGTGCACAGGGTTGTCTGAATAGACTTCCAGCCAGCCACGAAGGAATAAAATGACCCCTTGACGCCTAGGATTTCCAGAGGGTAGGGGAGCTTGGAGCCCAGCCCTCACTTCCTCTTGCGGCGCCCCCCTCCCCCACCCATGACCTGAGATGGGCACTTGAGAGACCCAGCAAACCACCCCTCCTGCAGTTTCTTCCACTCCAGCACACACTCACACACACACCCACACGCGCGCGCACGCCCGCTCGCACGCACGCACGCACGCACGCACGCACGCACGCACGCACACAGTGACAAGGACTGATGAGATGCCCTCAAGTGCTCCCAGTTGTGGCCGCCCTGGGATTGGCCAGCGCTAGGCTGTCATACGTTACCTAGAGCCACTGTCTGCGGTGAGTGAAACAGCTTTTGTGGTAAGCTCTTCCAAAGACACACCCTGAGACCATCCGCAGACCAGTGGAGGACATCCTGCTGTCTCCAAGGTCTCCAGGCAAGTGAGGTGATAGGGGCCAGTCTCAGGAATGTGGGTGCCCGGTGACCAGAGTTCTAGCTTCTGTATTGTCCTGTGACTGAGGAAGTGACGTAAAGTTTGCAAGGTTCCATGACCTGTATGTTTTCCTTTAAGCACACTTGCCTGAAAACCCCTCAGGGCTTTGGACTGACACCCCCATAAACACTCCCAAGTTTTCCAACTCAGCTTTCCCCCACGGCTCCCCGTTCTCGCCACCAGGGTCCCAGCGTTCAGGAGAGCCGAGTTAGACCTGTGTCTGCCTGATCGGTTTAGTGTCCCGGCAAAGCCATTGTGTCCTCCTGGGCCTTCCCAGGGACCCGACCCACACACCAGGGGCGATGCAAGAAACAATTTTCTGGAGACCCGGGCCGGTGGATATGACGTAAAACCTGCCACACCTGTGGGCGGTGTGACGTGTGCCGAAGGAGATGCAAACACTCAGAGGTGGCCAAAGTACAGGACGGGGCTGGATGTGGCCCGAATGGCCACTTCAAACAGGCCTGGGTTTCAGCACGGTGATCCTGGTAGAGTCACACCGCTCTGGGCCACTTTTATAGGTCTTCACCCGTAAGAGGGTGAAATGAAGGAAAGGAAGGTGTGACCGCCCGTGCCGTATCACCTTCTGTGCTCTCCCAGGACACGAAGCATCAGACCTTGGGCTTGCTGTGGGCCTACTTGGTGGTGGGCGGCCTCCACCTCCACTGCCCCTGGCCCCTGCCTTCGCACGTGCACATGTTTTGGTCACAGCCAAGCGTTTACCAGTTGGATTCTCCACAACAAGAGGCTGCTGTGGGGATGGGAAGCGGAATCCCTAGGGGAGCCGAGTTGGGGAGGGCGCCCCCTTCCTAGCTACCCAGCACATCGCGCCCCCACCGCGAGCCGCCCTCCAGCATCTCGCCTCTCCTGGAAGCTCCGCAGGTGAGCGGGCGACAGGCAGCTGATGGCTCAGCAAGGAGAGATCTAGTCCCTGCTAGAGGGCGGGGCGGAGGGTGGAGGGAGCTCAACACCAGGTCAGCCAGGGGGCCCAGGGCTCCGCCGGGGCTGGAGGCCCGGCGCGGGCTCATGAAGCTCCCGGAGGCCTGCTCCAGCGTCTACGGCCATACCACCCTGAACGCGCCCGATCTCGTCTGATCTCGGAAGCTAAGCAGGGTCGGGCCTGGTTAGTACTTGGATGGGAGACCGCCTGGGAATACCGGGTGCTGTAGGCTTTTGAATTTTTTTTTTTTTTTTTTTATTTTCCCCCGCCCCAGCCTCCCTTTGGCGGTGTCGGGGGAACCTCCCGTCCCCCACCACCCACCACCCACCACCCCCCCCCCCCGGACTACTCTCGGAACTCAACCCCCACCCCCGTAGTGCCCGCCAACTCCCCCCATCCGCCGTCCAAAATTAGGAAAAGCTGTCTCGCGCCTTACACGCAGCACCCAGAGGTCTCAGGGGCGTGTGTGTTACATTCTCCCGCACAGGTGGAAGCCCCCGGCGCTCTTCGGGGGTCAACAGGCGCCCCACAACCGGGGCAACGGATCGAACCCCCGGTCCTGCGGGGGGGCGGGGGGGCGGGGAGGTAGCTCCCAAAACTGCTAAGGGGACCCCGCGGTCCCCACCAGAGGCCCGGGCCGCCCCTCGCTTTTTGCCATCCCTAGGGGGCTTCGTCCTACCCATTTGCCGTGGACACCCCCTTCCGCATTTCAGGCAACCGCACCCCCAACGGAAGGCGCCCTCCTGCATCTTTTGCAAGCTCAGGAGATGGGATTGCCGGGTGCCCTAGGCTCTTTTCATTTTTATTTTTTCCTTGCCCAAGCTCGCCCCCTGGCCAATGCAGGGCCCTGAGGCGCACTGGGACGCCTGCCCCGCTTCCTGCCACTCTGCAACACTCCACCTCCCCACCCCCACACACCCACCCTGGGCCCCGGAGAGTGGAGAGTGGCTCGGCCACTCCCAACCTCGCCTTGGCGATGTTGCGGTTGGGGGGTACCCCTGGGTCTACTCCGGGATCCGACCCTCGGGAGCCTCCCCACCCCCCCCCACCCCCCAGCGCGACCTCCACCCCAAATCAGGGAAAGGTGTCTCCCGCCTCACAGAGGGCACCCCTGGATTGGAGGGATGTGTCTGTTACACAAGGCCCCACGGCCTGGGCGAGTCTGCTTTGAAGAAGCCGCGTTAGAAGAAGTTGAAGTTTAAAAAATTTGGCTCTCAAGAGAAATTTCAATCGTTGTACTGTTGGTATTTGACTCTGTTGACTAATGGGTTGGCCGACCACTGCACTCGGGGAACAGGCTCCAGCGGCTTTGGCTCAGTGGACAGAGCGCAGGCCTGTGGATGGAAGGGTCGCGGGTCCCATTGGGGTCAAGGGCACTTACCACCCTTGCAGGCTGGATCCCTGCCCCCTCAGGGCGCCTGCGGGAGGCAACCAATCCACGTGACTCCCTCGCATCCATGTTTCTCTCTGCCTCTCCGGGCCTCTTCCACGCGCCCTAAGAATCAATGGGAAAATATCCTTGCAGAGGATTAAGACATATAAATGAATGAATGAGTGAGTGAGTGAGTGAGTGAGTGAGTGAGTGAGTGATGATGAGTGAAGGTGGAACAGCTGAACACTCTAGTGGGAATCTGACATCTGGCTCTCCTTGGTCATCTTCATCCCGTGGGCACAGCGCCCTCCGTACCCACCCTCAACTCTGGGCCCACTCCGACTGCCGGTGGTCTGGTCTCTAGCTCCCGGACAAGGTTTGGAAGAAGTCGTACTAGTCCACCTGAGTCTCCAAGACCTCCTCATGATCTCCTGGGTGGAGCTCTGATAGGCAACGCCTGGTGTCCGGGCCCTTATAGAAAACTGCCTGGGTCTCACC
Source organism: Plecotus auritus (assembly GCF_963455305.1). Taxonomy (NCBI): domain Eukaryota; kingdom Metazoa; phylum Chordata; class Mammalia; order Chiroptera; family Vespertilionidae; genus Plecotus; species Plecotus auritus. Next base: position 102,172,831 of record NC_137782.1, read on the forward strand.
ACAGTAGGAAAACCCACCGTAAAGTCACTTTCCCTGATCTGGTGCACAGGGTTGTCTGAATAGACTTCCAGCCAGCCACGAAGGAATAAAATGACCCCTTGACGCCTAGGATTTCCAGAGGGTAGGGGAGCTTGGAGCCCAGCCCTCACTTCCTCTTGCGGCGCCCCCCTCCCCCACCCATGACCTGAGATGGGCACTTGAGAGACCCAGCAAACCACCCCTCCTGCAGTTTCTTCCACTCCAGCACACACTCACACACACACCCACACGCGCGCGCACGCCCGCTCGCACGCACGCACACAGTGACAAGGACTGATGAGATGCCCTCAAGTGCTCCCAGTTGTGGCCGCCCTGGGATTGGCCAGCGCTAGGCTGTCATACGTTACCTAGAGCCACTGTCTGCGGTGAGTGAAACAGCTTTTGTGGTAAGCTCTTCCAAAGACACACCCTGAGACCATCCGCAGACCAGTGGAGGACATCCTGCTGTCTCCAAGGTCTCCAGGCAAGTGAGGTGATAGGGGCCAGTCTCAGGAATGTGGGTGCCCGGTGACCAGAGTTCTAGCTTCTGTATTGTCCTGTGACTGAGGAAGTGACGTAAAGTTTGCAAGGTTCCATGACCTGTATGTTTTCCTTTAAGCACACTTGCCTGAAAACCCCTCAGGGCTTTGGACTGACACCCCCATAAACACTCCCAAGTTTTCCAACTCAGCTTTCCCCCACGGCTCCCCGTTCTCGCCACCAGGGTCCCAGCGTTCAGGAGAGCCGAGTTAGACCTGTGTCTGCCTGATCGGTTTAGTGTCCCGGCAAAGCCATTGTGTCCTCCTGGGCCTTCCCAGGGACCCGACCCACACACCAGGGGCGATGCAAGAAACAATTTTCTGGAGACCCGGGCCGGTGGATATGACGTAAAACCTGCCACACCTGTGGGCGGTGTGACGTGTGCCGAAGGAGATGCAAACACTCAGAGGTGGCCAAAGTACAGGACGGGGCTGGATGTGGCCCGAATGGCCACTTCAAACAGGCCTGGGTTTCAGCACGGTGATCCTGGTAGAGTCACACCGCTCTGGGCCACTTTTATAGGTCTTCACCCGTAAGAGGGTGAAATGAAGGAAAGGAAGGTGTGACCGCCCGTGCCGTATCACCTTCTGTGCTCTCCCAGGACACGAAGCATCAGACCTTGGGCTTGCTGTGGGCCTACTTGGTGGTGGGCGGCCTCCACCTCCACTGCCCCTGGCCCCTGCCTTCGCACGTGCACATGTTTTGGTCACAGCCAAGCGTTTACCAGTTGGATTCTCCACAACAAGAGGCTGCTGTGGGGATGGGAAGCGGAATCCCTAGGGGAGCCGAGTTGGGGAGGGCGCCCCCTTCCTAGCTACCCAGCACATCGCGCCCCCACCGCGAGCCGCCCTCCAGCATCTCGCCTCTCCTGGAAGCTCCGCAGGTGAGCGGGCGACAGGCAGCTGATGGCTCAGCAAGGAGAGATCTAGTCCCTGCTAGAGGGCGGGGCGGAGGGTGGAGGGAGCTCAACACCAGGTCAGCCAGGGGGCCCAGGGCTCCGCCGGGGCTGGAGGCCCGGCGCGGGCTCATGAAGCTCCCGGAGGCCTGCTCCAGCGTCTACGGCCATACCACCCTGAACGCGCCCGATCTCGTCTGATCTCGGAAGCTAAGCAGGGTCGGGCCTGGTTAGTACTTGGATGGGAGACCGCCTGGGAATACCGGGTGCTGTAGGCTTTTGAATTTTTTTTTTTTTTTTTTTTATTTTCCCCCGCCCCAGCCTCCCTTTGGCGGTGTCGGGGGAACCTCCCGTCCCCCACCACCCACCACCCACCACCCCCCCCCCCGGACTACTCTCGGAACTCAACCCCCACCCCCGTAGTGCCCGCCAACTCCCCCCATCCGCCGTCCAAAATTAGGAAAAGCTGTCTCGCGCCTTACACGCAGCACCCAGAGGTCTCAGGGGCGTGTGTGTTACATTCTCCCGCACAGGTGGAAGCCCCCGGCGCTCTTCGGGGGTCAACAGGCGCCCCACAACCGGGGCAACGGATCGAACCCCCGGTCCTGCGGGGGGGCGGGGGGGCGGGGAGGTAGCTCCCAAAACTGCTAAGGGGACCCCGCGGTCCCCACCAGAGGCCCGGGCCGCCCCTCGCTTTTTGCCATCCCTAGGGGGCTTCGTCCTACCCATTTGCCGTGGACACCCCCTTCCGCATTTCAGGCAACCGCACCCCCAACGGAAGGCGCCCTCCTGCATCTTTTGCAAGCTCAGGAGATGGGATTGCCGGGTGCCCTAGGCTCTTTTCATTTTTATTTTTTCCTTGCCCAAGCTCGCCCCCTGGCCAATGCAGGGCCCTGAGGCGCACTGGGACGCCTGCCCAGCTTCCTGCCACTCTGCAACACTCCACCTCCCCACCCCCACACACCCACCCTGGGCCCCGGAGAGTGGAGAGTGGCTCGGCCACTCCCAACCTCGCCTTGGCGATGTTGCGGTTGGGGGGTACCCCTGGGTCTACTCCGGGATCCGACCCTCGGGAGCCTCCCCACCCCCCCCCACCCCCCAGCGCGACCTCCACCCCAAATCAGGGAAAGGTGTCTCCCGCCTCACAGAGGGCACCCCTGGATTGGAGGGATGTGTCTGTTACACAAGGCCCCACGGCCTGGGCGAGTCTGCTTTGAAGAAGCCGCGTTAGAAGAAGTTGAAGTTTAAAAAATTTGGCTCTCAAGAGAAATTTCAATCGTTGTACTGTTGGTATTTGACTCTGTTGACTAATGGGTTGGCCGACCACTGCACTCGGGGAACAGGCTCCAGCGGCTTTGGCTCAGTGGACAGAGCGCAGGCCTGTGGATGGAAGGGTCGCGGGTCCCATTGGGGTCAAGGGCACTTACCACCCTTGCAGGCTGGATCCCTGCCCCCTCAGGGCGCCTGCGGGAGGCAACCAATCCACGTGACTCCCTCGCATCCATGTTTCTCTCTGCCTCTCCGGGCCTCTTCCACGCGCCCTAAGAATCAATGGGAAAATATCCTTGCAGAGGATTAAGACATATAAATGAATGAATGAGTGAGTGAGTGAGTGAGTGAGTGAGTGAGTGAGTGAATGAGTGAAGGTGGAACAGCTGAACACTCTAGTGGGAATCTGACATCTGGCTCTCCTTGGTCATCTTCATCCCGTGGGCACAGCGCCCTCCGTACCCACCCTCAACTCTGGGCCCACTCCGACTGCCGGTGGTCTGGTCTCTAGCTCCCGGACAAGGTTTGGAAGAAGTCGTACTAGTCCACCTGAGTCTCCAAGACCTCCTCATGATCTCCTGGGTGGAGCTCTGATAGGCAACGCCTGGTGTCCGGGCCCTTATAGAAAACTGCCTGGGTCTCACCACAGTAGGAAAACCCACCGTAAAGTCACTTTCCCTGATCTGGTGCACAGGGTTGTCTGAATAGACTTCCAGCCAGCCACGAAGGAATAAAATGACCCCTTGACGCCTAGGATTTCCAGAGGGTAGGGGAGCTTGGAGCCCAGCCCTCACTTCCTCTTGCGGCGCCCCCCTCCCCCACCCATGACCTGAGATGGGCACTTGAGAGACCCAGCAAACCACCCCTCCTGCAGTTTCTTCCACTCCAGCACACACTCACACACACACCCACACGCGCGCGCACGCCCGCTCGCACGCACGCACACAGTGACAAGGACTGATGAGATGCCCTCAAGTGCTCCCAGTTGTGGCCGCCCTGGGATTGGCCAGCGCTAGGCTGTCATACGTTACCTAGAGCCACTGTCTGCGGTGAGTGAAACAGCTTTTGTGGTAAGCTCTTCCAAAGACACACCCTGAGACCATCCGCAGACCAGTGGAGGACATCCTGCTGTCTCCAAGGTCTCCAGGCAAGTGAGGTGATAGGGGCCAGTCTCAGGAATGTGGGTGCCCGGTGACCAGAGTTCTAGCTTCTGTATTGTCCTGTGACTGAGGAAGTGACGTAAAGTTTGCAAGGTTCCATGACCTGTATGTTTTCCTTTAAGCACACTTGCCTGAAAACCCCTCAGGGCTTTGGACTGACACCCCCATAAACACTCCCAAGTTTTCCAACTCAGCTTTCCCCCACGGCTCCCCGTTCTCGCCACCAGGGTCCCAGCGTTCAGGAGAGCCGAGTTAGACCTGTGTCTGCCTGATCGGTTTAGTGTCCCGGCAAAGCCATTGTGTCCTCCTGGGCCTTCCCAGGGACCCGACCCACACACCAGGGGCGATGCAAGAAACAATTTTCTGGAGACCCGGGCCGGTGGATATGACGTAAAACCTGCCACACCTGTGGGCGGTGTGACGTGTGCCGAAGGAGATGCAAACACTCAGAGGTGGCCAAAGTACAGGACGGGGCTGGATGTGGCCCGAATGGCCACTTCAAACAGGCCTGGGTTTCAGCACGGTGATCCTGGTAGAGTCACACCGCTCTGGGCCACTTTTATAGGTCTTCACCCGTAAGAGGGTGAAATGAAGGAAAGGAAGGTGTGACCGCCCGTGCCGTATCACCTTCTGTGCTCTCCCAGGACACGAAGCATCAGACCTTGGGCTTGCTGTGGGCCTACTTGGTGGTGGGCGGCCTCCACCTCCACTGCCCCTGGCCCCTGCCTTCGCACGTGCACATGTTTTGGTCACAGCCAAGCGTTTACCAGTTGGATTCTCCACAACAAGAGGCTGCTGTGGGGATGGGAAGCGGAATCCCTAGGGGAGCCGAGTTGGGGAGGGCGCCCCCTTCCTAGCTACCCAGCACATCGCGCCCCCACCGCGAGCCGCCCTCCAGCATCTCGCCTCTCCTGGAAGCTCCGCAGGTGAGCGGGCGACAGGCAGCTGATGGCTCAGCAAGGAGAGATCTAGTCCCTGCTAGAGGGCGGGGCGGAGGGTGGAGGGAGCTCAACACCAGGTCAGCCAGGGGGCCCAGGGCTCCGCCGGGGCTGGAGGCCCGGCGCGGGCTCATGAAGCTCCCGGAGGCCTGCTCCAGCGTCTACGGCCATACCACCCTGAACGCGCCCGATCTCGTCTGATCTCGGAAGCTAAGCAGGGTCGGGCCTGGTTAGTACTTGGATGGGAGACCGCCTGGGAATACCGGGTGCTGTAGGCTTTTGAATTTTTTTTTTTTTTTTTTTTATTTTCCCCCGCCCCAGCCTCCCTTTGGCGGTGTCGGGGGAACCTCCCGTCCCCCACCACCCACCACCCACCACCCCCCCCCCCGGACTACTCTCGGAACTCAACCCCCACCCCCGTAGTGCCCGCCAACTCCCCCCATCCGCCGTCCAAAATTAGGAAAAGCTGTCTCGCGCCTTACACGCAGCACCCAGAGGTCTCAGGGGCGTGTGTGTTACATTCTCCCGCACAGGTGGAAGCCCCCGGCGCTCTTCGGGGGTCAACAGGCGCCCCACAACCGGGGCAACGGATCGAACCCCCGGTCCTGCGGGGGGGCGGGGGGGCGGGGAGGTAGCTCCCAAAACTGCTAAGGGGACCCCGCGGTCCCCACCAGAGGCCCGGGCCGCCCCTCGCTTTTTGCCATCCCTAGGGGGCTTCGTCCTACCCATTTGCCGTGGACACCCCCTTCCGCATTTCAGGCAACCGCACCCCCAACGGAAGGCGCCCTCCTGCATCTTTTGCAAGCTCAGGAGATGGGATTGCCGGGTGCCCTAGGCTCTTTTCATTTTTATTTTTTCCTTGCCCAAGCTCGCCCCCTGGCCAATGCAGGGCCCTGAGGCGCACTGGGACGCCTGCCCCGCTTCCTGCCACTCTGCAACACTCCACCTCCCCACCCCCACACACCCACCCTGGGCCCCGGAGAGTGGAGAGTGGCTCGGCCACTCCCAACCTCGCCTTGGCGATGTTGCGGTTGGGGGGTACCCCTGGGTCTACTCCGGGATCCGACCCTCGGGAGCCTCCCCACCCCCCCCCACCCCCCAGCGCGACCTCCACCCCAAATCAGGGAAAGGTGTCTCCCGCCTCACAGAGGGCACCCCTGGATTGGAGGGATGTGTCTGTTACACAAGGCCCCACGGCCTGGGCGAGTCTGCTTTGAAGAAGCCGCGTTAGAAGAAGTTGAAGTTTAAAAAATTTGGCTCTCAAGAGAAATTTCAATCGTTGTACTGTTGGTATTTGACTCTGTTGACTAATGGGTTGGCCGACCACTGCACTCGGGGAACAGGCTCCAGCGGCTTTGGCTCAGTGGACAGAGCGCAGGCCTGTGGATGGAAGGGTCGCGGGTCCCATTGGGGTCAAGGGCACTTACCACCCTTGCAGGCTGGATCCCTGCCCCCTCAGGGCGCCTGCGGGAGGCAACCAATCCACGTGACTCCCTCGCATCCATGTTTCTCTCTGCCTCTCCGGGCCTCTTCCACGCGCCCTAAGAATCAATGGGAAAATATCCTTGCAGAGGATTAAGACATATAAATGAATGAATGAGTGAGTGAGTGAGTGAGTGAGTGAGTGAGTGAGTGAATGAGTGAAGGTGGAACAGCTGAACACTCTAGTGGGAATCTGACATCTGGCTCTCCTTGGTCATCTTCATCCCGTGGGCACAGCGCCCTCCGTACCCACCCTCAACTCTGGGCCCACTCCGACTGCCGGTGGTCTGGTCTCTAGCTCCCGGACAAGGTTTGGAAGAAGTCGTACTAGTCCACCTGAGTCTCCAAGACCTCCTCATGATCTCCTGGGTGGAGCTCTGATAGGCAACGCCTGGTGTCCGGGCCCTTATAGAAAACTGCCTGGGTCTCACCACAGTAGGAAAACCCACCGTAAAGTCACTTTCCCTGATCTGGTGCACAGGGTTGTCTGAATAGACTTCCAGCCAGCCACGAAGGAATAAAATGACCCCTTGACGCCTAGGATTTCCAGAGGGTAGGGGAGCTTGGAGCCCAGCCCTCACTTCCTCTTGCGGCGCCCCCCTCCCCCACCCATGACCTGAGATGGGCACTTGAGAGACCCAGCAAACCACCCCTCCTGCAGTTTCTTCCACTCCAGCACACACTCACACACACACCCACACGCGCGCGCACGCCCGCTCGCACGCACGCACGCACGCACGCACGCACGCACGCACGCACACAGTGACAAGGACTGATGAGATGCCCTCAAGTGCTCCCAGTTGTGGCCGCCCTGGGATTGGCCAGCGCTAGGCTGTCATACGTTACCTAGAGCCACTGTCTGCGGTGAGTGAAACAGCTTTTGTGGTAAGCTCTTCCAAAGACACACCCTGAGACCATCCGCAGACCAGTGGAGGACATCCTGCTGTCTCCAAGGTCTCCAGGCAAGTGAGGTGATAGGGGCCAGTCTCAGGAATGTGGGTGCCCGGTGACCAGAGTTCTAGCTTCTGTATTGTCCTGTGACTGAGGAAGTGACGTAAAGTTTGCAAGGTTCCATGACCTGTATGTTTTCCTTTAAGCACACTTGCCTGAAAACCCCTCAGGGCTTTGGACTGACACCCCCATAAACACTCCCAAGTTTTCCAACTCAGCTTTCCCCCACGGCTCCCCGTTCTCGCCACCAGGGTCCCAGCGTTCAGGAGAGCCGAGTTAGACCTGTGTCTGCCTGATCGGTTTAGTGTCCCGGCAAAGCCATTGTGTCCTCCTGGGCCTTCCCAGGGACCCGACCCACACACCAGGGGCGATGCAAGAAACAATTTTCTGGAGACCCGGGCCGGTGGATATGACGTAAAACCTGCCACACCTGTGGGCGGTGTGACGTGTGCCGAAGGAGATGCAAACACTCAGAGGTGGCCAAAGTACAGGACGGGGCTGGATGTGGCCCGAATGGCCACTTCAAACAGGCCTGGGTTTCAGCACGGTGATCCTGGTAGAGTCACACCGCTCTGGGCCACTTTTATAGGTCTTCACCCGTAAGAGGGTGAAATGAAGGAAAGGAAGGTGTGACCGCCCGTGCCGTATCACCTTCTGTGCTCTCCCAGGACACGAAGCATCAGACCTTGGGCTTGCTGTGGGCCTACTTGGTGGTGGGCGGCCTCCACCTCCACTGCCCCTGGCCCCTGCCTTCGCACGTGCACATGTTTTGGTCACAGCCAAGCGTTTACCAGTTGGATTCTCCACAACAAGAGGCTGCTGTGGGGATGGGAAGCGGAATCCCTAGGGGAGCCGAGTTGGGGAGGGCGCCCCCTTCCTAGCTACCCAGCACATCGCGCCCCCACCGCGAGCCGCCCTCCAGCATCTCGCCTCTCCTGGAAGCTCCGCAGGTGAGCGGGCGACAGGCAGCTGATGGCTCAGCAAGGAGAGATCTAGTCCCTGCTAGAGGGCGGGGCGGAGGGTGGAGGGAGCTCAACACCAGGTCAGCCAGGGGGCCCAGGGCTCCGCCGGGGCTGGAGGCCCGGCGCGGGCTCATGAAGCTCCCGGAGGCCTGCTCCAGTGTCTACGGCCATACCACCCTGAACGCGCCCGATCTCGTCTGATCTCGGAAGCTAAGCAGGGTCGGGCCTGGTTAGTACTTGGATGGGAGACCGCCTGGGAATACCGGGTGCTGTAGGCTTTTGAATTTTTTTTTTTTTTTTTTTATTTTCCCCCGCCCCAGCCTCCCTTTGGCGGTGTCGGGGGAACCTCCCGTCCCCCACCACCCACCACCCACCACCCCCCCCCCCGGACTACTCTCGGAACTCAACCCCCACCCCCGTAGTGCCCGCCAACTCCCCCCATCCGCCGTCCAAAATTAGGAAAAGCTGTCTCGCGCCTTACACGCAGCACCCAGAGGTCTCAGGGGCGTGTGTGTTACATTCTCCCGCACAGGTGGAAGCCCCCGGCGCTCTTCGGGGGTCAACAGGCGCCCCACAACCGGGGCAACGGATCGAACCCCCGGTCCTGCGGGGGGGCGGGGGGGCGGGGAGGTAGCTCCCAAAACTGCTAAGGGGACCCCGCGGTCCCCACCAGAGGCCCGGGCCGCCCCTCGCTTTTTGCCATCCCTAGGGGGCTTCGTCCTACCCATTTGCCGTGGACACCCCCTTCCGCATTTCAGGCAACCGCACCCCCAACGGAAGGCGCCCTCCTGCATCTTTTGCAAGCTCAGGAGATGGGATTGCCGGGTGCCCTAGGCTCTTTTCATTTTTATTTTTTCCTTGCCCAAGCTCGCCCCCTGGCCAATGCAGGGCCCTGAGGCGCACTGGGACGCCTGCCCAGCTTCCTGCCACTCTGCAACACTCCACCTCCCCACCCCCACACACCCACCCTGGGCCCCGGAGAGTGGAGAGTGGCTCGGCCACTCCCAACCTCGCCTTGGCGATGTTGCGGTTGGGGGGTACCCCTGGGTCTACTCCGGGATCCGACCCTCGGGAGCCTCCCCACCCCCCCCCACCCCCCAGCGCGACCTCCACCCCAAATCAGGGAAAGGTGTCTCCCGCCTCACAGAGGGCACCCCTGGATTGGAGGGATGTGTCTGTTACACAAGGCCCCACGGCCTGGGCGAGTCTGCTTTGAAGAAGCCGCGTTAGAAGAAGTTGAAGTTTAAAAAATTTGGCTCTCAAGAGAAATTTCAATCGTTGTACTGTTGGTATTTGACTCTGTTGACTAATGGGTTGGCCGACCACTGCACTCGGGGAACAGGCTCCAGCGGCTTTGGCTCAGTGGACAGAGCGCAGGCCTGTGGATGGAAGGGTCGCGGGTCCCATTGGGGTCAAGGGCACTTACCACCCTTGCAGGCTGGATCCCTGCCCCCTCAGGGCGCCTGCGGGAGGCAACCAATCCACGTGACTCCCTCGCATCCATGTTTCTCTCTGCCTCTCCGGGCCTCTTCCACGCGCCCTAAGAATCAATGGGAAAATATCCTTGCAGAGGATTAAGACATATAAATGAATGAATGAGTGAGTGAGTGAGTGAGTGAGTGAGTGAGTGAGTGAATGAGTGAAGGTGGAACAGCTGAACACTCTAGTGGGAATCTGACATCTGGCTCTCCTTGGTCATCTTCATCCCGTGGGCACAGCGCCCTCCGTACCCACCCTCAACTCTGGGCCCACTCCGACTGCCGGTGGTCTGGTCTCTAGCTCCCGGACAAGGTTTGGAAGAAGTCGTACTAGTCCACCTGAGTCTCCAAGACCTCCTCATGATCTCCTGGGTGGAGCTCTGATAGGCAACGCCTGGTGTCCGGGCCCTTATAGAAAACTGCCTGGGTCTCACCACAGTAGGAAAACCCACCGTAAAGTCACTTTCCCTGATCTGGTGCACAGGGTTGTCTGAATAGACTTCCAGCCAGCCACGAAGGAATAAAATGACCCCTTGACGCCTAGGATTTCCAGAGGGTAGGGGAGCTTGGAGCCCAGCCCTCACTTCCTCTTGCGGCGCCCCCCTCCCCCACCCATGACCTGAGATGGGCACTTGAGAGACCCAGCAAACCACCCCTCCTGCAGTTTCTTCCACTCCAGCACACACTCACACACACACCCACACGCGCGCGCACGCCCGCTCGCACGCACGCACGCACGCACGCACGCACGCACGCACGCACACAGTGACAAGGACTGATGAGATGCCCTCAAGTGCTCCCAGTTGTGGCCGCCCTGGGATTGGCCAGCGCTAGGCTGTCATACGTTACCTAGAGCCACTGTCTGCGGTGAGTGAAACAGCTTTTGTGGTAAGCTCTTCCAAAGACACACCCTGAGACCATCCGCAGACCAGTGGAGGACATCCTGCTGTCTCCAAGGTCTCCAGGCAAGTGAGGTGATAGGGGCCAGTCTCAGGAATGTGGGTGCCCGGTGACCAGAGTTCTAGCTTCTGTATTGTCCTGTGACTGAGGAAGTGACGTAAAGTTTGCAAGGTTCCATGACCTGTATGTTTTCCTTTAAGCACACTTGCCTGAAAACCCCTCAGGGCTTTGGACTGACACCCCCATAAACACTCCCAAGTTTTCCAACTCAGCTTTCCCCCACGGCTCCCCGTTCTCGCCACCAGGGTCCCAGCGTTCAGGAGAGCCGAGTTAGACCTGTGTCTGCCTGATCGGTTTAGTGTCCCGGCAAAGCCATTGTGTCCTCCTGGGCCTTCCCAGGGACCCGACCCACACACCAGGGGCGATGCAAGAAACAATTTTCTGGAGACCCGGGCCGGTGGATATGACGTAAAACCTGCCACACCTGTGGGCGGTGTGACGTGTGCCGAAGGAGATGCAAACACTCAGAGGTGGCCAAAGTACAGGACGGGGCTGGATGTGGCCCGAATGGCCACTTCAAACAGGCCTGGGTTTCAGCACGGTGATCCTGGTAGAGTCACACCGCTCTGGGCCACTTTTATAGGTCTTCACCCGTAAGAGGGTGAAATGAAGGAAAGGAAGGTGTGACCGCCCGTGCCGTATCACCTTCTGTGCTCTCCCAGGACACGAAGCATCAGACCTTGGGCTTGCTGTGGGCCTACTTGGTGGTGGGCGGCCTCCACCTCCACTGCCCCTGGCCCCTGCCTTCGCACGTGCACATGTTTTGGTCACAGCCAAGCGTTTACCAGTTGGATTCTCCACAACAAGAGGCTGCTGTGGGGATGGGAAGCGGAATCCCTAGGGGAGCCGAGTTGGGGAGGGCGCCCCCTTCCTAGCTACCCAGCACATCGCGCCCCCACCGCGAGCCGCCCTCCAGCATCTCGCCTCTCCTGGAAGCTCCGCAGGTGAGCGGGCGACAGGCAGCTGATGGCTCAGCAAGGAGAGATCTAGTCCCTGCTAGAGGGCGGGGCGGAGGGTGGAGGGAGCTCAACACCAGGTCAGCCAGGGGGCCCAGGGCTCCGCCGGGGCTGGAGGCCCGGCGCGGGCTCATGAAGCTCCCGGAGGCCTGCTCCAGCGTCTACGGCCATACCACCCTGAACGCGCCCGATCTCGTCTGATCTCGGAAGCTAAGCAGGGTCGGGCCTGGTTAGTACTTGGATGGGAGACCGCCTGGGAATACCGGGTGCTGTAGGCTTTTGAATTTTTTTTTTTTTTTTTTTATTTTCCCCCGCCCCAGCCTCCCTTTGGCGGTGTCGGGGGAACCTCCCGTCCCCCACCACCCACCACCCACCACCCCCCCCCCCGGACTACTCTCGGAACTCAACCCCCACCCCCGTAGTGCCCGCCAACTCCCCCCATCCGCCGTCCAAAATTAGGAAAAGCTGTCTCGCGCCTTACACGCAGCACCCAGAGGTCTCAGGGGCGTGTGTGTTACATTCTCCCGCACAGGTGGAAGCCCCCGGCGCTCTTCGGGGGTCAACAGGCGCCCCACAACCGGGGCAACGGATCGAACCCCCGGTCCTGCGGGGGGGCGGGGGGGCGGGGAGGTAGCTCCCAAAACTGCTAAGGGGACCCCGCGGTCCCCACCAGAGGCCCGGGCCGCCCCTCGCTTTTTGCCATCCCTAGGGGGCTTCGTCCTACCCATTTGCCGTGGACACCCCCTTCCGCATTTCAGGCAACCGCACCCCCAACGGAAGGCGCCCTCCTGCATCTTTTGCAAGCTCAGGAGATGGGATTGCCGGGTGCCCTAGGCTCTTTTCATTTTTATTTTTTCCTTGCCCAAGCTCGCCCCCTGGCCAATGCAGGGCCCTGAGGCGCACTGGGACGCCTGCCCCGCTTCCTGCCACTCTGCAACACTCCACCTCCCCACCCCCACACACCCACCCTGGGCCCCGGAGAGTGGAGAGTGGCTCGGCCACTCCCAACCTCGCCTTGGCGATGTTGCGGTTGGGGGGTACCCCTGGGTCTACTCCGGGATCCGACCCTCGGGAGCCTCCCCACCCCCCCCCACCCCCCAGCGCGACCTCCACCCCAAATCAGGGAAAGGTGTCTCCCGCCTCACAGAGGGCACCCCTGGATTGGAGGGATGTGTCTGTTACACAAGGCCCCACGGCCTGGGCGAGTCTGCTTTGAAGAAGCCGCGTTAGAAGAAGTTGAAGTTTAAAAAATTTGGCTCTCAAGAGAAATTTCAATCGTTGTACTGTTGGTATTTGACTCTGTTGACTAATGGGTTGGCCGACCACTGCACTCGGGGAACAGGCTCCAGCGGCTTTGGCTCAGTGGACAGAGCGCAGGCCTGTGGATGGAAGGGTCGCGGGTCCCATTGGGGTCAAGGGCACTTACCACCCTTGCAGGCTGGATCCCTGCCCCCTCAGGGCGCCTGCGGGAGGCAACCAATCCACGTGACTCCCTCGCATCCATGTTTCTCTCTGCCTCTCCGGGCCTCTTCCACGCGCCCTAAGAATCAATGGGAAAATATCCTTGCAGAGGATTAAGACATATAAATGAATGAATGAGTGAGTGAGTGAGTGAGTGAGTGAGTGAGTGAATGAGTGAAGGTGGAACAGCTGAACACTCTAGTGGGAATCTGACATCTGGCTCTCCTTGGTCATCTTCATCCCGTGGGCACAGCGCCCTCCGTACCCACCCTCAACTCTGGGCCCACTCCGACTGCCGGTGGTCTGGTCTCTAGCTCCCGGACAAGGTTTGGAAGAAGTCGTACTAGTCCACCTGAGTCTCCAAGACCTCCTCATGATCTCCTGGGTGGAGCTCTGATAGGCAACGCCTGGTGTCCGGGCCCTTATAGAAAACTGCCTGGGTCTCACCACAGTAGGAAAACCCACCGTAAAGTCACTTTCCCTGATCTGGTGCACAGGGTTGTCTGAATAGACTTCCAGCCAGCCACGAAGGAATAAAATGACCCCTTGACGCCTAGGATTTCCAGAGGGTAGGGGAGCTTGGAGCCCAGCCCTCACTTCCTCTTGCGGCGCCCCCCTCCCCCACCCATGACCTGAGATGGGCACTTGAGAGACCCAGCAAACCACCCCTCCTGCAGTTTCTTCCACTCCAGCACACACTCACACACACACCCACACGCGCGCGCACGCCCGCTCGCACGCACGCACGCACGCACGCACGCACGCACGCACGCACACAGTGACAAGGACTGATGAGATGCCCTCAAGTGCTCCCAGTTGTGGCCGCCCTGGGATTGGCCAGCGCTAGGCTGTCATACGTTACCTAGAGCCACTGTCTGCGGTGAGTGAAACAGCTTTTGTGGTAAGCTCTTCCAAAGACACACCCTGAGACCATCCGCAGACCAGTGGAGGACATCCTGCTGTCTCCAAGGTCTCCAGGCAAGTGAGGTGATAGGGGCCAGTCTCAGGAATGTGGGTGCCCGGTGACCAGAGTTCTAGCTTCTGTATTGTCCTGTGACTGAGGAAGTGACGTAAAGTTTGCAAGGTTCCATGACCTGTATGTTTTCCTTTAAGCACACTTGCCTGAAAACCCCTCAGGGCTTTGGACTGACACCCCCATAAACACTCCCAAGTTTTCCAACTCAGCTTTCCCCCACGGCTCCCCGTTCTCGCCACCAGGGTCCCAGCGTTCAGGAGAGCCGAGTTAGACCTGTGTCTGCCTGATCGGTTTAGTGTCCCGGCAAAGCCATTGTGTCCTCCTGGGCCTTCCCAGGGACCCGACCCACACACCAGGGGCGATGCAAGAAACAATTTTCTGGAGACCCGGGCCGGTGGATATGACGTAAAACCTGCCACACCTGTGGGCGGTGTGACGTGTGCCGAAGGAGATGCAAACACTCAGAGGTGGCCAAAGTACAGGACGGGGCTGGATGTGGCCCGAATGGCCACTTCAAACAGGCCTGGGTTTCAGCACGGTGATCCTGGTAGAGTCACACCGCTCTGGGCCACTTTTATAGGTCTTCACCCGTAAGAGGGTGAAATGAAGGAAAGGAAGGTGTGACCGCCCGTGCCGTATCACCTTCTGTGCTCTCCCAGGACACGAAGCATCAGACCTTGGGCTTGCTGTGGGCCTACTTGGTGGTGGGCGGCCTCCACCTCCACTGCCCCTGGCCCCTGCCTTCGCACGTGCACATGTTTTGGTCACAGCCAAGCGTTTACCAGTTGGATTCTCCACAACAAGAGGCTGCTGTGGGGATGGGAAGCGGAATCCCTAGGGGAGCCGAGTTGGGGAGGGCGCCCCCTTCCTAGCTACCCAGCACATCGCGCCCCCACCGCGAGCCGCCCTCCAGCATCTCGCCTCTCCTGGAAGCTCCGCAGGTGAGCGGGCGACAGGCAGCTGATGGCTCAGCAAGGAGAGATCTAGTCCCTGCTAGAGGGCGGGGCGGAGGGTGGAGGGAGCTCAACACCAGGTCAGCCAGGGGGCCCAGGGCTCCGCCGGGGCTGGAGGCCCGGCGCGGGCTCATGAAGCTCCCGGAGGCCTGCTCCAGTGTCTACGGCCATACCACCCTGAACGCGCCCGATCTCGTCTGATCTCGGAAGCTAAGCAGGGTCGGGCCTGGTTAGTACTTGGATGGGAGACCGCCTGGGAATACCGGGTGCTGTAGGCTTTTGAATTTTTTTTTTTTTTTTTTTATTTTCCCCCGCCCCAGCCTCCCTTTGGCGGTGTCGGGGGAACCTCCCGTCCCCCACCACCCACCACCCACCACCCCCCCCCCCGGACTACTCTCGGAACTCAACCCCCACCCCCGTAGTGCCCGCCAACTCCCCCCATCCGCCGTCCAAAATTAGGAAAAGCTGTCTCGCGCCTTACACGCAGCACCCAGAGGTCTCAGGGGCGTGTGTGTTACATTCTCCCGCACAGGTGGAAGCCCCCGGCGCTCTTCGGGGGTCAACAGGCGCCCCACAACCGGGGCAACGGATCGAACCCCCGGTCCTGCGGGGGGGCGGGGGGGCGGGGAGGTAGCTCCCAAAACTGCTAAGGGGACCCCGCGGTCCCCACCAGAGGCCCGGGCCGCCCCTCGCTTTTTGCCATCCCTAGGGGGCTTCGTCCTACCCATTTGCCGTGGACACCCCCTTCCGCATTTCAGGCAACCGCACCCCCAACGGAAGGCGCCCTCCTGCATCTTTTGCAAGCTCAGGAGATGGGATTGCCGGGTGCCCTAGGCTCTTTTCATTTTTATTTTTTCCTTGCCCAAGCTCGCCCCCTGGCCAATGCAGGGCCCTGAGGCGCACTGGGACGCCTGCCCAGCTTCCTGCCACTCTGCAACACTCCACCTCCCCACCCCCACACACCCACCCTGGGCCCCGGAGAGTGGAGAGTGGCTCGGCCACTCCCAACCTCGCCTTGGCGATGTTGCGGTTGGGGGGTACCCCTGGGTCTACTCCGGGATCCGACCCTCGGGAGCCTCCCCACCCCCCCCCACCCCCCAGCGCGACCTCCACCCCAAATCAGGGAAAGGTGTCTCCCGCCTCACAGAGGGCACCCCTGGATTGGAGGGATGTGTCTGTTACACAAGGCCCCACGGCCTGGGCGAGTCTGCTTTGAAGAAGCCGCGTTAGAAGAAGTTGAAGTTTAAAAAATTTGGCTCTCAAGAGAAATTTCAATCGTTGTACTGTTGGTATTTGACTCTGTTGACTAATGGGTTGGCCGACCACTGCACTCGGGGAACAGGCTCCAGCGGCTTTGGCTCAGTGGACAGAGCGCAGGCCTGTGGATGGAAGGGTCGCGGGTCCCATTGGGGTCAAGGGCACTTACCACCCTTGCAGGCTGGATCCCTGCCCCCTCAGGGCGCCTGCGGGAGGCAACCAATCCACGTGACTCCCTCGCATCCATGTTTCTCTCTGCCTCTCCGGGCCTCTTCCACGCGCCCTAAGAATCAATGGGAAAATATCCTTGCAGAGGATTAAGACATATAAATGAATGAATGAGTGAGTGAGTGAGTGAGTGAGTGAGTGAGTGAGTGAATGAGTGAAGGTGGAACAGCTGAACACTCTAGTGGGAATCTGACATCTGGCTCTCCTTGGTCATCTTCATCCCGTGGGCACAGCGCCCTCCGTACCCACCCTCAACTCTGGGCCCACTCCGACTGCCGGTGGTCTGGTCTCTAGCTCCCGGACAAGGTTTGGAAGAAGTCGTACTAGTCCACCTGAGTCTCCAAGACCTCCTCATGATCTCCTGGGTGGAGCTCTGATAGGCAACGCCTGGTGTCCGGGCCCTTATAGAAAACTGCCTGGGTCTCACCACAGTAGGAAAACCCACCGTAAAGTCACTTTCCCTGATCTGGTGCACAGGGTTGTCTGAATAGACTTCCAGCCAGCCACGAAGGAATAAAATGACCCCTTGACGCCTAGGATTTCCAGAGGGTAGGGGAGCTTGGAGCCCAGCCCTCACTTCCTCTTGCGGCGCCCCCCTCCCCCACCCATGACCTGAGATGGGCACTTGAGAGACCCAGCAAACCACCCCTCCTGCAGTTTCTTCCACTCCAGCACACACTCACACACACACCCACACGCGCGCGCACGCCCGCTCGCACGCACGCACGCACGCACGCACGCACGCACGCACGCACACAGTGACAAGGACTGATGAGATGCCCTCAAGTGCTCCCAGTTGTGGCCGCCCTGGGATTGGCCAGCGCTAGGCTGTCATACGTTACCTAGAGCCACTGTCTGCGGTGAGTGAAACAGCTTTTGTGGTAAGCTCTTCCAAAGACACACCCTGAGACCATCCGCAGACCAGTGGAGGACATCCTGCTGTCTCCAAGGTCTCCAGGCAAGTGAGGTGATAGGGGCCAGTCTCAGGAATGTGGGTGCCCGGTGACCAGAGTTCTAGCTTCTGTATTGTCCTGTGACTGAGGAAGTGACGTAAAGTTTGCAAGGTTCCATGACCTGTATGTTTTCCTTTAAGCACACTTGCCTGAAAACCCCTCAGGGCTTTGGACTGACACCCCCATAAACACTCCCAAGTTTTCCAACTCAGCTTTCCCCCACGGCTCCCCGTTCTCGCCACCAGGGTCCCAGCGTTCAGGAGAGCCGAGTTAGACCTGTGTCTGCCTGATCGGTTTAGTGTCCCGGCAAAGCCATTGTGTCCTCCTGGGCCTTCCCAGGGACCCGACCCACACACCAGGGGCGATGCAAGAAACAATTTTCTGGAGACCCGGGCCGGTGGATATGACGTAAAACCTGCCACACCTGTGGGCGGTGTGACGTGTGCCGAAGGAGATGCAAACACTCAGAGGTGGCCAAAGTACAGGACGGGGCTGGATGTGGCCCGAATGGCCACTTCAAACAGGCCTGGGTTTCAGCACGGTGATCCTGGTAGAGTCACACCGCTCTGGGCCACTTTTATAGGTCTTCACCCGTAAGAGGGTGAAATGAAGGAAAGGAAGGTGTGACCGCCCGTGCCGTATCACCTTCTGTGCTCTCCCAGGACACGAAGCATCAGACCTTGGGCTTGCTGTGGGCCTACTTGGTGGTGGGCGGCCTCCACCTCCACTGCCCCTGGCCCCTGCCTTCGCACGTGCACATGTTTTGGTCACAGCCAAGCGTTTACCAGTTGGATTCTCCACAACAAGAGGCTGCTGTGGGGATGGGAAGCGGAATCCCTAGGGGAGCCGAGTTGGGGAGGGCGCCCCCTTCCTAGCTACCCAGCACATCGCGCCCCCACCGCGAGCCGCCCTCCAGCATCTCGCCTCTCCTGGAAGCTCCGCAGGTGAGCGGGCGACAGGCAGCTGATGGCTCAGCAAGGAGAGATCTAGTCCCTGCTAGAGGGCGGGGCGGAGGGTGGAGGGAGCTCAACACCAGGTCAGCCAGGGGGCCCAGGGCTCCGCCGGGGCTGGAGGCCCGGCGCGGGCTCATGAAGCTCCCGGAGGCCTGCTCCAGCGTCTACGGCCATACCACCCTGAACGCGCCCGATCTCGTCTGATCTCGGAAGCTAAGCAGGGTCGGGCCTGGTTAGTACTTGGATGGGAGACCGCCTGGGAATACCGGGTGCTGTAGGCTTTTGAATTTTTTTTTTTTTTTTTTTATTTTCCCCCGCCCCAGCCTCCCTTTGGCGGTGTCGGGGGAACCTCCCGTCCCCCACCACCCACCACCCACCACCCCCCCCCCCGGACTACTCTCGGAACTCAACCCCCACCCCCGTAGTGCCCGCCAACTCCCCCCATCCGCCGTCCAAAATTAGGAAAAGCTGTCTCGCGCCTTACACGCAGCACCCAGAGGTCTCAGGGGCGTGTGTGTTACATTCTCCCGCACAGGTGGAAGCCCCCGGCGCTCTTCGGGGGTCAACAGGCGCCCCACAACCGGGGCAACGGATCGAACCCCCGGTCCTGCGGGGGGGCGGGGGGGCGGGGAGGTAGCTCCCAAAACTGCTAAGGGGACCCCGCGGTCCCCACCAGAGGCCCGGGCCGCCCCTCGCTTTTTGCCATCCCTAGGGGGCTTCGTCCTACCCATTTGCCGTGGACACCCCCTTCCGCATTTCAGGCAACCGCACCCCCAACGGAAGGCGCCCTCCTGCATCTTTTGCAAGCTCAGGAGATGGGATTGCCGGGTGCCCTAGGCTCTTTTCATTTTTATTTTTTCCTTGCCCAAGCTCGCCCCCTGGCCAATGCAGGGCCCTGAGGCGCACTGGGACGCCTGCCCAGCTTCCTGCCACTCTGCAACACTCCACCTCCCCACCCCCACACACCCACCCTGGGCCCCGGAGAGTGGAGAGTGGCTCGGCCACTCCCAACCTCGCCTTGGCGATGTTGCGGTTGGGGGGTACCCCTGGGTCTACTCCGGGATCCGACCCTCGGGAGCCTCCCCACCCCCCCCCACCCCCCAGCGCGACCTCCACCCCAAATCAGGGAAAGGTGTCTCCCGCCTCACAGAGGGCACCCCTGGATTGGAGGGATGTGTCTGTTACACAAGGCCCCACGGCCTGGGCGAGTCTGCTTTGAAGAAGCCGCGTTAGAAGAAGTTGAAGTTTAAAAAATTTGGCTCTCAAGAGAAATTTCAATCGTTGTACTGTTGGTATTTGACTCTGTTGACTAATGGGTTGGCCGACCACTGCACTCGGGGAACAGGCTCCAGCGGCTTTGGCTCAGTGGACAGAGCGCAGGCCTGTGGATGGAAGGGTCGCGGGTCCCATTGGGGTCAAGGGCACTTACCACCCTTGCAGGCTGGATCCCTGCCCCCTCAGGGCGCCTGCGGGAGGCAACCAATCCACGTGACTCCCTCGCATCCATGTTTCTCTCTGCCTCTCCGGGCCTCTTCCACGCGCCCTAAGAATCAATGGGAAAATATCCTTGCAGAGGATTAAGACATATAAATGAATGAATGAGTGAGTGAGTGAGTGAGTGAGTGAGTGAGTGAGTGAATGAGTGAAGGTGGAACAGCTGAACACTCTAGTGGGAATCTGACATCTGGCTCTCCTTGGTCATCTTCATCCCGTGGGCACAGCGCCCTCCGTACCCACCCTCAACTCTGGGCCCACTCCGACTGCCGGTGGTCTGGTCTCTAGCTCCCGGACAAGGTTTGGAAGAAGTCGTACTAGTCCACCTGAGTCTCCAAGACCTCCTCATGATCTCCTGGGTGGAGCTCTGATAGGCAACGCCTGGTGTCCGGGCCCTTATAGAAAACTGCCTGGGTCTCACCACAGTAGGAAAACCCACCGTAAAGTCACTTTCCCTGATCTGGTGCACAGGGTTGTCTGAATAGACTTCCAGCCAGCCACGAAGGAATAAAATGACCCCTTGACGCCTAGGATTTCCAGAGGGTAGGGGAGCTTGGAGCCCAGCCCTCACTTCCTCTTGCGGCGCCCCCCTCCCCCACCCATGACCTGAGATGGGCACTTGAGAGACCCAGCAAACCACCCCTCCTGCAGTTTCTTCCACTCCAGCACACACTCACACACACACCCACACGCGCGCGCACGCCCGCTCGCACGCACGCACGCACGCACGCACGCACGCACGCACGCACACAGTGACAAGGACTGATGAGATGCCCTCAAGTGCTCCCAGTTGTGGCCGCCCTGGGATTGGCCAGCGCTAGGCTGTCATACGTTACCTAGAGCCACTGTCTGCGGTGAGTGAAACAGCTTTTGTGGTAAGCTCTTCCAAAGACACACCCTGAGACCATCCGCAGACCAGTGGAGGACATCCTGCTGTCTCCAAGGTCTCCAGGCAAGTGAGGTGATAGGGGCCAGTCTCAGGAATGTGGGTGCCCGGTGACCAGAGTTCTAGCTTCTGTATTGTCCTGTGACTGAGGAAGTGACGTAAAGTTTGCAAGGTTCCATGACCTGTATGTTTTCCTTTAAGCACACTTGCCTGAAAACCCCTCAGGGCTTTGGACTGACACCCCCATAAACACTCCCAAGTTTTCCAACTCAGCTTTCCCCCACGGCTCCCCGTTCTCGCCACCAGGGTCCCAGCGTTCAGGAGAGCCGAGTTAGACCTGTGTCTGCCTGATCGGTTTAGTGTCCCGGCAAAGCCATTGTGTCCTCCTGGGCCTTCCCAGGGACCCGACCCACACACCAGGGGCGATGCAAGAAACAATTTTCTGGAGACCCGGGCCGGTGGATATGACGTAAAACCTGCCACACCTGTGGGCGGTGTGACGTGTGCCGAAGGAGATGCAAACACTCAGAGGTGGCCAAAGTACAGGACGGGGCTGGATGTGGCCCGAATGGCCACTTCAAACAGGCCTGGGTTTCAGCACGGTGATCCTGGTAGAGTCACACCGCTCTGGGCCACTTTTATAGGTCTTCACCCGTAAGAGGGTGAAATGAAGGAAAGGAAGGTGTGACCGCCCGTGCCGTATCACCTTCTGTGCTCTCCCAGGACACGAAGCATCAGACCTTGGGCTTGCTGTGGGCCTACTTGGTGGTGGGCGGCCTCCACCTCCACTGCCCCTGGCCCCTGCCTTCGCACGTGCACATGTTTTGGTCACAGCCAAGCGTTTACCAGTTGGATTCTGCACAACAAGAGGCTGCTGTGGGGATGGGAAGCGGAATCCCTAGGGGAGCCGAGTTGGGGAGGGCGCCCCCTTCCTAGCTACCCAGCACATCGCGCCCCCACCGCGAGCCGCCCTCCAGCATCTCGCCTCTCCTGGAAGCTCCGCAGGTGAGCGGGCGACAGGCAGCTGATGGCTCAGCAAGGAGAGATCTAGTCCCTGCTAGAGGGCGGGGCGGAGGGTGGAGGGAGCTCAACACCAGGTCAGCCAGGGGGCCCAGGGCTCCGCCGGGGCTGGAGGCCCGGCGCGGGCTCATGAAGCTCCCGGAGGCCTGCTCCAGCGTCTACGGCCATACCACCCTGAACGCGCCCGATCTCGTCTGATCTCGGAAGCTAAGCAGGGTCGGGCCTGGTTAGTACTTGGATGGGAGACCGCCTGGGAATACCGGGTGCTGTAGGCTTTTGAATTTTTTTTTTTTTTTTTTTTATTTTCCCCCGCCCCAGCCTCCCTTTGGCGGTGTCGGGGGAACCTCCCGTCCCCCACCACCCACCACCCACCACCCCCCCCCCCGGACTACTCTCGGAACTCAACCCCCACCCCCGTAGTGCCCGCCAACTCCCCCCATCCGCCGTCCAAAATTAGGAAAAGCTGTCTCGCGCCTTACACGCAGCACCCAGAGGTCTCAGGGGCGTGTGTGTTACATTCTCCCGCACAGGTGGAAGCCCCCGGCGCTCTTCGGGGGTCAACAGGCGCCCCACAACCGGGGCAACGGATCGAACCCCCGGTCCTGCGGGGGGGCGGGGGGGCGGGGAGGTAGCTCCCAAAACTGCTAAGGGGACCCCGCGGTCCCCACCAGAGGCCCGGGCCGCCCCTCGCTTTTTGCCATCCCTAGGGGGCTTCGTCCTACCCATTTGCCGTGGACACCCCCTTCCGCATTTCAGGCAACCGCACCCCCAACGGAAGGCGCCCTCCTGCATCTTTTGCAAGCTCAGGAGATGGGATTGCCGGGTGCCCTAGGCTCTTTTCATTTTTATTTTTTCCTTGCCCAAGCTCGCCCCCTGGCCAATGCAGGGCCCTGAGGCGCACTGGGACGCCTGCCCCGCTTCCTGCCACTCTGCAACACTCCACCTCCCCACCCCCACACACCCACCCTGGGCCCCGGAGAGTGGAGAGTGGCTCGGCCACTCCCAACCTCGCCTTGGCGATGTTGCGGTTGGGGGGTACCCCTGGGTCTACTCCGGGATCCGACCCTCGGGAGCCTCCCCACCCCCCCCCACCCCCCAGCGCGACCTCCACCCCAAATCAGGGAAAGGTGTCTCCCGCCTCACAGAGGGCACCCCTGGATTGGAGGGATGTGTCTGTTACACAAGGCCCCACGGCCTGGGCGAGTCTGCTTTGAAGAAGCCGCGTTAGAAGAAGTTGAAGTTTAAAAAATTTGGCTCTCAAGAGAAATTTCAATCGTTGTACTGTTGGTATTTGACTCTGTTGACTAATGGGTTGGCCGACCACTGCACTCGGGGAACAGGCTCCAGCGGCTTTGGCTCAGTGGACAGAGCGCAGGCCTGTGGATGGAAGGGTCGCGGGTCCCATTGGGGTCAAGGGCACTTACCACCCTTGCAGGCTGGATCCCTGCCCCCTCAGGGCGCCTGCGGGAGGCAACCAATCCACGTGACTCCCTCGCATCCATGTTTCTCTCTGCCTCTCCGGGCCTCTTCCACGCGCCCTAAGAATCAATGGGAAAATATCCTTGCAGAGGATTAAGACATATAAATGAATGAATGAGTGAGTGAGTGAGTGAGTGAGTGAGTGAATGAGTGAAGGTGGAACAGCTGAACACTCTAGTGGGAATCTGACATCTGGCTCTCCTTGGTCATCTTCATCCCGTGGGCACAGCGCCCTCCGTACCCACCCTCAACTCTGGGCCCACTCCGACTGCCGGTGGTCTGGTCTCTAGCTCCCGGACAAGGTTTGGAAGAAGTCGTACTAGTCCACCTGAGTCTCCAAGACCTCCTCATGATCTCCTGGGTGGAGCTCTGATAGGCAACGCCTGGTGTCCGGGCCCTTATAGAAAACTGCCTGGGTCTCACCACAGTAGGAAAACCCACCGTAAAGTCACTTTCCCTGATCTGGTGCACAGGGTTGTCTGAATAGACTTCCAGCCAGCCACGAAGGAATAAAATGACCCCTTGACGCCTAGGATTTCCAGAGGGTAGGGGAGCTTGGAGCCCAGCCCTCACTTCCTCTTGCGGCGCCCCCCTCCCCCACCCATGACCTGAGATGGGCACTTGAGAGACCCAGCAAACCACCCCTCCTGCAGTTTCTTCCACTCCAGCACACACTCACACACACACCCACACGCGCGCGCACGCCCGCTCGCACGCACGCACGCACGCACGCACGCACGCACGCACACAGTGACAAGGACTGATGAGATGCCCTCAAGTGCTCCCAGTTGTGGCCGCCCTGGGATTGGCCAGCGCTAGGCTGTCATACGTTACCTAGAGCCACTGTCTGCGGTGAGTGAAACAGCTTTTGTGGTAAGCTCTTCCAAAGACACACCCTGAGACCATCCGCAGACCAGTGGAGGACATCCTGCTGTCTCCAAGGTCTCCAGGCAAGTGAGGTGATAGGGGCCAGTCTCAGGAATGTGGGTGCCCGGTGACCAGAGTTCTAGCTTCTGTATTGTCCTGTGACTGAGGAAGTGACGTAAAGTTTGCAAGGTTCCATGACCTGTATGTTTTCCTTTAAGCACACTTGCCTGAAAACCCCTCAGGGCTTTGGACTGACACCCCCATAAACACTCCCAAGTTTTCCAACTCAGCTTTCCCCCACGGCTCCCCGTTCTCGCCACCAGGGTCCCAGCGTTCAGGAGAGCCGAGTTAGACCTGTGTCTGCCTGATCGGTTTAGTGTCCCGGCAAAGCCATTGTGTCCTCCTGGGCCTTCCCAGGGACCCGACCCACACACCAGGGGCGATGCAAGAAACAATTTTCTGGAGACCCGGGCCGGTGGATATGACGTAAAACCTGCCACACCTGTGGGCGGTGTGACGTGTGCCGAAGGAGATGCAAACACTCAGAGGTGGCCAAAGTACAGGACGGGGCTGGATGTGGCCCGAATGGCCACTTCAAACAGGCCTGGGTTTCAGCACGGTGATCCTGGTAGAGTCACACCGCTCTGGGCCACTTTTATAGGTCTTCACCCGTAAGAGGGTGAAATGAAGGAAAGGAAGGTGTGACCGCCCGTGCCGTATCACCTTCTGTGCTCTCCCAGGACACGAAGCATCAGACCTTGGGCTTGCTGTGGGCCTACTTGGTGGTGGGCGGCCTCCACCTCCACTGCCCCTGGCCCCTGCCTTCGCACGTGCACATGTTTTGGTCACAGCCAAGCGTTTACCAGTTGGATTCTCCACAACAAGAGGCTGCTGTGGGGATGGGAAGCGGAATCCCTAGGGGAGCCGAGTTGGGGAGGGCGCCCCCTTCCTAGCTACCCAGCACATCGCGCCCCCACCGCGAGCCGCCCTCCAGCATCTCGCCTCTCCTGGAAGCTCCGCAGGTGAGCGGGCGACAGGCAGCTGATGGCTCAGCAAGGAGAGATCTAGTCCCTGCTAGAGGGCGGGGCGGAGGGTGGAGGGAGCTCAACACCAGGTCAGCCAGGGGGCCCAGGGCTCCGCCGGGGCTGGAGGCCCGGCGCGGGCTCATGAAGCTCCCGGAGGCCTGCTCCAGCGTCTACGGCCATACCACCCTGAACGCGCCCGATCTCGTCTGATCTCGGAAGCTAAGCAGGGTCGGGCCTGGTTAGTACTTGGATGGGAGACCGCCTGGGAATACCGGGTGCTGTAGGCTTTTGAATTTTTTTTTTTTTTTTTTTATTTTCCCCCGCCCCAGCCTCCCTTTGGCGGTGTCGGGGGAACCTCCCGTCCCCCACCACCCACCACCCACCACCCCCCCCCCCCGGACTACTCTCGGAACTCAACCCCCACCCCCGTAGTGCCCGCCAACTCCCCCCATCCGCCGTCCAAAATTAGGAAAAGCTGTCTCGCGCCTTACACGCAGCACCCAGAGGTCTCAGGGGCGTGTGTGTTACATTCTCCCGCACAGGTGGAAGCCCCCGGCGCTCTTCGGGGGTCAACAGGCGCCCCACAACCGGGGCAACGGATCGAACCCCCGGTCCTGCGGGGGGGCGGGGGGGCGGGGAGGTAGCTCCCAAAACTGCTAAGGGGACCCCGCGGTCCCCACCAGAGGCCCGGGCCGCCCCTCGCTTTTTGCCATCCCTAGGGGGCTTCGTCCTACCCATTTGCCGTGGACACCCCCTTCCGCATTTCAGGCAACCGCACCCCCAACGGAAGGCGCCCTCCTGCATCTTTTGCAAGCTCAGGAGATGGGATTGCCGGGTGCCCTAGGCTCTTTTCATTTTTATTTTTTCCTTGCCCAAGCTCGCCCCCTGGCCAATGCAGGGCCCTGAGGCGCACTGGGACGCCTGCCCCGCTTCCTGCCACTCTGCAACACTCCACCTCCCCACCCCCACACACCCACCCTGGGCCCCGGAGAGTGGAGAGTGGCTCGGCCACTCCCAACCTCGCCTTGGCGATGTTGCGGTTGGGGGGTACCCCTGGGTCTACTCCGGGATCCGACCCTCGGGAGCCTCCCCACCCCCCCCCACCCCCCAGCGCGACCTCCACCCCAAATCAGGGAAAGGTGTCTCCCGCCTCACAGAGGGCACCCCTGGATTGGAGGGATGTGTCTGTTACACAAGGCCCCACGGCCTGGGCGAGTCTGCTTTGAAGAAGCCGCGTTAGAAGAAGTTGAAGTTTAAAAAATTTGGCTCTCAAGAGAAATTTCAATCGTTGTACTGTTGGTATTTGACTCTGTTGACTAATGGGTTGGCCGACCACTGCACTCGGGGAACAGGCTCCAGCGGCTTTGGCTCAGTGGACAGAGCGCAGGCCTGTGGATGGAAGGGTCGCGGGTCCCATTGGGGTCAAGGGCACTTACCACCCTTGCAGGCTGGATCCCTGCCCCCTCAGGGCGCCTGCGGGAGGCAACCAATCCACGTGACTCCCTCGCATCCATGTTTCTCTCTGCCTCTCCGGGCCTCTTCCACGCGCCCTAAGAATCAATGGGAAAATATCCTTGCAGAGGATTAAGACATATAAATGAATGAATGAGTGAGTGAGTGAGTGAGTGAGTGAGTGAATGAGTGAAGGTGGAACAGCTGAACACTCTAGTGGGAATCTGACATCTGGCTCTCCTTGGTCATCTTCATCCCGTGGGCACAGCGCCCTCCGTACCCACCCTCAACTCTGGGCCCACTCCGACTGCCGGTGGTCTGGTCTCTAGCTCCCGGACAAGGTTTGGAAGAAGTCGTACTAGTCCACCTGAGTCTCCAAGACCTCCTCATGATCTCCTGGGTGGAGCTCTGATAGGCAACGCCTGGTGTCCGGGCCCTTATAGAAAACTGCCTGGGTCTCACCACAGTAGGAAAACCCACCGTAAAGTCACTTTCCCTGATCTGGTGCACAGGGTTGTCTGAATAGACTTCCAGCCAGCCACGAAGGAATAAAATGACCCCTTGACGCCTAGGATTTCCAGAGGGTAGGGGAGCTTGGAGCCCAGCCCTCACTTCCTCTTGCGGCGCCCCCCTCCCCCACCCATGACCTGAGATGGGCACTTGAGAGACCCAGCAAACCACCCCTCCTGCAGTTTCTTCCACTCCAGCACACACTCACACACACACCCACACGCGCGCGCACGCCCGCTCGCACGCACGCACGCACGCACGCACGCACGCACGCACACAGTGACAAGGACTGATGAGATGCCCTCAAGTGCTCCCAGTTGTGGCCGCCCTGGGATTGGCCAGCGCTAGGCTGTCATACGTTACCTAGAGCCACTGTCTGCGGTGAGTGAAACAGCTTTTGTGGTAAGCTCTTCCAAAGACACACCCTGAGACCATCCGCAGACCAGTGGAGGACATCCTGCTGTCTCCAAGGTCTCCAGGCAAGTGAGGTGATAGGGGCCAGTCTCAGGAATGTGGGTGCCCGGTGACCAGAGTTCTAGCTTCTGTATTGTCCTGTGACTGAGGAAGTGACGTAAAGTTTGCAAGGTTCCATGACCTGTATGTTTTCCTTTAAGCACACTTGCCTGAAAACCCCTCAGGGCTTTGGACTGACACCCCCATAAACACTCCCAAGTTTTCCAACTCAGCTTTCCCCCACGGCTCCCCGTTCTCGCCACCAGGGTCCCAGCGTTCAGGAGAGCCGAGTTAGACCTGTGTCTGCCTGATCGGTTTAGTGTCCCGGCAAAGCCATTGTGTCCTCCTGGGCCTTCCCAGGGACCCGACCCACACACCAGGGGCGATGCAAGAAACAATTTTCTGGAGACCCGGGCCGGTGGATATGACGTAAAACCTGCCACACCTGTGGGCGGTGTGACGTGTGCCGAAGGAGATGCAAACACTCAGAGGTGGCCAAAGTACAGGACGGGGCTGGATGTGGCCCGAATGGCCACTTCAAACAGGCCTGGGTTTCAGCACGGTGATCCTGGTAGAGTCACACCGCTCTGGGCCACTTTTATAGGTCTTCACCCGTAAGAGGGTGAAATGAAGGAAAGGAAGGTGTGACCGCCCGTGCCGTATCACCTTCTGTGCTCTCCCAGGACACGAAGCATCAGACCTTGGGCTTGCTGTGGGCCTACTTGGTGGTGGGCGGCCTCCACCTCCACTGCCCCTGGCCCCTGCCTTCGCACGTGCACATGTTTTGGTCACAGCCAAGCGTTTACCAGTTGGATTCTCCACAACAAGAGGCTGCTGTGGGGATGGGAAGCGGAATCCCTAGGGGAGCCGAGTTGGGGAGGGCGCCCCCTTCCTAGCTACCCAGC
The DNA here is from genome assembly GCF_963455305.1 of Plecotus auritus. Lineage (NCBI taxonomy): Eukaryota > Metazoa > Chordata > Mammalia > Chiroptera > Vespertilionidae > Plecotus > Plecotus auritus. The sequence goes on from NC_137782.1 coordinate 102,201,312, forward strand.
ACATCGCGCCCCCACCGCGAGCCGCCCTCCAGCATCTCGCCTCTCCTGGAAGCTCCGCAGGTGAGCGGGCGACAGGCAGCTGATGGCTCAGCAAGGAGAGATCTAGTCCCTGCTAGAGGGCGGGGCGGAGGGTGGAGGGAGCTCAACACCAGGTCAGCCAGGGGGCCCAGGGCTCCGCCGGGGCTGGAGGCCCGGCGCGGGCTCATGAAGCTCCCGGAGGCCTGCTCCAGCGTCTACGGCCATACCACCCTGAACGCGCCCGATCTCGTCTGATCTCGGAAGCTAAGCAGGGTCGGGCCTGGTTAGTACTTGGATGGGAGACCGCCTGGGAATACCGGGTGCTGTAGGCTTTTGAATTTTTTTTTTTTTTTTTTTATTTTCCCCCGCCCCAGCCTCCCTTTGGCGGTGTCGGGGGAACCTCCCGTCCCCCACCACCCACCACCCACCACCCCCCCCCCCCGGACTACTCTCGGAACTCAACCCCCACCCCCGTAGTGCCCGCCAACTCCCCCCATCCGCCGTCCAAAATTAGGAAAAGCTGTCTCGCGCCTTACACGCAGCACCCAGAGGTCTCAGGGGCGTGTGTGTTACATTCTCCCGCACAGGTGGAAGCCCCCGGCGCTCTTCGGGGGTCAACAGGCGCCCCACAACCGGGGCAACGGATCGAACCCCCGGTCCTGCGGGGGGGCGGGGGGGCGGGGAGGTAGCTCCCAAAACTGCTAAGGGGACCCCGCGGTCCCCACCAGAGGCCCGGGCCGCCCCTCGCTTTTTGCCATCCCTAGGGGGCTTCGTCCTACCCATTTGCCGTGGACACCCCCTTCCGCATTTCAGGCAACCGCACCCCCAACGGAAGGCGCCCTCCTGCATCTTTTGCAAGCTCAGGAGATGGGATTGCCGGGTGCCCTAGGCTCTTTTCATTTTTATTTTTTCCTTGCCCAAGCTCGCCCCCTGGCCAATGCAGGGCCCTGAGGCGCACTGGGACGCCTGCCCCGCTTCCTGCCACTCTGCAACACTCCACCTCCCCACCCCCACACACCCACCCTGGGCCCGGGAGAGTGGAGAGTGGCTCGGCCACTCCCAACCTCGCCTTGGCGATGTTGCGGTTGGGGGGTACCCCTGGGTCTACTCCGGGATCCGACCCTCGGGAGCCTCCCCACCCCCCCCCACCCCCCAGCGCGACCTCCACCCCAAATCAGGGAAAGGTGTCTCCCGCCTCACAGAGGGCACCCCTGGATTGGAGGGATGTGTCTGTTACACAAGGCCCCACGGCCTGGGCGAGTCTGCTTTGAAGAAGCCGCGTTAGAAGAAGTTGAAGTTTAAAAAATTTGGCTCTCAAGAGAAATTTCAATCGTTGTACTGTTGGTATTTGACTCTGTTGACTAATGGGTTGGCCGACCACTGCACTCGGGGAACAGGCTCCAGCGGCTTTGGCTCAGTGGACAGAGCGCAGGCCTGTGGATGGAAGGGTCGCGGGTCCCATTGGGGTCAAGGGCACTTACCACCCTTGCAGGCTGGATCCCTGCCCCCTCAGGGCGCCTGCGGGAGGCAACCAATCCACGTGACTCCCTCGCATCCATGTTTCTCTCTGCCTCTCCGGGCCTCTTCCACGCGCCCTAAGAATCAATGGGAAAATATCCTTGCAGAGGATTAAGACATATAAATGAATGAATGAGTGAGTGAGTGAGTGAGTGAGTGAGTGAATGAGTGAAGGTGGAACAGCTGAACACTCTAGTGGGAATCTGACATCTGGCTCTCCTTGGTCATCTTCATCCCGTGGGCACAGCGCCCTCCGTACCCACCCTCAACTCTGGGCCCACTCCGACTGCCGGTGGTCTGGTCTCTAGCTCCCGGACAAGGTTTGGAAGAAGTCGTACTAGTCCACCTGAGTCTCCAAGACCTCCTCATGATCTCCTGGGTGGAGCTCTGATAGGCAACGCCTGGTGTCCGGGCCCTTATAGAAAACTGCCTGGGTCTCACCACAGTAGGAAAACCCACCGTAAAGTCACTTTCCCTGATCTGGTGCACAGGGTTGTCTGAATAGACTTCCAGCCAGCCACGAAGGAATAAAATGACCCCTTGACGCCTAGGATTTCCAGAGGGTAGGGGAGCTTGGAGCCCAGCCCTCACTTCCTCTTGCGGCGCCCCCCTCCCCCACCCATGACCTGAGATGGGCACTTGAGAGACCCAGCAAACCACCCCTCCTGCAGTTTCTTCCACTCCAGCACACACTCACACACACACCCACACGCGCGCGCACGCCCGCTCGCACGCACGCACGCACGCACGCACGCACGCACACAGTGACAAGGACTGATGAGATGCCCTCAAGTGCTCCCAGTTGTGGCCGCCCTGGGATTGGCCAGCGCTAGGCTGTCATACGTTACCTAGAGCCACTGTCTGCGGTGAGTGAAACAGCTTTTGTGGTAAGCTCTTCCAAAGACACACCCTGAGACCATCCGCAGACCAGTGGAGGACATCCTGCTGTCTCCAAGGTCTCCAGGCAAGTGAGGTGATAGGGGCCAGTCTCAGGAATGTGGGTGCCCGGTGACCAGAGTTCTAGCTTCTGTATTGTCCTGTGACTGAGGAAGTGACGTAAAGTTTGCAAGGTTCCATGACCTGTATGTTTTCCTTTAAGCACACTTGCCTGAAAACCCCTCAGGGCTTTGGACTGACACCCCCATAAACACTCCCAAGTTTTCCAACTCAGCTTTCCCCCACGGCTCCCCGTTCTCGCCACCAGGGTCCCAGCGTTCAGGAGAGCCGAGTTAGACCTGTGTCTGCCTGATCGGTTTAGTGTCCCGGCAAAGCCATTGTGTCCTCCTGGGCCTTCCCAGGGACCCGACCCACACACCAGGGGCGATGCAAGAAACAATTTTCTGGAGACCCGGGCCGGTGGATATGACGTAAAACCTGCCACACCTGTGGGCGGTGTGACGTGTGCCGAAGGAGATGCAAACACTCAGAGGTGGCCAAAGTACAGGACGGGGCTGGATGTGGCCCGAATGGCCACTTCAAACAGGCCTGGGTTTCAGCACGGTGATCCTGGTAGAGTCACACCGCTCTGGGCCACTTTTATAGGTCTTCACCCGTAAGAGGGTGAAATGAAGGAAAGGAAGGTGTGACCGCCCGTGCCGTATCACCTTCTGTGCTCTCCCAGGACACGAAGCATCAGACCTTGGGCTTGCTGTGGGCCTACTTGGTGGTGGGCGGCCTCCACCTCCACTGCCCCTGGCCCCTGCCTTCGCACGTGCACATGTTTTGGTCACAGCCAAGCGTTTACCAGTTGGATTCTCCACAACAAGAGGCTGCTGTGGGGATGGGAAGCGGAATCCCTAGGGGAGCCGAGTTGGGGAGGGCGCCCCCTTCCTAGCTACCCAGCACATCGCGCCCCCACCGCGAGCCGCCCTCCAGCATCTCGCCTCTCCTGGAAGCTCCGCAGGTGAGCGGGCGACAGGCAGCTGATGGCTCAGCAAGGAGAGATCTAGTCCCTGCTAGAGGGCGGGGCGGAGGGTGGAGGGAGCTCAACACCAGGTCAGCCAGGGGGCCCAGGGCTCCGCCGGGGCTGGAGGCCCGGCGCGGGCTCATGAAGCTCCCGGAGGCCTGCTCCAGCGTCTACGGCCATACCACCCTGAACGCGCCCGATCTCGTCTGATCTCGGAAGCTAAGCAGGGTCGGGCCTGGTTAGTACTTGGATGGGAGACCGCCTGGGAATACCGGGTGCTGTAGGCTTTTGAATTTTTTTTTTTTTTTTTTTTATTTTCCCCCGCCCCAGCCTCCCTTTGGCGGTGTCGGGGGAACCTCCCGTCCCCCACCACCCACCACCCACCACCCCCCCCCCCGGACTACTCTCGGAACTCAACCCCCACCCCCGTAGTGCCCGCCAACTCCCCCCATCCGCCGTCCAAAATTAGGAAAAGCTGTCTCGCGCCTTACACGCAGCACCCAGAGGTCTCAGGGGCGTGTGTGTTACATTCTCCCGCACAGGTGGAAGCCCCCGGCGCTCTTCGGGGGTCAACAGGCGCCCCACAACCGGGGCAACGGATCGAACCCCCGGTCCTGCGGGGGGGCGGGGGGGCGGGGAGGTAGCTCCCAAAACTGCTAAGGGGACCCCGCGGTCCCCACCAGAGGCCCGGGCCGCCCCTCGCTTTTTGCCATCCCTAGGGGGCTTCGTCCTACCCATTTGCCGTGGACACCCCCTTCCGCATTTCAGGCAACCGCACCCCCAACGGAAGGCGCCCTCCTGCATCTTTTGCAAGCTCAGGAGATGGGATTGCCGGGTGCCCTAGGCTCTTTTCATTTTTATTTTTTCCTTGCCCAAGCTCGCCCCCTGGCCAATGCAGGGCCCTGAGGCGCACTGGGACGCCTGCCCCGCTTCCTGCCACTCTGCAACACTCCACCTCCCCACCCCCACACACCCACCCTGGGCCCCGGAGAGTGGAGAGTGGCTCGGCCACTCCCAACCTCGCCTTGGCGATGTTGCGGTTGGGGGGTACCCCTGGGTCTACTCCGGGATCCGACCCTCGGGAGCCTCCCCACCCCCCCCCACCCCCCAGCGCGACCTCCACCCCAAATCAGGGAAAGGTGTCTCCCGCCTCACAGAGGGCACCCCTGGATTGGAGGGATGTGTCTGTTACACAAGGCCCCACGGCCTGGGCGAGTCTGCTTTGAAGAAGCCGCGTTAGAAGAAGTTGAAGTTTAAAAAATTTGGCTCTCAAGAGAAATTTCAATCGTTGTACTGTTGGTATTTGACTCTGTTGACTAATGGGTTGGCCGACCACTGCACTCGGGGAACAGGCTCCAGCGGCTTTGGCTCAGTGGACAGAGCGCAGGCCTGTGGATGGAAGGGTCGCGGGTCCCATTGGGGTCAAGGGCACTTACCACCCTTGCAGGCTGGATCCCTGCCCCCTCAGGGCGCCTGCGGGAGGCAACCAATCCACGTGACTCCCTCGCATCCATGTTTCTCTCTGCCTCTCCGGGCCTCTTCCACGCGCCCTAAGAATCAATGGGAAAATATCCTTGCAGAGGATTAAGACATATAAATGAATGAATGAGTGAGTGAGTGAGTGAGTGAGTGAGTGAATGAGTGAAGGTGGAACAGCTGAACACTCTAGTGGGAATCTGACATCTGGCTCTCCTTGGTCATCTTCATCCCGTGGGCACAGCGCCCTCCGTACCCACCCTCAACTCTGGGCCCACTCCGACTGCCGGTGGTCTGGTCTCTAGCTCCCGGACAAGGTTTGGAAGAAGTCGTACTAGTCCACCTGAGTCTCCAAGACCTCCTCATGATCTCCTGGGTGGAGCTCTGATAGGCAACGCCTGGTGTCCGGGCCCTTATAGAAAACTGCCTGGGTCTCACCACAGTAGGAAAACCCACCGTAAAGTCACTTTCCCTGATCTGGTGCACAGGGTTGTCTGAATAGACTTCCAGCCAGCCACGAAGGAATAAAATGACCCCTTGACGCCTAGGATTTCCAGAGGGTAGGGGAGCTTGGAGCCCAGCCCTCACTTCCTCTTGCGGCGCCCCCCTCCCCCACCCATGACCTGAGATGGGCACTTGAGAGACCCAGCAAACCACCCCTCCTGCAGTTTCTTCCACTCCAGCACACACTCACACACACACCCACACGCGCGCGCACGCCCGCTCGCACGCACGCACGCACGCACGCACGCACGCACGCACACAGTGACAAGGACTGATGAGATGCCCTCAAGTGCTCCCAGTTGTGGCCGCCCTGGGATTGGCCAGCGCTAGGCTGTCATACGTTACCTAGAGCCACTGTCTGCGGTGAGTGAAACAGCTTTTGTGGTAAGCTCTTCCAAAGACACACCCTGAGACCATCCGCAGACCAGTGGAGGACATCCTGCTGTCTCCAAGGTCTCCAGGCAAGTGAGGTGATAGGGGCCAGTCTCAGGAATGTGGGTGCCCGGTGACCAGAGTTCTAGCTTCTGTATTGTCCTGTGACTGAGGAAGTGACGTAAAGTTTGCAAGGTTCCATGACCTGTATGTTTTCCTTTAAGCACACTTGCCTGAAAACCCCTCAGGGCTTTGGACTGACACCCCCATAAACACTCCCAAGTTTTCCAACTCAGCTTTCCCCCACGGCTCCCCGTTCTCGCCACCAGGGTCCCAGCGTTCAGGAGAGCCGAGTTAGACCTGTGTCTGCCTGATCGGTTTAGTGTCCCGGCAAAGCCATTGTGTCCTCCTGGGCCTTCCCAGGGACCCGACCCACACACCAGGGGCGATGCAAGAAACAATTTTCTGGAGACCCGGGCCGGTGGATATGACGTAAAACCTGCCACACCTGTGGGCGGTGTGACGTGTGCCGAAGGAGATGCAAACACTCAGAGGTGGCCAAAGTACAGGACGGGGCTGGATGTGGCCCGAATGGCCACTTCAAACAGGCCTGGGTTTCAGCACGGTGATCCTGGTAGAGTCACACCGCTCTGGGCCACTTTTATAGGTCTTCACCCGTAAGAGGGTGAAATGAAGGAAAGGAAGGTGTGACCGCCCGTGCCGTATCACCTTCTGTGCTCTCCCAGGACACGAAGCATCAGACCTTGGGCTTGCTGTGGGCCTACTTGGTGGTGGGCGGCCTCCACCTCCACTGCCCCTGGCCCCTGCCTTCGCACGTGCACATGTTTTGGTCACAGCCAAGCGTTTACCAGTTGGATTCTCCACAACAAGAGGCTGCTGTGGGGATGGGAAGCGGAATCCCTAGGGGAGCCGAGTTGGGGAGGGCGCCCCCTTCCTAGCTACCCAGCACATCGCGCCCCCACCGCGAGCCGCCCTCCAGCATCTCGCCTCTCCTGGAAGCTCCGCAGGTGAGCGGGCGACAGGCAGCTGATGGCTCAGCAAGGAGAGATCTAGTCCCTGCTAGAGGGCGGGGCGGAGGGTGGAGGGAGCTCAACACCAGGTCAGCCAGGGGGCCCAGGGCTCCGCCGGGGCTGGAGGCCCGGCGCGGGCTCATGAAGCTCCCGGAGGCCTGCTCCAGCGTCTACGGCCATACCACCCTGAACGCGCCCGATCTCGTCTGATCTCGGAAGCTAAGCAGGGTCGGGCCTGGTTAGTACTTGGATGGGAGACCGCCTGGGAATACCGGGTGCTGTAGGCTTTTGAATTTTTTTTTTTTTTTTTTTATTTTCCCCCGCCCCAGCCTCCCTTTGGCGGTGTCGGGGGAACCTCCCGTCCCCCACCACCCACCACCCACCACCCCCCCCCCCCGGACTACTCTCGGAACTCAACCCCCACCCCCGTAGTGCCCGCCAACTCCCCCCATCCGCCGTCCAAAATTAGGAAAAGCTGTCTCGCGCCTTACACGCAGCACCCAGAGGTCTCAGGGGCGTGTGTGTTACATTCTCCCGCACAGGTGGAAGCCCCCGGCGCTCTTCGGGGGTCAACAGGCGCCCCACAACCGGGGCAACGGATCGAACCCCCGGTCCTGCGGGGGGGCGGGGGGGCGGGGAGGTAGCTCCCAAAACTGCTAAGGGGACCCCGCGGTCCCCACCAGAGGCCCGGGCCGCCCCTCGCTTTTTGCCATCCCTAGGGGGCTTCGTCCTACCCATTTGCCGTGGACACCCCCTTCCGCATTTCAGGCAACCGCACCCCCAACGGAAGGCGCCCTCCTGCATCTTTTGCAAGCTCAGGAGATGGGATTGCCGGGTGCCCTAGGCTCTTTTCATTTTTATTTTTTCCTTGCCCAAGCTCGCCCCCTGGCCAATGCAGGGCCCTGAGGCGCACTGGGACGCCTGCCCCGCTTCCTGCCACTCTGCAACACTCCACCTCCCCACCCCCACACACCCACCCTGGGCCCGGGAGAGTGGAGAGTGGCTCGGCCACTCCCAACCTCGCCTTGGCGATGTTGCGGTTGGGGGGTACCCCTGGGTCTACTCCGGGATCCGACCCTCGGGAGCCTCCCCACCCCCCCCCACCCCCCAGCGCGACCTCCACCCCAAATCAGGGAAAGGTGTCTCCCGCCTCACAGAGGGCACCCCTGGATTGGAGGGATGTGTCTGTTACACAAGGCCCCACGGCCTGGGCGAGTCTGCTTTGAAGAAGCCGCGTTAGAAGAAGTTGAAGTTTAAAAAATTTGGCTCTCAAGAGAAATTTCAATCGTTGTACTGTTGGTATTTGACTCTGTTGACTAATGGGTTGGCCGACCACTGCACTCGGGGAACAGGCTCCAGCGGCTTTGGCTCAGTGGACAGAGCGCAGGCCTGTGGATGGAAGGGTCGCGGGTCCCATTGGGGTCAAGGGCACTTACCACCCTTGCAGGCTGGATCCCTGCCCCCTCAGGGCGCCTGCGGGAGGCAACCAATCCACGTGACTCCCTCGCATCCATGTTTCTCTCTGCCTCTCCGGGCCTCTTCCACGCGCCCTAAGAATCAATGGGAAAATATCCTTGCAGAGGATTAAGACATATAAATGAATGAATGAGTGAGTGAGTGAGTGAGTGAGTGAGTGAATGAGTGAAGGTGGAACAGCTGAACACTCTAGTGGGAATCTGACATCTGGCTCTCCTTGGTCATCTTCATCCCGTGGGCACAGCGCCCTCCGTACCCACCCTCAACTCTGGGCCCACTCCGACTGCCGGTGGTCTGGTCTCTAGCTCCCGGACAAGGTTTGGAAGAAGTCGTACTAGTCCACCTGAGTCTCCAAGACCTCCTCATGATCTCCTGGGTGGAGCTCTGATAGGCAACGCCTGGTGTCCGGGCCCTTATAGAAAACTGCCTGGGTCTCACCACAGTAGGAAAACCCACCGTAAAGTCACTTTCCCTGATCTGGTGCACAGGGTTGTCTGAATAGACTTCCAGCCAGCCACGAAGGAATAAAATGACCCCTTGACGCCTAGGATTTCCAGAGGGTAGGGGAGCTTGGAGCCCAGCCCTCACTTCCTCTTGCGGCGCCCCCCTCCCCCACCCATGACCTGAGATGGGCACTTGAGAGACCCAGCAAACCACCCCTCCTGCAGTTTCTTCCACTCCAGCACACACTCACACACACACCCACACGCGCGCGCACGCCCGCTCGCACGCACGCACGCACGCACGCACGCACGCACACAGTGACAAGGACTGATGAGATGCCCTCAAGTGCTCCCAGTTGTGGCCGCCCTGGGATTGGCCAGCGCTAGGCTGTCATACGTTACCTAGAGCCACTGTCTGCGGTGAGTGAAACAGCTTTTGTGGTAAGCTCTTCCAAAGACACACCCTGAGACCATCCGCAGACCAGTGGAGGACATCCTGCTGTCTCCAAGGTCTCCAGGCAAGTGAGGTGATAGGGGCCAGTCTCAGGAATGTGGGTGCCCGGTGACCAGAGTTCTAGCTTCTGTATTGTCCTGTGACTGAGGAAGTGACGTAAAGTTTGCAAGGTTCCATGACCTGTATGTTTTCCTTTAAGCACACTTGCCTGAAAACCCCTCAGGGCTTTGGACTGACACCCCCATAAACACTCCCAAGTTTTCCAACTCAGCTTTCCCCCACGGCTCCCCGTTCTCGCCACCAGGGTCCCAGCGTTCAGGAGAGCCGAGTTAGACCTGTGTCTGCCTGATCGGTTTAGTGTCCCGGCAAAGCCATTGTGTCCTCCTGGGCCTTCCCAGGGACCCGACCCACACACCAGGGGCGATGCAAGAAACAATTTTCTGGAGACCCGGGCCGGTGGATATGACGTAAAACCTGCCACACCTGTGGGCGGTGTGACGTGTGCCGAAGGAGATGCAAACACTCAGAGGTGGCCAAAGTACAGGACGGGGCTGGATGTGGCCCGAATGGCCACTTCAAACAGGCCTGGGTTTCAGCACGGTGATCCTGGTAGAGTCACACCGCTCTGGGCCACTTTTATAGGTCTTCACCCGTAAGAGGGTGAAATGAAGGAAAGGAAGGTGTGACCGCCCGTGCCGTATCACCTTCTGTGCTCTCCCAGGACACGAAGCATCAGACCTTGGGCTTGCTGTGGGCCTACTTGGTGGTGGGCGGCCTCCACCTCCACTGCCCCTGGCCCCTGCCTTCGCACGTGCACATGTTTTGGTCACAGCCAAGCGTTTACCAGTTGGATTCTCCACAACAAGAGGCTGCTGTGGGGATGGGAAGCGGAATCCCTAGGGGAGCCGAGTTGGGGAGGGCGCCCCCTTCCTAGCTACCCAGCACATCGCGCCCCCACCGCGAGCCGCCCTCCAGCATCTCGCCTCTCCTGGAAGCTCCGCAGGTGAGCGGGCGACAGGCAGCTGATGGCTCAGCAAGGAGAGATCTAGTCCCTGCTAGAGGGCGGGGCGGAGGGTGGAGGGAGCTCAACACCAGGTCAGCCAGGGGGCCCAGGGCTCCGCCGGGGCTGGAGGCCCGGCGCGGGCTCATGAAGCTCCCGGAGGCCTGCTCCAGCGTCTACGGCCATACCACCCTGAACGCGCCCGATCTCGTCTGATCTCGGAAGCTAAGCAGGGTCGGGCCTGGTTAGTACTTGGGTGGGATTCCGCCTGGGAATACCGGGTGCTGTAGGCTTTTGATTTTTTATTTTTATTTTCCCCCGCCCCAGCCTCCCTTTGGCGGTGTCGGGGGAACCTCCCGTCCCCCACCACCCACCACCCCCCCCCCACTACTCTCGGAACTCAACCCCCACCCCCGTAGTGCCTGCCAACTCCATCCGCCGTCCAAAATTAGGAAAAGCTGTCTAGCGCCTTACACGCAGCACCCAGAGGTCTCTGGGGCGTGTGTGTTACATTTTCCCGCACAGGTGGAAGCCCCCGGCGCTCTTCTGGGGGCAACAGGCGCCCCACAACCGGGGCAACGGTTCGAACCCCCGGTGCTGCGGGGGGACGGGGGGCAAAGATAGCTCCCAAAACTGCTAAGGGAACCCCGCGGTCCCCACCAGAGGCCCGGGCCGCCCCTCGCTTTTTGCCATCCCTAGGGGGCTTCGTCCTACCCATTTGCCGTGACACCCCCTTCAGCATTTCAGGCAACCGCACCCCCAACGGAAGGCGCCCTCCTGCATCTTTTGCAAGCTCAGGAGATGGGATTGCCGGGTGCCCTAGGCTCCTTTCATTTTTATTTTTTCCTTGCCCAAGCTCGCCCCCTGGCCAATGCAGGGCCCTGAGGCGCACTGGGACGCCTGCCCCGCTTCCTGCCACTCTGCAACACTCCACCTCCCCACCCCCACTCACCCACCCTGGGCCCCGGAGAGTGGAGAGTGGCTCGGCCACTCCCAACCTCGCCTTGGCTATGTTGCGGTTGGGGGGTACCCCTGGGTCTACTCCGGGATCCGACCCTCGGGAGCCTCCCCACCCCCACCCCCCACCGCGACCTCCACCGCAAATCAGGGAAAGGTGTGTCCCGCCTCACAGGGGGCATTCCCGGATTGGAGGTAACTCTGTTACACTAGGGCCGTGGTCGGCAAACTGCGGCTCGCGAGCCACATGAGGCTCTTTGGTCACTTGAGTGAGGCTCTTCCACATAAAACCACGGCCAGGGCGAGTCTGCTTTGAAGAAGCCGCGTTAGAAGAAGTTTAAGTTTAAAAAATTTGGCTCTGAAAAGAAATTTTAATCGTTGTACTGTTTGTATTTGGCTTTGTTGACTAATGAGTTTGCAGACCACTGGCCTAGCCCATCCCCACTGAACATCTGCGGAACCGGCTCAGCCCCTGCAGAACCTAGGTTGGCCGAATCTCCCACGGGGCCCGGATGGAAGGGTGCACAGGAGAGTGCTTCCCATGCCCTGCAACGCCTCCCGTCCCAGGCAAATGCGGCCGCTTTTCCTTGCCGCATCCTCGTGATGAAGCATGGCTCCGCTACGGCCAACTCCTCGGAGATGGCAATCTGGCGTCGCTGACCGGTTTCGCCCGTCTGGGGCGTCCGCCCAAGCCCGGCTCAGAAGCCGCCCAGGCCGTCTCGCGGTGCCCGGCGCGCACAGACGTCATTGCCCCTCCTCTGGCTCCGCCCTCCTACAGTCGACCCGGAAGTTGTACTTGCGATCCTGCGTTCTCTCTCCCACAATACCCTGCGCTCTTTCTTTCCAACTTGTTGGTCAAGGTGTGTATGTTCCCTCGGTGGTCTGAGCCATCGGGCTCCATCCTCCCCCGCGGCTGCACTGCCCAGGTCGGGCGGGCTCTCCTAAGCTGGCCCGGGGCATCGGAGTCCCGGAATGGGAGCCCGCCCGGCCCTGAGGGCTCGCAGTCTGGAAGAGGGTGGCATAGAGTTGGCGCGGGGCTCTCGGGGCGGGGGCGCGGAGGAGCGCCGGTTGGGTGGAGGGCTTAACTCTGCCCGGCCTGGGGCTTTTGGCGCGCGTGGCGGGCGGACGTGGCCATGCGCGCCCCACTGCTCAGCCTCCTTGTCGCCTCGCTTTAGATGGCTCCCGCAAAGAAGGGTGGCGAGAAGAAGAAGGGCCGCTCCGCCATCAACGAGGTGGTGACCAGGGAGTACACCATCAACATCCATAAGCGCATCCATGGCGTGTGAGTACCCCGTCCGCGGCGGGAAGGTCAGCTGGGCTGAAGCTTTTCTTTAAAAACTCAGTCTGTGCTTCAGGGGCCGTATTGCGGTGCGGAGGGTTAGAGTGTCCCGCTGGAGGGACCGGCGGAGACGCGAGGTTGAGGAAGGTTCCTGGGAGAGCAGTTCCAATCGTCCCCCTCGGAGTGTGGAATTGGCTCCAACAGGCGTGGGCAGGCGAACGATGCTTTGCGAGAGAACGGAAGCTTTTTAATGCCTCCAGACTCGGGAAGTGGACCGATTAGGCGTGTCCATCCCAGAGTATGGACACAGCCGTGGTTCTCTGACCCACACAAGGAAGGGTAATTGATGATGGCCGAGCTGTAGCCCGAGGTGAAAGGGAGGGATCCAGGAGGAGAAGGCGTGGCGGGACCTGCAGGGCAGTGTTGGCGGGAGGACACCTGCATTTGTGGACTTGCCTTGCTCTAGAATGTCGGGAGCGATTTTGAATGTTTGACTTTATCTCCTGGGGGTTGGTTTTTAGTTCTTAGGATTAGAAGTTTTCCGTTTCCTGCTTACCGCTGGTAATGGAGAGCAAACCTTGAATGCTGTTTGAAGTATTTTTAAAAGCACATGTTACAGGACAGAGTACTCAGGCACCAGCCTGTGGAGCAGAATTTCTTGCACTTGTCTGGGCAGCCTCGCTGGGACAACGCATTTTTCCAGGGGCTCAGATGTGCAGCCTCGTGGGCACAGGGCGGCTATCAGCACTGCACTCCCAGCCCAGGGGCACCCTGGCCTTCTCTGTTTGGGGTCTCTAGATGGCTTCCGGGGCCTTTTTGTACATTGATGTTGCTTCTGAGTAACCGCGGGCCCGGCCCACCACCCCTTCACTCATTTTGAGCTTTATTCTTACCAGGCTCTTGTGTGCTGGGCACTGCCAGCGGCTCTTGCAGGTTTAGCAGGGAACCCAAAGGTCCTACTTTCCCAGTTCCCTTACAGGAGGTTAGACAACAAATATTTAGATGTAAATGGTAAAATGTGCAGAGTGAGAAGGGCGTTGCTCTAAAGGCCACCCCAGTAATAGGACATTTGAAAAGTAGAGGTGGGCCATTGCAGGTGAGCGAGTTTTTCAGGCATTTTGTGCTTTGTTACAAAAGCCCTAAGCCCGTGGTCGGCAAACTGCGGCTCGCGAGCCACATGCGGCTCTTTGGCCCCTTGAGAGTGGCTCTTCCACAAAATACCACGGTCTGGGTGAGTCTTTTGAAGAAGTGGCGTTAGAAGAAGTTTAAGTTTAAAAAAATTAGCTCTCAAAAGAAATTTCAATCGTTGTACTGTTGATATTTGGCTCTGTTGATTAATGAGTTTGCCGACCACTGCAAAGGCCTATGTGGTACTAAACCCTTTTCCTTCTCTAGCTGCTCCTCCTTGGTCTTTTTTTTTTTTTTTTTTTTTTAATATATTTTATTGATTTTTTACAGAGAGGAAGGAAGAGTGATAGATAGTCAGAAACATCGATGAGAGAGAAACATCGACCAGCTGCCTCCTGCACACCTCCCACTGGGGATGTGCCCGCAACCAAGTTACATGCCCTTGACCGGAATCGAACCCGGGACCTCCCAGTCCGCAGGCTGACGCTCTATCCACTGAGCCAAACTGGTTTTGGCCCTCCTTGGTCTTTGTTGAGTCACAGGACTCACTCCCTCTGTCTATATGTGGTTGTTTACATCTCAGACTCTACATGGCCCCAGTCAAACTGGTGTCAGCGCCACCCCTGGCCCTCCCTGTTTCACTGGCAAAGGAGCACGTCCTCTTGGCTCTGCCTTCCCTCTGACCCATCGCATGGGTCCCTGCAGCATTCTCTGTCCCTTGAATGGTTAGTTTGCAGCTCCCTCTCTTGGTTCCCTTCCCCAAACCCTGGTGTGTCCTCACCCTCCATTGGCTTCCCATCTTACTCAGAATGGAATCCAAAGTATTTGCTGTGGTTCCATGTGGACTGGCCACTTAGTTTCCTGATCGCACCAGGCAGGGATCTGGTTGAGGGAGCTGGCTTGTGTTGCCCCCGCCCCGCCCCCTTAGATGCTTTTCTTGCACACTCCTGCATGGCTGCCTCAGCACCTTCAGCTCTTGGCCCCGATATCTCTGTGGACATCTTACTCAAACCTGCAGCCCATCCCAGAGCTCTCTGCCTTTTCCTAGTTTATTTTTCTGTCACACTTGACACCAGCTGATGCACTCCAGAGGGTCTCCTACATAATCTGGAGAAGGGGGATTCGTTCACACCCTTATGTGGTTTCTGGCACCTTTTGTTTTTGATGGTTAAGTTTATAAGTGAATGATGGTGTGAGCTTGCTTGTAGAAATAACCAGGCTGCTGGTGAGAGTGGAGTAGGGAGCAGGGGAGACATGGTCAAGTGGTTGTGGGGTGGGTGGAGAGCTGGATTTTTTGTGGGTTATGGACCTTATTGAAGGTTTAGAGCAGAATGAAGTCCCTGTAACAGGCTCCATTTGCAGCTCTTACTGCATCTTGTACGTTTGCCTCTTCTGACAGGAAGGAGCACCTCTTAGGCCGTTGGGTTACAGGGGCGAGCCATTGATAGGGCCCCTTCTGACGGTCATGTTGTGAACACCCTTCATTTTTTTTAAAAATGTTTTTATTTCAGAGGGGAAGAGGGAGAGACAGAAACATCAGCAACTCTTCAGACTGTTCTCTCTGCGCCCCACTTGGAATGTCCTATAAATGTTTGACCACTTCCACCTGTAGTAAAGTATTGCTTTTTCACATTTTTAAGTAGAAGCATAAAATTTAAATGGATGCCTGTATCCTTATCTAAACAGCACGCTGAAGGTGCCTTCAGGAGTTAATGATGGTGCCTAGCACCTCCCAAGCGCTTTGTAGCGTTGACTCGACCTCAGGTACTTGGTAGGGGCTCTGTGCACTGCAGGCCTCAGCTCTCTCAGCACAGACCAGGGTAGGGAACTTAAATTCGTACTGAGTGGGCTCCAAAAACATGTTCTGTCTTAAGGTGTGACAAATCTACTTACCATATTCCTATGGTGTACAGTGTTATATGTTTTATGTTCAAGTATGTTCCAATGTCATTCTTAGATTATATTCTCTAGACAGGATAAAGTTTGGAGGTGCTTTTGCTTATCAGGAAAGGGTTGGCCATTGTATATGTTAGCATTACTTAAGGATCATGTGCAGAGCCCTTATCTTCCGTTACTGAAAGTGGGGGGGCAGTTCCTGTTATACCAGTTGCTGGGCATTAACACTGGTGGAAAAAGGAATATTCTGCCTTGTTGAAGTTTGGTTTAGGTTTTTTATGAAAATAGGACATTCGATTTAGTTTTGTGCTCCTTTAATTCACTTTTTACTTATGTTTGAATCTAAGGGGTTTCAAGAAGCGTGCCCCCCGAGCACTCAAGGAGATCCGGAAATTTGCCATGAAGGAGATGGGGACTCCAGACGTGCGTATTGACACCAGACTCAACAAAGCTGTGTGGGCCAAAGGAATAAGGTGTGGAGTTATGTGTTAAGAGTTAAAATTACACCAGCTTAATCCACTTGCTCTGCACCCTGTGTATGAGCTCAGTAATCGCGGATGCATATCTAATGTAATAAAAGGGTAATATGCAAATTGATCCTAATGGCTGAACGACCACTTGGACAGTCACTATGAGGCTCACTGACCACCTCTCAGTCCCTTTCCCCGGCCCCGCAGGCTCCCATTACCTGATGGTGAAAGGGAACCGGGGGTGGGTGGTGGGCAGCGCCAGGCCAAGGCCCCGCCCCGCAGGTCACCCTACACAGGGCGACCTGCGTGGGGGCAGGGCTGGCCAGCAGGCAGGAACGGCCGACCTCTTGGTTCCTCCTCCCGGCCAGCAGGCTCAGATCTCCCATTGGCCAACGGAGAGGCGGGGAGCGGGCTCCGGGCAGCCGGGGAAGGTGGCCCTGATCACAGGCCAGGCCTAGGGACCGTACCCAAGCACGAATTTCATGTGCTGGGCCTCTAGTGGAATTATAAAAAAATAGTGAGGCAGTAACTCAAAGGGGGGTAGCGTCTGCAGAGAAGCCTTTGGATGTAGTGTTTGTAATGAGACCCAAATGAGGGGCCAGCAGTGCGGGGGCTGGTAGGAGCGTTGCACAAAAAGAGATTTGGTTGATGAAGGTAAAAGTCAAAAAAGTGACTTGAAGGACAGAAGGAGGATGGAGAGTTAGGCAGGAGGCAGATCATGGGGAGTCTTGTAGGTCGTGGCAAAGAGTTTGGCTTATCTATAGAAGCCACTGGAGCACTGCTTTTCAACCAGAGGCGATTTTACCTCCCCTTTCCGGGCACATAGTTGGTTATCACTGGTGGGGTTGCCACAGGCCAAGGGTTCTGGAAACATCCTAAAATGCACACAGCAGTCTCCACAACGAAGAATCACCCAGCCCCAATGTCAGTAGAACTGAGGTTGAGAAACCCTGCTTATAAGCAGGAGGGTGTTTTTGCCGTGAAGGACAATGAAGGTGCCAGTGTGGAGGTGGGACCAGCTAAGGGCGGTGAAGTGGCAGGGGCTGGGCGATGGTATGAGCTGGCGTAGGGTGGGGTGGCGTCTGGGTGGCTTTTCAATGTTGGGGTTGAGTGGGTGACAACCCCTTGGGAGCAGCCTGCAGTGGGCCAGCAGAGTTCAGTAGAAATGTATCTAACAAAGGAGCCGCCAATGATGGCTCCTTTGAGATAAGTAGGGAGTGGTGTCATAGAAGCCAAGAGAGTCCCAGGTTTCAGGACACTTCACATCCTCAGACCAATGAGAGGAGTGGACTGCATGCCTGAGGCAGGGAAAGCACACTTAATTTTCCTGTGTTGAGTGTAGACTGCAGAGGGTGGTGTTTCTCCAGATTTACATTTTAGACAAAACCCATCACCATGGTCTCTGCTGGTGGCAAGTTGGGCTCATTTCCGCGTTGGTCTAGTGTCCGTCCCGGCTCCCTATCAGATTGGAACAAAGGATGGAGATTTGGAAGCGTGTTACAGAAGTGGGGACAGGATATATGAGGACACCTGGTGGCTGTGTCATGATAGCGTTGACCTGACCAGCATGTTGATGTTTCTCATTAGGAATGTCCCATATCGTATCCGAGTACGTTTGTCTAGAAAACGTAATGAGGATGAAGATTCACCAAACAAGCTATATACATTGGTCACCTATGTGCCTGTCACCACTTTCAAAAGTAAGTTTCACGCCATTCCACAAAGCTGCCAATGGGAAAGACACTGGTAGGTGGAAGGTGACCATCTTCTCTCCTTTTGCAGATCTACAGACCGTTAATGTGGACGAGAACTAATGCTGATGGTCGAATAAAGTTATACAACTGCCTTGGAGGTTGGTTTTCTGTTTCTGACGGCAACGTAATGTTTGTAATCTTAAAAGTAGTTCCCAGTTACAGAATCATTTGGAGAGGTTTCTTTAATACTATCTCTGTATCCCTTTTCCTAGCCTCTGGAGTTTGAGTATTTAGACAGGCCTAAGCAGGGTTTTCTAGGTAATTTTGCCCTGTAGCCTGGCTTTAGGACCCTGCAGGTAGTTGGACATTGTGGAGGTGCAATGGTTAGTGCTTTTACGTGCATGTTTCGTTGATTCTAAAAGATACATTTCCCCAGAAACTGGCATGTAGAACTCAATTGCCATTGGCCACTTTTCATTTTAACAAACTGAAATGATGCAATTCATAGCATCTTAGGTGTAATGTGTATTGATATGATATAATTGTCAAGAAGTATAGAATTGTCTTCTAAAATGATATTCTGATGGGGTCAAGTTTATGTTTAATTTAATGTACAGTTCATGTTTTAGCTCACTTGTAATGGCCCCATGAGGTATTTTTAGTTCCAGCTTACATGGGGCTAAAGCTCACAGGGCTAAAGTTCATCCAGCCCCAAATCTGAATTCGGCTGAGAACAGTGTTGCAGGGATGATACTGCATTACTGTGTGTAGCACTGCAAGGGTTAAAGACCCCACTGTGGTGCATGCTGGCTTAGAACACCAGGCGCATGGAGGAGGGGGGGCCGGGCGGGCGGTCTCCAGCCTCTTCACTGCACAACCCAAACCTCAGAACTCAAATAAGTGCGAGGTATAAACAAGGAGCAAAGTCGATACAAAAATTTCTTATTAAAAAACTTGGAGGCCAACATTGATAGCATGGTTTGTACACAACATTTTTGTAAGGAAAGGGAATACAACCAAATATATTAAAATGGTTTCAATTACCAGCATTGAAACATTTATGCAAAGAAAAAGCCAAATGCATTTGCACAGACAGTGGCTCTTAGATCTTCAAAGTGAACTTGACTCTAGACCTCCCATTATCTACGTGAAAAATGAGAGCGTGGGCGTTTCTTAGTCTGGGTTAGCATAGTGCATTGGACCCGTGTTCTGTCTGAAGGAGAGCATCACAGCAGCAGTAAATCTGATGGTCAAACAGCCTGGCCTGGCCACTGCGGCTCGGTGGGGTGGAGCATCACCCTGCACACCGGAAGGCTGCAGGTTTGATTCCCAATCAGGGCACACGACTTCGGTTGCAGGTCCCATCCCCGGCCAGGGTGTGTATGGGAGGCAACCAACGTCAATGTTGCTCCCTCTTAAAAAAGAACACGGAAAAATGTTGAGGATTGCATCAGTTCTCTTGGCCACAGTTGGGGTGGTCAGGTTGCTTACCTGCATGCCCAGATTGTAGGCTGTACTCAGAATGAATGAGACTGAAATCTGGATTTATGGGGCTGACAACCCACAAATTGGTGGTTCTTGCTTTGTTATGGCCAGCTCATCTCAGCAGATCACTATCTTGCTTAAGTTCAGGCAGTAATTGGCTGCTCTTTTCAAAAGTTTTGAGGCTGTACTGATTGACCTTGGCATTTTCAAGTTTGGATTTAATGTCCAGTGGCTTTTCAAAAAAGTTTACTAATGACTGTTCAGTCAGAAGTGAAGCTAAAATGTGTTCAAGGGAGACTGTCCAGTCGCCTTCCGCTTCTTCGGGAAATGCCCGGGAGTCCTGGGGAGCTGTACCAGTGTCTGTGTCAGCAAAAATACAGTCCTGCTCGGGAGAAGGGGCTGAGGCCCGCTGCCCCTCCCCGCTGTCCTGGGAGCAGCTCCCGGAGCTGCTGCTGCTGCGCTGCCCCACCTCCCCAATCTGTAGCAGCAGCGTGGTTACCGTGGCGATGGCTTGATACAAGTCGTTTTCCTCTGGGTCTTCGTGGAACATGCTGTACAAAGTTTTACAGAACTGGATGAATTCTCTCTGGAATACAAAAAAAGTATATAGCAGCATGACCAGGATGGGAATATAATGCATTCTTAAAAGAACTTTATACTTTGTAGTACTCAGAGGAAAGGAAATAATACCTTTTTGAAGCAAAATATGAGAAAAGGTAGTCTCTGCCCTTTGCCTCCAGGGAATTTCAGCACACTTAGAAGTGTGCTATTCATCTACACAACTAGTAAGTGTGTGCACACCTTTCAACCCACAAGTGCTGGAATGATAGAAACCAAGGTTTTTGAGATTTAACAGTGCTGTCTGCTATAGCATCGGTGTTGAAGCAACTGGAGTATACTAATTTTTCAGGGAAGAAAGCTGTGTCCACAGTGTCCCCATATGCTATCACCAGAGAAGAAACTGACTTGATCACCACCTGGGTAAATGGGTGTGACAGAAAAACCTTTCAAAGACATGAACCAGCCCTAGCTGGTTTGGCTCAGTGGATAGAGCCTCAGTCTGTGGACTGAAGGGTCCTGGGTTCAATAACGGTCAATGGCACATGCCCAGGTTGTGGGCTTGATCCCCAGTAAGGGGTGTGCGGGAGGCAGCTGATCAATGATTCCCTCTCATTGATGTTTCTATTTCTTCCCTCTGAAATAAAGAAAAAAATTTTTTTTTAAATGTATTTTATTGATTTTTTTACAGAAAGGGAAAGGGATAGAGAGTTAGAAACATCGATGAGAGAGAAACATCGATTCAGCTGCCTCCTGCACATCCCCCAGTGGGGATATGCCCGCAACCAAGGTACATGCCCTTGACCGGAATCGAACCTGGGATCCTTGAGTCTACAGGCCGACGCTCTATCCACTGAGCCAAACCGGTTAGGGCAAGAAAAATATTTTTAAAAAAGATGAAGCAGTGCCTGTTTTGAAGACCTTTGAATATATAAATGGACCACATTTTCCCATTTAATTACCACATTGTCCAGCTCCCAGAAGTTATAAAACCCTTCGATTATGGCTTTGGTGGTAAAGGGGCCCCAGCTTAATTATTAGGCTTACTTCTGAACAGATTGTTTGACAAAAGTTAATTCTTCACACAGAATACAGTCCATACCTGGCTCATTTGGGGCAACTCAGTCTCAGATTTAGCTTTTTCTTTGGCTAAATCCTTAATCATCTGCTTTAGCTGTTTCTGATAATCAGAGGCATCATCTGAGACAAAGGAAACAATATACAGTTTAAATAGTTTCAGTAAAAGTAAAATATACAGAAGGGGAGATGAAAAATTAAACCAAGAGCCCAGGAAACATGGGGGAGAGAGCAACTGACCACGAAGGGGGTGTGGCTGCTGGGTGACTTGCTACTAGAGGACCGTGGGTGGTCACCCAGCACACTGCAGCCCTGAAGGTTCCTGGCCTTGGGGAAGCAGTGTGCTCAGTGCTGATTCTCAGGAGGGGGGTAAGTCTAATGAGAGCCTCCGGTCTGGCTCCTGACAGTGAAAAGGTACATGCCATTTGGTTTCCCAAAAACCAGGGGTCTTGATGTCGATAGCAGAGGGTTCTTCAATGGTGACTGGCTGTCTTGGTCATCTTCAGTGAGGGCTTAAAAAGAAATTGAACAAATTATTTCAACCAAAATCAAAGATTTTTAGGTAAAGAAACTAACAAGCTAAGCCAGCAGCCCCCAACTTCTGGGCTGCAGCCTTTGCAAAGTCTGTGGAGCCAGGTGTACACCTGCACTGTCTGGATTCACAGCGAAGAACACTGTCCACACCAAAGTGATGCCTGTCCCTAGTGCAGATCCTGCTGTGATTAATGACGTGCCAGTTCATAGGACTGACAGGCACTGGACAGCAAGCTTGTGGAGTAAAATCCATTGTGTTTAAATACAAAGTACGTTTATGTATGTACTACATACAAATTTTACACAAACAAACTCTTTTTTTTTTTTTTTTTTAATATATTTTATTGATTTTTTACAGAGAGGAAGGGAGAGGGATAGAGAGCTAGAAACATCGATGAGAGAGAAACATCAATCAGCTGCCTCCTCCACACCCCCCACTGGGGATGTGCCCACAACCAAGTTACGTGCCCTTGACCGGAATCGAACCTGGGACCTTTCAGTCCGCAGGCCGACGCTCTATCCACTGAGCCAAACCGGTTTGGGCACAAACAAACTCTTGAGATGGGATAACAGGTAATTAAACTTTTCATGTTATTTTTCTCTGAGCACATATTGCTATATAATTTCTAACAGATTGCAAAAAGCTTTATTGGATGCAAAGCATTTTATTACGAGTTTTGAACTGCACAAAGGTCCAGTTATATCAGAACCCTAATGCACTGCTGATGGAATAGAAGGTGTTACAGCCCTTTGGGGAAAGAGTCTGGCAGTTCTTCAAAAAGTTAAATTACTATTCAACCCCAAAATTCCAGTAGGCAGGTAGGTATACGCCAAATGGGAATGGAAAAGTGTGAACTCAAAAAAACTTCCACACTGATGTCGGTAGCAGCGTTGTTCCTAAGAATTGGTGAATGGATAAGTGATGGCATGCCCATAAACCTGAGGATCACATTCAGCCACAAAATGATGTACTGAGACATGCTACCACACTGGTGAACCTTGAAAATGTACTGAGTGAAAGCAGCCAGGCAAAAAGGAGCACATACTGCATGATTCCCTTTCTGTGAAATACCTGGACGAGGCAAGTCTAGGGACACCAGAGGACAATGGATGGACTGGGGCAAAGCTAAACGGTATGGGCTTTCTTTTTGGGGTGATGACAGTGTTCTAAATATACTAAAAGCTACTGGGCTGCACACTTTAAATGAATTATAGATTAATAAAACTTATCAAGGGGATTATGGACAAAGGATCCTCATTTTAAAAGGTTGAGCTTACTTGTAAACCATTCACTGAGAAATCAAAGGCAAAATTCAGTTGTGATGGAACAAATGTCCACAAGATGGTACCAAAGCCTTGATAAGCTACCTTCTTGAAAGGTAGGTTTCTGTTTTTTTTCCTTACTTTGCCCAAGACAAATTTACACAGTGGGGCATGTGAGAAGCCACGCAGACTGAAGAGGAAAATTAACAGACACTGGGTGGTACTAGGGCTAGCATGATGGAAATGGACTTCCTGGGACAGTCACTGAGATGTCAATAGGACATGGCCCTTATCCTCAGAGCTTGGTATATCAAACAAACCTATTCACAAGTCACAACTGCTTCAACGCAAGAACCAGTGAACACAAATGTCATGGGAGCCTAGAGCAGGAAGATTCAAGCGGTGGGCAGTGTCCAGAAAAGGGGCAGATAAAGTCAATAGTGACCTGGAACCAGAAAGGCCAATCAACCACAGAGCAGGGCTTCCAACCTCTCCAGTCCTGGCACACGAGACACTAGGACACGATACATTAGGGAAAAGAGTAAACACAGTTTATATACAATCCTCAAATGTACTTGCAGCCTTTTAATGAACTATTATAAATGTAACCTTATTTTTGTAATCCAATATATATATATATAACTCATTTCAAGACTATAAATGAATTAGACATTTAAAGTTTTCATTATGTCTCACTTCAAGGACTGAACACGTTAAAATCTAGTGAATGATTTACATTTGGTTATCTGAAACTCATCTGCTTTCAATACAATTTGGCTTCCAGATGCATTTGCAATATTAGTCATCAAAATAATACCATTCTCTGCCCTAACCGGTTTGGCTCAGTGGATAGAGCATCAGCCTGCAGACTGAAAAGTCCCAGGTTTGATTCCGGTCAAGGGCATGTACCTTAGTTGTGGGCACATCCCCAGTGGGAAGTGTGCAAGAGGCAGCTGATCGATGTTTCTCCCTCATTGATGTTTCTAACTCTATCCCTCTCCCTTCCTTTCTGTAAAAAATCAATAAAATATACTTGTGCCTTAGGTATCAACTGTAAAAAAAAAAAAAAATCACTTGAGGTATATAAGTACTGGATTAATCCAATATCTTAGTGGCTTCCTGACAATAATTTCACAAAAGGTTTTTAAGTTGGTTTGTATTCTACACTTTTCATATTTAAAAGAAAAATCTTCTCGTGGCATTTTCAACTCTAGATCCCAATCCAAAGAACATCTCTCAACAAACCCAAGCTGTCCATTGTCAAACCAGTGTGCCTGGCATCGCTTCTACCTGGCTGGTGTCAGCACTGCCTAAGTTAGACCAGAAGGTGAACTGTCACTTTTTGTGTCCTGTGAGAAGTTGACCTTTTCAAGTTTCCTCAGTACATCATGTTTTTCAAAATCATTAAACTGAATCTTCACCCTGACTGCATTCTCTGAAGGAAGTTCTTGATCCTGGGAGGAGTCATCATTTAGCTCATCTGTTACCACCTCGGCTGGTGACCACATGGGTCATTCTCTATGAACCAGGAGGTCATGGATTGATTCCTCGGCAGGGCACGTGCACCTGCTCAGGTTGTGGGCTCGATCACCAGTAGGGGATGTGCAGGAGGCAGCTGATTAATGAAGTCTCATTGATGTTTCTCTCCCTCTTCCTCTCTGAAATAAATAAAAATACATTTAAAAAGTAGTAGTAATGTGGTCTTTAGAGCAGTGTAGTGATCCTTTAGTTTTCTTGGTTTCCAGTAGGTATTTTGACACACTGGCATGTTCCCAAAAATGGGAGGTAATAGTTTATTTTCAGTATTGTTTTTTAGTGTAACCGTAAGAAAAGACCAATTAAAGAGAACCAAGATGGTGGGTATAACCTGAGTGCCAAACTTTTCTCTTAGGCAAACATTAGTCACCCTGATTACTAGTCTCTGGAATGCTGTTCAGCCCTGTGTCACCTGATACAGCATTCAATCATCTGGATATTTCTTTTCTGTTGCATCTGCTAAACAGTGGAGTCAATGAGTAAGCTCTCCTAGAACTAGAGGGCCTGAGGCCCTGTCTCCACTTCCTGAGTGGCAACAGAAGCCCTCAGCTCGGGCCCAGGTGCAAATGATGCAGGGGCCAGGCGCTGAGCCTTCCATCAGACAGATAAGATATACTCTGGGCACACATTCACACTAACCCTCAGTAAACTTCCTAATTAGAATTAAACTCTTTTCCAACTAGTGCATTTGTCCTACCTTTAATCCAAAAGTGATTCATTATTGGTGGAAAGCACATATTTGTTAAAATGTATTTTTTTCTATGCATTTTAAAAATTTTTATTGTTTAAAGTATTACCAATAGTAGTACATATGTCTTGTTTTTCCCCCCATTGACCTTCCCCCGGCCTCCCCTATGCCTCAGCACATGCCCTCACCACCCCCTCCCACCCCCCAGTGTCTTGCATCCATTGGTTATGCTTATATGCATGCATACAAGTCCTTACCTCCCTCCCCAGCCTTCCCACTGTAATTTGACAGTCTGTTCGATGCTTCTCTGCCTCTATCTTTTTGTTCATCAGGTTATAATGTTCTTTATTATCCATAAATGAGTGATATTCATGTGGTATTTTTCGTTCACTGACTGGCTTATTTCATTTAGCATAATGCTCTCCAGTTCCATCCATGCTGCTGCAAATGGTAAGAATTCCTTCTTTTTATAGCAGCATAGTAATCCATTGTGTAGAAGTACCAGAGTTTTCTAATCCACTCATCTGCTGATGGGCACTTAGGCTGTTTCCATATCTTAGCTATTGTAAATTGTGCTGCTATGAACATAGGGGTGCATATATCCTTTCTGATTGTTGTTTCTAGTTTCTTGGGATATATTCCTAGAAGTGGGATTACTGGGTCAAATGGCAGTTCCATTTCTAAATTTTTGAGGAAACACCATACTGTTTTCCACAGTGGCTGCACCAGTCTGCATTCCCACCAGCAATGGAGGGTTCCTTTTTCTCCACACCCTCACCAGCACTTGTCGTTTGTTGATTTGATGATGATTGCCATTCTGACAGGTGTGAGATGGTACCTCGTTGTTTTGATTTGCATCTCTCGGATGATTAGTGACTTGGAGCATCTATTTATATAAAAACCCTGGGTGTAACACCATCACGTCATAAGTTCGACCAACCAGGAGGAAGTTAGTCCTGCAGGGGTCGCCTTGGCAACAGCTGCGCCCTCCCCGAGCTATTTCCCTCGAGGCCTGAGAGAAGAACCCACCCTCGGGAGCGCCCAGCGGCAGGCAGTCCTGGGTTGCAGAGGCCATGGTTGGCGTGGTAGAACTCTGGGTCTGGCCCTACAGGGGGCGGGGCCGGCCTTCAAAGCAGACCCTGACAGGAGGGAGGAGGGAGCCCCATTCCTCACAGAATCGACAGGTGGCCAGCTTGCTGTCAGGGGCCTGCCAGCTAGGAATCCTATTCACCTGCATATCTGTATGTTATGCACAGGGAAGGCCAAGGATGACCCTGAGTGGGGGTGGTGAAAGGCTTAGAAAAGACAGACAAGAGAATGAAAGCTGGGTCTCGGGGGGATGCTGCTTCTCTGAGAGACAGCGACAGCATCCACAAGCCGTGTCTTTATTTTATAGCAGATGCCACGAGGCAAAGTAAGGGTGTGATCAAGATGTTTCAACATTCTCATGGGTTTCAATCCTACTCAACTACATGCATCTGAACTCTGTCAAGCCCACATCACTTAGGCATGTGTTCAGACCATAGGTTCAAACCCACAACCATAGCTGTTGGCTATAATTGTGCTGGGAGGGCCCTGCCCTCCAAGCTGGGACTGGCACGTGGCAATGAGAGGACTGTGCCCTCTCATCAGTCCAAGGCTTGAAACTGTCAAAACAATGTGGCTGCTCCCCCACATCTGTATAAAGTTTTATTTTTGTGTTT
Source organism: Plecotus auritus (assembly GCF_963455305.1). Classification (NCBI taxonomy): domain Eukaryota; kingdom Metazoa; phylum Chordata; class Mammalia; order Chiroptera; family Vespertilionidae; genus Plecotus; species Plecotus auritus. The sequence continues at coordinate 102,227,778 of NC_137782.1, forward strand.
TTTTTTATATATATAATTTATTGATTTTTTTACAGAGAGGAAGGGAGAAGGATAGAGAGCAAGAAACATCCATGAGAGAGAAACATCGATCTGCTGCCTCCTGCACACCCCCTACTGGGGATGTGCCCGCAACCAAGGTACATGCCCTTGACCGGAATCGAACCTGGGACCCTTCAGTCCGCAAGCCGATGCTCTATCCACTGAGCCAAACCGCTTAGGGCTGTATAAAGTTTTAATACGTTACATTAGAGGTCGTGGTGGTACTGTTTTACCCACAGCGTCTACGGGAATTGCGGCAAATTTACTTATCGGTGGAAGAACTTTTCATTCCCAATATAAATTACCAATTCCATTAAATGAAACTTCAATTTCTAGATTCGATATAAACAGTGAAGTTGCTAAAACTATTAAAAATGCCCAACTTCTCATTATTGATGAATGTGCCATAGACAAAATACTAAGAAATTATGAATTTGAATGTTGTATTTGGTGGGAAAGTTCTCCTGGGAGGGGATTTTCAACAATGTCTCAGTATTGTGCTGCATGCTATGCGATAGGCCATAGTACAAATGAGTTGAAAGTACTGTACTGTTTGGGGATGTTTCAGAAAGTTGTCTCTTAACAACAAATATGAGATCAGAGGGTTCTGCTTATAGTGAATGGTTAGTAAAACTTGGGAGATGGCAATCCTGATAGTATTTTTCATTTAGGAATGGATATTATTGAAATCCCCTGTGAAATGATTTGTAATGGATCTATTATTGAAGCTACCTTTGGAAATAGTATATCTGTAGATGATATTAAAAATATATCTAAACATGTGATTCTTTGTCCAAAAAAATGAGCACGTTCAAAAATTAAATGAAGAAATTTTGGATATACTCGGAGATTTTCACACATATTTGAGTGATGATTCCATTGATTCAACAGATGATGCTGAAAAGGAAAATTTTCCCATCGAATTTCTTAATAATAATACTCCTTCAGGAATGCCGTGTCATAAATTAAAATTGAAAGTGGGTGCAATCATCATGCTAAGAAATCTTAATAGTAATTGGGGTCTTTGTAATGGTACCAGATTTATTATCAAAAGATTACGACCTAACATTATCGAAGCTGAAGTATTAACAGGATCTGCAGGAGAGGTTGTTCTGATTCCAAGAATTGATTTGCCCCATCTGACACTGGCCTCCCATTTAAATTGATTCGACAACAGTTTCCGGTGATGACAGCATTTGCGATGAATATTAATAAATCACAAGGACAAACTATAGACAGAGTAGGAATATTCCTACTTGAACCTGTTAGTCAGTTATATGTTGCTTTCTCTTGAGTTCGAAAAGCATGTGACGTTAAAGTTAAAGTTCTAAGTACTTCATCACAAGGGAAATTAGTCAAACACTCTGAAAGTGTTTTCATTCTTAATGTGGTATACAGGGAGATATTAGAATAAATTTAATCACTTTATCAGTCATTGTTTGCATCACTGTTTTTATATCATGCCTCTGTTGTTATATCCTTTTGTTACTGTTTGTTAATAAAATTATATATTATTTTCATATACATTTTACTAATTTCATCTCTCACACTTCCATTATAGAGAAAGGGCAAATAGCAATATTAAAATATTACCTCTAATTAATTCCCCTTTACTGTGCACGAATTTCATGCACTGGGCCACTAGTGTTTTCATATGTTTCTTGGCTTTCTGAATGTCCTCTTTTGAAAAGTGTCTATTTAGGTCCTTTGCCTATTATTTGATTGGATTGTTTATCTTCCTTTTGTTAAGTTGTAAGAGTTCCTTGTAAATGTTGGAGATTAAACCCTTATCAGAGATAACATTGGCAAATATGTTCTCCCATGTAGTGGGCTTTCTTGTTTTGTTGATGATTTCTTTTGCTGTGCAGAAGCTTTTTATATTTATGTAGTCCCATTTGTTTATTTTCTCCTTAGTTTCCTTGGCCCTAGGATCTGTGTCTGTAAAGATATTGCTACAACATATGTCTGCAATTTTGCTGCCTATGGAGTCTTGTAGAATTTTTATGGTTTCTCGTCTTACATTCAAGTCCTTTAGACATTTTGAGTTTGTTTTTGTGTATGGTGTAAGTTGGTGATCTAGTTTCATTTTTTTGCATGTATCTGACCAAATTTCCCAGCACCATTTATTAAAGAGACTGTTTTGACTCCATTGTATGCTCTTGCCTCCTTTGTCAAATATTGAGTGTAATGGCTTGGGTCAATTTCTGGGTTCTCTATTCTGTTCCATTCGTCTATATGTCTGTTCTTGTGCCAGTACCAGGCAGTTTTGAGAACTGTGGCTTTGTAATATAGCTTGATGTCTGGTATTGTGATCCCTCCAACTTTGTTCTTTTTTATCAGCTGTGGCTATTCGGGGTATTTTTTTTATTCCAGATAAATTTTTGGAGAGTTTGTTCTGGGTCTGTAAAATATTCTGTTGGTATCTTAATGGGGATTGCATTGAAATATAGATTGCTTTGGGTAGTATGGACATTTTTAAAAAATATTTTATTGATTTTTTATAGAGAGGAAGGGTGAGGGATAAAGAGTTAGAAACATCGATGGGAGAGAAACATTGATCAGCTGCCTCCTACACACCTCCCACTGGTGATGTGCCCGCAACCAAGGTACATGCCCTTGACCGGAATCAAACCTGGGACCCTTCAGTCTTTAGGCCAATGCTCTATCCACCAAGCCAAACTGGTTAGGGCAGTATGGACATTTTAATGATGTTGATTCTACCAATCCATGAACATGGTATGTTCTTCCATTTGTTTATGTCTTCCTCTACCTCATTTTTCAATGTCCTGTAGTTTTCAGAGTATAGGTCTTTTATGTCCTCAGTTAAGTTTATTCCTAGGTAACTTAATTTATTTTGGTGCAATGGTAAATGGGATTGTTTTTTTTTTTTTTCATTTCTCTTTCTGTGAGTTCATTATTGGTCTATAAAAAAGCCATAGATTTCTGGGTGTTAATTTTGTATCCTGCTACATTGCCAAATTCATTTATTAGGTCTAGTAGTTTTTGGACGGAGTCTTTGGGGTTTTTCTATGTACAGTATCATGTCATCTGCAAATAAGGACAGTTTTACTTTTTCTTTTCCAATTTCGATGCCTTTTATTTCTTCTTATCTGATCACTATGGCTAGTACTTTTAGGACTAGGTTGAGCAGGAGTGGTGAAAGTGGGCATCCCTGTCTTGTTCCTGTTCTTAGGGAAAATGAGTTTAGTTTTTGCCCATTGAGTATGACATTGGCTGTAGGTTTGTCATATAGAGCTTTTATTATGTTGAGGTATGATCCCTCTATTCCCACCTTGCTGAGAGTTTTTATCAAGAAAGGGTGTTGGATTTTGTCAAATGCTTTTTCTATATCAATTGACATGATTATGTGATTTTTGTCTCTCAGCTTGTTTATTTGATGTATCACATTGATTTGTGGATATTGTACCATCCTTGCATCCCCGGAATAAATCCCACTTGGTCATGGTGAATGATCTTTCTAATGTATTGCTGAATCTGATTTGCTAGAATTTTGTTGAGGATTTTAGCATCTATGTTCATCAAGGATATTGGCCTGTAGTTCTCTTTTTTTGTGTGGTGTCTTTATCTGGTTTTGGGATTAGGGTAAAGCTCGCTTCATAGAAAGAGCTTGGAAGTGTGCCTTCCTCTTGACTTTTTTTGGAATAATCTGAGGAGGATAGGTTTTAGTTCTTTGAATTCTTGGTAGAACTCCCTTGTACAGCTGTCCGGACCAGGGCTTTTGTTTTTTGGGAGATTTTTGATCACTATTTCAATTTCTTTGGTAGTTATCGGCCTATTCAGGTTTTTTAATTCTTCTTGGTTGAGTTTTGGGAGCTTGTATTTTTCTAAGAATATGTCCATTTCATCTAGGTTGTCCATTTTGTTGGAATAGAGTTGTTCATAGTATTTTTTCATAATCGTTTGCACTTCTGTGGTATTGGTTGTTACTTCACCTCTTTCATTTCTGATTTTATTTGGGTCCTCTCTCTCTGCTTCTTGGTGTGCCTGGCTAGAGGTTCACCAATCTTGTTTATCCTTTCAAAGAACCAGCTCTTGGTTTTGTTGATCTTTTGTTTTTGGTCTCTATGTCGTTTATCTCCGCTCTGATCTTTATTATTTCCTTCCTTCTGCTTACGCTGGTCTTTTCTTGTTGCTCTCTTTCTAACTCTTTGAGTTGTAGGGTTAGATAATTTATTACCATTGTTTCTTGTTTTTTGTGGTAGGCCTGTAGAACTGAATTTCCCTCTCAAGACTGCTTTCACTGTGTCCCATAGATTTTTGATTGTTGTGCTTTCATTGTTGTTTGTTGCCATGATGCTTTTTATTTCTTCTTTGATCTCTCTGGTAACCTAGTCAATGTTTAATAGCATGCTATTTAGCCTCCAGGTGTTTGTTTTTATTGTAGTTGATTTCTAGTTTTATGCCATTGTGATCTGAGATGATGCTTGATATGATTTCTATCTTCTTGATTTTGAAGAGACTTTGCCTGTGTCCCAATATATGGTCTATCCATAAGTTTTTTTTTTTTATGTATTTGGGTGCTCCTGTATTGGGTATGTATATGTTTACCAGAGTTGTATCTTCTTGTTGGATTGCTCCCTTTAGTATTATGAAGTAGCCTTCCTTATCTGTTTTTATGTTCTTCACTTTGAGATCTAATTTGTCAGATATAAGTATTGCTACCCCAGCTTTTTTTTTTTTTTTTTCATTTTCCATTCGCCTGAAAAACCTTTTTCCATCCCTTCACCATCAGTCTGTGTGAATCCTTTTTTCTGAGGTGGGTTTTCTGTAGACAACAGATATATGGGTCATGTTTTCTTATCTACTCAGCTACCCTATGTCTTTTGATTGGGGCATTTAATCCATTTACATTAAAATTATTATTGATAGGTACTTGTCACCATTTTTATTCTTTATGCCTGTGTTCCTTCTTCGCTTCCTATTTCTTCTTTTTACAGCAGACCCTTTAGCATTTCTTGCATTGCTGGTTTGGTGGTGATAAACTCCCTAAGTCCTTTTTGGTCTGTGAAGCTCCTAATTTCACCCTCAATTTTGATTGATAGCCTTGCTGGGTACAGTATTCTTGGATTCAGACCCTTCCTTTGCATGACTTTGTATATTTCATTCTATTCCCTCTGGCCTGATGTGTTTCTGTTGAGAAATCAGTCACTAGTCTGATGGGGGATCCTTTGTAGATAACTTTCTGTCTCTCTCTGGCTGCTTTTAAGATTCTTACTTTGTTGTTGGTGTTTGCCAATCTATAATAAGGAGCCAGGGTATAACACCGTTACAACTGAAGCTCAACCAGACTGGAAGTCAGTGCTGGGTTTCCGTGGCAACCCAGTGCTAACTGCTTCCACTGCAGGCACGGTGCTCCAACACTGACTGCTGAGGGGACTGCGAATCAGGGCCAGAGAGAGGCCTGAAGAGAGAAGCAGGGACTGATCCATTGCCTCTGTGGCAGCTTTTGACCAGCACTTGCCTCTCTCTTTCTCTCCCATTCTGGCCAGCAGTCACGCCTCCATTTCTCTCCAGGACTCCACCAGGGCTGCTGATCAGCCCCACCTTTTTGATCAGGCCCTGTTGATAGACCCAGAGACGCTGACTGGCATAGGAACTGACCAATCAGAACAAAATCTGGGTGAAGTGTGAGGATCCAATGGCTGCCTAGGAGGCGGAGCTTTTAACGCTGACTGGCATAGAAACTGACCAGTTGGAACCAAATCTGGGGACTTAGAGGTGTTTCTGTCCAGGGAGAGTGGTCAATCCTGAGGCCGGCTCCACCAATGGCTTTCGCAAACCTACAGAAAGTGCTCATCAGTGACAGCCTGGATCCTTGCTGCCAGAAGATCCTGCAAGATGGAGGGCTGCAGGTGGTGGAGAAGCAGGACCTGAGCAAAGAGGAGCTGATAGCCGAGCTGAGCTGCAGTACTGCGAAGGCCTTATCATCCGCTCGGCCACCAAGGTGACTGCGGATGTCATCAACACAGCAGTGAAACTCCAGATGCTGGGCGGGGCCGGCACAAGCGTGGACAATGTAGATCTGGAGGCTTCCACAAGGAAGGGCATCCTGGTCATGAACACTCCTAATAGAAACAGTCTTAGTGCTGCAGAGCTCACCTGTGGGATGATAATGTGTCTGGTCAGGCAGATTCCCCAGGCGACGGCTTTGATGAAGGTTGGCAAATGGGACTGAAAGAAGTTCATGGGAACTGAGTTGAATGGAAAGACCCTGGGAATTCTTGGCCTAGGGAGGATAGGGAGAGAGGTGGCCGTCCAGATGCAGTTCTTAGGGATGAAGACTGTGTACAACCCCATCATCTCACCAGAGGTCTTGGTCTCCTTTAGCATTCAGCAGCTGCCCCTGGAGGAGATCTGGCTTTTCTGTGACTTCATCACTGTGCACATCCCTCTCCTGCCCTCCACGACAGGCCTGCTGAACGACAGCACCTTCACCCTGTGCAAGAAGGGCGTGCACGTGGTGAACTGCGCCTGCGGAGGAATCGTGGATGGGGGCACCCTGAAGTCGGGGCAGTGCACAGGCACAGCACTGGACGTGTTCATGGAGGAGCCCCCTCGGGACCGTGCCTTGATGGACCACAAGAACATCATCAGCTGCCTCCACTTGGGCACCAGCACCAAGGAGGCTCACAGCCGCTGCGGGGAGGAGATCGCTGTCCAGTTTGTGGACATGGTGAAGGGGAGAGCCCTTGCTGGGGTCGTGAATGCCCAGGCTCTTACCAGCGCCTTTTATCTGCACACCAAACCTTGGATCGGTCTGGCAGAAGCTCTGGGGGATTCTGATGTGAGCCTGGGCAGGGTCCCCCAAAGGGACCATCCAGGTGGTAACGCAGGCCTTACCCCTGAAGAATGCTGGAAACGGGAACTGCCTGAGTCCCACAGTCATTGTCGGCCTCCTCAAAAGACGCTTCTAATCATGCGAATGTGAACTTGGTAAACGCCAAGCTGCTGGTGAAGGAGGCCGGCCTCAATGTAATCACCTCCCATAACCCCACTGTGCCAGGAAAGCAAGTTTGCGGGGAAGGCCTCCTGAGCGTGGCCCTGGTAGGTGCCCCCTACCAGGCTGTGGGCTTTGTCCATGGCACCACACCTGTGCTTCAGGCACTCAACAGAGCTGCCTTCAGACCAGAAGTCCCTCTCCGCAGGGGTCTGCCCCTGTTCCTGTTCCGGGCTCAGCCCTCCAACCCTGTCATGCTGCCTACCATGACTGGGCTCCTGGCAGAGGCATGCGTGCAGCTGCTGTCCCACCAGACCTCGGTGGTGTCCAATGGGGAAACCTGGCATGTCATGGGCATCTCCTCCCTGCTGCCCAGCCTGGACACCTGGAAGCAGCATGTGACCGAGGCCTTTCAGTTTCATTTCTGACCTTGGGACTCACCAGGACCAGCTTTGGGGGCTTTGTGATCAATATTGAGAGGTTGCATTCCTGGGGCTGACACCACTTATATGTTCTGACCCCTGTAATAACGACTTAATAAATAGCCCACCCTCCCCACCCCCCAAAAAAATAAAGAACCAAATCTAGGTCAACTGTGAGGACCCAATGGCTTCCTTGGAGGCGGAGCTTTTAACACTGACTGGCATAGAAACCAACCAATCAGAACCAAATTGGCTGGCAGAGGAGGGCAGTTGGGGGTGAGATCAGGCTGGCAGGGGAGGTCAGGTAGGGGTGATCAGGCAGGCAGGCAGAGGAAGTTAGGGGCGATCAGGCAGGTGAGCAGTTAGGAGCCAGCGGTCCCAGATTGTGAGAGGGATGTCTGACTGCCGGCAGTCAGACATCCCCTAACGGGTCCCCGATTGGAGAGGGTGCAGGCTGGGCTGAGGGAACCCCCCTCTGTGCATGAATTTTGTGTACCGGGCCACTAGTCTTTTGGGGTTCATTTTGTTTGGGACTCTGTGAGCTTCTTGGACTTGTGTGACTTTTTTCTTCCCTATATCAGGGAACTTTTCTGTCATTATTTCTTCCAACAGGTTTTCCATTCCTTGCTCAGTTTCCTCTTCTTCTGGGACCTAATTATGTGGATGTTGTTTCATTTCATGTCGGCCCAAAGTTCCCTTAGGATCTCCTCCTGTTTTTAAATTTTTTTTCTAGATGCTGCTCGCTTGGGTATTTTTTTCCTACTTTGTCTTCTAGCTCACCGATGTGGTCCTCCACTTCTAGTCTACTCTTCATGCTTTGTATTGAGTTATTTATTGCAATGATGTCATTTTTGATTTCCTCTTGATTCTTACACATATTGTTGAATTTGTTTTCCAAACTTTTTAGTGACCTTATGACCATGTCTCTGAATTCTTTCTCTGACATATTGTTTGCCTCCATTTCGTTTACTTCCTTTTCTGGTGATGCCTCCTTTTCTTTCATATGTGGGCTGTTTCTTTGTCTCCCCATGATCTTTCCTCTCAGGGTGTCTGGTTATGTAGCTCTCTCTCTCCTGCGTTGACTTAAAGGCACAAAATACAACACAACAAGGCACACATACAAAGCACTGAACACAAATGTATTCACAATACTAAACCCCAAATAAAGGTGACCACTAGAGAAAAGAGAATTAGGGGATTTAAAATAAAAAAGAATGCAAAAATGATATTGAGAAAATGAAAAAAAGTAAGAGAGAAAAGAAAGAGAATAAAAAATAAGGGGAAAAAACTATATGGGGAGAAAACTTCAAGAGAACAACTAATCCAAATACATGCAAACAACTAACACCCAGATATGAATGCAAACTACAAACAACAACTAATAACAAGCGAGGAGAGGAAAAACAGAAGCAAAAAAAAAAAAAAGAGAAACAATCACACAAACAAGAAAACCAATCTAATCAAACAATCAACAACAACAGGGCAGAGAAAAAGAAGGGCAAAATAAAAAAAAAAACGTTAAAGAAAAAGGGAAGAGAGAAAAATTTTTTTGGATAGTGAAGTAAGAAGAGAAGTGTGAATAGACTTAGAGCAGAGGATCGGAAATTAGATATATAAGTGGGATGAATTTTTAACGGGGTAAAAAGAAGGAATAGAGAAAATCTAAAGCAGGAATAGGGTAAGAGAAATAGGACAACAAAAGAGGAAAAGTGAGGAAGAGAGTGTTGGGGCATAAAGGTAAATTTGAGATAGAGTAAAATGATGCTAAAGGAAAAATGAAAATAGAATGTAGAACACAAATCCCATAATAAAATAGTGAAAATAAAATGAAACTTAAAAAAGGTAAAATAATAGTAGTAATAATACTGATTAAAAATAAAATATAATAATTAAAAAGGCAAAATCAAGTGAGAAAAATAATTTAGTTTCTTAAGTAAAAGATAAAAATTAAAAATGTGCAGTAGTGAAGGTCATTCACTTCCTCTACTGTTTGGCACACCTGTTTCCTGTCAGTTAGGACAGAATTAAAGTTCCCTGCGTTCCACCACTCCTCTGTGTCATAAGCCACAATCCTGTTTCAAGCAGGCAGTATTTCTTTGTTTCTCAGCCTGCCTTTAGTTGTATTTACACAAGAGTCAATTTGTGATTCAACCCTTGGGTGTCAATGTTTCTGTATTGACATCTGGGGCTATAAGTCCTCTCTATCCAGTATTTAGATTTTGTTTTCCCTGTCACACTCAATACTGGTTTTGGGGAGTGGACTGCCCCACAGCCAGTCCTCTGATCGCCTCTCCCTGCTCCGATCCCCAGGTTCCACAAAAACAACTTTCCCCTTCAGCCTCTGGGAGAGTCCCCCATTGGGCAATCCCATGCACTGGGCTTAGTAATCAAAAGAAATGATTTAAAGAGAAAAAAAGAGCATGCAAACTTGCAACTTTTTTGCCCTGGCACTGCACACGACTCTGCATGTCTTTTTTCCCCTGGCACCGCGTAGCCAATATACTGGTAAAACTTCAGGCTGACTTTTTGTGCCCAGCCCAGCCATGGGTTGACCTCTAGAGTTCCCTTCTGCCAGCAGCCCTGTGGACCCCCTTCCACATTCGCGGACTTTGCTGGTTCCAACAACCGCGGATTTTGTGGGGTGCAGACTTCCTCTGAACCTCTAGATCCTGCTGCACACGTTTCTCCTTCCAGCCTGGATCGCAGACCACCTTTCTCTGGGTGAAATCTGACCTTTCCGTGAGAAGGTGTAGAGCTCATCTGAGTCCGCATATTCCTGCTACTTGAGACCCGATGTTCATGGGTTTGCAGCTGGTCCCTGGGTGTTGTGGTTGTAGGTTCCTGGGAAGTATCCGATTCTTCCTGGTTGAAGGTAAGGCTAGGCTTCCAATCACAGCCACTCTCCCTTTCAAGATGGCGTGGTCGCTCTGGGAGAGATTTCAGCAGCAGTGTAGGCTGCCCGGTCAGGGGAGTCCAGTCTGGGAGTCCCCAACAGTGCCTTGGAATATAGCTGTCCCTCACTCACAAATAGACAGTCCCTGTATGTCCACACACTCCCCTTTCGTTCTCTCATTCACACACTGTTTTGCAGCCTGCCTTCCCGTTGGCAGCCATCTTCTGTCTCCAAAATTAAATCTATTTAAATGAAAATACTTAAATGTATTGTGGATCTTCATGGCCTTGGCAAATTGATATGTTTAAATGCAGGTTTTAAGGTCTGCATTCTTAAGACTTTTAAAAAAAACTGCATAAAAACTCAAATATTAAATATAGCTAAATCAAATCTTACATTTAATTTAACAATTTAAATTCAGAGTCACACAATATAAGTATTACAATTATATATATTCAGAACATTTTTGAAAATTTGATTTCCTGAAGCCATAAAGGTCTTAAATGAAGTAATATAGTTAAAATATGTCTTTTAGAAATAAACTTGTAATTTGGAAACAATAATTCAGTATGAAGTTGTATGGAGAAGCAAATATCAATCTGAAATGATAACTTCAAAAAACAGTAATAAATTTAAAGCTATATCAAGAATGATATCTATATCATCTTTGTAACTTTTCTATAAATCTAAAATTATCACAAAATAAAGTTATTTAAAACTCAAGATGAAATAATTGAATAAAATTAAATCAATTGTGTCCTATTTAGCAATACCAGATAGAATGATTATGAAAAGATGGTAGTGACAATCTACACTAATAAAAGAGAAAGATGCAAATTAACCATACCTTTGGGATGCCCACGAGCCAATCAGGAGTGAGTATGCAAATTAATGTTCCGCACCACCCCAGCCGCTCAAGGCCTCTGGGCAGTGTGGGAAGGCGGGGCCGGAGCAGAAAGAGGCGGCTCCAGGGCCCGGAGCGGAAAGAGGCGGCTCTGGGGCCCGGAGTGGAAAAGCGGTGCCTGCAGCCAGGGAAAGGAAGGCCCATTCTTGCACGAATCTTCGTGCATCGGGCTTCTAGTGATGATAATAAAGGAATAACTATGGATGTCTTCTAGGAAAACATTTATGAAAAATAAGGGCAAATTATGTTGGCATAAACGGCAAAGAACTTCACTGATTCTGTTAGCAGGGAAGTAGCAATAAAGTGCCACAGGTGGCCGAGTGGCAGAGCAGCAGCCATAGTGCGCCCTGGAGGTAATGTACATGATGTTACACATCAGCCCACTAATGCCAACCTCAAGACATGGGCCCAGAAGCCCACAGTAATACATGCATTTCCAATGCTGGCACAGGTGTTAGCTGTAAAAGCCACTTGTCTGGCCTGGCCTGGAAGCTTAACAGTGGGAAGTTCTGTCAGAGGTCCCCATACTGCACCAGGACCGTGGCATGGAGGCCAGAGACCTAGAATTCCTAACCTGCCTCTACCAACTTCAAAGGCCCATGCAATATCTGAAGGTTAACACCACGTTTGACCCTGTAGATTTCAAAACTGCTTCCTCTGTTCCTGGTTACCACTGCTTTAGTTTAAAGCAGGGGTCCTCAAACTATGGCCTGCGGAGGACATTTATCCGGCCCGCCGGGTGCCACTGCCTGTCCTGCTTAGCAGCCGACTCATCCCGGGCCCGCAGTGTGCATAGGAATTTGTTCATAGTTTTTTTTTTTAAACTATAGTCCAGCCCTCCAATGGTCTGAGGGACAGTGAACTGGCCCCCTGTTTAAAAAGTTTGAGGACCCCTGGTTTAAAGGAAGCAAGGCCTTAGATGTTGGAAAACTGAAGTGGATCCAGAAGCAGTAGCATAAAAGAGCCATCTGCTGTGGCCACCAGGTCTGGCTTCCCCATACATCCCCAGGCCAGCAGTTCCTACAGTGTGGTCCTTGGACCAGTGGGTCAGAAGCCAGGGGTTGGGCAATCCTGAAGGCTTCTGCTGCCCACTCAAGTCAGAGTCACTGCCATCGGCCACAGCACAGCACTCAAAATCTGCCGTCAGAAGCCCTAAGTCAGAAACATCATGCCTGGCCAGTGTGGCTCAGTGGCTAAGCATTGACCTATGAACCAGGAGGTCATGGTTGGATTCCCAGTCAGGGCACATGCCCAGGTTGTGGGCTCAATCCCCAGTATGGGGCGTGAAGGAGGACTGCTGATCAATGATTCTCATCAGTGATGTTTCTCTCTCTCCTTCCTTCCTCTCTGAAATCAATAAAAATATGTTTTTAAAAAAAGAAACATTGGTTGCTTCCAGTCTAAATGAAATTCAAAAAGAACTTGAGGCCCTGACCATGTGGCTCAGTTGATAGAGCACTGTCCCCTACACAGAAAGGTCACAGATTCAATTCCTGGTTAGGGTGCATACCCAGCTAGGGTGCCTTCGGTTGACAACAATTGATGTTTTTATCTCAAATAGATGTTTCTCTCCCTCTCTCTCTAAATCAATAAAAAATAAAAAGAACTTGTGTGTTGTGCACAAAGCTGGTCAATGTCAAGGCAGAACAGAGCCCAGTGTGTCTCAGAATTTCTTACCTGGAGGAATATGAAGCCTGTAGAGCAGTTTAATTTTCTCATTCATTTCTCCATTATACATAGTGTCTGGGGGAAAGAGAGCAGATGCAAACAGTTCAAGTACACTTGTCATAGGAGAACTTCCTCCTTCCCTGCTCCCAGGCCCACCGTGCACATGAGCATCTGAAGGGTGGTGATAGGTGACTGCTGAGCTGCAACAGAGCCTCATGCCTTTTGAAGGGCTCTATTTTTTACGTGTATGCATTAGGGACATGGCTTCTAGCAAGCCCCCACTCCCTGGCCCACTGAGAACAGCTCAGTGACCTGGGTGCTGAGAGCCTGCACCCCTTCTCCCCTTCAGGAAGCGTATTAACCTCATGAGAGGAGTTATTTTAAGAATCACAAACTTGTGTCAGGCCATTCACAAGGACAGTTTCTGCGTCACAGTACACCTTGCACTGTGTTCACAGACTCACACCCAAAGCAACGCACTGTGGTCAGTAGTCCTACCGAGGCAGGTGGCAAACGCTTTGAATTCGATAAGATGGTCCATGTTGTCATCCAGGAGCCGGAAGGTCCTCTCGGCAAGGATCTCCGTGTGCGCCCCGCAGGTCCATGGCGAGACCAGCTGAAACAGGCGTGCAAACTGCCGGCTGTCTATGCGGTACTGCTCGGCGTAGGGCCGGCTGGGGTCATGGCGGGTGGGCCCGGATCGTGGCTGCTCCCAGTAGCAGCTCATCATGTGCTCTCGCTGAAAGCAGAGGGGCCGCAGGCTGCTCACCACAGCTGGAGGCCTGCTCTGGCATACCCTGCCTTGTCAAATCATTACTATTGAATAAGCAACATTATAACACAAATGGAAAAATTAAATCACAGTCTCACTACTCTAACCAGACATGTAAAGTTTTCCCCTGCTACCACGTGAAAATGTAATTTGGACACCCTTTTTTATTAAGGTTTTTTTCTTGGTAGTAAATATATTTGATAAAATTTACCATTTTAACCATTTTAAAATGTACAGTTCAGCTACCATAGTTTTAATTATAGAAGACATGCAGTGTTTAATTTGATGTTTATATAGCCAAAGCTACAGGATACAAAAGGAGCTAGAAACACTTGGTTACCTGTTGGAGGGAAAATGGGGGTAGGGAATCAAATGTGGAAAAAAGTCGTTTTACTGCATACTTGTTTTATATGTTCTAAATTTTTAATCACATGAATATATTAACAATTCACAAAGTTCAAAGTAAGAAACAGGCGGTATGAAAGTCTTGGTAACAGACTGAAAACTAAAGCAATTAGAACTGGCCCAGTCTTGGTAACAGACTGAAAACTAAAGCAATCAGAACTGGCGCAGTCACTGGGGACCACACCCTTCCTCCCAGCTACATCCCCTCCTGGGATGTCTCAACTCACGACTCGGGTCCCCAAACGTGCCAACACCACACTGTGCCAGCGCATACTCCATTTTGGACAGAAACCAAAATGCCATTTACCATTTGACTGTCACATTCACTGCGACCATGTTCCTTCAACAGCCTTTGCAGAATCGCAACAAGTAGCACAAACGTCTAATCCAGTCCCACTCCTGAAAGCCCTGGGCTCACCGAGCTGCCGCGTGTATGCGGCCGCCTGCGACGCGAACGCCCACGGAGCCCTGCCCGGAAGAGCACCGCTATAGGAGCCCAGGACTAGTCCCACCCGTTTGCACAGAACCCCACACAAAGCCAACAACAAAAGCAGGCACAGGGCATGCACAGGCGGCACGAGAAGGCACCATGAGCCTGTGAACCTCTGGAGCGGCCTTCAGAGCCTCGCTGACGAGTAAACAGGTTAAAGTAAAAGAAAATGCGGTTTTCTAGGAGACTGGGAAAGTGCTCAAGGGTCCGCAGCATTAAATGCTGGAGGGAGCAGCCGCAGGAGTGCGCATGCGAGACACTGTCGTGGACCTGGAGTCCGAAAGCTCAAAGCCCTCGCAGCTGCCTGGCCTGGCGGCGCGGAAGGAGCCCTGCAGGGCAGCAGCGTCTGGGCGATGTCCACTCAGGCAGCACTGTACACTGAGCAGCAAAAACTGGAGACATAAATGTCCCTGAATAAGTAAACATTAAGTAAATTATGGTTCTGCCCTACAGTGAAGCTGTGCAGCCATCTTAAAAAGAATGAGGAAGAGCTGTAGATATTGATTTAGAAAAATGTTCATGACTGCCCGGCTGGCATGGCTCAATGGTTGAGCGTCGACCTATGAACCAGGTCTTGGTTTGATTTTTGGTCAGGGCACATGCCCGGGTTGCGGGCTTGATCCCCAGTGTGGGTGTGCAGAAGGTAGCCAATCAATGATTCTCTCTCATTATTGATGTTTCTATGTATCTCTCCCTCTCCCTTCCTCTCTGAAATCAATTATATATATATGAAAAATGTTTATGACAAAAAATTGCAGGCCATTATGTGCAAATAATCTTGCTTTTGTGTGGAAAAGGATGAGCCTGTGTGTGTGTTTACAGAGTGATGATATGAGGCTAAAACCAGGAAGGGACTTGCCATATCGTGAAGAGTCCTTCCTGGACAAGATGGGGCTGTAGGTGCAGATAGGGTAAACCATTTTTTTTTTTTTGCTTAAAAGTTTTATTTATATTTTGTCAATGGTGAAAGTAGGTATACTTTTACTTCCTTTATTTTACATTTTTTATTAAATTTTGAAAAGTTTACCAGAACATGATGGCAAGTAAAATATTTAAAAGACTAAATGCTCTCTTGGGCCAAATAATCCAGCAACAGCCGAAACCGGTTTGGCTCAGTGGATAGAGCGTTGGCCTGCGGACTGGGGGGTCCCGGGTTCGATTCCGGTCAAGGGCATGTACCTTGGTTGCGGGCACATCCCCAGTGGGAGGTGTGCAGGAGGCAGCTGGTCGATGTTTCTCTCTCATCAATGTTTCTAACTCTCTATCCCTCTCCCTTCCTCTCTGTGAAAAATCAATAAAATATATTAAAAAAAAAAAAAAGAAAAGGCCTTCCTATTAAAAATAATAATAATAATAAAATAATCCAGCAACAGTGAATGGATATAACTGATGGTTAAGAGGAGCAGGTGGATGGGACCCCCAGGCCTGGTTCAGGTTGCGGGTGCTCCCAGGAGTAGCCCAGGACACCGAGCGTGTTTTACATGGTCACACCTTGCCTGGGAAGACAAGACTCATGAAGCAGTTCTCTAACTGAAAGGATAGGAGATGGATGTCACAAATATGAATCTGTGTGATTTTAAAGACTGCTTTACAGCATGGATGGACCTAGACAGTATTTTGCCAAGTGAAGTAAGTCAGACAGAGAAAGACAAATACCATATGATCTCACTCATATGTGAAATCTCAAAAACAAAACCAACAATGAACAAAAACACAAAGTCACAGAAAAAGAGTTCACATTTGTGATACTGGTGGGGGGCAGTGGGGACAGTGGGGCAATTGGTGAGGGGTCAAAGGGCACACTTTCAGTTATAAGTGAACACTGGGAGGTAATTACTGCTTGGAGACTGTATAGCACTGTGTGTGGTATATTTGAAATTTGCTAAGAGAATAGATCCTAAAAGTTCTCATCACAAGGGAAAACACATTGTTTTCTTGTGTGTGTGTGTATGTGTGTTCCTATGAGAAGAAGGTGTTAACTAAACTTACTGTGGTGATCCCTTCCCAGTGCATGTAAGTCAAGTCCTTCTGCTGTATGCCTGTTCATCTCAATCATCTATCCCAGTGGTCGGCAAACTCATTAGTCAACAGAGCCAAATATCAACAGTACAAGGATTGAAATTTCTTTTGAGAGCCAAATGTTTTAAACTTAAACTTCTTCTAATGCCACTTTTTCAAAATAGACTCGCCCAGGCCGTGGTATTTTGTGGAAGAGCCACACTCAAGGGGCCAAAGAGCCACATGTGGCTCGCGAGCTGCAGTTTGCCGACCACGGATCTATCCTATCTAATAAAGAGGGAATATGCTAATTGACCATCACTCCATCACAAAGATGGCTGCACCCACAGCTGAGGCCAAGTTCCCATAAGGAGCCTTAATGAGCAATCAGCAGGGACCTGAGTCTGCGCCGCCCCCCCCCACCTGGCAGGGCTTGATGGAGGACCTCAGGCCATGCCCCCCACCCAGCATGGCTTTATGAGGGACCTCAAGGCACGCCCCCCGCTCCGGTCTGGGCTGGGGGACCTCAGGCCACGCCCTTGTCCTGGCGCCGGGCCAGGGGACCTGAGGCTATGCCCCCTGCCTGGCGGGGCTTGACAAGGGTGGGACTGACCGGATCTGGATCTAGCCCAATGGGTGGGGGGCGGCTGGGTCTGGGTCTCATGCGATTTTGAGGCACATGTGGGTGGGTGGGGACTTGACTCTGGGTCCTGTAGTGTGCCCCAGACTCTGAAAGGAGGAAGGTTTTGATATACATTTTACTAATTTTCTTTAATCTCTGATGCTTCTATTATAGAGAAAGGGCAAATAGCAATATTAAATTATTTCCTCTAATTAATCCCCTTTTAATGTGCACGAATTTCATGCGCCGGGCCACTAGTATATATATAAAAGGCTAATATGCTAAGTGTCCCTTCGACCATACAACCGATTGCTATGATGTGCACTGACCACCAGGGGGCAGATGCTCAATGCAGGAGCTGCCGTGACACGCACTGGTCATTTACAAAGAAACGTCACCACAGCCCTGGCGCCGACAAAGCAACACTCGGCTTCCCCCAAGTGGGACACAGTTCCCGCCACCAACCCAGAGTGACACCCCACCAATCGCAGCCGATGCTGCTAAGACCACATGGTGCAAAATGCCCAGCCCAGAAACAGCCACTGTGAATGCCAGGTAATGACATCATGTAGCAACACCTGGCTTCCTCTCCCTAGCGACTAGTCTCCTTGCAGTTTCTTCAGCCCAGGAACCCAACTGCAAACATTTTACTGTTTAACCAAATGTTTGTGAAGCATTTTCATGTGCCTCATCTTATTTGATCCTCACAGAAGCCCTGGAGTAGGTAGATAGGAGACTCTGTAGAATCCTATTTTCTTTTCATTAGCCAGAAAACCGAGATTTAGAAAGTTGACGCAACTGAAAAGTAAGAAATGGTGGACTTTGAAAATGACTTCAGGTTTTCTCACTGTGCAGAATATAGTCAAACACTGCTGCAGTTAAATTTTTTACCCTTTGTTCTCCCTGTGTGATCTATAACAATAACCAGTTTTGTGTTGATATTTATGGCTGTGTTGCTGACAATTACCTGAAAGGGAAGTTGGGGTGCTTCACTGGGCTGAAAAAAGTTTAGCTACCTCAGAAAGCAAGTTTATTCTATATACTAGAGGCCCGGTGCACGAAATTCATGCATGGGGGGGTGGGGGGTTGTCCCTCAGCCCAGCCTGCACCCTCTCCAAGTGGGATTGGGCCTAAACAGGCAGTCAGACATCCCTCTCACAATCCAGGACTGCTGGCTCCCAACTGCTCACCTGCCTCTGCCTGATTGCCCCTAACCGCTTCTGCCTGCCAACCTTATCACCCCCTAACCACTCCCCTGCCAGCCTGATAAACGCCTAACTGCTCCCCGGCTGGCCCGATTGCCCCTAACTGCCCTCCCCTGCTGTCCTGGTCACCCCTAACTGCCCTCCCCTGCCAGTCTGGTCACCCCTAACTGCCCTCCACTGCAGGCCTGGTCCCCCCCAACTACCCCCTACTGCAGGCCTGGTTCCCCCCAACTGCCCCTGGCCTGGTCCCTCCCAGCTGTCCTCTCCTGCAGGCCTGCCCCCCAACTGCTCTCCCCTGCAGGCCTGGTCCCCCCCAACTGCCCTCCCCTACAGGCCTGGTCCCCCCCAACTGCCCTCCCCTGCAGGCCTGGTTCCCCCCAACTGCCCTCCTCTGCTGGCCTGGTCACCCCTAACTGCCCTCCCCTGCTGGCCTGATTGCCCACAACTGCCCTCCCCTGCTGGCCTGATTGCCCACAGCTGCCCTCCCCTGCAGGCCATCTTGTGGCAGCCATCTTGTGTCCACATGGGGGCAGCCATCTTTGACCACATGGGGGAGGCCATCTTGTGTCTTGGAGTGATGGTCCATTTGCATATTACTCTTTTATTAGATAGGATATAAAAGGCTAAGTTGACTTGCACATGCACGATACATATAAAGCTCACACTGGCGCCAATAGCACGCATGTGTTTCGATCTGTCATTGTCAATTGTGAATTTGGTTGACACTTCTGTTATCAAGAAAGGGCGAATACTTATATTAAAATATTTCTTCTAATTAATTTCCTTTCAATGTGCACAAATCCGTGCACTGGACCACTAGTATCTCAATAAAAATGAAAGGAAGAACCAGACTTGCCTTAGGGGATGAAAAAGATTACTTCAAATTAACAATAAAAATAGATTTCATTAAGTACCAACCACATCGTTCATCTTTAATAGGAAACAGTATGTAAAGATGGTAATCAGAGCTGACTTTCTTGTTAACAGACAAAATGGTCACACGTGCACCTCCCAGGCTCAGGGTAGGGTGCCATCCATGATGCTGAGCAAGGGCACCTGAACCCGCATCCTCAAGGCCTTTCCCTCAACAAAATAAAAGTCTGACTCAAAAGATAAGAGGTGCATGCAAAATCCAACCAGACAGGATCAAGCACTGAAACATAAGTCTGACCGAAAGCCAAGGACATTCAGAGGTCAGACGAGGGGAGAACAACTGCTGAGAGGGCTGCTATGTGGAGCATGATGCTGACCTGGGCTTGGAAGGAAGGCTGGTGGGACATAAAGGAGGCACCAGGTTGTGCAACGGAACTGGGCACCGTGACATGACACTATTTCATTGGCATTTCCTTTGGAGGTACATTTTTCAAAATTATTTTAAGTTTCTATTTGTATTTAGTCTTACAAAAATGAAAGACTTATAGGGCTAATATGAAAATAAATTTCATTAAGTACCAATCACATCATTCACAGGAAATATGGAAATAGGAAACAAGAAATGGTGAGCTCTATCTCCTTTAAAAACTCTTTAAAGATGAATGACATTAAGTACTTAGTGAAATGTAAATTTAAAGCAATCTTTTACATTACATAAATCCAGATCTGTGATGTCACGTGTTCTCTCAAATTGAGAATAGTTGACCCCGAATAGATGAAAGACTGTATACGCTAAACTGCACAGTCACTTCCTGCTTTCATGTGTCCCTGTTTCTCCTTCTCGAAGTCAGAGGACTTGGGACACCCAGTCACCTTTGACTTCGTATTTTCTCTTCCTGCAGCAGGAGAAATGGTGAGACTTGAAAACAGGTGATGTTCATGGGGGACGGCGTGCGGAGCCCCCACCACATGTGCCAGGTAAGGGCTCGACCCCCAGTGAGGGGGGTGCAAAAGGCAGCAATCAATGATTCTCTCTCTCTCTCTCTCCCCCTCTCTCTCTCTCAAATCAATAAAAAAACATATTTAACAACAAAAAAATGTTCTTTGTAGCCTAAGTAGCAACACCTGAGAATCTACCTAAATAACCAAATATTAGAAACATGGTTTAGCATATTATTACAAATATGATAGATTATAAAGTTATTAAAAATATTAAGACTATGTGGCATGCATACCAGCTACATAAATATAAGAATAGGTGTAGATGTGTAGGAACATGTGAGTTGAATTTTAAGTAAGGGAAACCTATATGAAGCAATGGTCTCTGTGGATCCCTGTTCCATCTGATGGGACTGGGAACCTGGTGTAGAAGAGCAGGGGCGGGAGGGGGGAGGCGGGGGGGGGCAGGGCAGGTGGGCAGCAGGCAGGGTGGCCACAGCCTCTGCTGTCCCAGGTCAGCTCCCACACGCCACCCGGGCAGGCTGAGCACAGTGGCTGGCCTGTCCCTCCCTCTCCTTCCCAGACCTGCACCTTGAACAAGTCATAGAGCTCCTCGAGGTTGCCAAGGGGGAATGAGACTTCAGGGCTGACCACGCGGAGCTGCAGGAGAGCAGACAGCAAAAGCGTGAGTGGGGTCTGCTCCCGCCCCCCCCACCCCCAGCCCCTTCCAGACACAGACCCTGTGGGAGGCTACCAGTCACATGGCCTCCGGCCAAGGTGACTTCGTGGAGTTCAAACCTGGCCTGGCCGGACGGTGGGGCAGACAGTCTAGTCTAGGAGCACGCAGACCAGGGCCAGGATGTCTGTGTGCCGCCTCCTCCGGCCCACACGGTGCCACCGTCCTCATTCCACAGGGGGACTGAGGTTCCAGCAGGCCCTCTGCTCCCAGTCTGTCTGACTAAAACCCACACCAATGCTCAGCATGCCACCTCTATGAAGGGAAAAAGCTGGCACCCTTTTTTCTTTTTTTTAAATCCTTACCCAAAAACATGGTTATTGATTTTAGAGAGAGAAACATCAATGTGATGTTTCTGATTGATCAATTGCCTCCTATAAGCACCCCAACTAGGGATTGAACCATTAACCTGATATGTGCCCTGACTGGGTATCGAACCCGGCACCTTTTGGTTCATAGGCTGACGGCTCCAACCAACCGAGCCATGGGCCAGGGCAGAAAGCTGCTATTCTTGCTGGAGGCCAACAGGGAACCCAGGGCAGCCCCCGCTCCCCCCACACCTCGTCCCCCTCTCTGCCAAATGGAGGCCTCACTCACCACGTTCTGCTTGGTGGTGCCCTCATGGCCCTGGAGGACCCGGATCCTGTGCCTGCAGCGCATGCGCTCGATCTGCTCCACAGACTGGTGCCCAAACTTCTGCAGGGAGACGGGTCCCTCCTGGGCACGAGGGCACAGCCCGGCTGCCCCTGCAGCCCTTCCCGTCTCCCCAGCGAGCGCCCGCAGGTGGCGGGACAGGCAGGGCCCCACTACCTCATAGGAGTCCCGAATCAGGTCCGCAATGTCGGTCACCGGAGGGGGCTCCTGGTCTTCAGAGAAAAAGGCGTGGTGGCTGCCCACAGGGGGCCCGGGGCTGTCCTCATTCTTGATGTGATCTAGAAACCTGAGCACACCCGCAGCGGTGAGCCAGCTGCCTCGCCTGGTCACTGGCCCGAGATGTGGCTCAGCACCTGCACATACCGCTCATTTGTCCCGACCCCAGGAAGAGGGCAGGGCCACAGCTCCTGTGCTCTGTTTCATTGTGAGCCAGACTTGCCGACTGGCTCTCTGGTCGCAGGGCTCTGCGCTCTCCGGTGACGGCACAGGAGCCGTGCCCAGGTGGTTCAGGCTCGACAGCTTTCCGAAAGGGAACCTGTCAGCCCACTCCCCTCAGCTCCGGGGACCCCCTGAGCCCCTCCCCCGCCCACGGCCCAGTCAGACCACTAGGGTTCCATCTATACTCGAGACTTTCGAATCTCCTCCGAGGAAAGCATGCAGGGCCCTTTCTCGGCCCTACTCCCGCTTGGCTGAGAAGAGGGAGGGGAGACAGTCACACGGGTCAACAGTGCCACCAGGGGGTGGGCCTGGGTGGCAAATGGCTGAGGGGCAGTAGCCTCCAGGCATAGCCCTTGCCCACAGCAGTGCCCACCTCATCCCGCACAGCCCGCAGCCGTGCGCACCTGCTGAGGAGCACGAGGGCCTGGCTGTCGTCCCGGCTGCTGCACAGGGCCCGGGCGTTGGCCTCCAGCACAGCCAGCCCCAGCTGGAAGATGGCCTTGATGCCATCATAGAAGAAGCAGTCGACCACATGCACAGCACTCTCCAGGGGCATGATGCTGAGGAAGAGCGTCAGGAACCAGGAGAGCGACAGGGACGCCAGGGCAGAGGGGTCGCGCAGGCGCTCTGCCAGCTCGGGCAGCTGCTCCTGGATGAGCTCCTCAAACACGGACTGGTCCACCTGGGCCCCTGAGGAGGGAAGGCCGTGTGGGTGGGAGGGACTCACTCTCTAAAGTTAGCATGAGCTCAACACCTCCAAGGGAAGCCAGCAGCACAGGGAGACAGAACCCCCTTTGACAGATTTCTGATATTGTGACCAAGGCAATTCCATGGGGAAAGGGCAGTGTTCAGTCCAGGGGTATCTGTATGGATATCCGGATACTTCACACCAGACAGAAGAGTGCACTTGGGATGAGTCGCACGCGAATGCTATGAAACTTCCGGGGCGGGAAAAGATTAACCAATGAGCTTATATGCATAGATGCACAGCCCATGGACAGACAATAGTGCGGGAAGGCCTGGGGATGGGAGTGGGTAGAGGGAGCCCATGAGGGGGAGGGAAGGGAAACATCTGTAATACTTTCAACAATAAAGATAAATTAAAAAAAAAAAGAAAATACAGGAAAAAGGCAAATTTCTTAGCACACAAAAAGCACTAATCATAGAAAAATTATAAATTGGACTTCATCAACATTAGAGATGTTCTTCAAAAGATAACATGGAAACACAAACTTCAAACTCAGAGAAAACACTTGCAGTAAGTGTATCTGACAAAGGCCCTGCATTCAAAATAAAGAACTCCTGCAACACAGTAATAAGAAGTGAATCACCAACACTCTTAAAAACAGGCAAAAGACTGAACAGACTCTTCAAAAGTGATGATAAACAAATGGCCAGTAAGAACAAAAATGTATGTTCAACATCACTGATCATCAGAGAAATGCAAGTCCAAACCACCCTGGTGTACCACTTTTTACACACTAGAACAACTAAAAGTAAAAAGACAATTCCAAGTGCCAGCAAGGATGTGGAGCGACCAGAACACTCCTACATTGCTGATACAAGGCATGTGACTACATTATATATGCTTTGAGAAACTGACCGTTTCTTATGAAGTTAAACATACAATTAACCTATGACCCAGCACTTCTACTCCTAAGTAAATACTCAAGAAAACTGGCAGCAGGTATTATTCACACAAAAGCTTAAATGTTCATCACAACTTTATTTAGTATAAAAAATTGGAAACAACTCAAATGTCTAACGGGATGAGGTAGACAAATGGCCATATGCATGCTCAGCGAAAACTCCTCAGCGAGGACAGGAGCAAGCTGCTGGCTGCATGCGGAGGAAGCCAGTCCTGCAGGGAGCACTGTGTCATAGTCACACCCGCTCCAGAGCAGGCTACTTCATTGGTGGCGCTGCGCCCAGGGTTGCCTGAGGCAGTGCAGGGCAGAGGGAGCCTCCACCTGCTCAGCCTGGATGAGGTGGCATGCGCAGTGCGGCCTGCCCGGAACCGGCCTGGCACGTGGAGCCCCAGCTATCCTGGAGGACACTGGTGACTGATGGCAGTACGCCTCCTGGACGCCAAGGCTCTCTACCCATTGCTACTCTGTACCAGGTTACACCACCTCCCACAATACCAAGTGAGAAGGGAGGCAAGCCAGTGAACCAGCCCAGGCACAGGAAGGAATACCAGGGCCCGCAGAAGGCGGGAGGCAATGCCCCTCCCCTGCCGCCCTCCCTCTCCCAGGGTGTCCGAAGCCCTTCCCCTGCCTCGCCCTCTGTCAAGGCCCGTCTCAGCTGGCTATTTCCTGCCCCCCTGCTGTACCTAACTCTGGGCCACCTCCACCTCCACCTCCGCTGGCATGATTGGGAGGTGCCCTAAGGGTGTTACCAAAGCAGCTTTGGCATCATGTTCTCCACCAGACAGCTGCTGGACCGCAGACAGTGCGGATTCAACATGCGCCACACTGCCGGCTCCGGGTGCTTCAGGACAGAGTGCTGAGCTGCGAGCTCTCCCCCGAGCCTGCCAGGCAGTGGAGCTCCAGGCCACCCCTGAGGCCAGGCCTATGGGCGGGCTTCCCTGTGTTCTTCCCTCAACTCCTCCTCCCCTGACCCCCAGCTGGGAGACACCTCTCTGGTTTTCATCATTCAACTGTTTCTTGAGCCTTGAATTTTTCTTTCCTTCTTGTGAGTTCAGTGATCAACGTAAAACAATGTGTTTGTTTTTTATTCAAAATCTGTGCTTGTAGGTGACCTTATTCCACCCTTTTGCCAAAACTGCAGGGAATCACACCAGTGAGCCACACCCATGAGCCACACCAGTGAGTTACACCAGTGAGCCACACCAGTGAGTTAACCAGTGAGCCACACCAGTGAGTCACCACAGTGAGCCACACCAGTGAGCCTCACCAGTGAGTTACACCAGTGAGCTTTGCAAACCCCGGAGCCCTACAGTGGATGCATAAGACTGAGGGGTCCCAGACCCTGGGCCAGGACTGGGAGAGTCGCCTGGCCTGCGCAGGCCTTTCACATGCCAGGTACCCAGTGAGGGGGATAGGAGGGAGAGCTGGAGGAGGAGAGTGAGGGGGAGGGGTGCTTACCCAGCACACGGCGGTTGAAGTAGTCGGGGAGCATGCGCTCGCACACCGCAACCAACAGCCAGAAGGCGTCCTCCTCGGTGGCGTAGAGCAGCAGCACGGAGGCCAGGATGTTCATGGACTGCGGGCCACAGGGGGCGTCACTGAGTGGACCACATGGGCCTCAGACATTAAATCACACATGTCCAAATGCCCTACAGCTCAGTATCAGGGCGCCCACCCCCCCATGCCCGGCGGTGGGATGACCGTGTGTCTGTCAGTGTGGTTAGCCACCATCTTAGTCCCCTCCATAGTCAGCCCGTCCTCTCGGTCCCTGCAGTGGTCAAGCCCCGTGGTCAGTCCTGTGGTCAGCCCCACCACAGTCAGCCCGCCGTCTCGGTCCCTGCCGTGGTCAGCCCACCGTCTCAGTCCCCACAGTAGTCAGCCCCGAGGTCAGCCCTGTGGTCAGCCCCGTAGTCAGCATGCCGTCTCGGACCCGCAGTGGTCAGCACACCATCTCAGTCCCCGCAGTGGTCAGCCCTGTGGCTGGCCCACTGTCTCGGTCCCTGCCGTGGTCAGCTCACCATCTCGGTCCCTGCAGTGGTCAGCCCCGAGGTCAGCCCTATGGTCAGCCCCGTGGCTGGCCTGCCATCTCAGTCCCCGCCCTGGGCACCCTGTGGTCACCCCGTGGTCGGCCCCACCGTCTCGGTCCCACGGGCAGTGTGGGACCCGCTGTGGTGCCCCCTCAGGCCCAAACTAGACTGCCTGTTCACACAGGCACACACACTGCAGCCATGATCTTGCTTATTCCCAGGAAAACAACGTTTAAGATCTCGTATCTGAGTGTCAGGAGCTTCCCTAGTCCAGCATGGAGGGCCTGCTGGGGGTTCCGTGCGTCTGCACCACGGAAGCCCAACAAGCCCCCGAATCCTCGGGCAGCCCAGGCACTGCCCACCGCGCTGAGGACATGAGCACCCCAACACCATTTCCTCCCCAAAGCACCGTCACATTAAAGCTGACCCTGCACATTCCAGAGGGAAGACCTCGCTGCCAGCAGGCTGCTCCACGCCAGAGGCAGGAGGCTGTCCAGCCTGCCCGCCGGGACTCGGCCCAGAGGTGCTCAGGCCTGGGCACCAGTCTGACCCGGCAAGCAGCCTGCCTGCCCAGGGTGCCTTCCCTACCTCCCTGACACCATCTCAGGGGCAGAGCCTTCCCAGGACAGTGCTGGTCCCGAGGCCGGACACAGTCCAGAGCCAGGGCCAGCACCGTGTAGACTGAGGGCCTGCCCCCCGCACCTCACCTGGCAGTACCCGATTCTGGGGTTGCGGTGGGCGTAGGCTGTCAGGACTCTCCTCAGAGCGGCGATGCCCGTCTCAGTCTGGAAGGCGGGGTGCTCCGGCAGGGACCGGTGCAGGTCCCGCTCGATCTCCTCCGTGGCCAGGCAGCACTTCCCCAGGGACTCCTCCACCAGGTGCCCATAGTAGCCGGGATGCGAGGCGAGGTCGGTTATGGCATCTGGCGATGAAAGGTGTTTCGAGGAGGTGGGTTCCCAGGACAGGTCAGCGGGCACAGGACCTGCCCTGTCGGAGAACCTCAGCGGGGTCTCCTGAAATATTATGAGACTACACACAACCAAAATGACTTCATTTCTGCCCAAAACAAAAAGAGCATGGCCTTTCTAAGAATAACCACATATAAAGGGCAAAAAGTTCATACTGTAAGTGCTTATTAATGTGCTCCTCTAAGTTATATTCCCTAGTGACAGAAAGAGTGAATGTGTGCGTGCACACTCACACGCATACTTACATAGATACACACAACTTTCATGCATTAACTCGACAAGAAAGAACTGAGCACCCATGTGTCAACAGGAGAAGGTGACACTATGGTGAAGCAACAGCAACAACTGTCCAGGAGCCAATGCGGCATGCACACGGACAGCTGCACCGGCACGCACACAGACAATGCACCCGGCACGCACACTACAGCTGCACCCGGCACACACACGGACAATACACACGGACAGCTGCACCCGGCACGCACACTGACAATGCACCCGGCACGCACACTGACAATGCGCCCGACACGCACATGGACAATATGCCCGGCATGCACACAGACAGCTGCAACCGGCACGCAGACTGACAATGCACCCGGCACACACACGGACAATACACCCGGCACACACATGGACAATGCACCCGGCACGCACATGGACAATACACCTGGCACATACACGGACAATGCACCCGGCACGCACATGGACAATACACATGGCACGCACATGGACAGCTGCACCCGGCACGTGCAATGACAATGCGCCTGACACGCACATGGACAATACGCCCGGCACACACACAGACAGCTGCAACCGGCACGCAGACTGACAATGCACCTGGCATGCACACGGACAATACACACGGACAGCTGCACCCGGCACGCGCAATGACAATGCGCCCGGCACGCGCAATGACAATGCGCCCGGCACGCACACTGACAGCTACACTCACCACGAACAGCTTCAACACTCAGCAGCCCTTTCGACTGCTAAGGTCACAGCCCTAGTGAACTGACTGGGCAGTCGGTTCTTTAATATGCAGTGAGAGTGTGAACGGTCCCAGGACCCCCACGGACACCACAGCTCATGGTGTTCAAGCCCTATAAGGCGTCGGGCCTGCACATGACCTATGTTGCATGGGGACTACGGCAGGGTTGGCTGCCCATCTCCAGTCCCTGAGGTGGGCGCTGAACTGGGCATGGGGCAAAGTCAAGTGCTGCTTTTTAAAACTTCCTGGGATTCCCCCGCCCCAAATGTTTTCAATGTATTGGTTGAATCCACACGTGGAACCCCAGGGACATGGGACGATAACCATACAGGCGTATCCAATAGGTCCACTGCCCAGCCAGGTGGCTCGGCGGTGGAGGCCCCCTGTGCACCAAAGGCTGCGGGTTTAATCTTGGGCGGGGCCCATATGGGAGGCAACTGATCCATGTCTCTCTCTCCCTCCCCTTCCTGTCTCTCTAAAATCAATAAACAGATCCTCAGGTGGGGATGGATAAATAAAATTAAAATTAGGTAAAATAATAAAATGAAATTTGTTCATTAAAATACCCGGAAGACCATCCACCTAAACTGCTTTAGAGGACCAGATGAAGAATAATGTTACCTTCTTTGCTTGCTCCGCCATTATTTTCTTTGCAATATGAACATAGACTGTTTTTATTAAATATAAAAATACAGAAGGCATTTTTAATTTTAGAAGAAATTTAGGCAGGTGCACAGAGACATTGTGACAGGCCTGGGAAGTGCACCCAGAGTGTGGCCGTGCCCCCAGCCCTGCACCTGCTCTGCCCCCAGCCCTGCCCCTAGCCCTGCACCTGCTCTGCCCCCAGCCCTGCCCCCAGCCCTGCACCTGCTCTGCCCCTGGCCCTGCACCTGCTTTGCCCCTGGCCCTGCCCCCTGGCCCTGCACCTGCTCTACCCCCAGCCCTGCACCTGCTCTGCCCCCACCCCTGCCCCCGGCCCTGCACCTGCTCTGCCCCCGGCCCTGCCCCTGGCCCTGCCCCTGCTCTGCCCCCAGCCCTGCACCTGCTCTGCCCCTAGCCTTGCACCTATGCCCCCAGCCCTGCCCCCTGGCCCTGCACCTGCTCTGCCCCAAGCCCTGCACCTGCTCTGCCCCCAGCCTCAGGAGCTCACTGCCAGGAACACAGCAGGCCCTGGGGATGGGCACCCTCCCAGGTTCCCACCGCATCCGAGGGGATGGCAGTCACACTGCTGACTGGGCCTCCTCCACGGGCGAATGGCTCCTGTCAACCTGGCGATGAGGCATCCTGCTCAGGAGTCTCAGCCCATCCATCCACCCGTGAGGTCCCAGCACTCACAGCAGCAGGGGGTGGACCTGGGGCTGTGGCAGCGCCAGGCAGGCCAGGCAGGGGAGCAGGACAGAAGGTCCCCAGGGAGGAGCCCAGGAGCCAGTGCTCAGGGTTATTGCAGCTCCTGCCAGCGAGCCGCCTGGGAGCGCCGGGTGCAGCCTGTTGCGGGCCCACACCCAGAAAGGCCCTTCGCTGCAGGGGCAGCTCCTCACAGAGCCCCCAGGACAGGACAGACTCCAGCCTTGCTACGGCCTCACTACTGCACCAGCCCCACGCCAGCCAGATGCAGGCAGGGACACTGAGGAGGCCTATCCTGTCAGGGAGGCCCTGAGGTGGCAGGAGCGAGGTCAGCCCAGCGCTCAGCCTGCTCCGTCACACCCACCACTCAGCCTGCCCCGGTCACACCCTGTCACAGGCCTGCTCCAGAAATCACACAGGCCCAGAGCACAGACCCGCTCACCTGAGAAGAGCAGCCAGAGTCTGCCGCGCAAGCACTCAGGGAGGCCCATGGCCACCAGCTTCCGGATCTTCTCCGTGCGGAACATGCACACGGTCCTGCCATATTCCATAAAGTGGTCCTTCCACAGGCTTATCTTTATCTCCTCCCTGGACTGGAAATGGGAACATCGTTAACATACAAAGAAGCCTGCCCACGCCTCACCCATGGTCCACGCCTCCCCCCATGGCCCACGCCTCCAGCCCATGCCTCCCCCCATGGCCCACCCCTCCCTCCACAGCCAAATGCCATTTCCTTGGCAAACTGGATGGGAAGAAAACGTCTGTCCCAACACTAAAGTGACCCAACGCAAACGTGAGGAGGAGAGGGGAATGGAGTTCTAGGGTGCTCATCAGGGGCCTGGCTGGAGCCCACTGTTTGATCAGCCCGCAGAGGGGGAGGGGGGACAGTTCGGAGTTAAAGATCCGAACCTGCCCTGAGCTTCCTGCCGGCTGGAGGAAACACTGAAAACACCGAATTGCTCTATCAGAGCAAGAGAGATGCGGCTCCTCAGGCAGCTGAATAGCCTCCGAGTTACCCTGACGGCAGACACGCCAGCTTCCTCTGAGATGCTGATTGATGTGTTTAATGCCTCACGCCCTGGTAAGGGGAGCTCGCGCGTGCGGTTTTCACCCGTTTCGTGCACCAGGTGGCCGAGGCCTCAGTGTGCAGCCCAGGGGCTCCGTGTGGGTGAGTGAGCCCGCGGTGAGGAGCAGGAGGACGCGCAGCGCAGCCCGGGAAGAGCATGCACGGCCACCAGAGAGCATGGCCCCGCAGAGCCGCCGCCCGCCAGGGCACCACCTCGAAGCGCGGCCTCCTGCTTATTCACGTCCTGCACTCACTTCCCTCCGGCTCTCCCGCCAGAGATGAAACTACTGATATAACAAAATGTTTT
This sequence comes from Plecotus auritus, assembly GCF_963455305.1. Classification (NCBI taxonomy): domain Eukaryota; kingdom Metazoa; phylum Chordata; class Mammalia; order Chiroptera; family Vespertilionidae; genus Plecotus; species Plecotus auritus. The sequence goes on from NC_137782.1 coordinate 102,258,140, forward strand.
AGTTCAATAAAACAAGACAGGAGACGCCGCCCCTGGAGACAGAGAAGTGATGCTGTGGGAGGACACAGCTGCCCTGGGCCAGAGGAGGGTGTGCAGGGAGCCTGCCCAGGGCACTGCGTCCTCTCCCCAGGGGCCAGGCCGTGGGGGCCAGCAGCCCTCCTCTGTGGGCCAGGATGCCAGGGGGGCTGTTGTTCTGGGTGCCGGCACCCGCACAGCCCCGCCCGCCGCGATGCTGAGCTCCGCGATGTTGAGCTCGCAGGAGCAGGGGGCTGGGAGGCTGCACTGTGCCAGCCCCAGGAGCGCCCGCTGGGGAGCCTGCACCCACCATGCGCAGGACAGCGCCCGGGGCCTCGGGGCGCTGCCGCGGGCTCTCCTCTCCCCTCTCCTTGCTGCTCTGAGAAGACACCATTTCCAGGTCCCCAAATGTGTGGTCACTGCACGCGCTCGTTGACTGAAGCACCAGCGGCGTCTGCGTGGGGCGTGGAGGAGGAAGCAAGTCGCTGCCTTGGCACAGGACATGGTGCCCGGAGGTGTGAGTACATGAACTCAAACCTGCCCGGACTGACTCTCAGGAAGCAGACTCCCCGAGGCCCAGTGGCTTTGACCCTCAGGGGAAGGGGGTCCCCTGCGCTGCCCGGGAGACTGCTGTGGCCTCCAGAGCACTGAGCACTGTCTCCGGTCCTCCCTCTGCTTGGGAGGAAGGCGGGGGCGGGGGGAGGGACGGAGACCAGGCCCACCCTCAGGGTGATGAGCTTCTCCTTCAGAGGTTACACGCCCCACGTGACCCCACCCTCCACCTGAGGACATGACCTAGGACTGTCAGAGGTGGCACAGACAGCCACAGGGCCCGAGGACATGACCTAGGACTGTCAGAGGTGGCACAGACAGCCACAGGGCCCACAGCCCGACAGGGCCCCGTGGGTGTGGGACGCCGCTACGCACACTCCCTCTGGACACCACGACCCGACAGGTGGGGACAAGAGGGCTGCACGGTGGACCCACTGCCGGAGGGCGCACCCTGTCATCGCCCTGCGTGGTGCTGTGGTGCACGGGGTGGTCGGCCTGCACCCGCCGTAGCCGGCCCAGCAGCGCCTCCACCAGCGCGTCCCTGTCCTTCAGCTCGATGAACTGGAAGGCCATCTGGCCCCGGACACTGACGATGACCGGGCTGGGCAGCAGGCTCGTGTCCTCCATCTTCTCGATGCTCAGCACCTGCGCCAAAGGGGAGGCAGCATTTAACACATTCAGGAATGTCCCAGGACGGAGGCAGCACCTTCACCACAGCCAGCAGAGCACTGCCCAGCGACCGGTGGCCAGCGGGTCATCCAGCGTGGTCTGCACACACAGACTGCATGCTGGCACAGGCGGCGCACGGACGGGCCCTGATACACCGCGGGAGAGCAATGGGCGCCACCAAAGGGCACGCCCGGGGGACTCCACTTACAGGAGGCCCCAGGAGTGAAGCCGCAGGGACAGAGAGTAGGGTGGTGTGCCGGGGCTGGGGGGGTAGGGAGGGTGTTGCTCAAGGAAGCTGGGAAGGAGAGTTCTGCAGGTGGCAGCAAAACAGCAGGAATCACTTCACGCAGAGACCAGGACACTGCTGTGCATAGATTATCATCCCTGAGAACATAAGCACACATGCCAGCCATGGCTTTCCTGCTCCACTCCTAGAGAGGTAAGGCCATTTATGAAATGAAGGATTGCACAGGGGAAGACAGGCTGGGATGTGGGGAGGGTCTCAGGGGTGAAGACAGGCTGAGACGTGGGGAGGGTCTCAGCTGAAGACAGGCTGGGACGTGAGGAGGGTCTCAGCTGAAGACAGGCTGGGACGTGGGGAGGATCACAGTGAAGACAGGCTGGGACGTGGGAGGGTCTCAGCTAAAGATAGGCTGGGATGTGGGGAAGGTCTGGGTGAAGACAGGCTGAGTCCCTGGGAAGCAGCAGGCTCAGGGGCCCGGCAGGACGGCCTGCCTCACACGGGGCCTGCTGTCCAGTGCAGATGCTGCTCTCCGTGTCAGGGGAGACGTGGTCTCTGCAGTGGGAGGGGCCTGGCCCATGTGCTAGGAAGCGGTTTTCAAGTTTTAACTAAAGTGCTGGGAGGGTGTACAGCTGAGCCATTCCACGTTTATTTTCAAAAGGGATGCTTTTTTTAGGTTGCCTTTTCCTCTCCCCTTTTGTGTCAAAAAGCTGTCCTAACGTTTTAAGTTACAGCTTTATTGATAACAGGGAGGTTAGCATGCCCTGTTCTCACCTATCACTTTTATACAAATCTCCGGTTGCCATAGCAACAACAGGACGTGCAGCAGCCCAATGGGAAGTACCCCACTTGGGCCAGCTCTCTCTGCACCATCCGGCCATCCCCGCTCAGGCCAGCTCCCTGGGCGCCATCCTGCGCAGGCCCACCTCTCGGAGTGGGAGGATAACGCGGCAGCAGCCCTCCTCCGTGCTGGCGAAGCAGATGTAGTGGTCGGAGGTGAACAGGCGCCCGGCAGTGTGGCGGCGGCTGAAGGGTGTCCACAGGGAGCAGTCCTGGACAGCGTGCAGCCTCTCCCGCCGCGGCAGCCTGAAGACGGCCCGGAACAGCTCGCTCTGCGCTCGGGCTTCCAGGTCCCTGGGGAAGCGGAAGGGGATGAACCGAGGCAGGAGCAGTGCCTGAGCCTCCCTCACCACCAAGCACTCACACCCACGCACAGCCTGGCCAGTAAGTGGGTACAGGAAGGTGCCGCCCCACCTGCAGGGTCAGCCATGCTCCCGCCGAGTGGGCGCCTCTGCCCAGAGTCAGGGAAGGACTCTGAGACCCACGCGTTCCTCTCCGGCCTGACAACACTGGGAATTGTCACAAGCCGACTGGTGACAGCCAGTCCCCAAAGCCCGACCCTCGCAGTGCAGTGCCGGCGGGAACGTGACCTGTGGCCTCGCAACGCGCCTGCGGCTCCTCCGAGGGTCGGGCCTAGAGTCCCAAGGGCCCGGCGACTGCCTTTGGACTGAATGGAATGCGTGCATCCATAGGAGCTTACACACGTCCCCGCACCATTATCCATCACAGCCCACGCCGGGAGCAACCTGCATGTCCATCAACTTATACACAGGTAAAAGTGTGATGCACCCTCACAATGAAATGCCATTCAGCTGTAAACAGGAACGAAGTGCTGGCACCTGCCACAACATGAATGAACCCTGAAAACTACGCTAAGGTAAAGAACCCAGGTACAAAAGACCACACGTTGCCTGAATCCCTTTTATGAAATTTCCAGGATAAGCAGATCTACAAAGACAGAAACTAGCCTGGTGACTGTGTAAGCTGGGGGAGAGGGGGGCTGCTTGGTTTGCGCGGCTGCTTCCTGGTGGCGGTAATTGTGTGACAACGGCACATCTCTGGATAAACTGAAACCCCTAAGTGTGCGCTTTAAAGGGCAAGCTGGGCCCTCCCCTCCAGGAGCATGCCCATGCCATCCACCCTCCCCCATAGGCGCGCTCGTCCTAAACCCCAACACCCCACAGGACTTGCCCCAGGGAGCAGCGGGCAGTGGCAGCTCGTCCCGCTCACCCCTGAACCTGTCCCCAAGGCCCCCTTTTCTCTGACTTCCCAGTGAGCCGAGCAGCCCTGCCTGGGCCTCCTGTGCTTCTAGGCCCTTCCTTGTCTCACTATCCAGAGTGTGGTTTTGCTGCGGCCAGTAAGTCCTTGCTTGCTTTTCTAGAATAAATACACAAATGACAAGGGGTGCTGTGTACGGTCCCTGCGTTCAAACTCAAAAACTCCAAGCTGTGTGTGACCTCAGGCCTAAGCCAGGCCAGCGGCACCTGCACAATGGAAACCAGCCAGCAGCCAGCCGCACTGACTGCCCACCATCCACGCACGGGGGCACTGACACAGCACGGCTTGGGCACAGCAGGGAAGGTGCCGGATCAGTCTACCTCGCACTTGCCATCCTGGGAACAGGCGGGCTCCTCAGAAGCTGGAGCAAGAACCATCAGGTGTGTTGCTGAGCTGACGTTAACATGGGCAGTCACACCTGACAACACGGCAGAGAATGCTAGGCGACATGCACACACTTCAAATTCAAGGGACCCCAAAGATCAAGGGGTGGGCAGTGCTCTTATTTTTCCACAAACCCAGAATTAGCGCTCTCCATCTTAGATTAGGTGAAGAGGGATCAAAAACAGGTTTCCCGCTCTCTCCCGGAGCCTCCAAGGGGCGCTGGGGAAGGACTTTCGGGCTCGCCCTGTGGAATGGAGAGTGGGTGCTGGGATTGATGGAGGGAGAAAAGTGTAGCCAGGCAGGCACAGGTAGGCTCTCCCATCGGGCCTATGCGGGTGTCGCTTTGGTGCTGGCCAGAGCCTGGTCCCACGCCCGCCCTCTGGGGTAGCTCAGTCCCCTGCAGCCAGTTCACCTCGTCAAAAAACACACGAAGGCCTGGCTGCTGTGGCTCAGTGGACAGAGCGTCTCCTGCAGACTGAAGGGTCCCGGGTTCGATTCCCGATCGGGGCACATGCCTGGGTTGTGGGCTCCATCCCCAGTGGGGGGTGTGCAGGAGGCAGCCAATTAATGATTCTCTCTCATCATTTATGTTTCTATCTCTCCCTTCCTCTCTGAAAGCAATAAAAACATATTTTAAAAATTGAAAGTAAATAAATAAACGCACAAAGATTTCCAGTCTCTTGTTAGGCGCCCACCAGACACAAGCAGGAAGGCTAGGTGCACTTTCCTAAAAGCCCAGTCTGCACACGGAGCCCCTTTCCCGTGTGCTCACTCCCACAGCTTCCTCTGCGGCCCCCGCTCCACGGAGGCGGAGGGTGGGCTGAGTGGCGCCGGGCAAAGCGTGTGCGCAGAGGGCGGCAGCAGCACCAAGGTGCCCGCAGGCCCCCGCTGCCTTTGAAAACCCGCCCCAGAGCCCGAGGGAGCAGACCTCAGTAACACCGGGCAGTAGAACACCTTCACCCACAGGCTCTTCTCCTCCTTCGACTTCGCGCGCCATCGGCCCAGAGAGCGAGGACCCCGGGCACGTGCCGGAGGTGGGAAGCTGCCCTGTGAGGCGGGCGGTGCCCTAGGTGCCACATAAGCCTGGACAGCCCCAGTGGGGCGTGGGGAGCAGCCAGACGGGGCGCAGGCCGAGAAGCTGAGGATGGTCTGAAACGCCAGGGCAGCTGCTGGGGCCCGGCAGCTGGGAGAGGAGCTCCTTAGGTACGGCGAGGGGTGGGTGGGGGGGGGCGAAGAGCTTGCTTACAATGCCAGAACCGGTTTCCACGACTGCCCTGCGGGGCTGCTTCCCTCCAGCGTTCTCACCACCCCAGCAGGTTTCAATGAAGATACCTTCCATCCCCACTCAGCGAGCCCGCCACTCTCCACCCCGACCCTGGCTGGCTGCACGCCCTCACTCCATCCTTCACAATCGCAGACTTGATCTTCTCTGTTTTAAAAGTTCAGGACTAACCCATTTACTCCTCCTCCTTCCACTCTCTCTCCAGGAGTCGCCTGCTTCCTGGGTTCTCCTGGGGAACCCTTGCCAGGCCCATGTGGTGCCCCGTCCTGCCAGGCCTGACCTGCCTGCCTGATCCTGGCTGAGAGCTCCCCCCACCCCCGTGGGCACAGCCTGACTCTGCGGTGCCCACCGGGTCCCAGGCAGCGCACACAGTGGCCAGGTGTGTGGCCCCGGAGGCGCTGTTTCAGAGCCGCTATCTGGGAAGGGAAGTGAGAATATCAGCAAAGAGCCAGGACAGCTGCCAGCCGCTGACCAGGCCTCGCAGAAGGCTGTTTCCCTCAACGCTGAGCCTGGTCTCCCGGCAGGAAGCCAAGTCCATGGAGTTGAGTCACTACCTGTTTGTGTCCACAGGCGGCTCCAGGACAGAGCCACCGGGAGGGGGAGGGGGAGGAGGAGGGGGATAAGGGGGTGGAGGGTGGCGCAGGCCTTCACTTTCAGAGAAGGTCCAAGTGCAGGGAGCGGCCACACAGGCCCGCGCCCCATCGCCGGCTGCCCTGGAAGCTCCATCGCCAGCCACCCGGAGCCCCTTTTGTCCTCACCTCTCTCCACTTCCTTTCTTTCTTTTTAAAAATTGTTTCGAATTCTTTATTATACATCATGGTGGCACAACTTAAGGCTAGTGAAACACATTGACTATTTTCTAGATTAGCACCTGCGAGGGACCATGAAACTATTTGGAACGAGTGAATGCGGACACGCCGAGCAGGCTCTGTTGAGGAAACATGGCCACAGACACGCAGTGAGGACACGGTGCGCAGGAGGGCTGCATGCCGTCCTACCCGGGGCCCTGGCAGTGGGATGCATTGCAGGACAGCAATTTGGGTGCCTTGGAGCACTTCTAAGTGAGGTTGGCTGCAAGGCTGGCATCAAAGCAATGGGGAAGGGACCCCACTGGCCTCGCCCTGCCCGCAGGTCACCCATTGGCACCTTGGCACCAGGAGGGGAGCGCACAGCGCCCAGGCTGCGCCCTCCCCACCGGCCCACAGGGCCCGCTTCCCTGTCCTGTCGGTGGCTTGCTGGGCTGTGGTGCATGCTTCTGTGTTCTGAGGGCTGGCCTGGGGAGGCATCCCTTCGTCCCTGGGACTGGCCAGGATGGTTCTGGGCCAAGGCCACGCGGCCCTGTGAACCTAGCCCACTTGCTCACTGCTTGTGTGCATGCTTTTTCTCTAAAAAGAAAAACCTTAAAAAAAAAAGGAAGTAGATAGTGCTGACATTTAGCTCATGGCTAGGCTGCCGGGGCAGCAGGCAGCACCAGGGTGAGTGGACTTCGTGGAGTGGTACTTTCGGGTGGGGATGGGGCCCAGCAAGCAGCCAGATAGTGCCTTCCCCTCCCTCTCTGAGATCTCACATTCTGGCGAGGAGACTCCAGGGTCATGGAGCTCATGTGGCAACAGAGCATCGTGCTGGAGGGTCAGGTGCTCGGTCGGGAGTGGGACACCATTCCAGAGGAAGAGCCACGGAAATGCCTTCACTTGAGCCCATTCCTGCCCCTGCTGAGGAGTGACCTGAGGTTCCTAAGCCTGCTAAAGTGTGACCTGAGGTTCCTACGCCAGCTGAGGAGTGACCTGAGGTTCCTTCGCCTGCTGAGGAGTGACCTGAGGTTCCTGGCCCTGAAGTGTGACCTGAGGTTCCTACGCCTGCTGAGGAGTGACCTGAGGTTCCTGGCCCTGAAGTGTGACCTGAGGTTCCTACGCCTGCTGAAGTGTGACCTGAGGTTCCTACGCCTGCTGAGGAGTGACCTGAGGTTCCTAAGCCTGCTAAAGTGTGACCTGAGGTTCCTACGCCAGCTGAGGAGTGACCTGAGGTTCCTTCGCCTGCTGAGGAGTGACCTGAGGTTCCTGGCCCTGAAGTGTGACCTGAGGTTCCTACGCCTGCTGAGGAGTGACCTGAGGTTCCTGGCCCTGAAGTGTGACCTGAGGTTCCTACGCCTGCTGAGGAGTGACCTGAGGTTCCTGGCCCTGAAGTGTGACCTGAGGTTCCTACGCCTGCTGAAGTGTGACCTGAGGTTCCTACGCCTGCTGAGGAGTGACCTGAGGTTCCTGGCCCTGAAGTGTGACCTGAGGTTCCTACGCCTGCTGAGGAGTGACCTGAGGTTCCTACGCCTGCTGAGGAGTGACCTGAGGTTCCTGGCCCTGAAGTGTGACCTGAGGTTCCTACGCCTGCTGAGGAGTGACCTGAGGTTCCTGGCCCTGAAGTGTGACCTGAGGTTCCTACGCCTGCTGAGGAGTGACCTGAGGTTCCTGGCCCTGAAGTGTGACCTGAGGTTCCTACGCCTGCTGAGGAGTGACCTGAGGTTCCTGGCCCTGAAGTGTGACCTGAGGTTCCTACGCCTGCTGAGGAGTGACCTGAGGTTCCTACGCCTGCTGAAGTGTGACCTGAGGTTCCTACGCCTGCTGAGGAGTGACCTGAGGTTCCTGGCCCTGAAGTGTGACCTGAGGTTCCTACGCCTGCTGAGGAGTGACCTGAGGTTCCTACGCCTGCTGAGGAGTGACCTGAGGTTCCTACGCCTGCTGAGGAGTGACCTGAGGTTCCTGGCCCTGAAGTGTGACCAGAGGTTCCTACGCCTGCTGAGGAGTGACCTGAGGTTCCTACGCCTGCTGAGGAGTGACCTGAGGTTCCTGGCCCTGAAGTGTGACCTGAGGTTCCTGGCCCTGAAGTGTGACCTGAGGTTCCTGGCCCTGAAGTGTGACCAGAGGTTCCTACGCCTGCTGAGGAGTGACCTGAGGTTCCCACGCCTGCTGAGGAGTGACCTGAGGTTCCTGGCCCTGCTTAGGAGTGACCTGAGGTCACTTGAGAAGTGGAGCTTCTTTAAGGGGATAAATACCTCAAGCAACCACCTTACAAGGCTCCCTGACAAGTATCAATTTGCGACAACAAATTAGAGCATGTAGACACTCTTAGTAGCACATTTCTAATAAGTTGGTGTGAACATAACCCCGCTGTCCTGAAAACGTTTTCTACAAAGTAATTTAATATGAAAATGTAAATTTTCTTAATGTTCATTAATAAAGCCCAATGCTGAGTAGAATTCTAGCTTGAGGCTACCATATTACATTTTCTGGAAGTATTTTTTTAATGAAAATCTATTTTGAAATAACATCTGAAAAAAGGAATTGAACCCAGAAATCAAAGTCTATAGCATAAAGGAAATGAAAAATCATTGCTACCAATGACTGCATCTCTGTCATGATTAAGAACACAGCAGTGGGTTCTGCTAGGAGGGAAAGTTAAGGCTGATACAGCTCAGGCCAGGCAGGCGGGGCACTGTGGCGGCTGGCAGCTGGTCCCGGAGGGCCTGGCCCGGAGCTCACCTCTTGGTGATCTGGCTCGGCTCTTGCAGGGGGGGGTCCAGGTCAAAGCCCTCATTGTCCAGCAGCCTGCGCAGCGTCACGTCGGCCAGCTGTTCCATGACCCTCAGTGTCTCCTCCAGGTCCAGGAACATGGAGAAGTCCCGCTCCTTGCTGGGCGTGCTGATGCGGATGGTGGCCGTCAGGAAGACGTTGGATGTTTTTTCTAACTTCTGGATGTCAACCCAAGGGATAACAAGTTTAACTAGAAGAAAAAAGAGCAAACACATATTTCACCCCAAAATGTACCCTAAATGTGTGTGTGCTTTCCTCACACTGAGATACAAATGCCTCTGAAACGAGCAGGGACGGGCCAGCCCAGAACTGCCTGCTGGCAGCGGCTGCCAGGACCGGCTGTGTCAGGCGGTGTCCGTTAGGGTGTAAGTGGAACTCCGCCAGTTGCTGGCCACGCATAGGTACAAGGAACACATTCTGAAACAGCAAGTGAACATTCTCTCAAGAATATTTCAACTTCAATTTTTGCAAAAGATGCAGAAATTTTCCAATCCGCATAAATGCTGGTTTTAAGCCGTTGCAGGAGCTACGGAAAGAGCACACAGTGGTTGTGATCTTGGCTAGGGGAATGGGCTGAGCTCAGACTGTGCCAACGACAGCGGTGACAGCCTTCGAATACAGGGCGTAGCCGTGTCCACGGAGCCTTACACAGCGAGTCAGGGTTCAGTCGACTTGAGGACAAGTGTCCATCTCGGAAGTGTGTCCGTGCATGGAGTCAGGCGAGGCGTGCTGCAGAGCACGGGGACACACAGGTCACAACTTAAAGTAACAAATGTCACCAAATATGGGGAGCCCTTTATTTTCTCCAAATTTTACCATCCTAACAAAATTAGATTTAGTGACAATGACTGGTCAGTGCTGGAAAAGAACTCATTTTCCTTTTCAAATGAAGAAGGGGATGATTAAGTGTTTTCCTTTCTACTAGTTCCTTCCTTTTATTTTGCAATAATGCTTTCCATGCATTAATAATTCCAAAAGGCCGCATTTCCACATTAGGCTAGAGCAGCGAATTCAACCTTTTTCATCTCATGGCACACAAATTAATTACCAAAATTCTGCAGCATACCCTAAACTATAGGATAATTTTTGCCCATCTGACCAAAAAATTAGGTATAATTCTGATTCATTCACACTGGGCAGCTATTGTGTTGGCTGTTGGCTGTTTTTGTTTTATTTTTTACAATCTAAGGGAGAAGAGTGCAGTGCCCCCACTAAATGGCTGGATAGTGCATGTTTCAGAAATGCTTGCGGCCACGGTGGAGAATCGCTGGGGAGTAGGGCTCTTCAGCTACTTCTTTCCAGTTGCTTTCACATAAGGTCCTTCCCTCCTTCTCTCTCCCCCTCTCTCCATCTACACCATCAACTCCCCCTTCACTGAGCTGCTGCTTGTGAAAAGCCCTGCCCTGCAAGAGCTCATTCATCAGGGAATGGACGTGCAAGCAGATGAGCTCCAGGCACTTGGCAGGACTCAGTGCAGAATCGCAGATGGGGTTCCAGTGACCAGGGGCCCAGGGCAGGTCCAATTAAGTCGGAATTGAATCTTGAAGGATGAGCAGGAGTTTCCACACAGACATAAGAACGGGAAGACGGTGTTAATTCTGAGAAGCATTTCAGCAGGAAGAACAAGGAGACCAAGGTTAGGTCAGAACACATCGCAGGTGGGGCTGGAGCGGCTGCGCAAACAGGGCACATGGACGGGGGTGAGGGGGATGGGGGGATGGGGGGAGGGGGGAGGGCGTAGCGTAGGGGGACTTTTCTCTACCGATTTTTGTTTGTTTGTTTGTTTTGGGTATTTTAACATCACTCGCTGGCCATACAAAATTATCAGCTTAAACATTAGTCGCTCTATTTTGTCGAACATTTAATTAACTCACCCCTAACGCCTAGGCAGGGCCAGCCCACATGAATTCTCAGGCCTCACATGGCCCATCGGCCAGACCCCACCCCTGGACCAGAGCATCGGCACGGAGGCTGCAGTGGGGAGTGGAGTGACGGCAGATACGCGGCCGCTGCAGGACCCAAGAGGCACCCTCCCACCCTCAGGTTCAAGTTGAAACATAAACCGAAACGCAGAAATAAAAAGGAAATATTTTCGTGTGCAGTTATATATACACATGACATCATTTCACCTGCATGGCACATGGAGCAATATTTGATTCCAAAAGAAGTTTCAAGGAGAATAACTTTTTAAAATTCAATATACAACTGATGTCTGTGGCGCAGTGGGCTCCCAGCCCTGGTGGAGACATGAGCGGAGCCGCTCCTGAACCCGCATGCCCAGGGCAGAGCCCGCCCGCCTGGCTGACCTCAGGGCCCAGCTTCTGAACGGCCCGGGGCTGCGGGCAGCATTGTGCTCGCCTCTGTTAGCGCTACGGGGCGGGTACAAATGTGTGCAATGCCAAACCCCTCAGGCTACGTGAGCTGAGCTGCACAAAAATGTTCCTCAAGGCGGGAGAAAATTCGACGCTCCCAAAGTCGAATCCCTTAGTGGGACTACATGATTAAAAAGTAAATGTAAGTAAACATTTTCTGCAGAAGTTATTTGAAAATTAATCAAATATCACCTCTTATCATCTCAACTGCTAACTTAAGTCTGCTGTGGTCAGACTCCTCCTGTTAATGACTTATCTGGGGACCAGCGCTAGGCGCCCCATGGCCGCTAAGGGTGCAGCGCGTCCCCCAGGCCCACACTTACGCTCCTTGCCCAGGAAGAAGGAGTAGAAGCAGAGGTGGTTGACGCTGAGGTAGAGCCAGCCCTGGCGGGGGACCCGGCCCTTCCAGCAGCAGCACGAGTAGTAGGTGATGAGCTTCTCCGCCTCCGGGAAGTTGAACCTGGACTCAAACTTGACCAAGGCCTCTCGGAACTTCTCGGGATCCTCCTCCTGCTCGGCCAGCCGGCTGCTGGTCTCCTCGGCGATCAGGGCCTGACACAGAGACAACACCCCTTTCAGGGAGAAGCGGGGGCAGGGCGGGAGGAGCCCTTGTGCTCAGCCACAGGCACCAGGACGGAGAGTTGCTCACCAGACTGCCCGCCCCTAGAAACAGCCACGCAGAGGCATGGCTGGGCGGACACCTAAGCGCGGTGGTTCCCTGGCCACCCACCAGCCAGGAGGCTTGGCAAACCACTGACTGCTAGCCCCAGTTCTCTAAGAAGACTACTGCTTTACACCTGCCACTCCCCAGACACCCGCCCCCTCCCCCAGACACCCGCCCCCTCCCCCAAACACCCTTCCCTCGACACCCTCCCCCTCCTCCAGACACCCTCCCCTTCCCCCAGACACCCGCCCCCTCCCCCAGACACCCGCCCCCTCCCCCAAACACCCTTCCCTCGACACCCTCCCCCTCCTCCAGACACCCTCCCCTTCCCCCAGACACCCGCCCCCTCCCCCAGACACCCGCCCCCTCCCCCAAACACCCTTCCCTCGACACCCTCCCCCTCCTCCAGACACCCTCCCCTTCCCCCAGACACCCGCCCCCTCCCCCAGACACCCGCCCCCTCCCCCAAACACCCTTCCCTCGACACCCTCCCCCTCCTCCAGACACCCTCCCCTTCCCCCAAACACCCTCCCCCTCCCCCAGACACCCGCCCCCTCCTCCAGACACCCTCCCCTTCCCCCAGACACCCGCCTCTCCTCCAGACACCCGCCCCTCCTCCAGACAGGCTGTGAGGACTCAGTGGGTGGCATGTGAGTTCTGTACAGCAACACCAAAGAAACACCCAAGCTGGAGTTAGTCTTTGAAAAAACAAAAATGAACAAATCGTCTTCCTCATTACACTCAGCAATGTTGCTATATGCCTAACAAAGGCCCGCCTGGCTGGTCTGGCTCAGTAGACAGAGCGTCAGCCCGTGGACTAAAGGGTCCTGGGTTTAATCCTGGTCAAGGGCACAAACTTCATTTATAGGCTCAATCCCTGGCCACGTGCAGTAGGCAGCCAATCGATGTGTCTCTCTCTCATCGATGTTTCTCTCTCTCTGTGTCTCCCTCTCCCTTCCACTCTCTCTCTCTCAAAAAAAAAAAAAATCAATGGAAAAGTAAAGCTAATGACTACCTGTGTGCTGCCTGGCACGTTTCATACGTGTTCTATAGTCTCCCAAAGCAGAAAGGGAGCGTAATGGTTGAGGTTTCTGTGGCTCCAAACACTTCCAAAGCTGTCGGAAACAGCTCGAGACTCTGCCCCGCCCGAGACAGCTGAGACGTCCACACTGAACCGGCCCTCCCCTCCCACTGGCTTCCCACTGTGGATTTTCCTCCCGACAGTCTGCCACCCTCACGCACACTCCTTCTCCTGTGCCTGGCCCATCCACAAACACACTGCTCTCTGTTAAGATGCTCACAAGCCCCAAGCTCTAGCCACCCCTTTGAGTTACTCATCCCTGAGTTTCTCCCATGTGCTTGTGTGATGCACATTAATAAACTTTGTTTTTTTCTTGTTCCTCTGACTTTTGTCAGTTTAATTTCTGGGGCCACAGCCGCAGAACCTAGAAGGGCAGAGGACGTTTCTCCTCCCCTCAGAAACTCTCCTAAAGCCACAGGTCCGAAGCTAATCCCCCGCCAGCACTTGAAGCAAGAAACCAGCGCAACCCATGTCAGACCAAGAAAAGGGGGAAAGTGAAAAATAGCCGGGAAACGGGCATTTCTGTAGCTAAGCCTCATTGCGCCCTGGCCCAGGGCCCCAAGTACAGGCCACCAGACCAGGCTGAGGTGCAGCCACTGCTGGGCACGCACACCACAGCCTCTTACCTGCTCACCCAGAAGCTGGAGGCAGTGCCAAGAGGCCACCAGCCAACACAGCCACCTCCTGGCTGGATTCAGGAGATCTGTTTCCTACCCGACCCCACAAGCAGCCCCGCCCCCAAAGGAAAAGAACACTTCTATCCTGTCCCTTTAAAATCACAATTTCACTTAACACCCTTCACTAAAGCATGAGCACTTAGTCTGTGGGAAAGGGACACTTTCGAAGAGAAAAACAACCCAGCAGAATCAATGGTCTGGAATGGTTTACCCTAAAGGAGGAGACCTGTACTGCTGCCACTGTGCAGCTGTTTAATGTGACATTTTGGCCTCGCTGGTTTGGCTCAGTGGATAGAGCGTCGACCTGCGGACTGAAGGGTCCTGGGTTTGATTCTGGTCAAGGGCACATGCCCAGTTTGCGGGCTTGATCCCCAGTAGGGAGCGTGCAGGAGGCAGCCGATCAATGATTCGCTCTCATCACTGATGTTTCTATCTCCCTCTCTCTTCCTCTATGAAATCAGTAAAAATATACTTTTTAAGAAAAGAGTAAAATTTTGAATAAGAAACAGCATTTCTCTGCCTGGTTGGGTTATTAAAACAATGGCTACCGGCCATGTTATGCCGTGAGAGCAGTGATGTGAGGGGTGATTCACAGGAGATAGCGACAGAAGCTCTCCTAAAGTCAGGTACTTCCTCAATCCGTCTCCTCAAAACTTAATTGGCTTTACATCCATTCAATTCACATATTTTCAGAATAAGTATCCACTTTTAAAAGGAGGAAAGTGTGAGGTCCAACAAAATAGTCACAAGATGTCGCAACTGCAAAAAAGTTGGGAATAACTAATTTTAAAAGTCAAATAACATTGTTGTTCTGCAAAAACAAATATTATTTTTTTTTCTAGGACAAAAAAATGGCCTGCACTTCTGTACAGGACAACAAAAACTTGGGCCTGAGAATGAGGTCTTTTTTACATTTTACCTGTATTTTCCCGAACTGAACAGGTGACAAGCAGGACTCATTTGCCTTTATGTGTTAGGCCAGGAGTTCAGTCACAGCAGAGAAAATGCAGAATAAGTTAAAATTCTTGTGTTCAAACTGTCACAAGGAAGCAACAAGGATGCTGGGAAAGGGGGGATGTCAGCACGGGGCACCCACCTTCACCTTCCCTTTGACGAAGCTGGCGATGTCCTCCTTGCTGTCGAACACCGACAGGGTGTGCAGCAGGTTCTGCTCCAGCCAGGCCCAGTGCTGCTCCACCTCCTCCAGCGTCGCCCCTGGTTCAGTAATGGTTGAGGTTGAGGTTGAGGTTGAGACAAAGAGTAAGTCCCAGAACGAGGATTCGGTTTGAGAGAAAGAGTAAGTCCCAGAACGAGGATTCGTTTTCCAAATGACACGAATTTGTGTTTATGGAATTCTTCCATCCTGGGTTCTCACATCCTGGACCAGTCTGCCAGCTGCCCAGGGCGGCGCCCCCACTGGAGCCAGGTCTCCCCCGCACGGGGACATCAACACCTGTCCCAAGCCACGCCAGCCGGGTTACCCTGGGGCATGCTCTCTGGACATCCTATCTCCCTCATATGTGGCATTCCTACGGCCTCCACACAAATGACAAAAATATCTGTGATTATACCACTATTCCAGGGGTGATAGCCCCAACTCAGCAGTGCGCACCTCACTCTCACAGTTTCCCCTTAAGAATGAGGCCTCAAGAGCGGCCTGGGCCCAGCTGAGGGGAGCACCTCCAAGAAGGCATTGCACCTGCAACAGGCCTGGCTGAACACAACTTCCAGGCTTACAGCAATATCCCTCAAAATATATAAAAAAGAGCTGCAGCCCTGGCCGGCGCTCAGGGGTCAGAGCATTCCCAGTCAAGGGCACATACCTGGTGCCAGTTCACTCCCTGCCCTGAGTGGGGGCACGTGTGGGAGGCAGCCAGTCCATGTTTCTCTCCCCTCACCCCTTCTATTTTCTTTCTAAAAAGCAATGGGAAAAAATATCCTCAGGTGAGGATTAACAACAACAAAAAGAGGCTTCATAGTATATGTTAAAACAAAAACACTGAAGTGTGTTAGTAAGTTAATTTCTTCCGAAGGCGGCAACAACAAAACCATGCTATTTTTGAGGCATTAAGCAAGGCTGTTACCAAAAAGCTTAGCCATGTTAGCTGTGTTGGCTGCGTGAGCCGTGTCAGCTGTGTTACCTGTGTTAGCTGTATTGGCTGCATGAGCCGTGTTAGCTGTGTTGGCTGCGTGAGCCGTGTTAGCTGTGTTGGCTGTGTGAGCCATGTCAGCTGTGTCAGCCGTGTTAGCTGTGTTGGCTGCGTGAGCCGTGTCAGCCGTATCAGCTGTATTAGCTGTGTTAGTTGTCTGTATTCCCTCTCAGGGAGCATCCTCGTCCTTGCCACTGGACAGTGGGCACCTGGGCTGTGCCTGCAGCCAGTGAAGGCTGGCATGGAGCAGAGGCTCAGTGAAGTCCTGGGCGTGGAGAAGCTGGTGCTGGACGGGAGAGGCTCCTGGGCACCAGCTGTGTCCAGGGCAGATACAGGCTGATGGCAGAGCCAGATTTCCAAAGTGGAAGCAGGAGATACTCTAGCCACCAAGGAACGATGGGCACCAGACAAACCACAGCAGGAGGGAAGCAGTGGCAGGAGGCATGAACCACAGGCCATGCCCCACCAATACAGGCCACGCCCACTAACAGGCCACGCCCCACTAACACAGGCCACACCCAATTACACAGGGCCACATGCCACTAACACAGGTCACATGACACTAACACAAGCCACACCCCACTAACAGCCAGGCCCTCATTCTAACACTGAACCTTCCCTCCCAGAGTACCAGTGCATGAGCGGACCTTACAACACCCAACTCATAAAAAGGCCACAGAACTCACTGGGATGTGCGTTTGGGGCCAGGGAGGGCGAAGGACATCTACCTGCATCAGGACTGTCTGAACGGGCAGTTTGGGAAGGAGAAAATAGGAAGCTAGGAACACGACAAGGAAAAATGAGTTTAAAACAACGGTTGTTTTCTTGTATTCTCCCAAGTTTCAGGCACGGCACTGCCAAAGCAATGTCCTTCGGTCACCACTAACGACAGGTGGTCCGTCCTGAAGCCGGCCCTCTACCCACAGGCCCGTGGGCACCTGGTCTACTCTCAGCCGCGTAGTCTGCTTGAGGGCACACCAGGCTGAGGTCTGACAGCAGCCATTGCTCACAGCTGAGTCCCAGAGCCTCAGACATGGTGCAGCAGGTTGGTTCAGGGGAGGACCTTCCTGGCTCGCAGACAGCCGCTGCCTCACTGTCCACACCTGGCCAGGGGCAAGAGGGGCCTGGGGTCGCCCTGCCTATGACCTCATCTCACCCTAATGCCTCCCACAGTTCCCAGCTCCAAGCACCACCACAGGGGGGCAGGGTTTCAATGTGTGAATTCTTGGAGGGTCACAATTCAGTCCCTAACAACCAGTGACCCTACTCAGCTACCCAGCACCCACTGCCCTGTCTGGCTCTGAAAGGACAAGAAACCCAGGAAGCAGTCCTTCAGGGCTGTGGTCACAGTGGGATGGGCGTGAGCAGAGCCACGACGATGGGCAGGTACTGGTCACCAGGGTGGGAAGGCTCAGGTCCCAGGAATCGGCAATCAATTGTAGGGACCTCCCTCCCCACAATCCCCCGTGACCTTCCTCCCCAGCAGGTCGCTGGTCATGCTGTTTGGACCCCTGACCTTTCCTCCCCAGAGGTAACATCTAGGCCTCAGTTGTAGTTCAGCTCCAGACCCAGAAGAGCAGCAAAACCAGACAAGTGACCCCACGGCTGCCGTCAGGCCCAGCTGCACTGGGTAATGACCCCCTGCCCTGCTGCTGACCATGGTGGAGACCATGACCCTGAAAGGACACACCAGGAAAGCTGCTGACTATTCTACTGAGATCTTCCCTGGGACCTCCCCCAAAGTCTCCACCCTTAAAGCCCTTAGGACGGAGGACCCAGCGCCTCCCTCCAGGGAGCACCCCTGTGCCTCCCCCACCCGCCGCCCAGCCCCCTCCACGAGTGTAACCATTACCTTCCTCACTTTTAACCTCCAAGGGCCCTTCTTTGCCTCTGTAACTTGTTTCCTCAGCCCATTTCTTCTATCACTCATTTCTTCCACTTCTGTGACTTTCTGAATAAATGTTCTTACAGTTGAAGTCTTGGCTCAGAATTCTCTCCCAGCAGAACCCAGAACCCAGGTACCGAGGTTGCTGAACCCAGGTCCAGTCTGACCCCACAGGTCAGACACCTGGTGCCCTTCCCGCCCCAACCACAGCTCCAGGTGACTGGTTATAATCCTCTTGTTCCTCTTGCCCGAGGCCCTGTGGTGTCCTCTCATAAAGGGAAAGAACATTTTGATACAAAATCAAACCAAACAGTTCTGGCCTCCACTGCATGAACCCCTTGAAGCTTCCAAATGTTGCCTACCTGTACTCGGACCCAGACCCGCCTGCTCCCAGGCACAGGGAGGACGGGGTGTGGCAGGGCCTGCTTACGCCTCCTGCCTGCACCTCCTCACTGGGTCCGTGCTCTCAGACGCCACTGTGCAGGCGCCAGCCACAGAACAACAGACACCCTAACCTGGAAGGTCGGCCCGGTGTCTGCAGCAGGCAAAGCACAGCCACGACCTCCAGAGCCTCTGGGCTGGGCTGTGCCGATGGAACTGCCGCTCGGGTGCCCGGGCCTCGCTCTCTCCTCCCTTCCAGGGTCTCTTTCTAGATCTTTATCTTTCATCATCTGTGATAACCAAGCCAACTGCTCAGGAAACCTTTTGTAAAGCGAGGAAAAGGGGAAAGAGGGTAGCGCGCTGGCCTTCAGTGATCTACTCCCTGTTTTACATCCTTCCTGTTCAGCAACGAAGACCTGAAGGACCAGGAAGGACAGGAGAGGAGAGGATCGCCTGGCGGCCCTTCTATTCCAGCCGTCTCATAGGTGCGCAGTGCGCCTGGAAGAGGAGACGGAGGCCGATGCTTCTCCACGGTCACGTATGAATGAAAGGTCACACCTCCCAACCCTGAAGGACCCGCAGTCCCCCACGATAAGCTGGATCCCATCACTAGGGAACATCTGCAGAAGCCACAGGTCTAGCACTGACAATGGCTTGACTCAAGCACACGCGGCCTGGGGCTGGCAGGCCGAGCCCCTGCAGCCACATCCCTGGACAGGAAGCAGGTTCCTTCATCCTGCAAATGAGCCACCTGGGAGCGGCTAAGCACGTGTCTTTCTCAGCTGATAACCAGACACCACGACCACATCACAGTATGTCATGTGAATGAAGACAGTCATTAAAAAATTAAACCATTATTCTTTAAACAATTCTTCTATGGCCCTGGCCGGTGGCTCATTCAGTGCCATGGGAATGTACCCAGTTATCAATAACTGTAAAGGAGCAAAGGGAAGGCCAATTGCAGGCCCACCAGGAAAGGCTGGGAAACACAGGGAAGGCGCCAGTAGGCCAGTCATACCTGGGAACAGGTCACTGGCCAGAGCAGGGGTGGCCACTGCCAGGGAGGATTCGAGATACGTAACTTCCTATGCGAGGGAGCCCCTCCCTGTGCTCCCGGGATTCTGGTAGCAGGGGGTGCACTCCCTGGGCCCCCTCATCCGCCATGTGGCCCACGGCCGTGTGGACCCCACGCACGGACCGATGGACTGCAGCTCGCCTGATGCGGACTGGCCCCGCTACACGTGGAACAGAAACTGGACTCTCGCTTTGCTCCCAGCTCTGCCGACCAGCTGCACCTCTTGCAGGACTGGGATGAAGGGAAGTGGGGCTGAGAAAACCCAGGATATAATTCCACGCAAATAACCTTCACTCGCCTTCCCAGGGCGGCCTCTGGAAATGCTTATTCCAGCAGCTCCCCAAGAACCCCTCCCACTAGCAACAGAGGAAGACCATCCACGCATTTCTCTGATCACAAGTTGTTTGGAGCATCAGCCCATACCCCAGAAAGGTTGTGGGTTCAATTCCCAGTCAGAGCACATACCTAGGTGGCCAGTTCAATCCCTGGTTAGGAAGCTTATGGGAGGCAACCGATGGATGTTTCTCACTCACATTCATGTTTTTTTCTATCTCTCTATCTCTCCCTCCCTCTCTCTAAAGTCAATAAAAACGTATCTTCGGGTGAGGACTAAAGAACAAATTCCTCTACCTACTGGGGAAGAGCTTATGATGGGAAAAGGTAATTCTAAAACGAAACCCCGAGAAAGGGAACAACTGCACACAGTCCCCCACTGAGCACAATGAGGCTGCGTGAGGTCCCCCTGCCACCTGGGCCTGGCGTGACGCACACGGCCGCCTCTCCCAGCAAGGCCGGCCGTGTGATGGAACTTTTCCACTGCACTGTCTTCCATTTCCTACAAAAGCTGCCGAATGGCAGGGAAATTTTCCAAACTATGATTTCCTCTGCAGGGAAGTCTCATGATTGACTTCAAAAATATCATGAATCAGGGCAAGCCGACCACGTCTCTGCCCGCTGGGACGGAGTCTGTCCGCGTGCGTGATGCTGGGAGCTGTTCTCCAACTACGCAAAGCGGCCCCTCAGAGATCAGCTTTTAGAACATGAAACTGAGGAGAAAGCAGATGCATATACTCGTAAGGGTGACCGCTGCCCTGTGAACTGCACCACAGAGATCTACGCACATGAATGTACCTGTTTGTGGGTCATGGTCAAAGCAAAGTCATGGGCAACGTGGTGGGAAATGGGAGAGAGAAGAGAAGAAAGTGAGAATCTGTCACACACTGAAGAGGCAGAATGAAAAAAGGCTACAAATGAACTCAACACAACGGCAGCTCTCCCACCGCAGGACTTCCAAGACCAGGACGGTGCTATCGCGCCTGCCCCTGCCCCCACCTCCTCAGGAGGCCCAGGCCCCCCTGTCACGCTGCAGACAGGCCTGTGGGTAGTAATCAGGTTCCCTGGTCACAGGGTGGAGCCCTGGCCAGGAGGACTGGTGTCCTCATAAGAAGTGGCACACACACCAGGACACCGACACCCCTCCTGCCAGCACCTGGGTCTCGCCGTCCAGCCTCAGGCTGTGAGGAAGCCATTTGCTGCTGAAGCCTCGCCTGCAGTGCTTTGTCTAGAAGGCCAGCAGCGCTCTGAAATCAGCACTCACAGGTGCGCCGTGGAGTCCAAATATCAAAATTACACTTCGTTTTATTAAGACCCCTAATTTTGCAGAACAAGACTTTTCTATTTTCTTTTTCTAAAATATATTTTATTGATTTTTCACAGAAAGGAAGGGAGAATGATAGTTAGAAACATCGATGAGAGAGAAACATCGATCAGCTGCCTCCTGCACACCCCCCACTGGGGATGTGCCCGCAACCAAGGTTCATGCCCTTGACCGGAATCGAACCTGGGACCCTTCAGTCCGCAGGCCGATGCTCTATCCACTGAGCCAAACCGGTTAGGGAAAGACTTTCCTATTTTCTAAGAAAATTAAAGTTCAGTGGATCTTAAACATGACCCATGCAGGAAGTAAAAAATCAGATTTATAAATCCCTAGGCAAAACTAAAATACAGTATGAGAAACCTCACCTAAGACCACAAAACAAACAACACTGATAATTTCTAAATAAATGACTCACAAAACCAGCTCAAAGGAAGAGCAGCCAGAGGTGCAGATGAGGCCTCCTCTGCCTGTGCAGCATGCGCCGGCTGGTCAGGTGCCACCACCTGCATGTCTGTCTTTATAAAAAGCATTTCCAAGTTCTCGAGCATTCCCACTTACCCTTGAAAACACCCACGTGCAGACTGCCCTGAAGGCCTGGTTTTTCTGGTTCCGTCTGTAATACACTGTGGAGACTTGGCGGTGGGGGGGACGACAACATCTGAGTCGCTTAGAAACTCACAATATTTATTCTCTTTGCTTTTCCCAGAGGTACTTTCAGGAAATAAAACAAGCATCGTATTAACTACACCTACAGCTTCTGCAGAGCCATAAATAATATGATCCAAGCTTCACTTTCAAAAAGCAAGTCTCTGCGTAATAAATGTCCAATTGAATGAAACACTTCTCCAGCCACTGAGACCCTGATTGACAATAAAACGGGCACCATGTATGCCTCGCTCAGATCTGCTCCTTTGCGATTAGAGGAGTATTTCTCTATGTCCAAACACCAACAGCCCACTGTCTAATGCTGGGCTAGAAGCTACACACAAAGTGGTGAATTAAAGGTGTGACCAGCCCTGCCGGTGTGGCTCAGTGGGTAGAGTGTCGGCCCGTGGACTGAAGGATCCGGGTTCGATTCCAGTCAAGGGCACGGACCGCGGTTGCAGGCTGATCCCCAGCCCTGGTCGGGGCTTGTGTGGGAGGCAACCAATCAGTGTGTCTCTCTCACATCGATGTTTCTCTCTCTGTGGCTTTGCCCCTCCCTTTCACTCTCTCTATGGGGTGAGGATTAACAATTAATTAATAATAAAATATACCATGCTTTCTAAAAAAATAAAAATTAAAGCGTAAGTAACTGTCAAGGCACTGTCATTCCTAAATGCCACTCAACCTTCATCACAGTTACTCAGAGGCAGTGGCAGAGACAGGGAGTGGGTTGGGCCAGGGCCCCGCCTTCCAAGGCCCCACTCCCCTGAAGGAAATGTCTGCGCTGAGCAGCATCCTTAGGGACCTGGCAGGGCAGGACAGGGCTACACCCTCGGCTTCCAGGGCTTTTCCTGGGCATGTGTCTCACTGGATGGGTTAAGAAAATAAATTTTAAACCTTCCTTTTTATATAATGGCCTTGCTTTTGTGCCTTCAAATTAAAATGAGTCCTCCAAGTATTTACAATAAGTGAAAAACAGATAAACTCAACCTCCTTAATACTGAAAGGGCAATAGGTTTTTCATTTTTAATTGAAACAGTCACTTAAATGTCCTTGTCTTGGTGCCATTAGCAACACTTCTCAGAAATAGAAGCAGAGAGAGGAGCAAAAATGCAAAGATGCAAAGACTCGGTTTTTCTCACCAGAAGAAACATCAATAAAAACAGAACCAGAAATAACACAGACAGATATAAATAGGCAAGGACACAAAACAGCCACTATAAATACACTCCAAGGTTCAAGAAGCAGAGGTCAGCTTCGCACGGTCAGCTTCGCATGGTGAGAGGCTGAGCAGGAGGTATACAAACAGATGCAAAGCTAACCTGCAGGGGAGAAATCAGTTTCTAAAACAGCCTTGGGCAAACCACGGCCCGCGGGCCGGATCCGGCTGTTCTATCCGGTTCTCTTGCTCTCCCCTCCACTCCTTTACTTTGAATTTATATTAGTTCACACACTCCATCCATGCTTTTGTTCCAGCCCTCCGGTCCAGTTTAAGAACACATTGTGGCCCTCGAGTCAAAAAGTTTGCCCACCCCTGGAAAATCAGAAGTATACCAGATGGGATTAAAGGTCAATTAGAATGGAGGGGAAAGAGTAGAGGCTATGGTGATAAAAACTACCTACAGCGAAAAATAGAGGGAAAAGGGTTAACAAGCCCAGCTGGTGTGGCTCAGTGCACAGAGCATTGGCCTGCGGACTGAAGGGTCCCGGGTTCGATTCCAGTCAAGGGCACATGCCCAGTTGTGGGCTCGACCCCCCAGTAGCGGGCGTGCAGGAGGCAGGAGACCTATGTTTCTCTCTTATGGATGATCCTATCTCTCTCTCACTCTTTCTTGCTCTGTCTCTAAACTCAATAAAATAAAATAAATGTTAAAAAAAAAGAACAACCGCTCAATAAAATACCAGGTAAAGTGTAAGAACAGGAGGTTCTGAAAACAGCCCTTAACCGTAATAAAAGAAATGGAAATGAAACTATGCAGAAATACCTATGAGGTTGGCAAAACTGTGACACCGGGTCTGATGAAAAGCCGGGGAAGCAGACCCGCCACCCAGCACTGTGGGGCATGTTTCGCAGCAGAAGCACCACGGAGAGGCATCGTGACATCTCACAGAGTCCATCCTCACTTACTCTTGGGCCCAGCAACCCCCTTCAAATGCTCCATCCCAATGACGCGGCAGCAAAAGTACGAAGTTCCTTACCTCCCAGGCTACCATGGGGAACATGCCGTGCTGGCAAAGGTGGGAAACATACAAGAGCTCCTCAGCGGAGAACAGACTGAATAGACGCGGTCTGTCTACACAGCGGAAGGCAGAGCGGGCCATCCCTGCTCTCTGACACAGGGTGACTTCCAGGGCCCGCGGGAGGGGAAGGGCAAGGCATGACAGCGGCGTGGGGACATGGTGTATTTGTTGAATGTTTGACAACAGCAGGAAGCCCAGCCGGAAGAGATGGAAACATGGTGTCTTGAAAAATTTTTGTTTTATGGATATTTCAGGTTTAAGAAATCGTAAAAAAGCTTTACATTTTTATAAAATTAAGTTAAATCAACAAGGAAAGAAAGCAATCTATAACAATTGAATAAATGGGTAAACAGGACTGCTGACCAGGTTATTAACATACTAGAGGCCCAGTGTATGATTAAATTGTGTGCGTATAGGGTCCCCTAGGCCTAACCTGCCATCAGGGCCATGTCCGCCGCCCCGAGAAGCCACACACACTCCACTGTGATGCTCCAGATGTCTCACCCGCTGCTGCCGCCGTGGGACCCATCAGTACACCTCATGGTGAGTCCAGTCGTTGGTCGTGACACCATTACCACAGGCTTTTTATGACAAAGACTAGAGGCCTGGTGCACGAAATTCGTGCATGGGGGGGGGTGTCCCTCAGCCCAACCTGCACCCTCTCCAATCTGGGAGCCCTCGAGTGATGTCCGACTGCCCGTTTAGGCCCAATCCCGCAGTCCGACATCCCTCTCACAATCCAGGACTGCTGGCTCCCAACTGCTTTCCTGTTTGCCTTCCTGATTGCTCCTAACCGCTTCTGCCTGCCAGCCTGATCACCCCCTAACCACTCCCCTGCCCGCCTGATTGATGCCTAACTGTGCCCCTACCAGCCTGTTTTCCCCTAACTGCCATCCCCTGCAGGCCTGGTCACCCCTAACTGCCCTCCCCTGCAGGCCTGGTACCCCCCAACTGCTCTCCCCTGCAGGCCTGGGTCCCCCCGCAACTGCCCTTCCCTGCAGACCCAGTCACCCCAAACTTTGCTCCTCTGCCAGCCGAGTCACCCTTAACTGCCCTCCCCAGCAGGCTTGATCACCCCCAACTGCTCTCCCTTGCAGGCCTGGTTCCTCCCAAATGCCCTCCCCTGCTGGCCATCTTGTGGTGGCCATCTTGTGTCCACATGGGGGCAGGATCTTTGACCACATTGGGGCAGCCATCTTGTGTATTGGAGTGATGGTCAATCTGCATATTACTTTTTTATTAGATAGGATAGAGGCCTGGTGCATGGGTGGGGGCCAGCTGGTTTGCCCTGAAGGGTGTCCCGGATCAGGGTGGGGGTTCCCTTGGGGTGTGGGGAGGCCTGGGCGAGGGGCCTGTGGTGGTTTGCAGGCTGGCCACGCCCCCTGGAGACCCAAGCAGAGGCCCTGGGATCTGGGATTTATTTATCTTCTACAATTGCAACTTTGTAGCCTGGAGTGGAGCCAAGCCTTCTGCTCGCTCCTTGGCGGCAGCCATTTCTGTTGAAATTTATGTATCTTCTATAATTGAAACTTTGTAGCCTTAAGTGGAGGCCAAAGCAGGCCAGGGCTGCAGAAGCTTGGCTTCCTCCATCGCCGCGGGCAACCCTAGCCTCCTGCTCTCTCCAGCTCCGTGGCTGCCGCCATTTCTGTTGGGATTTATTTATCTTCTATAATTGACTTTGTAGCATTGAGTGGAGGCCTGGGCCTGCAAGGGCAGGCGGAAACCTTGGCTTCCTCCATTGCCAGGGAAACCCAAGCCTCCCTCCTGCTCTCTGTGACCGCAGCCATCTTGGTTAGGTTTATTTGCATACTCGCTCCTGATTGGCTGGTGGGCATGGCTTGTGGGTGTGGTGGAGGTATGGTCAATTTGCATATTACTCTTTTATTAGATAGGATACATGCTCCACACATGCTGGACCTGGCTCAGGCTGGCCAACGGGCACGTTTCAGTAGCCACGGGTCTCGGCCTCCCGTGCAGGCATTTGCCGCCCCCATCCAGCCACGGGGCGACAGCATCACAGGACCTTGGTGCAACACACTAATGCAGACGGTGGGGTCCGTTAAAGCCGAAAGCCCAGTATAGAATGAAGTAGGTTTTCCGAATGCATGTGTTAAAAAAACGACAAGTAAGAGTTTACTTTTACTTATGTGGACAAGTTTGTGTAATTAAAATTAAGCATGTATGAAAGTTCCATGTCACAGAAAAGGTCTCTCTGTGTGTATTACAGTCATTTTCCATTCACACTGTACAGTCTAGTAAATGTGAGCACTCACGTCACCGAGTGAACAAATGCACACGCTGGGCGGGGCTGAGCCAGCGGGACATGGGCCCAGCAGTGAGGCCCACAGAGCCGCGCCAGGCGACAGCAGAACCAGTTATGCACTCCACGCAGTGTGATCACATGCTAACCATTCCCCGAACATGGTTTATGAGCGGTGACTGTAGTTAAACATGTAGATGATGTGTAATATTTATTATGCCGGCAAAATTACTAGTGTTTTTTCCAACATATGCCTATTTGTTAAAATTTGTTAAAAATTACAGTGAATTGCCCTGGCCAGTTTGGCTCAGTAGATAGAGCACTGGCCTGCGGACGGAAGGGTCCCGGGTTCGATTCCGGTCAAGCGCACATGCCTTGGTTGCAGGCTCCTTCCTGGCCCAGGCCCTGGTCAGGGCACATGCAGGAGGCAACCAATCGATGTGTTTCTCTCACATTGACGTTTCTCTCTGTCTTTCCCTCTCTCTTCCACTCTCTCTAAAAATCAATGGAAAAATATTATTTGGATGAGAATTTAAAAAATAACTATAAATGAATTAATAACAAAAAAATAACATGTTCATTTAATTACAAGCAAATCTTGGTTAAAAGCATTTTAAAATTAACAGGGTATTAATTTTCACATATTTTATACAGACAAGAAATTTTGTCCATTAAAGACGAAGTCTGTTAAATTGAGGTCAACAAAATTGAGGTTTATATGTCTAAAAAACTTATCTTGATTGAAAAACTACTTTACTGCTAAAAACCACTAACCACCATCTGAGCCTTTGGGGAGTGGCCATCTTTTAGCTGGCAGAGGGGTCATCCCATGTGAGGCTGAGGCTTAGGGGGTGTGGGGGGGTGGGGGGTGCTGGAGGCGGAGCGGCTGTGGTAACGCCTGACAAGAGGGCAGCAGTGAGCTTCCCACAGGACTTCCCCCCTCTCACAGGTGCCTGCCCCCCTCTCACAGGTGCCTGCCCCCCCCCACAGGTGCCTGCACCCCCTCTCACAGGTGCCTGCCCCCCTCTCACAGGTGCCTGCCCCCCCCCACACAGGTGCCTGCACCCCCTCTCACAGGTGCCTGTCCCTCCTCTCACAGGTGCCTGCCCCTCCTCTCATGAGCGCCTGCCTGTGGCCTGTGGCCTGTTGGACAGCGCTGACTCCCAGAGGAGGTTCTTTCACCATTGGAGCTGCCCGGCACCCGCACTGCCTCAGCTCAGCGTGTGGCGCTCCTAGTCCTCGCGGTCATTGCTGCAGCCCTCAGGGCCTCTGCACCAGGAGAGACTGCGGCCCTCAGTGAGCACTGCAGGCCCTGGAGGGCTGCTAACTGGCCTCACTTCAATGCTGCTGGCCTCAGGAAGAGGGAGGCCTGAGGAGCGGGAGGCAGACAGGGAGGGCCAGCATGTGGGGCATTCAGAACACACACGTGATTTGTGATTAAGCCACTCTTAGATGATTACTGTCTTATATGAGAACCATTCATGGTGCCCCCCCACCCCCAAATTACAAAATAACATCAAAGAACATGGAGCACAGGTCACCATCCTATCTAATAAAAAAGTAATATGCAACTTAACCCTCACTCCGCTACACCCACAAGCCACGCCCATCAGCCAATCAGGAGCGAATATGCAAATAAACCCAACCAAGATGGCTACGGCCACAGAGAGCGGGAGGGAGGCTTGGGTTTCCCCGGCAATGGAGGAAGCCAAGCTTTCCGCCTGCCCTTGCCATCCTAGGCATCCACTCAAGGCTACAAAGTTTCAATGATAGAAGATACATAAACCCAAACAGAAATGGCGGCAGCCACGGAGCTGGAAAGAGCAGGAGGCTAGGGTTGCCCCCGGTGATGGAAGAAGCCAAGCTTTCCGCATACCCTGACCGGCCCAGGCCTCCGCTTAAGGCTACAAAGTTTCAATTATAGAAGATACATAAATCCCAATAGAAATGGCTGCCGCCACGTAGCAAGCAGAAGGCTTGCCTCCGCTCCAGGCTACAAATTTCAATTGTAGAAGATAAATAAACCCCAGATACCAGGACCTCCGCTTGGGTCACCAGGGGGCGTGGCCGGCCTGCAAACCACCACAGGCCCTTCGCCCAGGCCGCCCCACGCCCCAAGGGAACCCCCACCCTGATCCGGGACACCCTTCAGGGCAAACCACCTGGCCCCCACCCGTGCACCAGGTCTCTATCCTATCTCATAAAAGAGTAATTTGCAAACTGACCATCAATCCAACACACAAGGTGGCTGCCCCCATGTGGTCAAAGATCCTGTCCCCATGTGGACACAAGATGGCCGCCACAAGATAGCCAGCAGGGGAGGGCATTTGGGAGGAACCAGGCCTGCAAGGGAGGGCAGTTGTGGGCAATCAGACCAGCAGGGGAGGGCAGTTGGGAGGAACCAGGCTTGCAAGGGAGGGCAGTTGTAGGCGATCAAGCCCGCAGGGGAGGGCAGTTAGGGGTGACCCAGCCGGCAGAGGAGGGAAGTTGGGGGTGACTGGGTCTGCAGGGAAGGGCAGTTGGGGGGTACTCAGGCCTGCGGGGAGAGCAGTTGGGGGGTACCAGGCCTGCAGGGGAGGGAAGTTAGGGGTGACCAGGCCTGCAGTGGAGGGCAGTTAGAGGTGACCTGGCCTGCAGGGGAGGGCAGTTAGGGGTGACCAGGCCTGCAGGGGAAGGCAGTTAGGGGCAAGAGCAGTTAGGCATCAATCAGGCGGGCAGGGGAGTGGTTAGGGGGTGATCAGGCTGGCAGGCAGAAGCAGTTAGGGGCAATCAGGAAGGCAGGCAAGTGAGCAGTTGTGAGCCAGCAGTCCTGGATTGTGAGAGGGATGTCCGACTGCCCATTTAGGCCTAAATGGGCAGTCGGACATCCCTCGAGGGGTCCCAGATTGGAGAGGATGCAGGCTGGGCTGAGGGACACACACCCCCGTGCACGAATTTCATGCACCGGGCCTCTAGTCCTATATAATAAGAGGCTAATATGCAAATCGACCAAATGGGGGAACAACTGGTCGCTATGATGTGCATTGACCATTAGGGGGCAGACACTCAATGCAGGAGCTGCCCCCTGGTGGTCAGTGCGCTCCCACAGGGGGAGTGCTGCTCAGCCACAAGCTGGGCTCACGGCTGGCAAGCACAGCAGTGGTGGCCGGAGCCTCTCCCACCTCTGAGCAGTAGGGAGTGGGTCTTAGCCGGCAGTCGGACATCCCCTGAAGGGTCCTGGACTGTGAGAGAGCACAGGCCAGGCTGAAGGGCCTCCTTCCCCCCAGTGCACAAATGTCGTGCACTAGGCCTCTAGTAATAATGTTTGGGGGTAGATGTGTGTATGACAGATAGATAGTAATTATGTAAATACTAGTGGCCCAATGCACGAAATTCGTGCACATTAAAAGGGGATTAGTTAGAGGAAATAATTTAATATTGCTATTTGCCCTTTCTCTATAATAGAAGTGTCAGAGATGAAAGAAAATTAGTAAAATGTATATGAAAACCTTCCTCCTGTCAGAGTCTGGGGCACACCACGGGACCCAGAGTCAAGTTCCTGCCCACCCACATGTGCCTCAAAATGGCATGAGATCCAGACCCGGCCGCCCACCCCCCGCATTGGGCTAGATCCAGACCCAGCCATTTCCACCCTTGTCAAGCCCCGCCGGGCAGGGGACGTAGCCTCAGGTTCCCTGGCCCGGCGCCAGGACAGGGGGCGTGGCCTGAAGTCCCCCAGCCCAGACCTGGGCAGGGGGCGTGCCTTGAGGTCTCCCGTCAAGTCCCACGGGGGTGGGGGAGGGCATAGCCTCAGATATGAGGCTGCACCATCAGGCGGGGGTGCGCAACCTCAGATCCCCGGGCCCAGCACCAGGAGGGGGGCACAGCCTCAGGTCCCCTGTCAAGCCCCGCTGGGCGAGGGGGCGTGGCCTGAGTTCCCCCGACCCAGCACTGGGGGTGCACCTTGAGGTCCCCCATCAAGCCCCGCTGGGTGGGGAGCACGCCCTGCCAGGTAGGAGGGAGCAGCCTCAGGTCCCCCGGCTTGGTGCTGGGGTAGGGGGCGCGGCCTGAAGTCCCCTGTCAAACCCCCTGGTGGGGAGCGCGGCCTGAGGTCCCCCGGCCTGGTGCTGGGGCGGGGGGAGTAGCCTGAGGTCCCCTAGCCCAGCACCAGGATGGGAAGCACACCTTGAGGACCCTCTTCAAGCCCCGCCGGGTGGGGGGCGTGGCCTCAGGTCCCCTGGCCTGGCACTGGGGCAGGGGTTGCGGCCTGAGGTCCCCATCAAGCCCCACCGGGTGGGGGTCGCGGGGTCCCCCAGCCTGTTGCCAAGGCGGGAGGCATGGCCTGAGGTCCCCTATCAAGTCCTGCCAGGCGGGGGGTGCACTCTGAGGTCCCCTAGCCCAGCACCAGGACAGGAAGCACTCCTTGAGATCCCCTGTCAAGCTCCACGGGGGTGGGGGAGGGCATAGCCTCAGATCCTGCTGATTGCTCTTTAAGGCTCCTTATGGGAACTTGGCCTCAGCTGTGGGTGTAGCCATATTTGTGACGGAGTAATGGTTAATTAGCATATTCCCTCTTTATTAGATAGGATTGTTAGAAACCAAGATTTTCAGTGAATAAAAAAAGAAAAACAAATATAAAATCAAAGTTAAGTTATAACTAGCTTCACAGCAGAATCAGAAAGTTAAGTATGAACTCAGGATTTCCCACTCTTTTTCATAACACACACGTCTTAGTTCATACACACTCAGCACTCCCCACTAAAAGGAGCCAGGGCTCCTTTGGATGAATGGCCAATTCCCGACAGGAGGCAGGAAGTGCACAAGGTGGGCATTTAACATTGTTGGTCAGAGAGCAAGGAAGAACCAAAGATGGATGGGAGTGAGACCAAGTCACAGAAACTACAGGACAGGACCCGGGGGCAAAAGGTGGGACAATCTGAGTATCAAAAAGGACCATCATTAACAAAAACACACTGAATATATAAAAACTCGTGGCTTACAGTGCCCACTGTACAATCCATTCAACTTTTCCGTATGTTTGAAATTTTTCATAATAAAATGTTGGGAGTGGGGAACATTGTCTTTGAAATGATACTAAAAAGGGAGATGGGAGAAGGAAGGAAAAAGAAAGGTAAAACAAAAAAAATAATAATACCCTTATCACCACAACATAAGCAGGCACCAACTCCTTACAATAACAATCGCCTTTAAAGGTGCGTAGTCAAGGTGAGCATCCTTTTCCTACTGTTTCTGAATGTACCATGTCTCAGGCTGACCCAACAGCCCTACCTGATGAGCTTAAACTGACAGTTGTGAAAGGACTGGTCAAATTAGAAAATCAGCATTTTGATATATAGAGAAGAAATTAATGCAAACAATGCTCATAACGGGTAAAACCACTAGATGTAAGGTTGATGGGGAAGAATGCAATGGGAGCCATCACCTGAACTCATTAACTGGTCTGTGCATCACTGAGAGTAAGACCCCAGATGACAGGTGCCCCCTGAGAGCATGCGGCATGAAAGATGGGAACACCTATTAAGTATTCCTCTTCTTAAAAAGCTGGACCTTTGGGGAGAACCATGATGACAACATAGGTAACTGCCAGTACTCACCGCCTCCCATAACCACATCAAAACTACAATTAAAATACAAAACAACCATCCTTCAGAACCACATGAAAGCTGGCTAAACGGAAGTCCTACAACTAGAGAAGTAAAGAAGAAAGCACACTGACACTGGTAGGAGTGGTAGAGGTGCGAACAGGCTGGTCCGACACCAACATGTGACATTTTTTTAATCGGGAGAGATATCTTGGCTGCAGAGGCCCCCCCCTTGAGGAACAAGAGGTCCCAGCCCCACACCAGACCCCCAGCCCAGGATTCTAAAGCTGGGAAGAGAAGTCCCCATAACTTCGGGCTCTAAAAACCAGTGGGGATTGTGGCTGAGTGACATAGAGGCTGCTGGAGACCCAGGTGTTACCCCTAGAGGGCCAGTCTCACTTCCTCTGAGCTCCACTACTGCGTGGCTTTGGGGAACCTAAATACATATTGAGAAGAAATGGATTGTCTGGCATCAGGGCAGGAACTCGGGGGATGGCTTTCTCCCAGGAGGAATTGCTCGCAGGGGTCATTGTTCCTGTGCTGGGATCTCCTTCCCACCCCTCAACCTCCCCACCTTCCTCGCAAAGCTAACTGGCAGCCATATCTAAGTTTCCATCAGCCTGTTCATTCCACCTGGTGATTCCTTGACACCCCTGTCCCATCCAATTAGCAGCCTCACCCAAGCTGTTTGCAGCAACTTTACCATATGAATGGCCTGTCCTGGCTCAGGTTTCAGACATTGCTAAAATCTCCCAAACAAGATGAAACTGGAGTCAGTGTGCCCCAAACCTATCAATAAAAGGACCAAGACCCAGCACTAGCACCAGCCTCCTTTGCTTCACAAATGGGCCTCGCCTGGGCACTTCCAAGCCCAATATAGATAGCAGCCATCTGTAGCTCCTGATCTCTCTGTAGCTCCTGCCAGGTGGCCCCAGACAATGGCTGACTTTGCATCTCCCAGGAGGCATCAGAGCCAGTGCACCCAGTGACCAGCTTCAGACCATAGCAGATGACAACTCTACACATACACAAATGACACACTCAAGAGGCAGACTCGGTGAGATCCAAAGCCCCACTGAAGCAAGTCTTACTCCACAGGGATGTCTCCTGCACAGCAGCTCTCCCATTGTAGTCACAGCTGGTCCCCACAGCCAATTGGCCTGGAGGGCAAATCCTCCCAGTGATGCCAACAGCAATCAAGGTTCAACTGCAACAAGACTGTATACACAGCCCACAAAGGGGTGCACTTAGAGTGCCCAGCTCAGGTGACTGGGGAGGCTGAGCCACTGGGCCCTACAGGACACCTACTACACAAGCCACTCCACCAACTCAAGGAGACATAGCAGCTCTACCCAATACATAGAAACAGACACAGGGGAGCAGCCAAAATGTGGAGACAAAGAAACATGTCACAAATGAAAGAAATGGAAGAAGCAAGCAAACTACTGGATACAGAGTTAAAAACCATGGTTATAAGGTTACTCAAGGATCTTAGTGAGACTTTCAAGGATCTTAGTGAAAATGTCAAAGACACAAAAAAGGACCAGTCAGAAATTAAGCATACACTAACTGAAATAAAGAATAATTTACAGGAATTCAACAGTACAGTAGAGGATTCTGAGAATCAAATCAACAATTTAGAATATGAGGAAGGAAAAAACACCCAATCAGAAGAGCAAAATAAAAGAGAATCCAAAACTATGAAGATAGTGTAAGGAGCCTCTGGGACAATTTCAAGCATACTGACATTCTCATTACGGGGGTGCCAAAAGGAGAAAAGAGAGATCAAGACATTGAAAACCTATTTGAAGAAATAATGACAAAACTTCCCCTATCTGGCGAAAGAAATAGACTTACAAGTCCAGGAAGTGTGGAGATTCCCAAACAAGAGAAACCCAAAGAAGCCCACAGCAAGACACATCATAACTAAAATGTCAAGGCTTAAAGACAAAGAGAATGCCCTAGACTGTCTAGCTCAGTGGACAGAGCATCAGTCTTAAGATTGAAGGGTTATGGGTTTGATTCCCAGTCAAGGGCATGTACCTTGGTTTCAGGCTCAATCCCCAGCCCTAATTGGTGAATGTGTGGAGGCAACCAATTGATGTGTCTCTCTCATATCGATGTTCCTCTCTCTGTGTCCCTCCCCCTCCCATCCACTCTCTCTAAAAATCAATAGAGAAATATCCTTGGGTGAAGTTTAAATAAACAACAAAAAAGACAGAGAGTCTTTTTTTTAAAAAATATATTTTATTGATATTTTACAGAGAGGAAGGGAGAGGGATAGAGAGCTAGAAACATCGATGAGAGAGAAACATCGATCAGCTGCCTCCTGCACACCTCCCACTGGGGATGTGCCCACAACCAATGTACGTGCCCTTGACCGGAATTGAACCCGGGACCCTTCAGTCCACAGGCTGATGCTCTATCCACTGAGCCAAACCAGTTTCGGCAAGACAGAGAATCTTAAAAGCATCAAGAGAAAAGCAGTTAGTTACCTACAGGGGTGCGCCCATATGACTGTCAGCTGAAACTTTTCAGGCCAGAATGGAGTGGCAAGACATTTTCAAAGTGATGAAAAGCAAGAACCTACAACCAAGATTACTCTACCCAGGCAGAAGAAAAAAAAGGGCGGCGGAATAGACAGAAGTGTCCCAAGCCTTGTCCCGGAGCAGATAGAAAGAACAGCTGAGGGTTGCACAGGGAGTATCTGTTGGTGAGTAAAGGGACAGCTATACTCCAGGAGAAGGTGGGGGACTGCTGGATGGGGCTCCCCTGACTGGGCAGCCCCTACTGATGCTGGGTTCCCTCCCAGAGCCACCGGATCGAATGCAGAGACCACACCATCTTGAAGGGGAAAGTGGATGTTATCAGAAGCCTGAAAATCTACAACTGCGGCACCCACGGAACAGCTGCGAACCCCAGAGCACCGGTCCCCAATTGGCACAAACACACAGATTCAGAGGAGCTCTACTCTCCACCATGGAAAGGTCAGATTTCGGCTGGGATAAGGTGAGGTCTCTGGTCCCAGCAGGACAGAGAAATGCGCGCACTGCGGGAGCTGGAGGACCAGGGGAAGTCTGAGCCTAGAAAAATCCATGGCTGTTGGGGCTGGCGTGATCCGTGAATGTGGAAGGGGGTCCTCAGAGTTGCTAACAGAGAGGATCTCTAAAAAGCAACCCATTTTGATCTGACACAGAAGGACAGCCTAAAAATTTTAAAAGTGTCCCGGCTGCTTGGACACAGGGCGGGGGAGGGGGAAAGGAAGGACTGCACAGACTTGCACGCAGCCCCGGAGTTCGCACACTTGCGCTTTCTCCTCTTTAAATCCTTGCTTCTGATTGCTGAGCCCAGTGCATGGGATCACCCAGTTGGGGACACCCTAGGAGACTGCAGGGGAAAGTTGTTTTTCTGGAACCTGGGGATCAGAGCGGGGAGTGACTGTCGGAGAACCAGCTCTGAGGCAGCCCACTCCCACAAACCGGTATTGAGTGCCACAGGGAAAGCAGGATCTAAGCACAGGCTAGAGAGGACCTATAGACCCGGAGGTCAATCCAGAAACACTGCCACCCAGGGGCTGAATCACAAATTGATTCTTGTGTAATCACAAATAAAGGAATACAAGAGAGTAAGACACACTGCCTGCTTAAAAATCAGGACTGGCTTACAACACTGAGGAGCAGTGGAATGCAGGAAACTGCAATACTGTCCTGACTGGGAAACAGGCATGCCAAACAGAACAATAGAGGAAGTGAATGACTTTCACTACTTCACTTTTTTTTTTAATTGTTTTATTATTATTTTTTTCATCTTTTACTTAAGAAACTATTTTTTTTCTTTTTTCCTCACTTGATTTTACCTTTTTAATTAGTACATTTTTATTTTCAATCAGTATTATTACTACTACTATTTTACCTTTTTAAAAAAAAGTGTCATTTCATTTTCTCTTTATTTGACTTTGAGATTAGTGTTCTACATTCTATTTTCATCTTTGCTTTAGCATCATTCTACTCTATCTCAACTCTATCTTTATGCCATCACTCTCTTCCTAACTTTTGCCCTTTTGTTGTCCTGTTTCTCTTACCCTCCTCCTGCTTTAGAGTCTCCCTATTCTTTTTTTTTCCCACTGTTAAAATTTCACCCTACTTATATATCTAATTTCCAATCCCCTGCTCCAAGTTCATACACACCTCTCTCTTCTCTGTCTTCACTATCCAAAAAATTGTTTTTCTCTCTGTCCTTTTGTTGTTTGCTTGAATGTTGATTATATCGATTTTTTATGCTTTTTTGTGAGATTGTTTTGCTTATTTTTTTCTTTTGTTTTTTTTGTTTGCTTTGTTTTTGTTTGTTTTTGCTTCTGTTTTCCCTCACCTCACTTGATATTAGTTGTTGTTTGTATTCATCTCCAGGTACTTGTTGCTGGCATTTGCTGGGATTAGTGGCTGTTCTATTGGAGTTTTCTCCCCATATATATATAGTTTGTTCCCCTTTTCTTTCTTATGCTCTTTCCTTTATCTCTTACTTTTTTTTCTCCTTTTCCCAATTTCATTTTGGCACGCCTTTCTTTCTTCTCTTCTTCTTTCTCTCCTATCCCCAATTTGCCTTTCCATGGCAGTCACCTTTATTTGGGTTAATTAATATCGTGAATACATTTCTGTTCAGTCCCTTGTGTGTTGTACCTGGTTGTGTTGTATTTTGTGCCTTTAAATCAACGCAGGAGAGAGAACTACATAACCAGTCACCCGGAGAAGAGAGACCATGGGGAGACAAAGAAACAGCCTGCATATGAAAGAAAAGCAGGCATCACCAGAAAAGGAAGTAAACTAAATGGAGGCAAGCAACCTGTCAGAGAAAGAATTCAGAGAAAGGGTCATAAGGTGGCTGAAAATGTGGAAGACAAATTTGACAATATGAGTAAGAACCAAGAGGAAATGAAGAAGAACCAAGAAGAAATGAAAAATGACATCGCTGCTGTAAAGAACTCAATAGAAAGCATCAAGAGTAGACTAGAAAAAGCAGAGGACCGCATCAGTGAGCTAGAAGACAAGGTAGGAAAAAATACCCAAGTAGAGCAGCTTCTAGAAAAAAAAAATTAAAAAGCAGGAGGAGAGCCTAAGGGAACTTTGGGTCAACACGAAACAAAACAACATCCGCATAATAGGGATTCCAGAAGGAGAGGAAACTGAGCAAGGAATAGAAAACCTGTTTGAAGAAATAATGACAGAAAACTTCCCTGATATAGGGAAGAAAAAACCCACACAAATCCAAGAAGCTCACAGAGTCCCAAGCAAAATGAACCCAAAAAGACTGACGTCAAGGCACATTATAATTAAATTGGCAAATACCAACGACAAAGTAAGAATCTTAAAAGCAGCCAGAGAGAGACAGAAAGTTACCTACAAAGGAACCCCCATCAGACTAGCAACTGATTTCTCAACAGAAACTCATCGGGCCAGAAGGCAATGGAATGAAATATACAAAGTCATGCAAAGGAAGGGTCTGAATCCAAGAATACTGTACCCAGCAAGGCTATCAATCAAAATTGAAGGTGAAATCAGGAGCTTCACAGACAAAAAAGGACTAAGGGAATTTATTACCACCAAACCAGCAATGCAAGAAATGCTAAAGGGTCTGCTACAAAAAAACAACAACACAGAAATAGGAAGTGAAGAAGGAACACAGGGGTAAAGAATAAAAATGGCAACAAATAAGTACCTATCAATAACTTTAAATGTAAATGGATTAAATGCCCCAATCAAAAGACATAGGGTAACGGATTGGATAAGAAAACAAGACCCATATATCTGCTGTCTACAAGAAACCCACCTCAGAAAAAAAGACGCACACAG
Source organism: Plecotus auritus (assembly GCF_963455305.1). NCBI lineage: Eukaryota > Metazoa > Chordata > Mammalia > Chiroptera > Vespertilionidae > Plecotus > Plecotus auritus. The sequence goes on from NC_137782.1 coordinate 102,295,498, forward strand.
AGTGAGGGTGAAGGGATGGAAAAATGTTTTTCAGGCAAATGGAAATGAAAAAAAAAAAAAAGCTGGGGTAGCAATACTTATATCTGACAAATTAGAACTCAAAGTGAAGGACATAACAAGAGATAAGGAGGGCCACTTCATAATACTAAAGGGAGCAATCCAACAAGAAGAAATAACTCTGGTAAACATATACGCACACCCAACACAGGAGCACCCAAATACATAAGAAAACTCCTGGAGGATATCAAAGGAGAGATTGACGGCAATACAATCATAGTAGCAGACTTTAATACCCCACTATCACCATTGGACAAATCCTCTAAACAAAAAATCAGCAAAGAAACATCAATCCTAAATGACTCACTAGACCAGATGGAATTAATTGACATCTTCAGAACATTTCACCCCAGAGCCACAGAATATATATTCTTCTCAAGTGCACATGGGTCATTTTCAAAGAAAGACCATATGCTGGGTCATAGGCAAAGTCTCTTCAAATGCAAGAAGATAGAAATCATATCAAGAATCTTCTCAGATCACAGTGGCATAAAACTGGAAATCAACTACAATAAAAACAATCCAAAAAAATCAAACACATGGAGACTAAACAACATGCTATTAAACAATGACTGGATTACCAGAGAGATCAAGGAAGAAATAAAAAAAATATCATAGCAGCAAATGACAATGAAAACACAACAATTCAAAATCTATGGGACACAGTGAAAGCAGTCTTGAGAGGGAAGTTCACAGCTCTACAAGCCTACTGCAAAAAACAAGAAACAATGGAAATAAATTACCTAACCCTTAACTCAAAGAGTTAGAAAGAGAGCAACAAGAAAAGGCCAGTGTAAGCAGAAGGAAGGAAATAATAAAGATCAGAGCGGAGATAAACGATATTGAGACCAAAAAACAATACAAAAGATCAACAAAACCAAGAGTTGGTTCTTTGAAAGGATAAACAAGATTGATGAACCTCTAGCCAGGCTCACCAAGAAGCAAAGAGAGAGGATCCAAATAAACAAAATCAGAAATGAAAGAGGTGAAATAACAACAGACCCCACCGAAATACAAAGGATTGTTAAAAAATACTATGAACAACTCTATTCCAACAAACTAGACAACCTGGAGGAAATGGACATATTCCTAGAAAAATATAACCTTCCAAAACTCAATCAGGAAGAACCTAAACATCTCAATAGGCAAAGAACTATGGAGGAAATTGAAGCAGTCATCAAAAAGCAAACAAAAGCCCGGGGCCAGACAGCTTCACAGGGGAGTTTTACCAAACATTCAAGGAAGAACTAACACCTATCCTCCTCAGACTATTCTTAAAAATGCAAGAGGAAGGAACACTTCCAAGCTCCTTATATGAAGCCAGCATCACCCTAATACCCAAACCAGATAAAGACAACACAATGAAAGAGAATTACAGGCCAATATCCCTCATGAACATAGATGCCAAAATCCTCAACAAAATTCTAGCAAATCGGATCCAGCACTACATCAGAAAGATCATACACCATGACCAAGTAGGATTTATCCCAGGAATGCAAGCATGGTACAATATCCACAAATCAATAAACGTGATACATCACATAAACAAATTGAGAGATTAAAATCACATAGTCATATTAATTGATGCAGAAAAAGCATTTGACAAAATCCAACACCCTTTCTTGATAAAAACTCTCAGGAAGGTGGGAATAGAAGGATCATACCTCAACATAATAAAAGTCATATAAGATAAACCCACAGCAAACATCATACTCAATGTGCAAAAACTAAAACCATTTCCCCTAAGAACAGGAAAAAGACAGGGATGCCCACTCTCAGCACTCCTGTTCGACATAGTACTGGAAGTATTAGCCATTGCAGTTATACAAGAAGAAGAAATTAAAGGCATCCAAATTGGAAAAGAAGAAGTAAAGTTTTCATTATTTGCAGATGACATGATACTGTACATAAAAAACCCGAAAGATTCCATCAAAAAACTAATAGTCTTAATAAATGAATTCGGCAATGTAGCAGGATACAAAATTAATGCCAAGAAATCTATGGCATTTCTATACACCAATAGTGAACTTACAGAAAGAGAGACTAAAAAAGCAATCCCATTTACCATCGCACCAAAAAAATTAAGATACCTAGGAATAAACTTAACTAAGGCGGTAAAAGACTTATACGCGGAAAACTACAGGACACTGAAAAAAGAGATAGAGGAAGACGTAAACAGATGGAAGAACATACCATGTTCATGGATTGGGAGAATTAATATCATTAAAATTTCCATACTACTCAAAGCAATCTATAGATTCAATGCACTCCCCATTAAAATACCAATGGCATATTTCACAAACCTAGAAAGAATTCTCCAAAAATTCATCTGGAATAAAAAAAGACCCCGAATAACCACAACAATCCTGAGAAAGAAGAACAAAGTAGGTGGGATCTCAGTACCAGATATCAAGCTGTATTACAAAGCCACTGTTCTCAAAACAGCCTGGTACTGGCACAAGAACAGACATATAGATCAATGGAATAGAATAGAGAACCCAGAAATCGACCCAAATCACTATGCTCAATTAATATTTGACAAAGGAGGCATGAACATACAATGGAGTCAAGACAGTCTCTTCAATAAATGGTGTTGGGAAAATTGGACAGATACATGCAAAAAAAAAAAGAAACTAGATCACCAACTTACACCATACCCAAAAATAAACTCAAAATGGATCAAGGACTTAAACATATGACGAGAAACCATAAAAATACTAGAGGAATCCACTGCCAGAAAAATCTCTGACATATGCCAAAGCAATTTCTTCACTGATACTGCTCCTAGGGCAATGGAAACTAAAGAGAAAATAAACAAATGGGACTACATCAAAATAAAAAGCTTTTGCACAGCAAAGGATACCATCAATAAAACAACAAGAAAGCCCACTGCATGGGAGAACATATTTGCCAATGATATCAACGATAAGGGTTTAATCTCCAACATTTACAGGGAACTCATGCAGCTTAACAAAAAGAAGATAAACAACCCAATCAGAAAATGGGCAACTGATCTAAATACACGCTTTTCAAAAGAAGACGGAAGGCCAAGAGACATATGAAAACCTGCTCAAAGTCACTAATAATCCGAGAGATGCAAATCAAAATGACAATGCGGTACCATCTCACACCTGTCAGAATGGCTATTATCAACAAATCAACAAATGACAAGTGCTGGCGAGGATGCGAGAAAAAGGAACCCTCGTGCACTGCTGGTGGGAATGCAGACTGGTGCAGCCACTATGGAGAACAGTATGGAGATTTCGCAAAAAACTAAAAATGGAACTCCCATTTGACCCAGTGATCCCACTTCTAGGAATATATCCCAAGAAATCAGAAACACCAATCAGAAAGGATATATGCACCCCTATGTTCATAGCAGCACAATTCACCATAGCTAAGATTTGGAAACAGACTAAGCGCCCATCAGCAGATGAGTGGATTAAAAAACTGTGGAACATCTTACCATTTGCAACAACATGGATGGAGATGGAGAGCATTATGCTAAGTGAAATAAGCCAGGCAGAGAAAGATAAATATCACATGATCTCACTCATTTGTGGAATATAATGAACAACATAAACTGATGAACAAAAATAGATCCAGAGACAGAGAAACATCAATCAGAACATCAAACCTCCGGGTAGGGGAGGGTGGGGGTAAGGGGGGTAGATCAACCAAAGGACTTATATACATGCATATAAGTCTAATCAATGGACACAGACAACAGGGGGTTGGAGTCATGAATGGGAGGTGGGGGGTAATGGGGGAATAAGGACACATATGTAATACCTTAATGAATAAAGAAATTTAAAAAAAAGATTACTCTACCCAGCAAAGCTATCATTTAGAATTAAGCGTGAGATAAAGAGCTTCACAGACAAGAAAAAGCTAAAGGAGTTCATTGCCACCAAACCAGTGTTACATTAAATGTTGAAAGGTATTCTTTAAGAAGAGGAAGAAGATGAAGTTGAAGATGAAGATGAAGAAAAAGAAGAAGAAAAATGAACAATAAAATGGCAATGAGTACATATCTATCAACAATTGAATCTAAAAATCAAAATAAATGAATAAGAAATCTATTGAACAGAATAAACCAGTGAATAAAATAGAATCAGAGGCATGGAAATGGAACAGACTGATGAATCTCAGAGGGAAGGGGGTGGGGAGGGGGGACGTGAAAAGATTAACCAAAGATCTTAGCAGGGGTCCCCAAACTTTTTAAACAGGGGGCCAGTTCACTGTCCCTCAGACCGTTGGAGGGCCGGACTATAGTTTAAAAAAAAAAAAACTATGAACAAATTCCTATGCGCACTGCGGGCCCAGGACGAGTCGGCTGCTAAGCAGGACAGGCAGCGGCACCCGGCAGGCCGGATAAATGTCCTCGGCGGTCCGCATGGGGCCCGCGGGCCGTAGTTTGAGGATGCCTGTAACTTACAGGCATATATGCATTACCTTTGGACACAGACAATAAGGTGACGAAGGCCTGGGGTGGGGCGGGAAACTGGGTAGAGAGGGCCAACGGGGGGCTGGGCGAGGGGAAAGTGGAAACATTTGTAATACCCTCAACAATAAACATTAAAAAGAAAGGAAAAAAAACAAAGTGTTTGAACATTTGTAAACACCTGGTTTCCAGGAAATATGAAGGACTGAGGAGCGAGTTAAATGTTGTCTTGAGGAGGAACACAGGAGCAGAGCATGTGAACATTCTACATAAAAACTGGCCCAATTTCCCCACCAAGTCAAAGCTTTGGGGGAATAACGTAGGGTGGGAGTGGAGGATGGCAGCTTTCTTGACAAAAAGAGACAGTGAAATGAGTGTGTGATTCTAGTTGAATATGGATTAGAACAGCCAGATCTATGAAGATTCTGGAGGCAAGCAGGAAGCCCAAGTATGCAGTGATCCAAAGAATGCCAGCTAACTGGACTTCACACAATACAACGAAGTGACGCAAGAATGACCACATATCCTGAGGGGTTTGCGACAGCATGTAGAGGTGAAATGCAATTTCTAGGATGTGCTTTAAAATACATCAGGAGGAAAAAGGGCTCAGAGAATAAGATAAAGTGGGCAAAATCTTGATTCTAATGCCCCTGCACGATGACCCTGACGCCCCTGCGTGATGACCCTGATGTGATGCCCTTGTCCAATGGGCTTGGAGGATTTCATTATACTGTTCTCCCTACTTTGGGGTATGTTTGAAAATATTCATAAAAGAATTAAAAACCCCTTCTTAACAACAAAAAAGGCATAAAGAAGGAATAGTCAGTAAAATCAGAAGTGAAAGCAGAGCAAGAAAACAGGGAGAATGCCACCCCCCTGAATTTTCTTTTTTTTTTCCCCTCATAAAATTTTATTTTTTTTTTAATTTCTTTATTGATTAAGGTATCACATATTTGTCCTCATCCCCCCATTCCCAACCCAAACCCCTCCCCACGCATGCCCCCACCCCCCTGTTGTCCATGACCACTGGTTAGGCTTATATGCATGCATACAAGTCCTTTGGTTGATCTCTCCCCCTTACCCCCACCCTCCCCTACCTTCCCTCTGAGGTTTGACAGTCTGATCGATGCTTCCCTGTCTCCGGGTATGTTTTTGTTCATCAGTTTATGTTGTTCATTATTTCCCCTAGATGAGTGAGATCATGTGATACTAGAAATACACTTATAAGAACCGAAAATGGGACAAGCAATAATGGTTATGCTGAGAGGCAAATGAATCAGTCTGTAGTGAGTTTCTTTCTGGGCCAACAGTTCTTTTGAGTATCAGGGTGACTCCCAGCTCAGGCAATGTGGCCCGGAGGTTCCAGCTCGTGTCAGAGGAGCTGGGAAAACACGAGCTGGAAGCAAGCCCGGTCGCCGCATCAGGGGCACCTCAACCAGAGCCCTGGGAGAGGCGCCACAGACCCTCACTCCTGCCACGGTTATGGAGGAACGTTTAACAGAAAGCTATTACTAACGTCGTCTTATTTTGAAACCCAAATGTCTCAGTCTGTCCCTCCTCTTGTACTAAAATGACAGGGATCACACTGGACGTCAGCTCAGATCCCCAGACGCTGCCTTTGCCAAACAAGCCAGGCTCCATGCGAAAGCTGGCGGCCTGTAAGGCACGCACTAGAGAAAGTTTGATTCCGGCTTAAAAACTTCTAAAAGATTCCGCGCAGGTCATATTTATTCTTAAGTATGTCAAACAAAAGAAAAACAAATGAGGATTAGGTAGGGAGAGACTTTATGTGACAGAATTATTGCAAGATGGACACAAGGGACTGTCCCAATAGAGTGGGGGCTGTTGCCACAGGAGACCACACAGAGGGCAGGGTCTGCAAGTGTCTTCCTGGTGTAAAAGCGGTTTTTAAATACACTCTTCAGCCCCGGCCGCATAGCTCAGCTGGTTAGAGCATCATCCTGAGACCCCAAGGTTGTGGGTTCAATCCCAGTTCAGGGCACATACAAGAGTTGGTCAATGGATGAAAAATATAACAAATCAGTGTTTCTCTCTCCCTTCCTCTCTCTCTCTCTCTTAAATCATCAATCAATATTATTAAAATATGATTTTTTAATTCCAAATTTACTGAAAGTTAGACTCGGAATTTTCCCTTAAATAACTATAAGTAAGCAACATCCCCAATGAAAGAACATTTTTAGTTAAGTTTAATTATTGGAGCCCTAACCGGTTTGGCTCAGTGGACAGAGCGTCGGCCTGCAGACTGAAGGGGCCCAGGTTCGATTCTTGGTTGCGGGCACACCCCCAGTAGGGTGTGTGCAGGAGGCAGCTGATTGATGCTTCTTTCTCATCAATGTTTCTAACTTTCTATCCCTCTCCCTTCCTTTCTGTAAAAAAATCAATAAAATATATATTTTTAAAAAGTTTAATTATTGGAGCATAAACAAAAATACTTTATTTAAAACAGTAAGAACCCTAGCAGGTTTGGCTCAGTGGATAGAGCATTGGCCTGCAGACTGAAAGGTCCCGGGTTCGATTCCGGTCAAGGGCACATGCCCAGGTTGTGAGCTTGATCCCCAGTAAGGGGGTGTACAGGAGGCAGCCAATAATGTTTCTATCTCTCTCTCCCTCTCCCTTCCTCTCTGATATCAATAAAAATATATTTTTACAAAAAATAAAATAAAACAGTAAGAGCCTGGCAACAGAACTCCCTAGTACAGTAGTCGGCAAACTCATTAGTCAACAGAGCCAAATATCAACAGTACAACGATTGAAATTTCTTTTGAGAGCCAAATTTTTTAAACTTAAACTTCTTCTAACGCCACTTCTTCAAAATAGACTCGCCCAGGCCGTGGTATTTTGTGGAAGAGCCACACTCAAGGGGCCAAAGAGCTGCATGTGGCTCGCGAGCCGCAGTTTGCCGACCACGGCCCTAGTAGAAAAGAAACATTAGCCCTGGCCCCACTAAGCCATTTCCAAATGCAAATCCACATGGAGAATGCCACCCATGTCACCCTAAGGAACCCCAGTGAGCAAACCCCAGTCTGGCACTGGCGGCAAGTGGCCCTGAGTGCGCTCCCATAGAAGGCTCCAGTGGCCCTGCGGCCTCGAACACTCCCTGGCACGCAATGGGCTCTGCTCTGGGAGAAGGTGTGGCTGGCACTGCCTGTGCTGTCCGGGCACAAAGCTCACAAGATGGTCTGACCCACGCGGGGGCATTTCCTCCCAGAATGAAATTCACTCTGCAAAGACAAAGCAAACAGTGATGTGGAACACAAGAAACTGAAACTCCAGGCACGGTCAAGGGCAGAGATAAGGGACGGCAGCACGTTGGAAGGACACTGGGAAGGAACGTTCTGTGAGGACGGGCACTGGGTCCCCAGGGAGCGCCCTGGCACGGGGTGACCCCGCCAAGTCTCTCAGCAGCCTGTGCCGGGCTCCGTTCCTCTCCAAAGCCAACGGCACCTGCTGACACACTGTGAGAGGACCCACGAGGAGTGAGCGGGGAAGTGTTTTTAACTGGAAAGCACGACTCCTGTGATTCTTGGTGCCTTACCACGTGCCACGTTTCCATCAGCTCACACACCAGAGCTTCCTGTATGACCCCTGACATTTCAAAATCACGTTTTTCCATTTTCTAAATCTAAAACATTAACTAATTCTTTCAAAATACATACACACCCTCCCACACACAGTGATGCCTCCGCCTGATCTGGGCACCCCCCAACACCCCGTCTGCTGACGTCAGGAGTAACACCCGCCACCGCCTGGCCTCTTCCTCTTCCCACTTTCCTTCTCTCCCTGACCTCACTCAGGGCTGTGGGCAGACTCGCCAGGAGTGTGAACATGCGGACTTATGCTGCCACGAACAGTCACCAACCACGCCGCGCCTACCATCAGGCGCCTATCTGTACAGCCGAGCGCTGTTCACAGGTGGCCAGCAAAGGCTTGACAAATAACTCAGCCGGGCATGGCCTGAACCCTCAACCACAGCAGCGCGCAGGCTGAGCCCTCTGCCACGGAGACATGGCAGCTATGTCTCCTCGTCCTTTCAGAGCCCCAATGAGCTCTCATCACTTAGGAGTCAATTCAGTCAAAGCCAAAAGCTGACCCCTGCGCCTGCAGTCTGCAGCCTGCAGCCTGCCTGAGCGTGCCCGCCTAGTGCCATCCCCTGATTGTGACTAGGAATTGGCTCCCGGGATTTGACTGTCCATGTTCCATATACCATGGCCTTGGCCTCTACTTGTGTGACAATCATTTAAAATCTGTTTCAGAAAGAAAGCCGACATGCAATGGAATACGATTCAGCCTTAGAAGCAGCAGGGCATTCTGACACCGGCTACGAGATGGAGGAACCGAGGGCCTTGTGCTCCGTGACAGAGCCAGACATAGAGGTAAACACTGCGATTCCACTTCCATGATGTCCCCACATGGTCACGTTCATGGGCAGGGCAGTGGATGGCGGCTTCCAGGGCTGGGGAGGGAGGAGGGAGAGTTAGTGTTCGATGGGGACAGGATTTCCGTTTGGGGAGAAGAGTCTGGAGATGGTGGTGCTGGTCACGCAACATTATAAATGTTCTTAACCCTGCTGAGCAGCACTAAAAACGGTGAAGACAGGAAGTTCTGTTATGTGTATTTTACAACAACAAAAACTATGTTCAAAAAAAAAAGAAAGCAAGATCCCTATTTTGACCACCAACAAAATGAACATGCGGAAAAAATGAAAACACCCCCCCAAAATAAAATAAAATAAAAACAACCCCCCCAAAATAAAATAGAAACAACCCAAAAACTTGAAAAAGATTATCAAGCTGGATAAAAAAGTCAAAACCCATCATGTGTTTCTTGGAAGAAAAACATCTAAAATTTAAACCCACTGCATGGAACAACATATTCATCAATGATTCATCAGATAAGGGGTTAATCTCCAATGTATATAAAGAACTCACACAACTCAACACCAGGAAGACAAAAAAATCCTATTTAACAAGTGGGCAAAGGACCTGAATAGACACCTCTCCAAAGAGGACATACAGAAGGCCAAGAGTCACATGAAAAAGTGCTCAAAGTCACTGATCATCTGAGAGATGCAAATTAAAATGGCAATGAGGTACCACCTCACACCTGTCAGAATGGCTGCCATCAACAAATCAACAAGTGCTGGCGAGGATGTGGAGAAAAGGGAACCCTCGTGCACTGCTGATGGGAATGCAGACTGGTGCAGCCACTGTGGAAGACAGTATGGAGTTTCCTCAATAAATTAATAGTGGAACTCCCATTTGACCTAGTAATCCCACTTCTAGGAATATATCCCAAGAAACTAGAAACACCAATCAGAAAGGATATATACACCCCTATGTTCATAGCAGCACAATTTACAATAGCTAAGATTTGGAAACAGCCTAAGTGCCCATCAGCAGATGAGTGGATAAAAAGCTGCGTTAGATCTACACAATGGAATAATATGCTGCTGTAAAAAAGTAAGAACTCTTACTCTTTGAGATAGCATGAAGGGACCTGGAGAGCATTATGCTAAGTGACATAAGTCAATCAGAGAAAGATAAGTGCCACACGATCTCACTCATATGCAGAATCTAATGAACTGACTAACAAAATAGGACCAGAGGCGTGGACACATGGAACAGACTGACAGCTGTCGGGTGGGGAGGGGGAGCGGGGGGCGGGGCAGGAAGACATGAACTGACCCTGAAGGAAGCCAAGCTGCTCAACACCGTCCTCAGGCAGCAGCTAACGAAATCCTGCGCTGCCAGGCGCTCGCCTTCCCCCTGTGCTGCCCGTGCCGGATGCCCCATGGGCCCTGCCGCTCCCCCCACCCTCTCCGAAAGCCCAGCGGTCAGCTCACTGCTCTGGGTTCTCAGATCTCAGTTGGACATTTGTTTTCTCCTTAGTTAAATGTCCTGGGCTTTTGCGACAATCAATGGACTTTGAAGAAAAAAATAAAAACAACCCAAAAACTTGAAAAAGAAAAGGATTATCAGGCTGGATAAAAAAATCAAAACCCATCATGTATTTCTTGGAAGAAAACATTTAAAGTGTAAAGCACCGATTAGACAAGCTGGTGTGCCTAAATGGTTGAGTGTCTACCTATGTACCAAGAGGTCACCGGTTCGGTTCGATCCTGGTCAGGGCAAATGCCCCGGTTGCGCACTTAATCCCCAGGAGGGGACGTGTAGGAATTAGCTAATGGATGTTTCTATCTCTCTATCCCTCTCCCTTCCTCTTTCTCCAAAATCAATAAAAACATAGTTAAATTACCCTTTAAAAAAACAACACAGACATAAAGTAGAAATATGAAAAATTATACTTCGCAAACATTAACCAAAGTCGTTGGCTTAACCATATCGATACGAGAGAAAGAAGAATCAAGGCAAAAGATTATTACGTGAGATACAGAGGGACATTTCATAAGTATGAAAATTTCATTTTGTCAACAAGATATAAAAATCCCAGCTTAAAAAAAAAAGAAGATGCCTGTTTTACAAGTTTTTCTACTGCTCACTGGTCCTGGTGGCTCAGCCCAAAGCTTTGCCTCCCCCCAGACCTTAGCCTGGGACAGGTCCCCTTGCTGACCCCACGCAGGAGGGCTCCTGCCTGGGTGCTGACCTCCCCACATGTCACCCTCGCCCGCCCTCTGCTCTTACTGGATGTTAGGCTCTGTCCTTGGCACGAGAGGGTCAGTGGCAAACATGGCTCTGAGAAATCTTGTATCGGGGGGAAGCAAAGAATAAAGGAAGTGACAGTGGTGAGAAGTGGGGGGACTGAGCGTGAGAACAGAGGAAGCGGCTGCGGGGTTTCCGGGCAGCCGCCTGAGCAGACGCCAGGGCACGTCCCTGCCCACCCCTTCTCAGTGCCCACCACCCCTGCAGCCAGCAGGTGCCCAGCCTGGGAGTCCAGGCATGCAAGTTAGAAAATAATCACAAGAGCAATGTAGCCTCCTCTACTTCCAGCCTCAGTCACCCACAAGTCGCAGCTGCCAAGGCCATTGTTCACCCAAGAAAGCCGTTCCCGGCTCTGGGCCCCCTACTGGCCATGTAAGCAGCCAATCCGCTGAAGATACCCATCACCCCTGCGGCCATCTTCCTGCCCCTGCCCCTGCCCATCCCGGCGCCGCCCAGGCCCTTCAGCCCTTCTGGTTTTGCTTTATCTGAGACATGAAACCCTAGGCAGGGATCCTTTCTCAGTGCTCAAGACATAAAATATTAAATATGGTGAGTCAGTAACACCGCGTTAAGATGCCCAAGTAACTCCCAGAAGAAGTCTAAGTACCTACATCCATACCTCAAGCCCTGGGCACAATACCCTCACCGCCCGCCCGCTCTCTCCAGGCTGCTATCTGCCTTCCCATGGCCGGGGGCCCCTCACACTAACTGAAAGTGCTGACACCAAGCACACATTTGGTGTGGAGCAGGCACTGGGGATCGCGAGTGCCCTGGAATAGTTAAGTTTGGACGTCTGTGTCAGGTTTTAAAATACTTTAAACATCAGAAACAAGTCGCTAAGAAAGGATCGGATGGGTCAACTGGCACAGCTACAGGGTGAATGCCATGTCCCACTGAGAATCACTGTCACCCTGGCCAATGTGCAGCGTCCTGGATAGAAAGGTGGCAGTTTTGAATCCCGGTCAGGGACATGCCCGGGTTGTGGGCTTGATCCCCAGTGGGGTGCGTTCAGGAGGCAGCCGATCAATGATTCTCTCTCATCATAAATGTTTCTCTCTCTCTCTCCCTCTCCCTTCCTCTCTGAAATCAATAAAAAAATATTTTTTAAATAAAAGACATAAGCCCTAACCGATTTGGCTCAGCGGATAGAGCGTCGGCCTGCAGACTGAAGGGTTCCAGGTTCGATTCCGGTCAAGGGCATGTACCTTGGTTGCGGGCACATCCCCAGTAGGGGGTGTGCAGGAGGCAGCTGTCGATGTTTCTCTCTCATTGATGTTTCTAACTCTCTATCCCTCTCCCTTCCTCTCTGTAAAAAAAATTAATAAAATGTATTTAAAATAATAAAAGACATAAAAATTAAAAATAAAGCACACCTGAGTAAAAGCATTAAATTAATTTAAATAGGGAACTGATCCAAACCCTGGTGGAAAGCACATGGTCAGAACAGAAGAGGAACTGCAGTCTGAGGTTAATAAGGACACTGTCACAATGAGAAAGGAAGGGTAAGAAAGCCTCAGAATGGGCAGTCCAGTCAAAATAGAAACATTGTTTCAAAGGCCACAAGTCTAAGCTTGTAAAGCTGTCAAAAACCTCTCCCCAACCTTAAGTGAACCTTTTAGAAAGGAAGCTCTTATGTTAAAGAAACATTTATTCGAAGTTAACATTTCTTTGGCTTTGTAGTTTCTTTTCTCTTATTGAAGTCAAGTGAAAACGTGATACTTTTATGAGGAATAGCACCGGACAAGCTGCACATTAGAGGCATTCTCTCCCGTGCACTCCAGCCTCGCGGGGCTGATGCTTGTGAAGCTGTCCGCGATGGGACCATGTGCGCAGGCGTCGCTGGCGGGGCAAGGAGGCGGCCAGATCCTGTCTTCTTTGTACCTTTCACTGTTAATTGACGTCTTTACACTGAACGTGCACCATTTTTATCATTTTATGCAAATACAGATGGGCTTATCTTAATTTAAAAACAAAATGGCCTAACCAGCGTGGCTCAGTGGTTGACCCATATACCAGGAAGTCACAGTTTGATTCCCAGATGGGGCACATCCCCAGTGCGGGGTGGGCAGGAGACAGCTGATCAATGATTCTCTCTTATCATTGATGTTTTTATCCCTCTCTCCCTCTTCCTTCTTCTCTGAAATAAAAACATATAAAAAATAAAACTAAAAACAAAACAAAGTAGACCGGAAAAAATAACACCTCAAGGCATTAACAGGGTTAGTACTGGATGGTGGATATGGATGACACTTTTCTTCTGTGTACTTTTCTGTATTTATTCCGGAATGAAAGTAATCCAAGATGGTTGAAGAATGCGAGGCGACGCTGGAAGCCTGCGGTAGATAATAGAATGCTAAGAGAAAAAGCAAGGCCAAAACGACTGTGTGTATATGCAGAATGTGGACAGAGTGATTCGCAACAGGAAAAGGGTCGGAAATGATTTTTTCTTTCTCTCCTACCTGTTTCAATTCTGGAAGATGAGCATGTATTACTTGTGTAATTAAAAAGACACCTCTTGGTTTTGGTTTTTAGTAGAAGGGGCCTCTCAGACGTGAGGATGCGCCGCCCCAGGCGCTGGCACGGGAGAAGGGCACGGGCGGGCCCTTGTGGGCAGGATGGAAAGTGAGACTTAATTACCACCAGCCCGCAGCCCAGCGACTCAGTGCACTGAGGAGCAGGGGGCAGGCCGCCCCCATCGGACGCAGCCCCCGATGTTCCAGCACAGCAGGTGCAGGTGCCCAGAGCAGGCGTATGTGAGACACAGTAAGAAGCAAATCCCAGTCACCAGACACAGCAGCCAGAGCTGCATGCTCCTGGGGAGCTGAGCAGGTCCCGCCAGCTGTCCATGCTGACCGCCTTCATGTGTGTTTGATGCTTAAAGAGCCAGAACAGAGTTCAGAGAAGCAGGTGGGCTCAGGAACTGCCTTCCAGCCGCACCACCTGCAGCTGCTCCCCGGCTCAGGCCTTAGGATCTGAAGGCTCCAAATGGAACAAAACTCACCCGCGGCCCCAGCCCAGTGAAAATAGGCCCCTCTCGGCAACTCACCGCTCGCGATCTGAGAGGAGACCTGGGACCCGGGCACCTGGAACAGGATCCGGAACGGAGCCACCCGTGCGCTGGAGTCCAGCACCGCGTCCAGAGCGCCCACCAAGCGGCCTGCGAAGACAGAAAGGCGCCCTCTGAGCAGGGGACCACCCGCCACGCAGCCAGCCTGCTTGGGTTCGGCATTCAGGTAGAAGCCGCGTGCCCCTGCCGGCTGGTGCAGCATCGCCCATGCGCTGGAAGGTGGAAGGTCCATTCCTGCTCACTGCATATGCCCAGGATGCAGGTTCAAGCCCTGATTGATCGAGGCGATTACCCAAAGCAACCGATCGAAGTTTCTCATGTCGATGTTTCCTTCTTTCTTTCTTGCTCTCTCTCTCCCCTTTGCTCTCTCTAAAATCAATTTAAAAAGATGTCCTCGGGTGAGGAATAAATAAATAAAAAGTCGAAGCCCCTTTACCCCACACACAGCTTTCAAAAGCCCTTAAAAATCTGCAATTCAGGAGCGAACCGGCAAGGAGGTAAAAACTGAGCAGCTTAAGGAATAACTGTTATAAAAACCCACACCCCCTTCTTCTTTCTTTCCCTAAAGCCACGGAATGGACAGAGGGAGGGTGCTGCAGGCAGGGGCGTGTGGGCAGCGGGAGGCAGACCGCCGAGGACGGCACCTGCCAGGGGAGCTGTGCAGACGCAGCAGGACGGGCCAGATATGCAGCCGAGTCGGGTTCTCAGCAGCAGAGTGGGGAGAGGCGAACGTGGGAAGAAGACTGGGGTGTTGGACAGCAGGGGACATACTGGGCACAGTGGGAGGCTCGCTCACTTTCATATAGTAGAAGTGTACAAAAAGAAATGTGGACAACGTGTCCATGAACATGTCTGTCATAAACATGTACTAGTAAACACATATGTGTGTACAGGTGCACAGGCAGAGTCCCCTGATCCGTCCACGGCGCGGTATCAGGAAAATAATGAAAAACTATGAACAACTTCATGCCCACAAATTTGATAACTTACATGAAATGGAATTGCCAAAATTCACACAAGGAGAAATAAATCATTTGAATAAGCCTATATCTATTAAAGAAATTGAGTCAATGAATAACCTGCCAAAAAAGAAAACACCAGGTATAAATGGTTCACTGGTGAATTCTACTCAATGTTAAGGACTCATGAATATAATCTCCACAATCTCTTAACAACAACAACAACAAAAAAAAAAGGCAGAGGGAACATTTCCTACTTCATTCAATAAGACTACCATTATCCTAATACCAAAACCAGATAAAGATATTACAATAAAGGAAAACTACAAACCAATATCAACCATGTAAAAATCCTCAACAAAATATTAGCAATGTGAATCCAACAACATACAAAATGAATTGTACACCAGGAGCAATGGGACTTACTCCAGGTATGCAAGGCTGGTTCAATATCTGAAAATCAACCAATGTAATACTCCACTTCAACAGGATAAAGAAGAAAAATCATATAACCACATCAATTCATGCAGAAAAAGCATTTGATAAAATCCAACATCTATACATACTTTTTTTAAAAAAAAACTCTCCATAAACTAGGAATCAAGAGCTTCTTTAATTTGACAAAGAACATCTACAAAGATCCTATTTACTGATGAGAAGCTAAATGCTTTCGTGCTAAGATGAGGACCTTTCATGGCTGAGTATTCGACACCGTGTGAAGTAAGACAAGAGGAGGAAACAAAAGGGGTATGCATAGGGAAGGAGGAAATAAAACTGTCTTTGTTCACAGATGACATGCTTGTCTTTTTTTTGGAAAATCCCAAAGAGCCAACAACAACAACAAAAACTTATGGAACTAATAAGCAAGTATAACAAGACTGCAGTACACAACATTAATATGACAGCTGTTTTCCTAAATTTCAGCAATGAGCAACTGGAATTTGGAAAAAAATGTAAATACCACTGACAATAGCAAATGGCATTTTTTTAAAAAATTCATTTCAGAGAGGAAGGGTGAGGGAGAGAGAGATAGAAATGAGAGAGAATCATTGATCGGTTGCTCCTGAGCCTGCAACCCAGGCATGTGCCCTGACAGGGAATCAAACTCTGACCTCCTGGTTCATAGGTCAACGCTCAACCACTGAGCTATGCCAGCTGGGTGCAAATGCTATTTTTATTAGGTAGAAATCTAACAAAAGATGAGTAGTATCTATATGCAGAAAATTACAAAACTCTTGATTTTAAAAAATCAAAGATCTAAATAGATATTCCATATTTATGGAAGATTCAATAATGTTAAGATGCCAATTCATCCCATCTTGATTGATCTATAGATTCAATATGATCCTAATAAAAATCCCAGCAGCTATTTTATAGATGTTGACAAACTAATTCTAAGATTTATATAAAAAGGTAATTACCTAGAAGACCCAACACAATACTGAAGAAGAACAAAGTTGGAGAACCCACACAACACAATTTCAAGATTTACTGAAAGCTACAGCAATCAAGACAGTGTAGTATTGACAGGTCAATGGAACAGAATAGAGAGCCAGACACAGACCCATACAAATCCAATCAACTGATCTTTGACAAAGGATCAAAGATAATTCAATGGAGAAGGATAAGTCTTTCAACAAATGGTTCTGGAACAACTGGACATCAATAAGCAAAACAAACAAACAAGCAAAATTAAGACACATACCTAAACCTTCCACCAAAAAAATTAGCTCTTAATGGATCATAGACCTAATACAAAACCATAAAACTCATGGAAGAAAATATAGGAGAAAATCTAGATGACCTTTGGTTTGGTGATGACTTTTTAGTGACAACACCAAAAACTATTGTTCTGCAAAAGACACTTAAGAGAATTAAGACAAGCCACCAACTGAGAAAAACTATTTGCAAACACATATTTGATAAAGGACTAGTATCCAAAATGTACAAAAAAATTATTAAAACTCAGTAATAAGAAAACCAACAATCCCATTAAAAATAAGCTAAAGAGGCCAGGAAGGGTGGCTCAGTTGATTGGAGCGTCATCCATACACCAAAAGGTTGTAGGTTCAATTTTTGGTCAGGGCACACGCCTATGTTGCGGGTTCAATCCCCAGGCGGGGCATGGACAGGAGGTCCCATGGATGTTTCTCTCTCTTTCTCTCCCTTCTTCTCTCTCTCAATTCAAGAAACATATCCTCAAGTGAGGATTTAAAAATTTAGGCAAAAGATCTGAACATAAACTTTAGACAGAAGACATAGAGATAACAAAAAAGCATATGAAAAGCTTCTGGACATCATTTTTCACTAGGGAATTGCACATTGAAACAAGATACTATTAGATACCCATTAGAAAGGCCAGCCCCACCCCCCCCCCCAAAAAAAAAAATCCAAAACTGACAATGTCAATTGCTATAGAGGATGTGAGCATCAGGAACTCACTCCTTGCTGATGGGATTGCAAATGGCACAGGCATGCTAATATGCATTTTGTTAACTTCTTGCTAAGCTAAACGCAGTCTTTTCATACCACCTGGGTATTCGCCTCAATGATATGAAAACTTCTGTCCCCATAAAATCTGCACACAAATGTTTACGGAAGTTTTAACGTGTAATTGCCCCGAACTGGAAGCAAATGGAGTAGTTTCCATGATAAAAGAAGTCAGCTCCCAAGTCATGAAAAGACATCAAGGAATCTTAACTGCAGCTGCCAAGTGAAAGAAGCCCTCCTGAGAAAGGCTGCGATCTGGGTGACTCCAGTTACTCTGGAAAAAGGAAGAGGGAAAGTTACAGCAGGGGAGGAAGGTCAGTGGCTGCCAGGAAGAAGGGGTGATTAGTCAAACCTGGGGACATTTGGGTGGTGAAACGATTCTGTATGATACTGTGATTGTGGGTATATGATGCCATGCATTCGTCAAAATCCCACAAAAGTTTTCAGCATGAACTTTAATGTTTGCAAATTTTAAAAATATCATTTAGCAGGTCAAGGGATACCCAATTGAATGCAGAATATGGCCCCCAAAATCTAAGTGTACTACAAATGCATGAAACCCAGGAGTGAAGGTGTAGGGGAAGGGTGTTGACTATTTAACTTTGGAGATGAGTGGAGTCTGTAGGAAAAAGATGAAACAAATATACATGAGTCCTGTACTCTCCCAGGTGTGGGCTGGCCACTCTGACGCTGCTACACAGATACAGACATGAACAATTAAGAGAAAGGATGGTGGAGGGTGAGCCAGGTTTCTAACTGGAGTGAAGTTTACAGAAAAGCAAAGCAAAAAAGCAAGAATGATTTATTTATACAGGGCTGCAGAGTAGGTGGATGCTGCACAGACATGCTCCCAGGAACAAGCTAGAATTACAACTGAAATGCGGAAAGTCTTCCAGAATAATCAACGGAAAACTCACAGGAGAGAACCCTGATACCCAAGGACTGAAGGTGGAGACCGCATAGAGACTGGTAGGAGGGGTGGAGGTGCAAAAGGGCTGGCTGGGCACCCACAGACAACAACTGAAGTCCCAGAGAGATATCTCAGCTAGTGGGGTTGTGGGGGGAGGGTACCACTGCAAACTCTGGGATCTAATCCCCAAGATGGGCTCCCCAGCAGAGAGAACCAAATCTGATGAGGATAACAACATAACATCTACCTGGGAAAAGCAGAGGGTGCTGTCTGCCAGGGACTGGTATCTGAAAGTTTGGGCACTCTCTTAAAGGGCCAATGCACAAAAATTCCCTGTGGAGCCACACACCTTGTGCTCTGGCAGAGGAAGGGCAGAGTGGACTGGAGCTGTGAAAGCAGAACCCAGGACTGGGGACTCAGGGGTTAGAGCTCAGAAGGCAGACACCCCAATTTCCTGGGCTGAGTCATTCCCTCACACAGTGGAGGACATCTTTCCCACATAGACATCTGCCTTGCCTCAGGGGAAGACAGTTGACACACCATGCCCTGGGGCTGCTTAAGAGATTAAAAGTAACAATTAGCCTCCAGGCAGAAGCAACTGCCCCACCCTATTGAAAAAAAATCTCACTACACCTCAGGACAATTGCCTGGGGGCAATTCAAGTCAGAATCCTATTAGTCTCTAGACAGAGGCGGTCTCTGGAGGCTTTGAGTCTTTGCCTGATCCAATTAGTCAGAAACAGCCTTTAACTCTGTCCTACACTAGAGATTAGAGGTGTAGAGGATCTACCTAAAATATAGTCACAAACTCAGACAGACAACCACAATGAGGAGACAAACAAACAACCCCCAAATGAAAGAACAAGAGAATTATCCAGATGAAGAGATAAATGAGGCAAAGATAAAAAATTTATTTGAAACAGAGTTCAGAGTAATGATGTTAAAAATGCTCAACAGTATGAAAAAGATATAGTAACTATGAAAAAAGAACAGTCTGAGATAAAGAATGACATAACACAAATAAAAAACACATTGGAAGGAATACACAGATTAGCGGAAGCTGAGGATCAAATCAGTGAATTAGAAGACAGAGTTTAAAATATCACTCAAACAGAGAACAAAAAGGAAAAAACTATTAAAAAACAGGAGGACAGCTTAAGGGAGCTGTGGGACAATGTGAAACATAACAATATTAGAATAGTAGGTGTGCCAGAGGAGGCAGAAAGGGAGAAAGGAATAGAGAAGGTGTTATAGAAATAATGGTAGAAAACTTCCCTAACCTGGTAAAGAAAAGTCACATAAGTTCAGGAGACACAGAGAACCCCAAACAAGGAGAACCCAAACAGACCCACACCCAGATATATCATAATTAAAATGCCAAAATTTAAAGACAAAGAGAGAATCTTAAAGGCAGCGAGAGAAAAGCAAACTGTTACATACTAGGTGTACTGGTTAAAAATGCAGATTTTTTTCAATAGATGGAGTTACACATATGTTGATAAATATGCGATTTGATAAGTATGCTATTTTGTTGTATTGACAACAAGCTCCAAAACTTCATATGTCAAGTTTTCTAAAGGTGTTAACATCATAGATATTTTTACGCTTAAAAATGTCAAATTTCATGCCAAAAAAAGAGCATTTGCAGGAAGTTTTAATTCATTATTTTGAATAAAAGTGCTGCTGAAAGTTATCTTATACTATGGGAAGCTTATGGTGAATATGCTCCATCTCAAGATACTCGTGAATGCTGGTTTAAACGCTTTAAAAGTGATGATTTCGATGTGAAAGACAAAGAACATCCAGGTCGATTTGAACCACGCTTTGATAAAATGACCAGAATGAGCCAGAAGACATGGCAAAGTAATTTTGCTTCATGATAACGCACCATCACACACTTCAAAACCAGTTGAAGAGCCGAAACCAGTTTGGCTCAGTGGATAGAGCGTTGGCCTGCGGACTGGGAGGTCCCGGGTTCGATTCCGGTCAGGGGTATGTGCCTTGGTTGCGGGCACATCCTCGGTGGGAGGTGTGCAGGAGGCAGCTGATCGATGTTTCTCTCTCATCAATGTTTCTTTTTTTTTTTTAATATATTTTATTGATTTTTTACAGAGAGGAAGGGAGAAGGATAGAGAGTCAGAAACATCAATGAGAGAGAAACATCGATCAGCTGCCTTCTGCACACTCCCCACTGGGTATGTGCCTGCAACCAAGGTACATGCCCTTGGCCGGAATCGAACCTGGGACCCTTGAGTCCACAGGCCGACGCTCTATCCACTGAGCCAAACCGGTTAGGGTCTCATCAATGTTTCTAACTCTCTATCTCTCTCCCTTCCTCTCTGTAAAAAATCAATAAAATATATTTTTAAAAAAATAAAGGTTGTGCACTGCAGAGTTTATCGAAATTGGAAACAAGTAAATGGTTCAATAAATTATTAAAAAAAACAACAAAAAACAGTTAAAGACATGTTAAAAGGTATTGCCTGGGAAGTATTAACCCACCACCGTATTCACCAGACCTTGCTCCTTCAGATTGCCACTTGTTCCGATTGATGGCACACGCATTTTTGGCATGACCACAAAACAAGTCTCCACAAGTTCAAGAAGATTGAAATCATATCAAGCATCTTCTCAGTTCCCAGTGCAATGAAATTAGAAATCAACTACAGTAAAAACACCCAAAAACATTCAAATACATGGAGGCTAAATAGCATGTTATTAAACAATGAATGGATTACCAGCAGGATCAAGAAAGACATAAAAAAAAAACTTCCTGGAAACAAATGAAAATGAACACACAACAACCCAAAATCTCTGGGACACAGCAAAAGCAGTGCTTAGAGGAAAGTTCATATCACTAATACCTCAAAAAAGAAGAAAAATCAGCAATAAACTATTTGACCCTACAACTTAAAGAACTAGAAAGAGAACAACAAGAAAAGCCCAGAGTAGAGAGAAGCCAAGATGGCAGCATAGGTAAGCACATAAACTGCTGCCTCGAACAACAATTTCAAAACTACAACTAAAAGACAGAATGAACATCATTCAGAACCACAGAAAAGCTGGCTGAGTGGAAATTCTACAACTGGAAGGAAAGAGGAAAGCTCACGGAGAATCAGAGGAGCTGCAAAGGGCTGAGGTAACGAGACACGTGCGCAGAGAGGCAGGGCGGCTGAGTGCCTGGCTGGCTTTCTCTGGCGGGAGGGGGAAAGAAGCCCCCAACTGCACTGAACTCCAGTTCCGACTGCAATGAACCCCAGTTCCGGGCGAAACCCCATGGACCCAGGCTCATACAGGGGGAGTCTGGACTGTCAGGTAGAGAGAAAGGCACACGGAGACTCAGAGACTCGGGGGACCCGTGGCGGGCAGGGGTCTGGAGGTGCACGCGAGCAACTGTGTGCAGAGAAGACTGACTGCGGAGGTTGCCGCAGGCTTTCCCTAGCGGAAGGGAGTCGGAAGCTTCTGACTGCAGTGAACCCTAGTTCCGACTGCGCTGAAACCCAGTTCCGGGTGAGCCCCTGGGGACCCACGCTCTTACGGGGGGAATCTGGACTGTCAGGCGGAAACTCAGGGGAGCCGCGGAAGGCAGACGTCTGGAGGTGCGCGCGCAAGAGCAGGGCTGACGGGAAGCCAAGACTGTCTGCTCAGCCCTGAGACTCTGCCCCATACAAGCTGAGCACAGAGGCTTTTGCAATTTTGCAAGTCTGGTCGTATAAGGCTGTCTCCAGCACCTAAGGTCCTCCGGCGTAGACACAGCTGATACTCACAGCCAGTTGGCCTGGATGTCAATTCCTCCCAGTGATACCAACAACAATCAAGACTTAACGACAACAAGGCTGTACACACAGTCCACAAAGGGGTGCACCAAGAGTGTCCACCTCATGTTAACTGGGGAGGCCGACCCACTGGGCCATATAGGAAACCTAGCACACAAAGCTACCCTACCAACTCAGGGAAGCAACGAAAATGCAGAGACAAAGAAACAGATCACAAATGAAAGAAATGGAGGAAAACAAACGACTGGATATAGAATTCAAAACCACGGTTATAAGGTTTTTCAAGAATTTCCTAGAAAATGCCGATAAATTTAGACCCTTGAGGATATGAAAAAGGACCAACTAGAAATTAAACATACACTGACTGAAATAAAAAATATTATACAGAGACCCAACAGCAGACTAGAGGAATGCAAGAATCAAGTCAAAGATTTGAAAAACAAAGAAGCAAAACACACTCAACTGGAAAAGCAAAAAGAAAAAAGAATCCAAAAAGTGGAAGATAGTGTAAGAATACTCTGGGACAACTTCAAGCGTACCAACATCAGAATTATGGGGGTGCCAGACGAAGAGAGAGAGCAAGATACTGAAAACCTATTTGAAGAAATAATGACAGAAAACTTCCCCCACCTGGTGAAAGAAATAGACTTACAAGTCCAAGAAGTGCACAGAACCCCAAACAAAAGGAATCCAAAGAGGACCACACCAAGACACACCATAATTAAATGCAAAGAGCAAAAGACAAAGAGAGAATATTAAAAGCAGCAAGAGAAAAACAGTTAAATAGACACAGCTGATCCTCACAGCCAACTGGCCTGCAGGTCAATTCCTCCCCGTGATACCAACAACAATCAAGACTTAACTACAACAAGGCTGTACACACAGTCCACAAAGGGGTGCACCAAGAGTGTCCACCTCAGGTTAACTGGGGAGGCCGACCCACTAGGCCATATAGGAAACCTAGCACACAAAGCTACTCTACCAACTCAGCAAAGCAGAGAAAAATGGGGAGACGAAGAAACAGATCACAAACGAAAGAAATGGAGGAAAACAAACGACTGGATATAGAATTCAAAACCACGGTTATAAGGCTCTTCAAGAATATCCTAGAAAAGGCCGATAAATACAACAAGACCCTCGAAGATATGAAAAAGGACCAACTAGAAATTAAACATACACTGACTGAAATAAAAAATATTATACAGAGACCCAACAGCAAACTAGAGGAACGCAAGAATCAAGTCAAAGATTTGAAATACAAAGAAGCAAAAAACACTCAACCGGAAAAGCAAAAAAAAGAAAAAAGAATTCAAAAAGTTGAAGATAGTGTAAGAAGCCTCTGGGACAACTTTAAGCGTACCAACATCAGAATTATGGGGGTGCCAGAAGAGGAGAGAGAGCAAGATACTGAAAACCTATTGGAAGAAATAATGACAGAAAACTTCCCCCACCTGGTGAAAGAAATAGACTTACAAGTCCAGGAAGCGCACAGAACCCCAAACAAAAGGAATCCAAAGAGGACCACACCAAGACACATCATAATTAAAATGCCAAGAGCAAAAGACAAAGAGAGAATATTAAAAGCAGCAAGAGAAAAACAGTTACTTACCTACAAGGGAGCACCCATACGACTGTCAGCTGATTTCTCAACAGAAACTATGCAGGCCAGAAGGGAGTGGCAAGAAATATTCAAAGTGATGAACAGCAAGAACCTACAACCAAGACTACTCTACCCAGCAAAGCTATTATTCAGAATGGAAGGTCAGTTAAAGAGCTTCACAGATAAGAAAAAGCTAAAGGAGTTCATCACCACCAAACCAGTATTATATGAAATGCTGAAAGGTATTCTTTAAGATGAGGAAGAAGAAAAAAGTAAAGAGAAAAATTATGAACAACAAATACATATCTATCAACAAGTGAACCTAAAAATCAAGTGAATTAAAAATTTGAGGAACAGAATAAACTGGTGAATATAATAGAATCAGGGGCATAGAAAGGGAGTGGACTGATAATTCTCAGGGGGAAAGGGGAATGGGGGGTGCAAGAAGAGACTGGACAAAAATCGTACACCTATGGATGAGGACAGTGTGGGGGGAGGTAAGGGCAAAGGGTGGGGTGGGAACCAGGTGGAGGGGAGCTATGGGGGGAAAAAGGAGAAACAATTGTAATTATCTGAACAATAAAGATTTATTAAATTTAAATAAATAAATAAATAAATAAAAGTACATAAAAAAAAAAAAAAAGAAAAACAGTTAATTACCTACAAGGGAGCACCCATACGATTGTCAGCTGATTTCTCAACAGAAACTATGCAGGCCAGACGGGAGTGGCAAGAAATATTCAAAGTGATGAATAGCAAGAACCTACAACCAAGGTTACTCTACCCAGCAAAGTTATCATTCAGAATGGAAGATCAGATAAAGAGCTTCACAGATAAGAAAAAGCTAAAGCCGAAACCGGTTTGGCTCAGTGGATAGAGCGTCGGCCTGCGGACTGAAGGGTCCTGGGTTCGATTCCGGTCAAGGGCATGTACCTTGGCTGCGGGCACATCCCCAGTGGGGGGTGTGCAGGAGGCAGCTGATCGATGTTTCTAGCTTTCTATCCCTCTCCCTTCCTCTCTGTAAAAATATCAATAAAAAATATAAAAAAAAAAAAAGAAAAAGAAAAAGCTAAAGGAGTTCATCACCACCAAACCAGTATTATATGAAATGCTGAAAGGTATTCTTTAAGAAGAGGAACAAGAAGAAAAAGGTAAAGATAAAAATTATGAACAACAAATACATATCTATCAACAAGTGAACCTAAAAATCAAGTGAATTAAAAATCTGATGAACAGAATAAACTGGTGAATATAATAGAATCAGGAGCATAGAAAGGGAGTGGACTGATAATTCTCAGGGGGGAAATGAGTATGGGGGGTTTGGGAAGAGACTGGACAAAAATCGTACACCTATGGATGAGGACAGTGGCGGGGAGGTAAGGACAGAGGGTGGGGGGGGGGGGACTGGGTGGAGGGGAGCTAGGGGTGATAAAGGAGAAACAATTGTAATAATCTAAACAATAAAGATTTATTAAGTTTAAATAAAAAAGAAAAGCCCAGAGTAAGCAGAAGGAAGGAAATAATAAAAATTAGAGCAGAAATAAATAACATGGAAACTAAAAAAAAAAAAAAAAAAAAAAAAATCAATGAAACCAAGAGCTGGTTCTTTGAAAAGATAAACAAAATTGATAAACCATTAGTCAGACTCATCAAGAAACAAAGAGAGAGGACCCAAATAAATAAAATCAGAAACAAAAGTGGAGAAATAACCACATGAAGGATTGTAAGAAAATACTATGAACAACTATATGCCAATAAGCTGGACAATGTGGATCAAACTGACAAATTCCAGAAAAATAAAATCTCCCAAAACTGGATCAGGAATAATCAAAAATCCTGAATAGGCCAATAACAACTGATGAAATAGAAGAAGTAATCAAAAAACTCCCACCAAACAAATGCCAAACTCTGGACGGATTCACAGGGGAGATTTTCCAAACATTCAAAGAAGAACTAACACCTATACTCCTCAAACTATTTCAGAAAATCCAAGAGGAAGGAACACTTCCAAACTCTTTCTATGAGGCCAGCATTATCCTAATTCCAAAACCAGATAAAGACACTACAAAGAAAGAGAATTACAGGCCAATATACCTGATGAATACAGATGCTAAAATCCTCAACAAAATATTAGCAAATCGCATCCAGCAATATATTAAAAATAATCATACACCATAATCAAATGGGACTTATTCCAGGAATGCAAAGATGGTACAATATCCTCAAATCATTAAATGTGATACATCACATAAACAAATTGAAAGACAAAAATCACATGATCAGATCAATAGACGCATAAAAAGCATTCTACAAAATCCAACACCCATTTTTGATAAAAACTCTCAGCAAAGTTGGAATAGAGGGAACATATCTTAACATGATAAAGCCATATATGACAAACCTACAGCCAACATCATACTCAATGGGCAAAAACTAAAACCATTTCCCCTAAGAACAGGAACAAAATAGGAATGCCCACTTTCACCACTCCTGTTAGATACAGTACTGGAAGTGCTAGCCATAGCAATCAGACAAGAAGAAGAAATAAAAGACATCCAAATTGGAAAAGAAGTAAAACTGTCATTATTCACAGATGACATGATACTGTACATAGAAAAACATAATGACTCCATCAAAAAACTACTAGACTTAATAAATGAATTTGGCAATGTAGCAGGATACAAAATTAACACTCAGAAATCTATGGCTTTTTTATACACCAATAATAAACTCACAGAAAGAGAAACTAAAAAAAAAATCCCATCTACCACTGCAACAAAAAATTAAGATACCTAGGGATAAACTTAACTAAAGAGGTTGAAAAAATATAGAGGAAAACATAAACAAATGGAAGACCATACTGTGTTCATGGATTGGTAGAATCAATATCATTAAAATATCCATACTACCCAAAGCAATCTATAGATTCAATGCAATCCCCATTAAGATACCAACGGCATATTTTACAGACTCAGAACAAACTCTCCAAAAATTGATCTGAAATAACGAAAGACCACGAATAGCTGCAGCAATCTCAAGAAAGAAGAACAAAGTTGGAGGGATCACAATACCAGATATCAAGCTATATTACAAAGCCACGGTTCTCAAAACTGCCTGGTACTGGCACAATAACAGACATATAGACCAATGGGACCAAACAGAGAACCCAGAGTTTGACCCAAGCCATTATGCTCAATTAATATTTGACAAAAGAGGCAAGAGCATACAGTGGAGTCAAGACAGTCTCTTCAATAAATGGTGTTGGGAAAATTGGACAGGTACATGCAAAAGAATGAAACTAGACCACCAACTTACAGCATACACAAAAATAAACTCAAAATGGATAAAGGACTTAAATGTAAGATAGGAAACCATAACCATCTTAGAAGAATCTATAGGCAGCAAAATATCAGACATATGTCATAGCAATATCTTTACCAATACAGCTCCTAGGGCAATGGAAACTAAAGAGAAAATAAACAAATGGGACTACATCAAAATAAAAAGCTTCTGCACAGCAAAAGAAACCATCAACAAAACAACAAGAAAGCCCACTGCATGGGAGAACATATTTGCCAATGTTATCACCAATAAGGGTTTAATCTCCAAAATTTACAAGGAACTCATACAACTTTAACAAAAGTAAGATAAACAATCCAATCAAAAAATGGGCAAAGGACCTAAATAGACACTTTTCAAAAGAGGACATAAAGAAGGCCAAAAGACATGAAAACATGCTCAAAGTCACTAATCATCAGAGAGATGCAAATCAAAATGACAATGCGGTACCATCTTACACCTGTCAGAATGGCTATCATCAACAAATCAACAAACGACAAGTGCTGGCGAGGATGCGGAGAAAAAGGAACCCTCGTGCACTGCTGGTGGGAATGCAGACTGGTGCAGCCACTGTGGAGAACAGTATGGAGATTCCGCAAAAAACTAAAAATGGAACTCCCATTTGACCCAGTAATCTCACTTCTAGGAATATATCCCAAGAAACCAGAAACACCAATCAGGAAGGATATATTCACCCCTATGTTCATAGCAGCACAATTTACAATAGCTAAGATTTGGAAACAGCCTAAGTGCCCATCAGCAGATGACTGGATTAAAAAACTGTGGTACATCTACACAATGGAATACTATACTGCTGTAAAAAGAAAGAACTCTTACCATCTGCAACAGCATGAATAGACCTGGAGAGCATTATGCTAAGCAAAATAAGCCAGTTGGAGAAAGATAAATATCACATGATCTCACTCATTTGTGGAATATAATGAACAACAGAAACTGATGAACAAAAATAGAGCCAGAGGAGGGAAAAATATACTAGAATATAATAGAAGTAATCCTATTATTTGCAGATTTTTAATGTTTCCTACAACTTTCGTAATATCACACTATGTTGGTACAGTTTGGGTGATATTATTACACTTAGAATTCTTTTTTCTTGAGATATTAATGTTTACTGCACGTAATATTATTATATTAAGATTGTTTTTCTTGAATGATGGGTGTTTATTGCATGTAACATTATATTTAAAACTGTTTTTTAAATATTAATGTTTATTGCATGTAAAAAATAAAAACTAAAAAAAAGATGGGAATAGCTTTACTCAAGTTGATTTCTTTAAATCTACATAAAACCCGACAGATAGCATTATACTTAATGGTAAAGACTGAATGCTCTCTCCTTAAGACCAGGTACCTTGCCATTTTGTGACTTTCAGTTTGATGAAGAAAAAGGAATGCGCATTCTCTGCTTTGAGGTAAGGGAGATTAGCACATGTTTTCTGGATCAAATATGTTAACTGAATTATTCAAATTTCCTTTAATTAATTTATTTCTGCATATTTCATATATTGAATTCTGATAAAATATATTAAAAATCTCTTACGTATTAAAAAAAGAATGATTTATACAGGAATGAATGAGAGAGACACAGGGATGAACTCAAATGTAGTTTGCTATAGACACAAATGGGTACAAATAGAAATACTCAGAGCTGACTGTACATGCAAGGGCTAGTGTACACACACGTATTTCCCACTCTGTCTCGGAGGGGACTTTACCGAACAGAACCTGGCCCACTAGGTGGCTGAGATCAGTGTCACCAGGTAAATATCATATTAACAGGATTGCCCTCTGGAAATGATACAGTAAGAACAGCCTTTACCTCTGCTCTTCCTCCCCAAACAACACCAGACCAATTCCAACTGAGGAACAGTCTATAAAATGCCTGACCAGCACTCCTCACACTGCCCAGGCCACGAAGACAGACACCTCTGGGGCACCGTCACTACTGGACGACCACAAACACATGTGCTGGCCCAACGGGTCCTGGGCAGGAAAGGACCGAGGAAATCTGAACAATATATGGACCTTATTTAACAATCATTGTATTTCTACTGCTGTTGTATTAAAGTTATTTTTAAAGTAGCAGCTTAGCCCAGCCAGCGTGGCTCAGTGGATGAGCGTCAACCTATGAACCAGGAGGTCAGGGTTCAATTCCCTGTCAGGGCACATGCCCGAGTTTCAGGCTAGATCAGCAGTGGGCAAACTACGGCCCGCGGACCGGACCCGGCCCGTTCGGCTGTTCTATCCGGCCCGCGGAGCCGAAAGAGCAGAGGGTTCTCTTGCTCTCCCCTCCGCTCCTTCACCAGCAGCAGTGTTAACATGGCAACGTCAGGAAACACGGCCGCAGCTCCTTCTTCTGAGTGGGCGGATTTATATCCACCCATTCAGTAGAAGGAACAACCTCTCAATCTTCCAGAGGCTCCTTGTAATGCCCACGGACGCGTCTCCCGACATCACCCTGGGAATGAGTAGACACGTTATCGTGGTGATGTAGGGAGACACGCCCCTGGAGAGCACAGTATCAGAGCCTTTCTGAGGTAAGATTAAGAGCTCTATTCAAACACAATTTTTTCCTGTTCCCACATTCTGTACATCACAATGACTTGTTAATAAAACAACAAAGACTTTCAGCTTTTAGGGCTTGTATCCACTGCAGTTTTTTTTCCCACTGCGGACGCACACAGCAGGGAAAAAGACACACAGAGGACATGTCACACTAGCCATGCTGCGGCTGCATTTTTTTGCTGATACGGATGCGGTATCAGTAACGCTACCGTGGCCACTAACCGCATGTGTTAGCGGCAAAACAAATGCATTTTGCGCTGCATTTGCTTCTCCCCCTTGCGCCTGTAAAAATGCGTGCTACAGGGCATTTGTGTTAACATGCACCACTGCACATTAGCATCAACGCAAACATGATGGAAACCTGTGTACCCTGCATTAACCCTAGCTGCGCTGCATTGCAGTACTGCACCACACTGCAACAGCAGCACGGCTAGTGTGAACGAACCCTAATTCAGTGGGTTGAACAAAAAGATTGTATAGAAATGTGATGAACTAAAGATTTTATTACAAAATCGCTTAATTTCAGGGTTTCAGAAGTAATTGGACAAATGAAAAACTGAAAATCAAATGTTCATATCTAATACTTGGATGAAACCCTTTCCTGGTAATGACAGCCTGAAGTCTTGTACTTATGGACATCACCAGATGCTGGGTTTTCTCCTTTGTAATGCTCTGCCAGGTTGTCACAGTAGGGGTATATATATAAATATCCTGCCATTTCCAGCTTTTAATAAGAAAAACTGTTGCAATGGGCATTTAAAAGTGGCACTTGGTTGTTTTTATAGAGTCCAGTGGATGCAATCTGACATTGATAATGGGCTCTTTCACACTATGTGCACTGCGGCTGTTTTTTGCCAGTAACGGAAGTGCTAGTGGTAACTACTGGTTACCCATGTTTTGCACTGCCCTAGCACCTCCCATACAAGTGTGTCTGGAAGACACAGCAATGTGCAGCTATGTGTGTTATCATAAACAAAGGGCCTGTCTGAAAGATACACAGGTTTCCTATGGAGGAAAGGGGTTGTTCTCTATGGTCAGGGTGTGCCTCTGTCCCATGTCTGAACTTTTTCAGATGATTTTGTTATATAGATATTTTTTAGAAGACCAAAAATGTTATAGTAGAGCAAATTTAATCACTTGTTTTTATACTTTACTGTCTTATTTTAGTAAAGAATTTAATAAGAGAACGGTACTGTTGGTTTTATCCCAATATTAAACATGAGTGGACCAAAGAAAAGGAAAGTGGACAGTGAATGCCTAGTGTTTAAGAGGGAGTGGACAACAAAATATTTTTTCACCGAAGTCCGATCAATGCCGGTATGTCTGATATGCCAGGAAACACTTGCAGTCTTCAAAGAGTACAATCTCAGCCGTCACTTTGCCACAAAGCATGGCAACTATGCTAGCAAGCAGTCACCTCAAGAACGGGAGGCTACTGCACAGAGGTTGATGGCTAAATTACAGGCTCAGCAAAATGTCTTTCACAGACAAACTGCAATTCAAGAGACAACTACCAAAGCAAGTTTTATGCTATCATTCAAATTAGCAAAAGCTAGCAAACCTCTCTCTGAAGGCGAGTTTTTGAAAGAATGTATGATAGAGACAGCAGGTCTCTTGTGTCCAGAGAGCAAAGGCAAGTTTGAAAAACTCAGCTTATCGCGCAGGACAGTGACTCGTCGAGTGGAACTGATTGATGAAGACTTGGCCAGCAAGTTAAATAGTAAGGCAGAGTTCTTTAAGTTTTATTCACTAGCATTGGATGAAAGTAATGATGTAAAGGACATTGCTCAGCTCTTAATTTTTATCCGAGGGATTAGTGACAATTTTGAAATTACGGAGGAGTTTTTAGCCATGGAGCCACTGAAAGGAAAAACACGCGGAGAGGACTTGTATGACCGGGTGTCTACTGTCATCGAGAAAATGAAGCTACCATGTAGTAAACTTGCTAATGTCACGACAGATGGATCTCCAAATTTAACTGGAAAAAATGTTGGACTGCTAAAAAGAATTCAGGATAAAGTGAAAGAGGAGAATCCTAACCAAGATGTTATTTTTCTTCACTGTATTATTCACCAGGAATCATTGTGCAAGTCTATATTACAACTTAATCATGTTGTTAATCCAGTCGTAAAGCTTGTTAATTTCATTCGAGCAAAGGGACTTCAGCACTGTCAGTTTATTAAGTTTCTGGAGGAAACTGATGCGGATCACCACGACTTACTTTACCACTCTCGTGTCCGCTGGTTGAGTTTGGGCAAAGTTTTCCAACAAGTGTGGGAGCTCAAAGAAGAGATTGGTGCATTTTTGAAATTAAAGGGGAAGTCTGACGAATTTACTGAGCTGAGTGACAAGAATTGGCTGTGTGACTTTGCATTTGCTGTAGATATATTTTCACATTTGAATGAGCTAAATGTGAAGCTACAGGGAAAAGATCAGTATGTACATGACATGTACACTAATGTGAGAGCCTTTAAATCGAAGCTGATTTTCTTTTCCAGACAAATTTCAGACAAAGTCTTCACTCATTTTGCCACACTAGCCACACAGAAGGAGACCATCCAAAACGTAAAGAAATACAGCAAATCACTGGATGACCTGCATGCAGAATTCTGTCGTCGGTTTTCTGATGTTGAAAAAATTGACCAGTCACTTCAACTGGTGGCCTGTCCTTTGTCACAAAACCCTGAAACAGCACCAGAAGAGGTTTAACTGGAACTCATCGATCTTCAGTCTGACTTTGTCCTAAAGGAGAAATTCAGCTCTCTTGAACTAAGAGACTTTTATGCTTCACTTAATGAAGCCACTTTTCCAAACATCCGGAGGATGGCACAGAAGATACTGGTGCTGTTTGGGTCAACCTATGTTTGTGAGCAGACATTTAGCGTCATGAACATCAACAAAGCCCCTCACAGATCCAGCTTAACTGATGAACACCTCAGATCTATCCTGAGAACAGCCACAACAAAACTAACTCCAGACTTTGATGCATTAGCTAAAAAAGGAGACCAACAACACTGTTCCCATTGAAGTTGATGTTTTAAAGACCAAAAACCTTTCAACCCAGTCTACATTGCCATCTACATCTACGTCCCGGGCATAATTTGGAAGTTGCACTAAAGAAAATGTTTAACTTACTGTTTACACATTTTGTTCTTTTCTATTTGTTTTAGTTTTAAATTATTTTATTATATTTAAGTTTAATTTGAAAGGCTTTTGTACCTTTCCTTTGTTAGGCAATTTTATTTTGCCTTTGCCATCTTCAATATAAGGTATGTTATTGTGCTATGATTCCTCCATTTTTTGAAGTTTCAAATTATAATAATTAGTGTTTACATTCTTCTTGTTAAAATGTTTGAAATGAATAAAACTATTGAAATAAAAAAAAAAGACCGTACCCTTTTATGTAATGATGTTTACTTTGCATTTATATTAGTTCACACAAACACTCCATCCATGCTTTTGTTCCGGCCCTCCGGTCCAGTTTAAGAACCCATTGTGGCCCTCGAGTCAAAAAGTTTGCCCACCCCTGGGCTAGATCCCCAGTGGGGGGCGTGCAGGGGTCAGCTGATCAACAATTCTCTCTCATCCTTGATGTTTCTCTCTCTCTCTCTCCCTCTCTGAAATCAATAAAACAAACAAACAAACAAACAAAAAACCAGCACAGAAGTCATTATGAGTAAGAGCAAGGAGAAGCATTTTTTACAGAACATTTCATATAATTCAATACATGTTGGTGTGACTCCCTTAGGGCTCCCTGGTGTTCAGTGCCGAGGACGGCGCTGCCTCAGCAAGAAGGAGCAGGCCTGGGCCTGAGCTCATCGCGGCCACTGAGCACCCACTGGCAGTTTCCTGCCCGTCACAGCGACAGCCAAGATCGAGCACGCGTGCAGGAGAGCCAAGGGGCAGCATCGCAATGGAGGGGTCCTGGCCCTGGGTCTCCCGCAAGACAGGCAGTACCAGGCCCCACCTGCACACAGTCCCACACACACGGGGACAGGGACAGGCAGTACCAGGCCCCACCTGCACGCACGGGGACAGAAACACACACACGGGGACAGAAACAGGCAGCCACTGGCCCTCTGCTTTCTCAGGAAATCAAGAGAGAAAAGCAGGGGCAGTGCCAGCGGTGACGGGGAGAGGGGGCTGACTGTCCTGCTCCCACACGAGTTAAAGGAGATGTTATTATCTGCAGGCAGGACCTGGACCTTCTGTGTGAGGTCAGGGTTTTCTGCGGCGGCGGCACGGCAGCAGGGACAGGGGCTGCGGGATGGTGTAACTTGGTAGGAAAGGAAGATAGCCTGCTGTGTTAGATTTTTTAAACTGAAATTTCTAATAGTCAGACATTTCCGCACTGGGTTCCTAGAGTAAATATAAAAATAACACTTCCTCACCCCATTCCCTAAGCGACAAATCATAAATGCATTTGGGTCCGCACTGTGAGCCCGCACCTCCTTCCAGTCACTCCATAAACAGCCCTGACGGGCCAGCAGCTGCTTGGCTAAGGCCCAAGGTGCAGATCCTGTCATCGTTCATGCCAAGCAGGGTGGCACAAAGTTCAAAGTGCACGACGCAGGGTTCCGCCCACACCTCACCCCCCACCCCCCGCACCCTCCTCCCCCGGCAGCTGTGCTATGGACAGAGCTGAAGGGACCAAAGCTGCCACCAAAGGATGCCTGTTTCGTGGCTGCAAGATTGTTAATAAGAAATAAGGACGCACAGAGGTTTGGCCCTCCCCCTTCCTGTCTAAGAGATTCAGGCAGAAAGCTTTGCTCCAAGAAGGAAATCGGAGCATGTCCCCTCAGCCGCATGTAAATTAAGTGTGGTGACAGCAGGCGCCGGGCCGGTCCACGCCTCACTCTGCCTCAGCTACGGGTCAATTCCCCATGTTCACCCTTGAAATCTAAGACCCCCACCCCCTCCTCCTTTCTTCCAGGTGACATGAATACCCAGTGTTGCCTCGCTGTCTTGGGATTTTCATGTTCATGTGAATTCCCCGTGGGCAGGTCATAAAATGTACGTTTCTCATGTTACTCTGTCTCTGTTAAATAATTAGGTAGAAGCACCTAGAAGGTGGGAGAGAAAGTATTATACTTTAGCCCTAAAACAATGAATGCTATTCTGGAAATTCCCGCATGGCCACCCACATGCCATCCATTGTCCTGGTCTCCGGCCACTGGCCAGGGAGGGCAGTCAGGTTCAAATGCTTGCAGGGATGGTTCAAGGTTATCAAGTGAAAGACAGTGAGAGAAGAAAACAAGAATCAGCAAAAGAGCTCAGATTTCAGATCTGACATAGTCTTCACAGGAAGCCCACTGGCCAGGGCATCCGCTGCCAGCCCAGGCCCCCGCCACAGCCTGGACGCGGACGGCCCTTCCACGATGGGGCCTGACTTCCCGGCCTGCCCGTGGGCAACTGCTCCCACCCCACTAGCTACTCTGCCTCCAGTTCTGCTCAGCTCTTCCCAGGTACCCACTGTCACTGCGTATCTTACATCAAAGAGCTGTACAGAATTAACGTGGACAACTCGATGAGTGGGAAGGCAAGTATACACCCAGAGGTCATCCCCACGATGCAGGCCTCACTCATCATCACACACAGTGCTGTAATAACATTGAACGTTTCCGTGACAACGTGATGCTGTGAACTACAGGTGCCAGGCTGCACAGGGCTCCCGAGGATCAATCTTGTACACCCAAAGCTTCCTGCCTTTTGACTAAGTGCCTCCCTAACCCCCAACCCCAGCCCCCACCACTCCACTCTCGCTGCCATGGGTGTGACGAGTTTAGTTTCATTATATAAGTGGTGTCTCATAGTACTTGTCCTCCTGTGACTGGCTTATTTCACTTAACACAGTGTCCTCAAGGCTTACCCCTGCTATCGCCACAGCAGGCTCTCCCTCCTTTTAAGGGGCTTCACCCACTTGAATCCCTAGCCTTCCTCCCTTGTCCCAGCAACCCCTCATCCACAAGGCCTAAAGAGCACATGGTGAAATCGCATCATTCTGACCCTGTTTTCCCCTTGCCAATGTCTGCAACTTCAAAAGAACCAAGATTCTTTGGCAAAACATTTCCCATCTCTCAACTCTGTCGGGAAACGACCTGCCTTGTGTTTAACAGCCGGTGCACTGGGCGCCCACAGACTGTACCGTACACCCCTGTTCAAGATGGAATAACCTATCACTTTTGATGGCCCATGTTTAACAAGCCCAACAGGCATTACCTGTACTCCCAGAATCACATTAAGAGAAACAGTTATAAAGAATAACTTTCCCAGAAAAATCTTCCCTAAGAAAATAAGGTCTAGTCTCAATTTGTCCTCTAAAGAAATCCGATATTTTTCTTTATTACAAAATGAACATATTTCTGTTGTAGAAACATGGGGAAATACATAAAAGCACAAAGAAGAAAATGAAACTTTCCACTTAGCAATAACTTATGGCCCCTTTTCTAACTAGTCACAGATTTGGACAACAGAGTTCCCACAATGGGGAAATTGGGAATTGAAGTTAAAAGCAAGACTGAACCTGAAGTTCAAAGAATTCTCCTTTTCTGCCCCGTGGCAGCTGCAGAAAGGCTTCCAGACTTGTTCATCAACTCACACCTGGTGGGTAAACCAATTCGCTGGCCAAATGTAATCAGAATGCAGCCTGCCGGCAGACAGCACCTCACACAGCACTGACGCTGGCACAGCCACCATCTCCCTGCACCCAGCAAACCACTCTTTTGCTTAATGGCCCCTACATCATCCAGGCAGGCAATGGAGCTTGGGCGCACTCGAGGATCACAGAAAACTACATAGATAACCTACAGCAACAGTGATGCTCTGCAGGGTGGAAACCAACAGAAGAACCAAGTTATAAATGAAAGCCCTGCCGGGTAGACTACAGCTCCTCACAGTGAGAGCCCGGATCCTGAGGAACTGTAAACAAGGCTGAGAAGGGATGAATGTTCGTTTCCTCAGGCTCTCCAAGCTGCATGCACTTCAATACAGCGGCTCCTGAGCAATGTTAAAAACCACTTTTATTCAACACCTGCTGCACGCCATGCACACCTGGCCTCGAGAGAGCGTGCAGGCACACCTGGCCTCGAGAAAGCGTGCAGGTGCACCTGGCCTCGAGAGAGCGTGCAGGTGCACCTGGCCTCGAGAGAGCGTGCAGGTGCACCTGGCCTCGAGAGAGCGTGCAGGTGCACCTGGCCTCGAGAGAGCGTGCAGGAGCACCTACACCTGGCCTCGAGAGAGCGTGCAGGTGCACCTACACCTGGCCTCGAGAGAGCGTGCAGGTACACCTGGCCTCGAGAGAGCGTGCAGGTGCACCTGGCCTTGAGAGAGCGTATAGGTATACCTGGCCTTGAGAGAGCATGTAGGCGCACCTGGCCTCGAGAGAGCGTGCAGGTGCACCTGGCCTCGAGAGAGCGTGCAGGAGCACCTACACCTGGCCTTGAGAGAGCGTGCAGGTGCACCTACACCTGGCCTCGAGAGAGCGTGCAGGTGCACCTGGACTCGAGAGAGCGTGCAGGTGCACCTGGCCTCGAGAGAGCGTGCAGGTGCACCTGGCCTCGAGAGAGCGTGCAGGTGCACCTGGCCTCGAGAGAGCGTGCAGGTGCACCTGGCCTCGAGAGAGCGTGCAGGTGCACCTGGCCTCGAGAGAGCGTGCAGGAGCACCTACACCTGGCCTCGAGAGAGCGTGCAGGTGCACCTACACCTGGCCTCGAGAGAGCGTGCAGGTACACCTGGCCTCGAGAGAGCGTGCAGGTGCACCTGGCCTTGAGAGAGCGTATAGGTATACCTGGCCTTGAGAGAGCATGTAGGCGCACCTGGCCTCGAGAGAGTGTGCAGGTGCACCTGGCCTCGAGAGAGCGTGCAGGAGCACCTACACCTGGCCTCGAGAGAGCGTGCAGGTGCACCTACACCTGGCCTCGAGAGAGCGTGCAGGTGCACCTGGACTCGAGAGAGCGTGCAGGTGCACCTGGCCTCGAGAGAGCGTGCAGGTGCACCTGGCCTCGAGAGAGCGTGCAGGTGCACCTGGCCTCGAGAGAGCGTGCAGGTGCACCTGGCCTTGAGAGAGCGTGCAGGTGCACCTGGCCTCGAGAGAGCGTGCAGGTGCACCTGGCCTTGAGAGAGCGTATAGGTATACCTGGCCTTGAGAGAGCGTGTAGGCGCACCTGGCCTGGAGAGAGTGTGCAGGTACACAAAAGGAAGCGCACAACTGTTTACAATACCCTTCACTACCTTTGCAATCAACCCCGTACTTCTGACTTTCATTTCACCCCTCTGTCGTTGGTAAGTCATTTCTGGCACCAATTATATCTAATTTGCTACAACTAAACGGTGGCAATGGAATGTTACAACCTGCATGTATAAGGTGACACCAGTTCCCAACCCCGTGTACTTGGCTCCAGGCGTGCCCTTATCAAATCCTTGTTTAAAATAAAACCAAGAGTTTGGTTCCTAAGCTCATGGGAAGGAAACTGTTTCTCCACCTACAGGGAACTGAAGAGTTTGTTCACTGTGGAGTCTGATCTTGAAGTCGGATTACTCAAAGTCCGCCACCTGTCACACGCTGCCACAGTGCTCAGCACGGATGGGCTACAAAGGCAAGTGTTCAGCAACCACATCTCTCACAGAGCTCAGCAGATTTTCTTGTTCTCTGCTTTGTTCTGTTGTTCCCGCACACAGCCTGTACTGAAAGTACACTCTGGGATGCTGGGCCTTTTCTTCCGAGGTGTCATAAAGATGGAAATTCAGGAAAGCAGAGGAAGCTGGGGAGTAGCACCCGCTGGAGGGTGAGAACACGCCACCGCCCAGAGCAGGGCCCATGCCCTGGAAGCAAGGCCCTGTGGTTACACCTGCACCAGTCTGCCCTCCCCCAGGAGCTGCAGGGGACACTTGGGAATAGCTGCCAGTCCTGTTTCACAGAACCTGGTGTCATGCTCAGGTCCCAAACACGTCTGGGGCCAGAGCGTGGCTGTGGGAGCACAGCAGGGCCCCTGCAGAGCAGGGGAGAGAGGGAGAGGACAAACAATGGTGCCCTGAGACCAGCACACACGGGTCAGCGGGCACCCAACTGGCCTTCAGAAATCTTTCCTCCGAACCGGCTTCCTTGGACAGAGACCTTGGAGCTGGTGGTTAGAACTTAAGAAGAAAGAGTGCAGAAAAAATTTATGGCAGAGGAGAAACCAAGATGGTGGCATAGGTAAACACCTGAACTTGCTGCCTCGCACAACAACTTCAAAACTACATCTAAAAGGCAAAACAGACATTATCCAGAACCATAGGAAGACTGGCTGAGTGGAAATTCTACAACTAGAAGGAAAGAGAATAGCACACTGAGACTCAGAGGAGGTGCAGAAGGCAGAGGTATGGAGGCAGGCGCGGAGAGGGCTAGCAACTGACTACACACCTGGCTTTTTCAAGCCAGAGGGAGACACAAGCTCCTGACTGCTCTGAACTCCAGTTCCGGGTGAGACTCTGGGGACCCAGATTCATACAGGGTGAAATTAGACTGTCTGGCAGTGGGCAGAACTCGAGGGCGGCTTTCTCTCAGAGGTGCTTGCAGCAATTACTGTGGGACACTGAGATCCGGGGCTTCTTAGGGCAGGGCTGACAGGAAGCCATTGCTGTTTGCTCTGCCCTGAGACCCCGCCCCATCCAAGCTGTGCGCAGAGGCTTTTGCATATGAATGGCCTGGTCCTTTGAAATCTAAACTTACCTATCAAACTGCAGCTGAGTCAGAGAGCCCCAGAACATCCAAAAGAAGGCCCAAGGCCCCACAGCAGCTTGCATTGCTTCACAGCTGGGCCTCATCTGGGCACCTCCGAAGCCCAAACAAAGGAGAGGAATCTGCAGATCTCTCGGTAGCTCCTGCTGGGTGGCCTCAGGCAGAGGCTAAATTAGCACCTCCTTGGAGATCCAAGAGCCAGTGTACCCAGG
Organism: Plecotus auritus; assembly: GCF_963455305.1. NCBI lineage: Eukaryota > Metazoa > Chordata > Mammalia > Chiroptera > Vespertilionidae > Plecotus > Plecotus auritus. The sequence goes on from NC_137782.1 coordinate 102,335,335, forward strand.
GGTCAGAGTAGGACCATCCAGATTACAACTCCTCAGATCCATAAGGGACACACTCAGGGGGCAGACTCAGTGAGCACCAAAGCCCCACGGAAGCAAGTCTTGCCTCATAAGGGTGTCTCCAGCACAGAAGTTCTCCCATCATAGACACAACTGATCCTCACAGCCAATTGGCCTGGAGGTCAATTCCTCCCAGTGATACCAACAACAATCAAGGCTTAACTACAACAAGACTGTGCACACAGCCCACAAAGGGGTGCACCAAGAGTATCCACCTCAGATAACTGGGGAGGCTGAGCCACTGGGCCCTACAGGACACCTAGCACAGAAAGCCACTCTATCAACTCAGGGAAGCAGCCAACATGAGGAGACAAAGAAACAGGTCACAAATGAAAGAAATGAAGGAAAGAAAACAACTGCATATAGAGTTCAAAACCACGGTTATAAGGTTTTTCAAGAATTTTATAGAAAAGGCCGATAAATTTAGTGAGACCCTGGAGGATATGAAAAAGGAGCAACTAGAAATTAAGCATACACTGACTGAAATAAAAAAATAATATACAGAGATCCAACAGCAGACTAGAGGATTGCAAGAATTAAGTAAAAGTTTTGAAATACAAAGAAGCAAAAAACACCCAACTGGAAAAGCAAAAAGAAATAAGAATCCAAAAATATGAAGATAGTGTAAGGAGCCTCTGGGACAACTTCAAGCGTACCAACATCCGAATTATTGGGGTGCCAGAAGAAGAGAGAGAGCAAGATACTTAAAACCTATTGGAAGAAATAATGACAGAAAACTTCCCCCACCTGGTGAAAGAAATAGACTTACAAGTCCAGGAAGCGCAGAGAACCCCAAACAAAAGGAATCCAAAGAGGACCACACCAAGACACATCATAATTAAAATGCCAAGAGCAAAAGACAAAGAGAGAATATTAAAAGCAGCAAGAGAAAAACAGTTACCTACAAGGGAGCACCCATACGACTGTCAGCTGATTTCTCAACAGAAACTATGCAGGCCAGACGGGAGTGGCAAGAAATATTCAAAGTGATGAATAGCAAGAACCTACAACCAAGATTACTCTACCCAGCAAAGCTATCATTCAGAATGGAAGGTCAGATAAAGAGCTTCACAGATAAGAAAAAGCTAAAGGAGTTCATCACCACCAAACCAGTATTATATGAAATGCTGAAAGGTATTCTTAAAGAAGAGGAACAAGAAGAAAAAGGTAAAGATAAAAATTATGAACAACAAATACATATCTATCAACAAGTGAATCTAAAAATCAAGTGAATAAAAAACCTGAGGAACAGAATAATCTGGTGAATATAATAGAATCAGGGGCATAGAAAGGGAGTGGACTGACAATCCTCAGGGGGAAAGGGGTGTGGGGGGTGTGGGGAAAGACTGGACAAAAATCTTACACCTATGGAGGAGGACAGTGGGGGGCGGTAAGGGCATGGGGTGGGGTGGGAACCAGGTGGAGGGGAGCTATGGGGGAAGAAAAAGAGGAACAACTGTAATAATCTGAACAATAAAGATTAAAACAAAAAAAGAAGATGGAGTGTGGAGCCTCGCAGCAGTGATTTCGTCCTCAGACTCACGGACGCCTCTGTATGACAGGGGGTTTCCGCCTGGGAATTCAGGTTTTGAAATCTGATTGTTCAAAGAGGTCCATTTAGCCTTGACCAGTTTGGATCAGTGGATAGAGCATCGGCCTGCGGTCTGAAGGGTCCCAGGTTCGATTCCAGTCAAGGGCATGTACCTTGGTTGCGGGCACATCCCCAGTGGGGGGTGTGTAGGAGGCAGCTGATTGATGTTTCTCTCTCATCGATGTTTCTAATTCTCTATCCCACTCCCTTCCTCTCTGTAAAAAATCAATTAAAAAAAAAAAAGAGGTCCATTTAGGAAAAGCTGTTGCGGCCTTCAAGCCTCTGGACCAGAGCCAGGCCTAGGTACAGGGCTTGTGGCGAAAGGCTCCGATGCCCCCTGCAGCCGCCAGCCCAGCGGTAACAGTGGGGGAACCCTCCCCTGGGCTGGCTCTCCCATGTGGGCAGATGCAGGTAAGTCCTTGTCACACAAAGCTGGCAACACAGGCTCCCAAGAGACAACAACTTTCAGCAGGGTGGCAGTTAGCCACGCTCTACAAAGCTTCTGTTTATACCACCTAAACCAGTCCAGCTGGTGTGGTTCAGTGGTTCGACTATGAACCTGGAGGTCACAGTTCAACTCCCAATTGGGGCACATGCCTGGGTTTCAGGCTCAATCCCCAGTAGGGGGCATGCAGGAGGCAGCCAATCAATGATTCTCTCTCATCAATGATGTTTCTATCTCTCTCTCTCCCCCTTTCTTTCTGAAATGAATAAAAAAATATATTTTTAAAAATCTTCTGTTTATACCACTTAAGAGAATTTTAAGTTGTGAGAGCAGTAAGAATGGAAATAAAAAATGAATGTAAAATGCCCACTCACCTGGCAGGTGAGGCTCAGTGGTTGAGCATTGACCTATAAATGTATCCAATCAATGCACTGCACACCTTAAACTTACAGTGTCACATGTCAGCTATCCTATCTAATAAAAGAGTAATATGCAAATTAACCACCACTCCGCAACACCCACCAGCCATGCACACCAGCCAATCAGGAGCGAATATGCAAATAAACCCAACCACAATGGCTACGGCCACAGAGAGCAGGAGGGAGGTTTGGGTTTCCCTGGCAATGGAGGAAGCCAAGCTTTCCGCCTGCCCTTGCTGGCCTAGGCCTCCACTCAAGGCTACAAAGTTTCAATGATAGAAGATACATAAATCCAAACAGAAATGGCAGCAGCCACAGAGCTGGAAAGAGCAGGAGGCTAGGGTTGCCCCCGGCGATGGAGGAAGCCAAGCTTTCCGCACACCCTGGCTGGCCCAGGCCTCTGTTTAAGGCTACAAAGTTTCAATTATAGAAAATACATAAATCCCAAGAGAAATGGCTGCCGCCACGGAGCAAGCAGAAGGCTTGGCTCTGCTCCAGGCTACAAATTTCAATTGTAGAAGATAAATAAACCCCAGATACCAGGGCCTCCACTTGGGTCGCCAGAGGGCGTGGCCAGCCTGCAAACCACCACAGGCCCCTTGCCCAGGCCGCCCCACGCCCCAAGGGAACCCCCACCCTGATCCGGGACACCCTTCAGGGCAAACCACCTGGCCCCCACCCATGCACCAGGCCTCTATCCTATTTAATAAATGAGTAATATGCAGATTGACCATCACTCCAACACACAAGATGGCTGCCCCAATGTGGTCAAAGATGCTGCCCCCATGTAGACACAAGATGGCCACCACAAGATGGCCAGCAGGGGAGGGGAGTTGGGAGGGACCAGGCCTGCAAGGGAGGGCAGTTGGGGGTGATCAAGCCTGCAGGGGAGGGCAGTTAGGGGTGACCAAACTGGCAGAGGAGGGAAGTTAGGGGCGACCAGGCCTGCAGGGAAAGGCAGTTGGGAGGGACCCAGGCCTGCAGGGGAGAGCAGTTGGGGGGTACCAGGTCTGCAGGGGAGGGCAGTTAGGGGTGACCAGGCCTGCAGAAGAGGGCAGTTGGGGGGGAACCCAGGCCTGCAGGGGAGAGCAGTTGGGGGGGACCAGGTCTGAAGGGGAGGGCAGTTAGGGGTGACCAGGCCTGCAGGGGAGGGCAGTTGGGGGGGACCCAGGCCTGCACGGGAGAGCAGTTGGGGGGAACCAGGCCTACAGGGGTGGGCAGTTAGGGGTGACCAGGCCTGCAGGGGAGGGCAGTTAGGGGAAAACAGGCTGGCAGGGGAGCAGTTAGGCATCAATCAGGCTGGCAGGGGAGTGTTTATGGGGTGATCAGGCTGGCAGGCAGAAGTGGTTAGGGGCAAGCAGGAAGGCAGGCAGGCGAGCAGTTGGAAGCCAGCAGTCCTGGATTGTAAGAGGGATGTCCGACTGTCCATTTAGGCCCGATCTAAACGGGCAGTTGGACATCCCTTGATGGGTCCCAGATTGGAGAGGGTGCAGGCTGGGCTGAGGGACACCCCCTCCCCCCCGTGCATGAATTTCGTGCACCGGGCCTCTAGTCCTATATAATAAAAGCCTAATATGCTAAGTGTCCAGTCATCCAGTTGTCCGTTCAGCCAATCAAAGCATAATATGCTAATGATATGCTAAGGCCACTCAATCGCTTGCTATGACGTGCACTAACCACCAGGGGGCAGATAGTTGACCAGTTGCTATGATGTCCACTGACCACCCAGGAGGCAGACAGTCGACCAGTCGACCAGTCACTATGATGTGCACTGACCACCTGGGGGCAGACGCTCCGATTGGTAGGTTAGCTTGCTGCTGGGGTCCGGCCAATTGGGACTGAGTGAGATGGGCCAGACATGGTCCCTTCCATGGTCCCTTCCCGGCTGGCCAACCTCCCACATCGTTCCCCGGCCCCAATCGTGCACCAGTGAGGTCCCTCAGCCTGGCCTGCACCCTCTTACAATCCAGGACCCCTCAGGGGATGTAGGAGAGCTGGTTTCAGCCCAATCCCGCAGGCCAGGCCAAGGGACCCCACTGGTGCACAAATTCGTGCACCGGGCCTCTAGTGATCTCAATAAAAAAAGAATAAACCAGTCCACACTTAGCAGGAGACACCTGTCAGTCTCCTTAGTGACATAACTAAATGAAAACACCAAGGCAAGGCAACAGCACGACCTCGGGTCCGAACTGGCAGCAGAAGCAGAATCCCAGAAAGCTCCAGCCAGACCCACAGACAGGCGGGCAGCTGATTAGGGTGTGACCCTAAGAGCCTCCCCCCCCACCCTGCCCCTCCAGGGCACGGGGTAGCCCTTGGGCTGGGGGAAGGTGCTCGCTCACAGGGCTGCGCACAGACCACACCTGGGGAACTTCTGAGCCAGCAGTTCCACCTGAAGCTTAGAGGCTGACCCCACTGTTACACAGTCACACCTCGCTCTCCAGTGTCTCCCGTCCTGAGCAATTCAATTCTCGACCAAGTGGTTCACAGAAAAACGTCTCAGACATCAAACAAACATTGGTTCTCAACCCAACAACCCTTTCATGCTGGTGCCTGAGTGATCCTCATGTGACAAAGGAGAGACTGTGCGGCTAGAGTAAGTTTGAGGCTAGACCTCAAGGTGTCCATATCTCAGGGAAGTGTGCTGTGAATATTTTCATGGGTTGTTTTTGTTTTGCTTTTGTTGCTACTTAAATACGTGCAGTAAGTCACCACAGGTCCTGAGAAGGTTAGTGACAGCAGCAAAGTGCACAGGAACGCTGTGAGGACAACGATGGAGCCTAAAAAGCAACAGGGCAACGTGTGAAGAGGGGTTCTCGGGTTGGCTTTGGCCACCGAGTATGGCCGGTGAAATCGGCGATCAGCACAATTTTAAAACATAAAGTGGCCGTCGAGAGTGCTAAAGTTGCTAAGGGTTTGAAGTGTTCACGGAACTACCGTTATTCACTTAATGGAAAAATAGCTCTGGAAAATTAGATTCATACCCTTTACTAAGCAATTGAGAACGGTGAAAACAGAATCATTTGGGGGTCTGGAATGAATTATTCAATTAACATTATTTCTAATGGGAAAAAATGATTCCGTTTTCAAACAAATTGCTTTTTGAACAGTCTTCCGGAATGAATTAAGTTCGAGAACTGAGATGCCACTGTAGTTAAATGCAGCAATCCATTGAGGTTTTTAAGAATTTTTTTTTTACCTTCTTAGTCCCTTTAAAAATATTTTTTTTAATCCTCATTCAGGCATCATGTTTTTATTGATTTTCAGAGAGAGAGGGAGGGAAAGAGAGACATCAATGTGAGAAACATCACTCAGTTGCCTCCTCTACTCACTTGACCAGGAATCGAACCACAACCTAGGAGAGTGCCCTGACCGGGAATCAAGCCCGCAACCTTTTGGTGCACAGGATGACACTCCAGCCACCCGAGCCACCGGCCAGGCCAGCCCCACTGACACCTCGCGGCTCAGAAATACTAAACTCACACGTTGCCCAACAACAGCCAGCAGCCTGACCTGGGAGAGCCCGTCACTGTGGCCGGCAGGCAGCCAACGCCACAGGCCAGTGTGCGGGGCTGCAGCGGGCTCTCCTCACTGGCGGCCACCGCAGAGGTGGCACACCTGTCCCCAAGGCTCAGGAGGTACATGCTGGTACAGGAGGCGAAGGAACTGGGCTCACACCAGAGAAGCCGCCCCAAACCAGCCACTGTGTTAAACAGGGCCCGTGCTTGCACGCGGACCAGCTCGCGTTCCCAGCAGGGAGCCCAGCGCAGGGCATGGGCCTGCAGGAGCAGGCGCTCGCAGGACAGGACCCCTGACAGGAGTCCCTGCAGGAGTGTGGGGGCGGGAGGGGGGTGCTCGCATTTGCCCCAGCACAGCCTGAAGGGTCACTCCCGAGTGGGGTTGGAGCAGCCTAGAGATTCCTGACCGTGGAAGGCACCTGGGAAGACACCCACATGCCAGGGTCTTGGGGAGAGTCTGGGAGGAGCCCACAGGGGCACCTGCTCCCAGCAGCCCCCATGCGCTGGGCCAGGGGACCCAGGCTACGTTTCTGCAACTGAGGCAGAAGCCGAGCAATTACTCCACCAAGTGAGCCGCCAACTCAGGCTGGCTCTCAGGGAGGGAACTCCATCCTCCACAAGAGAGCAGGTCGGGGCGAGGAACTCTGAACACTGTGCTGGCGAGGCGGTGCTCTGCACAGGACTCCATGGGAGACTTCACCGCGCGAGGTGGGTCCTCGGTGCACCAGGACGGCCCCCAAGGAGAGGGTGGAAGATGCAGCATGTGCACACCTCGCCAACGCCCCAGGCGGGAAGCCACCTCACAGACAGGTGCACTCACCCTCGTGCAGCCCTGGCCCGCAGGAGGCTCTCACCAGACCTCGTAACCATCCCTCACAGGGATGACGGGGCAGGGGGAGAACAGAGGCGTGTTACTCCTCACTGTCTGACCGCGAGAAAACCACTCTCTGACAGGTTGGCACAGTCTAATACTAAGTGCAAGAAAAGTGAAGACCGGGCTGACGCAGACCTCTCCCCAGTATGGAGCTCCCAGCGCGAGCGCCCAGCAACGCAGACACCCCGAGGGACACGAGGAGGAGCGGCTGTGAGGGCCACGTCACGCCAGCCACCGTGGTGGCACCTGGGGAAGCCGGGCGGGCGGCTGTCCGCATGCACACAGGTACCCACAGGAAGGGATCTATGCCGACTCAGGAGGCTGAGTCAACCATGGCACAAACACAAACATGCCTGGGACACATTTCCCAGGGCTGTGATCAGCAAGTGGAAACCAGAGTGTGCTCGACCAGATAGGCCCAATGCACAGAGAACACGGAAGCCAGTGCAAAGGTCAGCTGTGGGGTCTTCTTCTTCCTGGGTGTGTCCACATTTCTACACCTAGCATTTACTTTTTTAAGATCACGGGAGAAAGCACCATTATAAGAAATGTTTCAAATGTGTTTTCTAATCTACAAAACTAAATGAGGACAGGAAGCCTTTCCAATAATGCCCTGCGGCTGCTGGTTACATTGACCTTCCAAGGAGAACTGCGCTGATAACCACACAGCACTGAGCATGGGCCACGCCGGGCTTCCGGACCAGCCAAGGTTCTAACTGCCAAAGGCTTTGAAATCAACCTTAAAAACCAAACTGAGCCCAAACTCGAAGGGCGGTCCCCTGTGCTTCCCCAGCAAGCAGCTCACCGGCACATGCACCCTCAGGCAGGGCTGGGTGTCGGTCGGGGTGGGATGTGTCTTCCCCATCAGGGACACAACCAGGAGTGTATGGGGTGACCCTGGTGTGTACACGGCTGCACCTGAAAGGCGAGAGGCACCGAGGCGGACAGTGCAGCACCTGTGCCTCCATGAAACTGAGTGGTCAGTGTGGGCGCTGGGCCTGGTGTGGGGCACTGGTGAGTGTGCCTGTGGCACACGTGCTGAACTGCCCAGCAGGACTCAATGCCTGTGCGGCTGCAGGGATCCTGGGGAGCTGCTCAAATGCAATCTCTCTAGCAAGTGCCAAAAGCCAGGGGGCCAGGGGGCCAGGGCACCAGGACGCCAGGGTGTCAGGGCACCAGGGTGTCAAGGTGTCAGGGCACCAGGGTGTCAGGGTGTCAGGGCACCAGGATGCCAGGGTGTCAGGGTATCAGGGTGTCAGGGTGCCAGGGTGTCAAGGTTTCAGGGCACCAGGGTGTCAGGGTATCAGGGCACCAGGGTGCCAGGGTGTCAGGGTATCAGGGCGCCAGGGTGTCAGGGCGCCAGCCCGCCATCTGCGTCTGAGCATCATGCAGGCTCTGATTCTACCCGCAACTCCGGAAACAACATTTTCCCTTCCTTGTGGTGTTAACCTGTCTGTGTGCAGGCCCACTTTATAAAGGAGCAGGATTCACTCATTTCCTGGGCAGCCAGTTGTTTAATCCAGCAAGGTGCTCATGGAGCAAAGCTGGCTGCATGGGCCAAAGGACACCTCCCCCCAGCACCAGGGATCCCCATCCAGTACCCCACAGACATGGCAGAGGCCACCAGGAACAGCTGAGAGAGGAGGTGGAGAATTCACCGCAATCCTTACAGAAGAATAATTCAAACCTTTTTCCTTCCTTGACACACATTTAAGGACGTACTCTCATCATTATGTAGAGAATGTAAGTGCTGTGTGTCAAGGAGGTTTCAAGGCTCTGAAAAGTGTGTTCAAGTTCCCTAAAAGTTGCTAGAGGGTCCATAAGACTGTTTGCAGGCTAACCATGATCAAGTGACCATATTCCTATCCCCAAACCCAAATACACTAAAAACCTACTCTTCAAGTTTAAGGAAAAGCTTCATGTTAATGCAATATACAGTTGGCCTTTGAACAACATGGGTTTGAACAGTCTGGGTCCGCAGATATGCAGATCTTTTTCAATAAATACATTGGAAAATTTTTTGGAGATTTTTGACAATTTAAAAAAACCCGCAGACAAACCTTATGCTTTTCTTAATAACATTTTCTTTTCTCCAGCTGACTTTATTGTAAGAATATAGTATTAATACATGTAGCATACAAAATGTGTGTTAATCAACTGTTTTAGTGGTAAGGCTTCCAGTCAACAGTAGGCAATTGGTAGTTAAGTTTTGGGGGAGTCAAAAGTCATGCATGGAGAGAAAACCAAGATGGCGGCATAGGTAAGCACATATACTGCTGCCTCGCACAACAATTTCAAAACTATAACTAAAAGACAGAACGAACATCATTCAGAACCACAGGAAGGCTGGCTGAGTGGAAATTCTACAACTAGAAGGAAAGAGGAAAGCTCACGGAGAATCAGAGGAGGGGCAAAGGGCTGAGGTACAGAAACGCACGCAAAGAGGAAGGGCGACTGAGTGCCTGGCTGACTTTCTCTGGTGGGAGGGGGAAGGAAGCCCCTGACTGCACTGAACCCCAGTTCCAACTGCACTGAAACCCAGTTCCGGGTGAAACCCCGTGGACCCAGGCTCATACAGGGGGAGTGTGGACTGTCAGGTAGAGAGAAAGGCACACGGATACTTGGAGACCCGGGGGAGCCGCGGCGGGTCTGGAGGTGCGCACGCATGTGCACACGTGAGTGCTCGCAGAGAAAGCTGAATGCGGAGGTTGCCGCAGGCATTCCCTGGTGGAAGGGAGTCGGAAGCTCCTGACTGCACTGAACCCTAGTTCCGACTCCACTGAACCCCAGTTCCGGGCGAGCCCCTGGGGACCCACGCTCTTACAGGGGTAATCTGGACAGTCAGGCAGAAACTCAGGGGAGTCGCGGAAGGCAGAGGTCTGGGGGCGCGCATGCAAGGGCAGGACTGACGGGAAGCCAAGACTGTTTGCTCTACCCTAAGACTCTGCCCCATCCAAGCTGAGCACAGAGGTTTTTGCAATTTTGCAAGTTTAATCCTATAAGGCTGTCTCCAGCACTGAACTTCTCCCAGCGTAGACACAGCTGATCCTCACAGCCAACTGGCCTGGAGGTCTATTCCTCCCAGTGATACCAACAACAATCAAGACTTAACTACAACAAGGCTGTGCACACAGCCCACAAAGGGGTGCACCAAGAGTGTCCACCTCAGGTTAACTGGGGAGGCCGACCCACTGGGCCATATAGGAAACCTAGCACACAAAGCTACCCTACCAACTCAGGGAAGCAGCGAAAATGCGGAGGCAAAGAAACAGATCACAAACAAAAGAAATGGAGGAAAACAAATGACTGGATATAGAATTCAAAACCACGGTTATAAGGCTTTTCAAGAACATCCTAGAAAAGGCCAATAAATATAACGAGACCCTCGAAGATATGAAAAAGGACCAACTAGAAATTAAACATACACTGACTGAAATAAAAAATATTATACAGAGACCCAAAAACAGACTAGAGGAACACAAGAATCAAGTCAAAGAATTGAAATACAAAGAAGCAAAAAACACTCAACCGAAAAAGCAAAAAGCAAAAAAAAAATCCAAAAAGTTGAAGATAGTGTAAGAAGACTCTGGGACAACGTCAAGCGTACCAACATCAGAATTATGGGGGTGCCAGAAGAAGAGAGAGAGCAAGATACTGAAAACCTATTTGAAGAAATAATGACTGAAAACTTCCCCCACCTGGTGAAAGAAATAGACTTACAAGTCCAGGAAGCCCACAGAACCCCAAACAAAAGGAATCCAAAGAGGACCACACCAAGACACATCATAATTAAAATGCCAAGAGCAAAAGACAAAGAGAGAATATTAAAAGCAGCAAGAGAAAAACAGTTAGTTACCTACAAGGGAGCACCCATACGGTTGTCAGCTGATTTCTCAACAGAAACTATGCAGGCCAGACAGGAGTGGCAAGAAATTTTCAATGTGATGAATAGCAAGAACCTACAACCAAGATTACTCTACCCAGCAAAGCTATCATTCAGAATTGAAGGGCAGATAAAGAGCTTCACAGATAAGAAAAAGCTAAAGGAGTTCATCACCACCAAACCAGTATTATATGAAATGCTGAAAGGTATTCTTAAAGAAGAGGAAGAAGAAAAAAGTAAAGATAAAAATTATTAACAACAAATACATATCTATCAACAAGTGAACCTAAAAATCAAGTGAATTAAAAACCTGAGGAACAGAATAATCTGGTGAATATAATAGAATCAGGGGCATAGAAAGAGAGTGGACTGATAATTCTCAGGGGGAAAGGGGTATGCGGGGGTTCATGAAGAGACTGGACAAAAATCATACACCTATGGATGAGGACAGTGGGGGGGAGGTAAGGGCAGAAGGTGGGGTGGGAACTGGGTGGAGGGGAGCTATGGGGGAAAAAGGAGAAATAATTGTAATAATCTGAATAAAGATTTATTAAAATAAATTTAAAAAATTAAAAATTAAAAAAATAATAAAATTAAAAAAAAAAAAGAATATCCTAGAAAAGGCCAATCAATTTAGTGAGACCCTCGAAGATATGAAAAAGGACCAACTAGAAATTAAACATACACTGACTGAAATAAAAAATATTATACAGAGACCCAACAGCAGACTAAAGGAACGCAAGAATCAAGTCAAAGATTTGAAAAACAAAGAAGCAAAACACACTCAACTGGAAAAGCAAAAAGAAGAAAGAATCCAAACAGTTGAAGATAGTGTAAGGAGCCTCTGGGACAACTTCAAGCGTACCAACATCAGAATTATGGGGGTGCCAGAAGAAGACAGAGAGCAATATACTGAAAACCTATTGGAAGAAATAATGACAGAAAACTTCCCCCACCTGGTGAAAGAAATAGACTTACAAGTCCAGGAAGTGCAGAGAACCCCAAACAAAAGGAATCCAAAGAGGACCACACCAAGACACATCATAATTAAAATGCCAAGAGCAAAAGACAAAGAGAGAATATTAAAAGCAGCAAGAGAAAAACAGTTAATTACCTACAAGGGAGCACCCATATGATTGTCAGCTGATTTCTCAACAGAAACTATTCAGGCCAGACGGGAGTGGCAAGAAATTTTCAATGTGATGAAAAGCAAGAACCTACAACCAAGATTACTCTACCCAGCAAAGTTATCATTCAGAATGGAAGGTCAGATAAAGAGCTTCACAGATAAGAAAAAGCTAAAGGAGTTCATCACCACTAAACCAGTATTATATGAAATGCTGAAAGGTATTCTTTAAGAAGAGGAAGAAGAAAAAAGTAAAGATAAAAATTATGAACAACAAATACATATCTATCAACCAGTGAACCTAAAAATCAAGTGAATTAAAAATCTGAGGAACAGAATAAACTGGTGAATATAATAGAATCAGGGGCATAGAAAAGGAGTGGACTGATAATTCTCAGGGGGAAAGGGTATGGGGGGTTTGGGAAGAGACTGGACAAAAATGGTACACCTATGGATGAGGACAGTAGGGAGGAGGTAAGGGCAGAGTGTGGGGTGGGAACCGGGTGGAGGGGAGCTATGGGGGGAATAGGAGAAACAATTGTAATAATCTGAACAATAAAGATTTATTAAATTAAAAAAAAAAGTCATGCATGGATTTCCACTATCTAGGGGTCCGGCGCCCCTAAAGCCCATGTTGTTCAAGGGCCCTCTGTGGACTCAGCTGGCTCAGTGCGGGCACAGACTTGGGAAGGGCTGTAGGTAAACTCCCAGTTGGCAGGTGAGGAGTTAGGGTTCCTCCCCGAGACAAGACAACAGCATCACCTTAGCCCGCCAAAGGCAAGACTGAATGCAGGACCAGAGCCAAGGACCTTTCCTTCCAACCTCCTCAAAGACGTGGTCCCTTTCTGGTACTCGGCCCAAGTCACTAGCTGCCAGGAGCACTCGCAGCCTAACACTTAGGAAGCTGGAAAAATCCCCTGACCAGAGTGTCATGAAGCCAAGTGGACAAGAAAGCTCTTCAAAGCCTGGAGACCCACAGGGCCTCCCACAGCAGGAAGGGACAAGCCCCCACAGGCTGTCAGCAGGGACTTTGAGCCCGCGCCTTCCCAGCTCCAGTGCCTTACAACTAAGCTCTTCAATGTGCCCACGACCTCACAGGTAAACAACAGCGATGGCCAGAATGAAATCTTACCATCTGTGACAGCGTGGATGGGCCGAGGGGGCATTGTGCTGAGGGAGACAAGTGAGATGAGAAAGACAAATGCCACATGCTGTCGCTTATATATGGAATCTAAAAACAAAACCAACAAACCAAACAGAAATAAACTCATAGACACACAGAACAAGCTGAGTGTTGCCAGATGGGAGGGGGTTGAGGGACTGGGTGTAGAAGGTGAAGGGACTAAGAAGTACGAACTGGTTGTCACAGAACAGTCGTGGGGTATAAAGTACAGCCTAGGCTGAATAGTCAACAACATTCCAATAACCCCCGTGGTGCCAGGGGGCACCTGACTTATCGGGGGAACACTTTGTAAGTTACACAGATGTCTAACCACTTGCTGCACATTTAACACTAATAGACTATTGAATGTCAACTGTAATTGAAATTTTTTTAAATTAAAAATGAAGCCCGGCCGACACGGCTCAGTGGCTGAGCATCCACCTATGAACCAGAGGTCACATTTCCATTCCTGGTCAGGGCACAGGCCCGGGATGCAGGCTCAATCCTCAGTAGGGGGCGTGCAGGAGGCGGCAGATCAATGCTTCACTCACATTGATGTTTCTATCTCTCTCTCCCATTTCCTTCCTCTTTGAAATCAATAAAAATATTTTTAAATAAATAAATAAATACAGGTCACCAAAGAATGGGTTCATGACATTTGTGTGCAAATTCATTTTCTCTGAGCAAATGATATTTTTACGCCTGTTGAGAAATAAGCCCATGATAGATGCATCATCATCCAAACAGCCGAGCAGCCTTCTGGTCACCCCTCTGCCCAGTGCCCTTCCCTACAACATGCTCAGCCCGCAGCACAGACCTGGGGAGCCGGGGGCCGCCCGCGTGAAGAGCTGCACAGTCACACATGCCTGAGCTGCCGCTCACGGCCACTGCCTTCTGAGAGCAGACAAGGTGAGCCGTTAAAGAAAATGTGCAGAAAGCATCCCATTTTCCATGTCTTGTTCACCCAGTCCTGAATGCCACCATGTTTACAGACTTATTAACACCTGCCAGGCCCGGAGCCAGAGGAAGTTTTCACAGACGTGCTTCCAGAAGCTGTATTCCCACAAAGCATGCAGAGTCTAAGCTATCAGAATCTCGCTCATTTTAAAACCCTTATTTCTGATGCAAAGAAAGTTCTGCCTTTTCTTCCAGCAAGCCTGTGCAGAAAGCCACGGCCCGGCCCCCGAGACCAGAGCACCGCCATGCCAGGCCGCGTCTCCTGTCTCCTGCACCTGCCACAGAGAACAGCTTGCAGGGATGTGGCCCACAGCTCACACCTGCAGCCACGACACAGCCCAGAGGGTGAGGGGCACGAAACACCCACTAAACCTTCCGTCCCCATGCCCAGAGTCAGGTGGGGTACCCAATACGCACTCTTTCAATTCAGAGACATCCCCACATCTCATGTGAAGTCACAGCTCTTCCTTCATCTAGCAAACATTTTAATTACTAGCATTAATTAAATTAATTAATTAATTACAGGTAACAAATTTGAACTAGTGCCCCTAAGGCCTTACGGTTATAAAGCCTGCAGGGTCCGAATTCCCTCCACACGCAGCTCTGCTGAGCACACAGACCTTCTGGGAATACTGGCGAATGTTGCTGCTCCCAACCACTGGCAAGACACATGACCACCCCAACCTCAGCGCCAGGACAAACACTTATGTGCAGATGACACAGGTAAAGTGGATGCAAACACTACAAAAAGCACAATACACCAGCTGGCATGGCCCAGCTGCTGAGTGTTGGCATATGATGAACCAGAAGGTCACAGTTCCATTACGGTCAGAGCTCATGCCTGGGTTGTGGGCTTGACTCCCAGTGCAGGAGGCAAACAATCAATGATTCTCTCTCACCATTCATGTTTCTCTCTCTCTCCCTCTCTCTTCCTCTCTCTAAAGTCAATAAAAATATTTTTTAAATGAAGACTGGTAACTATTCTATCTAATAAAAGAGTAATATGCAAATTGACCGTACCTACACTACACCCACAAGCCACGCCCACCAGCCCATCAGGAGCAAGTATGCAAATTAACCCAACCAAGATGGCTGCAGTCACAGAGAGCAGGAGGGAGGCTTGGGTTTCCCTGGCAATGGAGGAAAACAAGCTTTCCACCTGCCCTTGCTGGCCCAGGCCTCCACTCAGTGCTACAAAGTTTCAATTATAGAAGATAAATAAATCCCAACAGAAATGGCAGCAGCCATGGAGCTGGAGAGAGCAGGAGGCTAGGGTTGCCCGCGGCAATGGAGGAAGCCAAGCTTCTGCAGCCCTGGCCTGCTTTGACCTCCACTTAAGGCTACAAAGTTTCAATTATAGAAGATACATAAATCCCAAGAGAAATGGCTGCCGCCACAGAGCGAGCAGAAGGCTTGGCTCCACTCCAGACTACAAAGTTGCAATTGTAGACAATAAATAAATCCCAGATCCCAGGGCCTCTGCTTGGGTTGCCGGGGGGCGTGGCTGGCCTGCAAACCACCACAGCCCCCTCGCCCAGGCCTCCCCACACCCTAAGGGAACCCCCACTCTGTTCCGGGACACCCTTCAGGGCAAACCACCTGGCCCCCACCCATGCACCAGGCCTCTATCCTATCTAATAAAAGAGTAATATGCAGATTGATCATCACTCCAACACACAAGATGGCTGCCCCATGTGGTCAAAGATCCTGCCCCCATGTGGACACAAGATGGCCACCACAAGATGGCCAGCAGGGGAGGGCAGTTGGGAGGGACAAGGCCTACAAGGGAGGGCAGTTGGGGGCGATCAAGCCTGCTGAGGAGGGCAGTTAGGGGTGACCCAGCCAGCAGAGGAGGGAAGTTGGGGGTGACTGGGTCTGCAGGGGAGAGCAGTTGGGGGGGACCAGGCCTGCAGGGGCGGGCAGTTAGGGGTGACCAGGCCTGCAGGGGAGGACAGTTAGGGGTGACCAGGCCTGCAGGGGAAGGCAGTTAGGGGCAAACAGGCTGGCAGGGGAGCAGTTAGGCATCAATCAGGCTGGCAGGGGAGTGGTTAGGGGGTGATCAGGCTGGCAGGCAAAAGCAGTTAGGGGCAATCAGGAAGGCAGGCAGGCGAGCAGTTGGAAGCCAGCAGTCCTGGATTGTGAGAGGGATGTCTGACTGCCCAGGCCTAAATGAGCAGTCGGACATCACTCGAGGGGTCCCAGATTGGAGAGGGTGTAGGCTGGGCTGAGGGACACCCCCGCCCCGTGCACGAATTTCGTACACCGGGCCTCTAGTACTATATATAAAGAGGTAATATGCAAATTGACCATCACTCCAACACACAAGATGGCCGCCCCATGTGGACACAAGATGGCTGCCACAAGAGGGCCAGCAGGGAAGGGCAGTTGTGGGTGATCAGGCCAGCAGGGGAGGGCAGTTGGGAGGGACCAGGCCTGCAAGGAAGGGCAGTTGGGGGTGAGCATGCCTGCAGGGAGGACAGTTGAGGGGAACCAGGCCTGCAAGAGAGGGCAGTTGGGGGGAACTAGGCCTGCAGGGGAGGGCAGGTGGTGGGGAACCAGGCCTGCAAGGGAGAGCAGTTGGGGGGAACCAGGCATGCAGGGGAGGGCAGTGGGAGGGACCAGGCCTGCAAGGAAGGGCAGTTGGGGGTGATCATGCCTGCAGGGGAGGACAGTTGGGGGGACCCAGGCCTGCAGGGGAGAGCAGTTGGGGGCGACCAGGTCTGCAGGGGAGGGCAGTTGGGGGGAACCAGGCCTGCAGGGGAGGGCAGTTGGGAGGAACCAGGCCTGCAGGGGAGGGCAGTTGGGGGTGATCATGCCTGCAGGGGAGGACAGTTGGGGGCGACCAGGTCTGCAGGGGAGGGCATTTGGGGGGGACCAGGCCTGCAGGGGAGGGCAGTTGGGAGGGACCAGGCCTGCAAGGAAGGGCAGTTGGGGGTGAGCATGCCTGCAGGGAGGACAGTTGGGGGGAACCAGGCCTGCAAGAGAGGGCAGGTGGGGGGAGCCAGGACTGCATGGGAGGGCAGTTGGGAGTGACCAGGCCTGCAAGGAAGGGCAGTTGGGGGTGATCATGCCTGCAGGGGCGGACAGCTGGGGGGGACCCAGGCCTGCAGGGGAGGGCAGTTGGGGGCGACCAGGTCTGTAGGGGAGGGCATTTGAGGGGGACCAGGCCTGCAGGGGAGGGAAGCTGGGGGGAACCAGGCCTGCAGGGGAGGGCAGTTGGGGGTGACCAGGGCAGCAGGGGAGAGCAGTTAGGGGCAACCAGGCCAGCAGGGGAGGGCAGTTAGGGGTGACCGGGCTTGCAGGGGAGGGCAATTGGGGGCGACCAGGCCTGCAGGGGAGGACAGTTGGGGGGGACCCAGGCCTGCAGGGGAGGGCAGTTGGGGGGGTACCAGGCTGGCAGGCGAGGGCAGTTAGGGACAACCAGTTGGGGGCGACTAGCCCTGCGGGGGAGGACAGTTGGGAGGTACCCAGGCCTGCAGGAAAGGACAGTTGGGCAATCAGGCCAGCAGGGGAGGGCAGTTAAGGGCAACCAGGCTGGCAAGGGAGGGAAGTTAGGAGTTACCGGGCCAGCAGGGGAGGACAGTTAGGGGTGACCAGGCCTGCAGGGGAGGGCAGTTAGGGACAATCGGGCTGGCAGGGGAGAAGTCAGGCGTCGATCAGGCTGGCAGGGGAGTGGTTAGGGAGTGATCAGGCTGGTAGGCAGAAGCAGTTAGGGGCAATCAGGCATGCAGGTGAGCAGTTGGAAGCCAGCAGTCCTGGATTGTGAGAGGGATCCCAGATTGGAGAGGGTGCAGGCTGGGCTGAGAAACACCCCCTCCCCCGTGCACGAATTTCGTGCACCAGGCCTTTAGTCCTAATATATAAAAAGCCAGGGGCCGTCATGACCAAAACAACCAGATGGGCAACCATGTGGGGCCACCAGGCCGGCAGGGGGGGGCAGTGAGGGGCAACCAAATGACCAAACAGCAGGCTGTGTGGGGTGACCAGGCTGACAGGGGGGTTAGTGAGAAACTACCAAACAACTGAACAGAGGGCTGCATGGGGTGACCAGTCCAGCAGGGGGGTTAGTGACAGCCGACCAAACAAATGAACAGCAGGCTGTGTGGGGTGACTATGCTGGCAGGGGGGGCAGTGAGGGGCGACCAGGCTGGTGGGGGGGGGCAGTTGGGGGCAACCAGGCTGGTGGGGGGGGGGGGCAGTTGGGGGTGACCAGGCCAGCAGAGAGGGCAGTTAGGGGTGATCAGGCAGGCAGGCAGGCAGGTGAGCAGTTAGGAGCCAGTGGTCCCAGATTGTGAGAGGGATGTCTGACTGTGGGATCGGGCCTAAACCGGCAATCAGACATCTCCCGAGGGGTCCCGGATTGGAGAGGGTGCAGGCTGGGCTGAAGGGACCCCCCCCCTCCCGTGCACGAATTTTGTGCACTGGGCCTCTAGTAAGTAATAAAGACAGACAAGGTCAATTGTAGGCAGTCGGAGAGCTTGCCTATCCAGTTCATTACAGACAACTTCACTCTCCTGAGAAGCAAAAATTACATCCACAGCCCCTTCCGCTCCTCCCCTGCCCTTCTCGCTCCTCTCTCAGGCTCAGGCAGGAAAGCCTCCTGTTCCCTTGCTGGGTGTGGCCAGCCCCAGGGACAGAGGTGCTTGAGGGTTTATCCCTCATAGGCATTTGGAATTCTTGGCTGGGGCCAGAGACTTGTACCCAAGATAGTAACAGGAAATCCTAAACCCAACCCGGCACTGAAGAAGTAGATCCTGAAATGCCAGAAATTCTCAGCTCACCTCACCCACTACTGAAATGTGGCCACCACCTGTGGGAAGTCAACCTGAGATTGTGGAAAAGATAGACTACAGTCAGAAGAAGACTAGGCAGGGGGTGGGGTGGGCAAAACGGGTGAAGGGGCCAAAAAGTACAACCTTCTAGTTAGAAAATAAAAAGCCTGGGGATTGAATGCATAGCATGGCGACTGTAGTTAACAATACTCTATTGTAAACATGAAAGCTGCTAAGAAAGTAAATCTTGTTTTTAAAAAAAATATTGTTATTGATTTCAGAGAGGAAGGGATAGAAACATCAATAAGAGAGCATCATTGATCAGCTGCCTCCTGCAACGCCCCACACTGGGGACCGAGCCCGCAACTTGGGCATGTGTCCTGACCGGGAATCCAACCATCACTTCCTGGTTCACAGGTCGATGCTCAACCACTGAGCAACACCAGCTGGGCAGAAAAAGTTCTCATCACAAGAAAAAAATTTGTAACTATGCATGGTGATGGATGTTAACTAGACTTACTGTGGCGATCATTTCACAATATAAATAAATATCAAATCATTATGTTGTATATCCTAAACTAATAACATGTTATATGTTTATTATATGGCAATTTCTTAAAAAAGGAGACTAGCGCCCTGGCTGAGTAGCTCCGTTGGTTACAGCAGCATCCCGACACGCCAAGGAAGAGGAGGAAGAAGAGGAAGAAGACGATGACAACTAGGCACAAACAGAAACCTTTAGAATCATTGACCTTTAGAGCCACAAGGAACCACAGAAATAAAAGGGCCCAGCTCTTCACTCGAAGGTGATGGATCTGAGCCTCGAGGAGGCTGGGCAGGTGGCGCAGTTCACACGCATTGGAGTTGACTGCGTCGGGGGAGACGGAAGCCCAGAGTCCTGTTCCAAGCTCTTGCCAGAGCAGCTGCTCCACCTTCCGAAGCTGAGGACCGTCACACACCCTCAATGCAACTTCCAATTATTTACAGTAACCAGTAAGGAAGGACAGCCTAATATCACCCAGCACAGAGCTGCCAAGCACTGCCCCAAACACTTTGGATCCATTTCCCCCATTACTACTACACTCATAACAACCTGTCATAATTAGGTAGTACTAGTTGTATATAAAGAAGAGGAAGCTAGCCCAGCCTGCATGGCTCAATCATTGAGCATCGACCTATGAAGCTGGAGGTCACGGTTCGATTCCCAGTCAGGGCACATGCCTGGGTTGCGGGCTCGATCCCCAGTAGGGGATCCTCCGTTCGATTACAGTTAAGGACACATGCCCGGGTTGTGGGCTCAATCCCCAGTAGGGGCGTGCAGAAGGCAGCCGATCAGTGATTCCCTCTCATCATTGATGTTTCTATCTCTCCTCCCTCTCCCTTCCTCTCTGAGACCAATGAAAATATATTTTTAAAAAATAAGAAGAGGAAACTAAGGCCAAGGTCATACAATAAGAACAAGATTTCTTCACTTTTCTAACTCCTAAGAGTCCTATTATTTTCCCCAACAACACTTAAAAGAAATTACATACAGATGCCATTGAGAACGTTAGAAAAATCCACTAGAACCAAATTAACTTTAGGCATTTCACTCCATGTTGTAGCTATGAAAGCAAACCCACATGGAATCCAAAAGAAACAACAGTAAATCTGAAAATGCCTCCAAGTCAATTCTAGTTTTTCTTCTTTTTTTTTTAATGAGTTGCAATGCCCTCTAAACAGCTTCTTTCTCTTCAATCCTCCACTCAGCCTTAGTGGGAAGAAAAGTGAGGATCCTGAGAGCCAGGCTGAGGTGGTTAGGAAGCCGGGGGCCCAGGGCTAGGGGCTACCGCTCAGCAAACTGGTACAGTCCCAGCCAGGTCAAGCCCACAGAGGCCAGGAGGGACAAGAATCAGAGGCAAAACTCAAGAGTCCCCTCAAAAAATTAAATGCATAATTGTCACCTGGCCCCTATCCCACCTCTGGGAGTGTGTCCAAAGGACTGGAAGCAGAGGCTTGAGGAGACATCTCTCCCCCAGGTCAGCACAGCCAGATTTAACAGAGAGTCCCTATGTCATATGTGAAAATTAACACCCTGTTAATTTTAAAATGCTTTTAACCAAGATTAGCTTATACTGGCCAAAACCGGTTTGGCTCTGTGGATAGAGCGTCAGCCTGCGGACCGAAAGGTCCCAGGTTCGATTCCGGTCAAGGGCATGTAACTTGGTTGCGGGCACATCCCCAGTAGGAGGTGTGCAAGAGGCAGCTGATCGATGTTTCTCTCTCATCGATGTTTCTGACTATCTATCCCTCTTCCTTCCTCTCTGTAAAAAATCAATAAAATATATTAAAAAAAAAAAAAAAGATTAGCTTATACTGTAGTTAAAATTAACATGCTATTTTTTTTGTTTTTAACTCACTGTTATTTTTAACAAATTTTACCAACATAAATATATATTACACATCTACAATAGTCTACATATCTAAATCCAAGAGTCACCGCTCGAAAACAATGTTCCACAAATGATCAGCATGTGATCACACCACATGGTGTGAGGCGCTTTGTCCCATGGCGGGACTTCTGCAGGGGTTTTACCTCTGGGGCTGATGTTCCCATGTGCGCTAAGCCACGCCCCAGCCATGTGCTTTTGTTTACTCGGTGACTGGTGAATGCATAAATTTACTAAACCTATTCAATATAAATTTTAAATTACCCTCAACTCTTTAAAACCAAGTTACAATCCAATTAAAAAATGGGCAGAGGCCCTGAATAGACACTTCTCTAAAGAGGACATACAGATGGCCAACAGACATATGAAAAGATGCTCAATGTCACCAATCACCAGAGAAATGCAAATTTAAACCACAACGAGATACCACCTCACACCTGGCAAAATAAATCAACAAACAAGTGCTGGTGAGGATGTGAAGAAAAGGGAAACCTTGCGCACTGTGGCTGGGACTGCAAATTGGCGCAGCCTCTATGGGAAACAGCATGGAAGTTCCGCAAAAAATTAAACACAGAACTACCTATGACACAACAACTTCACTTTGGGGTATTGGTCCAAAGAAATCCAAATCACTAATTAGAAAAGATACCCCCAACCATGTTCATGTGGCGTTATTTACAATAGCCAAGATATGAAAGCAATCTAAGTGCCCATCAATAGACAACTGGATAAAGATGTGGTACATCTTTGTACATAATGGAATATTACTCACCATTTAAAGGAAAAAAAAATCCCTAGACAGTTTTCCCAGTGGTCAGAGCATCATCCTATGTACCAAAGGTTCGAGAGTTCAATTCCCAGTCAAGGGCACAT